>NC_134759.1:9375000-10000000 GCF_050436995.1 Anticarsia gemmatalis
AGTTCTGATAGATTTTGTATTGATTTTGAAAAGACTTATTCTTTTATGCATTCCCAGTAAAAAATATCTACTAGATTTAGATCGGTTGAACGAGGATGCCATAAAATTGTACCACTGCGTCCGATCCATTTGCGGGGATACTCTTCGTTCAAATAAAAATAACATTTTTAATGGCAAGAAAAGTGGCAAGTGTTATACTATTTTGAAATTTTGATTAAATGCGCCAACTTTTGAAATAACTTGCCAAGGGTAGTGTAGTACATTTTTTTTTCAGTATGAAGCGTCAAAGTTGACTAACGATATTTTTGAGAAAGATGACTCACTAAAACTTAACTTTTTTAATTAAATTAACAATGTTTTGTGCATTAATTTGTTATACGATTAATAGCATATTTAATTAAGATCACGAAATTCAAAAAAACACAGCGAAATTGTAACATTGGTGATCACAGGACTTGAAAATGCGACCAAGGGTGTGGAATTTCTACTTTTTTGAAAAGTGTCTATTATTGCTGAACTAAGTGATATGGAATTTTTTTCTTATTTTTCCTATAGCCGGTATGACTTGGCCATTCATCCTGTCTCGGATTATCGTTGAGTTTTGGGACACCCTGTATATAGTTATTCGAAGTAAGAAAACACTGATGTTACAGAAAAATATATTTTAATCGAACTGCAGATATTTATGCACTAATTTAATTAATTTCATCTTTCAGTTTCAGGTGCCTAAGTGCCTAAACCAAGAAACCGTTTGAAATCTTCAAATTAGATAAGTGTCATCGAAGTACTAAGGATTTTTTATACATTGCCCTATTTCTATCCTTTTTATTCTGTGACATTTAAAGAAGCAATTTAAACGATGTGTTTGTATTTATTTGGGCCATTTTGTATCACTTCCATACTATGTCACTACTCAATAATATATTTATCGCAGGGAAATGTGTTATCGATTCTTTATATTGTGTACAGTAACACTTCCTGAAAAAGATCAAATAGGAAAATATTAAAAACACAACAAAACAAAAATAAAGCAATTCATTTAATTTCCATGGAATAATTAAAATGCGTGTTTGTTGTGCGGCAAGCGCTGACCGAACAATTGTTTTCAACGAAATCGCTTGTTTAAAACTACACGCGCGTGATGTGGATTTTAAATTAAATGTACCGAGCGCTTTGTGTAAAAGTACCTGTCAAATATATTTTATACTACACTGTAGCGGATCCGATACGTGACACGGACTAGTCACGGGCAAGACACGATTTCAAAATGTCGGATTACCGGATCTGAAACTATCGTGGCGGAATGTTCGCAGTATAACTAGGTAAATCCGCGACTTCAAAAAAATTCATCAACACTACATTTATGTATATTGTTTGTTGGACACATTTATTTACAAATGTATGAAACTAAAATAATAAGTTTTACTGTTAACATACGAAAAACGTATCGCAATACAACATAAGATAGGATGTCGCACTGAGCGCTACAGCTTTGATTAAACAAGAACAAATATCCCTGTTTCTGTCGTTTGATGAATACTGAGAAACTTTAGACATTCATTAATTTATGGAAATAAATGTATAATGCACACAAGTACTTAATATTAATTTTCTTTTGCATAGAATTCCAGCAGATTATTAGCGCCAATGAGGCCTTGACTACATAACTAGAAATTATTATTTAATAAATTATGCAGGGGTAAACTCGAAAATGGATTTTACTTCGTATTACTAGACGTTTCGGCGCAGACTTCACTGGCCGTGGTCGCAAGCTGACTTCTTAAGAACTAAATGAATTACAAAACGTTGGTGTCATGTATATGAAATGTTTTATTTGTTAAACAATAAAAGTCAATAAAAATAAACATGATAATGAATTGTAAAGCAGGTATTTCTTTACTACGTACTTATTTAAAAACGTTATAAACCAAAAATCGTATGCTAGACATATTTGAACAATTAAAACGTAAACAATTAAACAAAAGTATTTTTTTCTTTTTTGAAATCCAGAAAATGTAGGATATTGAAAATAAATAATTTCGGGAATAAATTATGTAAGTACTTTAACATGATTAATGGAAAACTTAAGCCGAGTTGAATTGTGCCGTTAGACTTCACAGTGTTTTAAACAGTATTTTGAAAAAGAATTCAAGTAAGTACTTTCTAGTTATAATTTATTGTCAAATAAAAAAGCTAACTTATGATAACAATTTAATATAAAATCAAACACCTTTTAAGTAAGAGTCTTACAAGATAACAAAAGAACACAATGGAACAACATCAGGAGCTAATATGATGATTAGCAAAAAGTCGTCGTCGCCGTCGCAACGGAATCCCGTATCCCCCTTTTGTCTACGCTGCGAACGAGTAAATATTTCCTGTAATTTACTTATTCCACAAAACACTGCTTTCTGTATAAAACACAAAAGCTGAAGCCGCCTAGCCGTGGAGACAGTAAACAAAATGGCGTATTTAAATGGGCGGCAACTGCATTGTTGGAACGTTGCGTTACACCGATATCGTTCGCTGCTCTACTCGCACTCACCACCACGCTTGCTCTCCGGGCCTCTTTATTTTCATCGCTCATTCACTTCTTCTCATACGACTTATGTAACCCTTGCCCTCGATCAAAATGTGACCCTACATAATTCGAGATAAGACTCGTTTTTCATTGCACTGAAGCTATTGGAAATGCTATCAGAGCCGCTGTATAGTGACATGTGAAACTGTTGCACGTTATTCCGTCCCTATCCGACGCAGAGGGGTGGAGTATTTTTATATCTGCATCTCTTTCTCGCTCGCCTCCTGAGAAGTAATGTGTTGTTGCGTGTTGTGATATCTCTGAAATAACAGGGAAGCACTCGCTACGAAGTTGTCATTTGTAACGGTTTTGCGAAAGTACCGTCAGAAGAAATTACTAATCTTCAAAATTTTCATATCACTTTTGATGTTTTATGTTCTAAAACATTTTATTTTTTTGTTTCTTTTGGTGTTATACTCTGCGACAGTAAGTTTTGAGAAAAATCTTAATTATCAGACTAAAAAAAAGTTCCCGTCTGGCGTCTGGGTGATTGGAATCGTAAATATGATTAAGTGGTCAGGTAAACACTTGAACGTTAAGTTAAAATGTTATATCTTTATTACTTAGAGGATCCTTTAGAAACGTTCTACTAGTCAAATCACTTTAGTTTTATTATACTGTTGAGTTATACTGCTGCAAATAATATTATTAGTTAAACTTAAAATACATTTTATGAATGAGGTATCGAAGAAGGTGAGAGATTATTATTGGTAATTTGTTTTAATCAGTATTTTTATTGAATTACCACTTATCTAACTATCTTTAATTTAAACAACTGATTATCTGTATCGTTTCAGACGCTGCTGGTTTCAGTGCGCACGAGAGTTTTGTCTGTAGTCAGTACTGGTAGCCTCAAGGCAGGGCGCGTGGAGCTGCAAAGCCACTGGAGTGGGGCGTCGCTAAACAAAAACACGTATACAAGTAGCGGCTCAGCGGTGATTGGTCGTCGTCGGCAGCGCTCCCCGCCCCCGGGCGCCGGCCGCCGCGCGCCCACCGACCAACGTCGAGCCGCACTCCGCGACACGCTCTCCGCCTGGCAACATGTGCAGCGGCGCCGAGGGAGGCCCCTGGCCGAGAGACGCGCCTACTGTCACCGCAGCCGCGCTTGACCACTACCGTATACAACTCTACAACTATGCCGTGGCGACCGAACGACTCCGCCTGTACCCACCGACCGTCGCGCCCTACATGCCCTACGGACCCCGGCTCATCTCGTCCTTGATCCAGGGACGAGTGCTCCAACCGGAAGAACCGAAACCGCAACACAGCTACATCGGCCTCATCGCCATGGCCATCCTCAGCTCTCCGGAACGCAAACTAGTCCTCTCCGATATCTATCAGCACATTCTGGACAACTATCCTTACTTCCGCACCCGCGGACCTGGGTGGCGCAACTCTATTCGACACAATCTGTCACTCAACGACTGTTTCGTTAAAGCGGGCAGATCTGCCAATGGAAAGGGCCACTACTGGGCGATTCACCCGGCAAACATCGAAGATTTTCGGAAAGGTGACTTCAGAAGACGCAAAGCTCAGAGGAAAGTAAGAAAACACATGGGATTGGCCGTCGACGATGACGGCGAAGATTCCCCGTCACCACCGCCGCAGTCACCGCCGCCGACGGCTTTGCCATTACCATTCTGGGGAGCGGGACGGCTCACCGGCGGTGGACAGGCTCGGAAGAGGCAGTTTGATGTAGCTTCTCTTCTGGCACCCGACGACGCACCAGAGAAGAGGCAACGACGTGACAGTAGTTGTGAAGAAGAGCCCGAGGAGGACATTGATGTGGTGGCGAGTGACCAGGAGGAGCGCGGCGGCGAGGAGGAGGTGCGCGCGCCGCTGACGCCGGCGGCGCAGTACCCGCTGCTGGGCGGCTGGTGGCCGGCGCTGGAGCCCGCGCTGCTGCAGCAGCTGCGCCGCCACTCGTCGCTTGCGCCCTCGGCGCCGCCGAGCCCCACGGACCAGCAGCGCCCACCCGACACCTAGACTGTGATCTCTGCGTATCCAATGTGAATAACCAGTATTAAAACCCGTCGGTATATATCATTAACTAGTGAAATCCTCATTCGTAAGTCTTCGTTTCTAAAGTTCGTTTTTCTGCTATTGATAGCTATACTGAGCTAGTCTCGTTGAAGTCTTTTGTACTGTATTTTCTGTGTCTCGTAGTCTCTCGTCTCCTTCCTTTTATTTCTTCTTCTGTACTTAATCTATAAAGTGTAAATTATTGTATATGTATTAATCGATAAGTATTATTTCTAAACTGTATATGTAGAACAGTGATAGTTGTTATATTATACAATTTATTGATAAAGTCTGAGAACGACCAAGCTATGTAGATAGTTTCTAGTTTTTATTGTAAATAGGTAAAGTGATTGATGGTGTCTACTCTTCGTTGTTAATGACATGTAAACTACTGTTGTTTATTTACTAGATTACATTAATCAATTCAAATAATAACGACAATCTATGAAATCTCGGAATAAATAGAAATTATAATTTATTAACATCTTTTATTTCACCAACATATCGTCGATATTAATGTCAGTGGTCAATTTTTATAAAGCGTAATGATGACAGCTGTTGAATAGACAATGATATTAATATTACAAGTACCCTCAACTGCAAAATAAACCTTGATCTGAATTGATAAAACTTTAAATAAGTTTTATCCGTGTACCTTCATTATACCGTCGGCGACGCGTTGTACATTGTTTGAGACGATCGCACTATGCAATTCGCGAACGTAAACAAAACCAAGATATTTTCCACGTTAGCCTCAACATCCTAGTGATCGAATATTTTTCAAAAGGTTAAATGTGTTTGTGATTCATTGTGTTTAAACACACATTATGTATGGCTTTCGTTGACTTAGTATCATTTAATACGATTGTGGTTTTCATCGCAACATCTATTTATAAAATCAGTAACCCTAGTTAACTTGCAAAATATGTGGTACAAAACATAGTTAAAGGCAAATGACTATTTATTATGATGGAAAAGGGGCATTAGATTTAAACATTTCATTGCAGAAAAATCACAGGTTCGGTACATTTTCGCTTAATTAAGACATTTATGTCAACAAATATTGTTTTCCTGGCTTCTTAGGAAGATTGCGTGCTAATTAACTATTACATTGCAATGGTAAATTATGATCTTATAATAATCTATTTTGCAATCATATTAGCACATATGGAAGCTTATTTTCTTTTATTGTAGGAATAGTTAAACATATACATAAACATATAACATACATACTCTGAATTATTCTAGTCTGAAAATGGGATGGTCGCGGAATATAATATCTAAGTCATGCGTTTGTCAGAAATTGTTGTAGACGGTGTCCAGCCTTGCGACAGGAGAACGAGGATCTAAGTCAGTTCCTTGTATTCTCATACATAGAACTAACATTCTCTTCTAGCGTTAGTTTTTGGAACGTTAATTTGTTCGGATATATTTTATGTTATGTAAAGTGGAAAAAAATATATTTTTCTACTTGTCGTGTTTAAGGCGGTCTAAAACACCACCTATTAAATGAAACTTTAACACAGTAACGAAACAAAATAACAGTAATTTACGAAAAAAGCTTATCCCTCTGGATAAATCAATTCTTATAAAATTATATTATTTCAATTAATTGCTACAAAGATAGAAACAGTAGTTCCGAGACATAAATAAAATACAATTACATCATAGAAAAGAAATAAAAACAAACAATAAGCGTGATTAGTATTAACAATAGTGCACAATACAGATACGACGCAACTAATAGCTGGCTACAATCTCGTAATTCTAGTAAAACACCTTGTACATAGTTTCTCACACTAATCGCCATTGTTTGTTGTAAGCACCTATTTAGTATTTTACTTGTCTAACAGAATTTCGATGATTCATGGATTTGGAACACATTTCTCGTGTGAACCGTATTTAAATATGAAGTGATTAGGCTTCTATGAATTTTGCTTTATTCGCTTACTCGGATCCATTTCATATGGTATGTAAGTACTATTATTATATAATTGATAGTCTCAAATAGTCTGTCTGTCTAGGTGTTATGTTGGAGCAATTTTATGTATTTCTAAATTAAAATTACCGATTTAATCAATATCTATGATAATGATTAGTATTGTGGCAGATTTTGTTGAAATTACAATAGAGTGGTGGTTGCGGGCCTAGGATCAAACGTATAGTATTTATTGAAGACTAGCTCTTGCCCGCGACTTCGTCTGCGTGGTTTGTGACTTAGGACAGAAATTTCCGTCCTGTGGGTTGGGCTGTGCGTTGATAGATCACTATGTCAGTCAGTCACATTTGAGTTATATATATTTAGATTAAACCCTTTGTTCCGATATAGCATTCACACGAGAGGAGACGCTAGGATCAGAAATGAATTGATACATTTGCTATGATTGTGATAAACGTCGCCAGGAATCTTTGATTGCCTGAAAATTGATTAAACAGTTCTTAAAGGAACACCCGCACTTGGCGTTTTGATTGATTTCTTTCACTTTAGGATCAATTAAATTTGATAATTATGATAAATATTATTTTCTATTTAACGTTGACGTTTGACCAAAATATGTTATTAAAAATTTAGGTAAGTATATTTATTCGTGTAAAAACGTATCACGTGCTCATTTCCTGTAACAGCTGATACAACCTTGATCTAAATATTAGTAAAAACCCATCAATTAACTGTAATTGGAGTAAAAATAATACTTAGTGGTAGCTTGCAGGATAAATCCGATAGAAACAAATTTAGTATTATTTAATTGAAAACTAAATATTTTTCTTACGTATATTACGAAACTTATAACATGTTATGTTGGCTATGACGCAAATCGTTTTATTTTAGGTACCTTCGGAAATACAGTGAATAAAATTTTACTATTTTACCTTAACTCGAGGTAGATTGCATCTCACATCAGCCTAGCCTTTTCGTTCCAACTATACGTTGAAGTCGGCTTCCAGTCTCACCGGATGCAGCTTGATACCAGTATTTTACATGGAGCGACTGTCTATCGCACCTCCACAACCCAGTTACCTGGGTTTTAATACGATACCCTTCGGTAAGACTGGTTGTCAGACTTTCAAGCTTCTGACTACTGTTTCAAGAAGTTGTCAAAAAAACTTTGAAAATGACAGCCGGGACTCACAATTTATTAACGAGCTTTCCGAAACACGGGGAACTCGATAAGTGTAAGATGTTCACCCATCCCCAGATCAACCTCGGCTTGCCGAGCTGAACCACAAAGATCGATCCGCACGACTATTGTTAACTAAGCCACGAAGTCCTCCGGACGAGATCTGTGAAAGAATAACACAGTAACGATCCGATCTTAGTATTAACATAGCAATTTAATTATTATTACTTGTGTATGTGTTTTAAGAGGATAATATTGATTAAATATTGTGGCGAATGTGAATATGTATGATAATAATTTTATTTATTTTAACTTGTCTATGATTAAAGATCATTTCTGATGAAGACTATATTTGACAGATTTGGTAACGCATAACACTAATATTTATTTTAACATAAAGATTTGGTTGCAGCCTTAAAATTAAACACTATGAGTATCTATGGTTTGATGAATAATCCTCAGTAACTAACTATTATTTTGTCCTTTCGTATTATTTTTGTAAAAAGATATATATCTTGAATCCAACACCCACAAGTACGGTTTGAGAACTAGGCATTTCTTAAAAAAAATTACGAAAAAATTTCAGGCCTGCATAATAATATGTTTCATGTTATATAATGTTGTCATACACGTTTAAAACAAGTAATAATGCTATCAAACATATGAAATAATAAAATAATTTTTTATTACGATAAAGTTTCTGCAAACATATGATAAGCAAATTTTACCTTTTTGGGTTAATTTTAATTGGGAAAATTATTTTGTATAATAAGTTTATTAAACAGTAAGAATACTTTTACCTGTTACGCAGCCGGGAGACTTATTGCATAATATGATTGTGGTCACTTATACTCGGGATTATATTTGGTACGTATATTATCAACCGATAATGACTTTAAACGATGTAAGCAATGTGTTACATACGTTTTGCTTTCTCATGCTCAGTTAAAACATTTTAATACATTTTCACATTATGTATCCTTATCGTACGGTGTAAATATTTATGTAAAAAATGGGGCCTGCCTCTGTGTCTGTGTATCTGACTGCTGATCCTGAGGTCTCAGGTTCGATTTCTGTAATTTAACATTAACATATAAATGTATACTATGGCTATAGAAGCCAAGAGTTTGGTAAAGTGCCCGGTAAAAGCCAATAGGCTCGTTCCCTGTTACATGAAACTAACATTGTTAATGTCAAAACGTGGTTGTATTTCGTACACCTCTGCATACGCCTTCGAGTATAACAGGCGTAATATTATGTAAAGAAATAGTGGGCATATTTATACACAACGGAATTTCAATAGAACTATACGTAAATGTGTATAGATTTTTTATGCAGGTATTTTATAAGAAAATTTCGTAACTTTTAGGTGAGTAATAATTTGAAGTTTTTAACGTTTAAACCTAGTGTTATGAATGTTAAATACCTCTTATTTTCGTGATTTATATGTACATATTCATATGTAGATAGCCTTTGAACGAATAGTTTGCAAAATAAATACATGCCAACTGTTTCATAACGGACATAAACTGACATCAAAACATACTACAAGTCATACATAAGTGTTACTCACACTCAGTTATTTAATTAAGCTTGCGTCTGTTCTGATTCCACGTCAATCAAATTGGACGTGCGCGCAAGCCAGTAATTTGCCGCCGATCACC
Organism: Anticarsia gemmatalis; assembly: GCF_050436995.1. NCBI lineage: Eukaryota > Metazoa > Arthropoda > Insecta > Lepidoptera > Erebidae > Anticarsia > Anticarsia gemmatalis. The sequence continues at coordinate 9,384,387 of NC_134759.1, forward strand.
GCCATATCTTGCCAACCAATCGTTGCTGTAGTGGTCAATAAACTATGCAAAACTTACATTGTATATGGAGTTAATTCTTTTTTATTGAATTACAAGCTAACCCGCGCAGCTCTGCTTACGAATTTTCATTGCATTTTTTTCTCTTCATAAAAACCTTTCCAAAAAACAATATGTTGAATTGGGAAGCCGTTCTTCAGTTTTGCGCTTAACAACACATTTGGCGATTAATTTTATTTATAAGATGCTGTTTTTTTCTAAAGCGCATAACAATTTAATAAAAATGACAATCGAGATCATCAAACTATGCCTGAAATTAAAATGAAAACTTCGAAAAACAAGCTTTAGCGACAGCAGGATATGACACATCATTAGTTTTGGTAACCCGTCTTGAAACCTGCCTTGATTCAAATAACTTAACTCTATTTCTAAAAACACGAGTCTTATCACATGTTATCAGGGAAACAAAAGCATTTGAACCAAACAGGTTACAGTCGTGAAAGGAAGGGACGAATGATCAACTTCCTGACTATTTCTACTAAGCCTATTGTGTAGTCTCATCCTTAAGCCGGGATTAACCACAGATACAATCAATGCTAATAATTTTATGATGTTTTCATTTTTATTGTCAGTTGTGATTTTATCCTTAAGTATTTAAAGCCATGGGAGTCATGGGACACACGATATTGCCAGTAGTAGTCAGTATTGATAAGCAAACACGCGATTTTAATATCGAGTTATGTCTATCGATCGCTATATCATAAAGCTTTGATTTTATTTTACCAAAAAGCGATTTTTTGTGACGAAGGTTAGGTTAAGTTAGGAAAGCATTGACAATGTTAAAACTATAAAATTGACAAAAAGATTGGTTCATTTTCATTTGTGTTCGAAAATAAGTTTCTCTAAGTAGTCATTAACCTTTATTAAAAAATAATATGATAGTGAAGTTCGTTTCATTACTGCATATTTTAATACAGAGAGGATTTATAAAATTCTATATCGTTTTGCTCTATAGTTTAAAAGTTAAAAGTAATAATTTATATCAATATTATTGTAGATTAGGGACTCAAATACGTCAATGAGTATTAAATTGTCATTCAACTTTATAATTTGATGTGCTTGACGTTCATTTTCTTGTCTTACTAAAAAAGGGAAGTTTGAAGGGATCTTACCATGTCCTGTTCTTTGTTCTCTGCCTAACCCTATGGGAAAAAGGCGTAATAAAGTCAAAATCAAATCAAATGTTGTGGTTGTATTAAACCATCGTAAGCACTATTACAAATAATTTAATATTTATGTCAAAGTTTAACACGACACGATCGCTAAATACCCGACAGCATTGGCTAACTATTAATCTCTTCAATAGTGCATGTTCTTTCACTAATCAAGTCGCTTCGATACATGTAATCGAATGTGGACGTCAGACGGCTAAACGCATGTAAATGGCACGTAATGGCCTCTCACAGGGACCCGTGTCTAATGAACGTGCTGCCGGTACTGCCGGCTTATTGTCTGCTATATGGAAACATCGGGGAACGTTCAGTGTCTATTTCGATTTTTTATATAACTAGGTAACTACTTTGTTTGTAACCTGTTTGTAATTCTTGGTTATTAGAATAGAGAAAAATTTTAGCTGTTGCTCTACACGCAAGCCTGCCAACGTTTAAGATATCTGGCGATAAGGTATATAATTTAACGTTGTTTAATCATTGATCATAAAAATTTGTGTTAGGCATTGCTTAGTTTAACGAAGCTCTCTTTTAACCACCCTCTGTTAAATAAATAGAATATAAATTCCTATATTATATAGAGAACATCTGCACTTGTGGTATGTAGGTACGTTTATTTAAAAGAGAAAAAACCTTTTCAAACAGTGCTGAAAGCGTCCATTAGGCACCCATTGAGGTGAGAGAGGGCTAGAGTGACCGGGATGTTCGGCCGTCGATAAAACGGGTCCACTCTCCGCGAATTGCCCGCTCCCGAATCTAAACGTTCCCAATTCCGTCAAGTGTCGACAAAGGCCGACTTTTAGCGTCAACAATGAGCGAATGAAGCAAATTACCGCTTTTCGACGCTTGAAAGCGCTCGCTGAGCCGTGCCGGCGGACGCATTGTCCGCGGACGGTTTGCGTCGCGAAACAACCGATAACAATAAACAGTAAAAAGGAAAGTGTAGTATTTTGCGTGGAAGTGCGTCCCGACAAAGGGCGCACTCTTAATAGGTGTTAATGTGTGTGATTCGCTGAGCAAGGTGAATGGGTGAGCGGCGGGCGCCCAGCACCGCCGGCGGCGCGCTCTGCCATTATTTTTATAACAAATCAACGGGTCGTTTGATTGACAACATTGTGTTTGTACTAGATGTTTAATGAACTCGTGTTTTTATAAACTAGTGAACTAAAGAAAACGTTTTTAAACGGAAATATACTTTAGAATTCATTGATGTTTGTTGCTTTACTTGTATGTATAAGTAGTTTCTGAAGTGATAACAATTAAAGAAAAGTATAATAAGTATGTTATGAGTTTAAGAATGCATACATATTTTTTTATTATCATAGGATAACATGAAACAGTACCATAAGCAAGCTAATTTTTGTCAAGTATCATCGTTATCAAGGGCCCTAAACATAAATGCCAATTAGTAAGAAATCAACTTGTAACCTGAAACCTTTTATTAATAAGATTTATCAGGAAACAGTGGAGGAAGGAGCCACTAGAATTTGACCACGAAACTAAACACCTCATATCGTTATAGTCCGGTCAACATTCTTGTCCAAACAGGGTGTAGGGGGCGCCACTCGTCACAGTTTAAACACCAGCAAAACAAACAGTTGAAGTGCGACCGCCCGCGGATTCGCAGCGAAGGGTTCAAGGAATCAGGGCATTCGACACCCTGAATATAGTTTGTTCAGCAAATATCATGTGCGACTTTCTACATTTTATACGATAAACGCGCCAATTGTTTTCTTATCAAATACAACAGCTGTTCTTTAGCTTATAGGGAAAATAGGAAGAATAATCTTAATGAAGTGACGTATAACAATAGAGAGATTTCAAATTCGTTTCCCTTCCTCTTTGTATGCTTGTTGGAAAATAGAATACCTCATAGATAAATAAAAGAAAGTCAGTAAATGCCTACCTATTTGGAACTTCGAAAACCTAAATATTTAATATTTAATCACGTTAATTCCCGTATCCTATTATATATTAAACATGCAACAACATGCAATGCGAGAGTTTAAAAGTTATGATTTATTCTTTTTATTATTATTCCTGAAAAAAAGAAAAACAAGAAAGGTAAATTTCTTAATAATAATTGTTCTCATATAATAACCGTAGCCGATTGACGCTGGCGGATAAGTTATAAAATCAAAAGCTACCCTTCCGAATTAAAATATTTCAAAACACGAACACCGAAATATGTTACGCGTTTTCCGGCTCAACGGTTCCGGAACAAAATAACGAATCAAATACAAATCGCGAGTACGAGTTGGACTCGCATAAAATAAAAATGTAGTGAAATAAAATAGCGATTGTGCTGTGGCGAGCAGTGATGCGTGCGTGTATTGTGACCCATCGGGGTGGGAACATTTAATTGTGGCGCGACTGCGGCGCGAGCGACGCGACAGGATGTAGGCAACAGATGCTGATTACGATGGGCCTTAACAAATTGAGGGGCTGTTGTCGTAGCACTACTCGTTCTTGTGCCACGCTCATTTGTTAGTCACTTAAGATGCAGTGTGAGATCGATTAGATCTTATAAGATTGTGATTTTTTACAGGGTGAAAAATATAATTTGTCATCAAGTTGCCCTTATTTATATTCTCCAAGTGACAGCAAATATTGTATTTGTTCTTATTTAGTATCAAACCTTACATTGTACAAAATAAAAATACATTTCAGTAAAACGAACCTAACTCTAGAACGCCTAGTCATATCTACATAACTCGTCAGAATCATAATGTTTACCAACAACATTGGACCACCGAGACGATACAACGGAACGATATTAAAATATCACAGAGGTGTGTATGACGACGTTGTTATTTTGTTAAACACGGCTTTTTATCGTCAATGCGACGATCAATTCGATGAGTGGGCGACGCGATATCACGCGATCATTGTTTGCTTTACCACGAATATCGATACAAAGCTCCACAGATTGGACACACGCGAGCCACAGAGGGTGTTTCTGTCTCTGTGTGTCACTAATGGTATTTAATATTACAAAAAAAATTCACTCACTCTAAACAAATTACATCGGAAAACAGAGATTTACTTAAAAGTTTCACATACAATAACAATTTAAGTAAGTCAATAATAACAGGTACTGAATTAGAAGAAATAAGTTTATTACATGGTTACTGCTAAGTACCTATTCAACTCGTAGTCCATAAGAGGAGAAAAAGTTTATCAAAAATATTTTCTAAGCCTGAAGTAAATATTAAGCGTCATAAGCAAATGTTTTGTATTAATTCAACGAATTATCAAAATTGTGTGATGTAATATTATTATTGTTCAATTTATGTCACGTATCGGTCACCAGAGCCGTGAAGTTTTGAAACGGAGCCTGCACAAAGCACTTCGAGGAATGCCTCTGGAGTGTTGACACGGGATCCATCACAATGGACGCAAACTCTCCTCAACAGATTATTTTTAAAGGCGACCCATCCAAAGTTTGTCCAGATGACTCTTATAAATCGATCATTTCGAAAGGTGTGACCTGTTCTGTAATTCTTGGGTTTAATGCGTGCGTGTATACAAATGGATGTCAAAGATAATGAATTCAGAGCACTTGTTGTGTTAAGATTCAATCCACGAACAAAAAATATTGTTTACAGTTCCCAAGAACACAATTGAAATAACTTCTATTGTAGTCAATATTCAAATATCAACCCACCGAAACAATTCCATCACGGATATGATTTTAGTAAAGTTGTCATTAGCAAATATTTAGTTTTATTTATAAGTATTTGTGTCAAGTATTTAACTGGAAACTCCAATAATGTTTATAAAGACATATTAGGACCTCTAAAATATGTACATATGATATGCCTGGATCAATATTTGCTTAAAATATGTTTATTATGCCGTAATTATGTACACGCGAACGTTTAGCAGCGATTGTTCCGCGTATATTAATATTTGAACCGGGTGTCCAGAGTGTGTTTACTTTCCCATCGATGTTATTGTTGGTGAATTCTCATAAGTCCCAGGTAAGTCCACCGTATCCACGGCGCGCAATAACAAACAACATTTCTAAATACGAGAGAAGCAAACAAAGCAAACACATTATTTTGTTAGTATAAGATTTTTTCTTAATTGCTTTGTGAGACACGTTTTCCACTCGGTATTACGTAAACATAGTTCAAAAAACTCTGCCGTACAATATCGGTAGCTCATTAATGGACGAAAGTTTTGACCAAATATTTGAACGTTCCGGCACAATCGTAATTACCGAGTTGTGGTCGCAGGCAGCACAAAGACTGGTAGTTGATATAACAGAGCATTTATTTATCGATGAGCTGCGGGCTCATTAGATACACATCGGGCTACATGTGTAAATAAATAGGCGGGAGACGAGTTGAGACGACGCGACCAAACATCTTCAGCGGTCGATGCTACACACACCACGACCACGCGAGCATTATTCAATATTTCCAATGATCGCGTACTCGTATGCATATCAATATCAGAGAATATATTTGTGTTTTGTTTATTGCTTCGATTCATATAAAACTCTCTGTGGTATTTGTGAGTAAAGTAACGTATAAATATCACAATTACAGTTCTATTATTCTCAGCTATTGAGTATATATCTTTCAGATATATGCATGACTTACTTATTTTCTTTATTTACATGTGTCATATATAATTGCTGTCGAAATAGTTAAAGTTAAAACCTTTTGATTAAATATCGGTTGTTATCAACATGATAAGGTGAGCGAATACCATCAGAAAATAATCTTTATGTATACTTTTAACTAAACTAAAAACATATGAATAAATAAATTAAGGCTTTAAACAATGAGCTACTCTTAATAATAAATTAATTATTGTTTTGCCTCCTTAACCATGTCCGTATCATTGGCGGATGTTAAACGTTGATTTATTTGTAATTTTATACAAACGAATATTGTATTGTAAACTTTATTATCGGACCCATATGTCATATAGATATGATAGTGTTAGGGGAAAGAAACCCTATTACTTATTATGTAGCGTAGCGTTTTGACCTAAGTACCACACCCAATCGCCAACAGCCATGCGACGTAGTAAGCTATGCATTTTTTTAAAGAAATGCTCACCAATTAGCTGGTTTTTACATCAACACTATATCATCAGATTCTTTGATAACATACTAAGGTATTTATGTCTATGTTTTATATTTCATGGCGGTATATTCGAGTGGTGGGCGAGAGAGCATTGACAACAGAGGAGCTCTCGGCTCAGATTACATCTCATGGCACCGCAAACATACCGCAGGAGAACCTCCACTATGATATCTGGTACTTAACCGTCGCTTTCTCAGCCCACACTCACTCCCTACCGTCGATCAATAGCTGTGTATTTGTACACGCAATTTGCGCAATTATGCAACTAATGTAGGTGTGCTGTTGATCTAAGATTGTATTTACATGTTTGTACACACGGATTATTATACAGAAACCCAATTTTATGTGTTCTCGCTGCAAAAATTCTCTTGATGGTGAGAGACTATTCATGTTAGATTGCAAATTATATTTCTTGCACATTGCAAGGTGATTCATAAAATACAATAAGTATAAAAAATTAAGCGCTGTACAGAAGAAATATCCTACATAGGAAAATTTTGTTTTGTATATTTGAATATTACTACTGTACAGTAAATTGAATAGCTGATATTATAAAGTATGTATAAATCTATACTAATATTATAAAGCTGAAGCGTTTGTTTGATTGTTTGCTTGAACGCGCTAGTCTCAGGAACTAATGGTCCGATTTGAAAAATTATTTCAGTGTTAGATAGTCCATTTATCGAGGAAGGTAGACTATATATCATCACGCTACTAGCAAGGCGAGCAGAGTAGCAGTGAAAAATGTTACAAAAACGGGGAAAATTTTGACCGATTCTCTCTTAAGTGTCGCAAGCGAAGTTGCGCGGGTCAGCTAGTTGCTCATAATCTTCAACTATTACTAATACACAAAATTATTTCTAAGATTAACGGCATTTACAATATAATTTACATACATACATATTTTTTTGCAAGAACATCAACAACTTAAAAATTATACAAAGACAAGCAGTTCAAGCACTACTTGAGAAACTTCCATGTTATTGTAGAACCGGGTATTTATCATACAATTATGAATAAGTGGCGTCATCATTATGAGTTGACTATTGTAACTTTTCAACAGTGATTGTTAAACGCATAGCAAACTACTCGGTGACTCAAGTAGTGGGTTCATACCAAGCGATTTTTGTGTCGCGACCAAGTCGTATGTCTGTTTGTGTGCTCTTGACACATGCTGTTTGCTTTCACATTCTTTTAGCTGAGAGCCTCGGGTCTAAGCCTGACCCCAAGCCCACGGGTTCAGCTTGGGATGTTTTGTAAGAAACGGTGAACTTCAACTTTCAAGGAATTTCTCTTCGGTCGAGTGACTTTAAAAAACCATCAAATAAAAGCAATATTTTCTTACAAAAGAACCTCAAAAACCGTGAATTGTCTAAGTCTAGTCAATACTCCATTTCTCATACTAATAAATAGAGATCGTGGCTGTTTATAATTTTGAAACAAGTTTTTCACAAACAACAGCAGAAAACATCTATAGTTTACGAAAACTTTAGCATGCACTGAAAAACCGTAGCCATAGATATAGGCGTTTATAGCAATGTGTGTAAAGGACGCAGGCTATTCGCAATTTCCCAGCACGGCAGCACGTATACGAGTCCACGTCTGCCATACGTCGTATTAGGTTAGCCGGCGCTCTCAAAGTGGAGGGTGTATGCTAATGCAACGCCACTCGACGCCTCGGGGTGCCTCGGCGGTCGATGCACCATTCAACCATAAACCAGTAAATCAATAAAAACAAGAATAATAAACCTATACTTAAGTGTAAAATGTGAAATTTTATCAAAATTTAAAATATTAAAACATAGTTTAGAATTCGGATCATAACTACTTTTAACTGCCGGCACCTATTCTGGAATAACACCAATGTTCCCTAGCATTGAAGCGTTACAGATGCGCTACTTAACTCAAATATAACATTAAACCGGGAGAGAGGATGCCGTCAGTGTTATGTCTTCTTTCTATTTCTGGCCTTCTGCGCAACAACTTGATGCTAAATTCAGACACACACAATAAAAAGCGTCATATCCCAACATATCAGTAAGTTTCTTATTCTTTTCACTAAAGGCCAGCTTCCCGACCTAAAGATAAGAGTCAGGGCGATGAAATGACAGCAAATGTACGAAAACAAATGTCAAATTCCAACCGGTACTTATTCAAAAGTGGTGAATTAGGACTTGTACTTCTGCTATTTATGGCACAGTGACTTGACGCGGACGGCGGAGGCGCTCTGTTTGTGTGGTAATGTTTGTTATGTACCAGTGTCTACGAAGCTTTACATACATACACCACCCCCGCAGCCCTGCCGCCCCGCGCCCGCGCGAATGTGTTCGTTTCCTTTATTGGGGTGAATACATTTCACGGTTTGTTTTTAAACGTACCTACACATACAAGTATTACTGTATTATATTTATGAAACTGCCGTTTATGTTGTTCTACGATTTCGTCTTGAAAATTAGTGACTGTTTAACTAAAGTGTTTTTATTTTATTTTAAACAAATGTGCTTGGAAAGCTCGATAAAATTTTTGTTATAGGTTCCTACGCACTTTGCATGTTACTCACTTATTTAACTTCACTCCACTAAGGAACTTCATTATAGATGGTTAGTTTAATTTCTATTTTAAAAATGTGGATATGTTGATGTGCCGATTTTATGTTTTTTTGTAGAGCATGTACGAATGTACCTATACCAATAAATGTTTTCTCATTTAAATACATTTGTTTTGAAACATGTGAATATATACTACGGCTATATCCAATAATTTGTATTTATCTAAATTCTAATTGTTAAATATTAATACTTTCTGGTCAGTTCAAACAGTATAGGTACTTATTACGTAGGTAATACGATTATTGTAGTATTTTTATTAGTCCAATGCATTTAATAATACTTGTAAGTACTATTATTTGCCTTCACTAAAGTTTATGAGGTATACATTTTACATAATTCACTCAAAATGTATTAAGTAGCAGCAGAATTAACTGAGCGTCAATAATAAGAATTCACGCGTACTGGTCTTTGTAAAATAAAACAAACCTAGATGTAGTACTTCTACATCTACGCACCTAATATATAATTCTTCATTAATACTCATCATTTTCGGCATTAATATAAATAAATAAATATTTTGGGACAACTAACACACGGTCATCTGATTCCAAACTAAGCAGAGCTTGTACTATGGTAACCAGATAACTGATAAAACTTTGTGTTAAAACATCGAACCAATAAGTACATCTACTTATTACTGTTTTACCACAATATAGAACAAATGTTATCGAAAAATATGTAGTGATGATATTAATAAAAGAACTCTGTCAAGTTCCAATTAAAACTCACGCTAGGTTCTCAATAAAACGGTTGTTAAGGGCTATTGTTAATTTAATTTGATTGAGTTCTTACAGAAAGCGATACCGCTTGTATTGTTTGGTCGATTTTACATAACGAGGCGGCAAACGTGGGCTTGCTTTGTGGCCGGCCCATTGTGGGGGAGTATCCAAACGTTTGAGATGTGAATTGAAAGGCGCCGCGCGATGACGAGGCGCGAGCCAACAAGCGGCACAAGTTGTAACATTAGCGCGATTACAGACTTGACAAAGTAATACTGACTGGCTGTTGCCCGCGACTTCGTCAGCGTTATAATATTTCCAAGTAGGTATGCAAACAGCAACGCAATAAATTTTTCTTTATCCAGATCATAAACTACGTGCCCATATAGCCAATTACGTAAAAAAAACTAATAATGCTAAGCTAGTTAAGATTCACAAAGATGTACACTATTCTTTAAATCACTTAGATTATAAATAACTACTTTCTTGACTTCATCACTTATAGAACAAATCGTAAAATTTTCGTAAAACAATTGATTTGCTACAAATGCTATCTTCACATACAGTAGAAAAATCTCAACTTATCACACATTATTTTATAACATATTACCCCTTGTGATTTACACCACGCACTAAGATTGCGCTACACGGCTCCACTCTTTGAACTGTCCAAATGATTGTTTTATATTTGTAAGCGTCGAACAGTGCCCCTATTCTCTGCTGTCGTAATGTAGCATTTCAATTAGTCTCACTGGCGTTTTGTTTTCGACGAAGCTTTTGTCGAATAATGTTACAATCCACGACCATTGTTGACGGCGCGGACCAGGCCACTATTGACTCAACCTTACCCTTTTACTTGATCTAGGTTTATGTTATTCTTCGATTTGGTCTGTTAAAAATATTTTATACTTACTCATTCGGTAATAAAAAGAATTCGGCATTCGAAGTACTATAGCGTAAAAGTAGTTTAGTGGTAGGAACATGTCAGGCTTTACTTTTGACACCAACAATTGTGTCGAGAGGATTTTCACAAACACAATATACCTACCAAACCCAAAAATACAACTATGGATTTTACGAGTATTTGTAAGGTGTAAAAATCATACATCAGTAGTTGCGGTGATCTTCGCACACCCAAAACTGCGTTCCTTGTGATACGTAAATAAATATAATGACATTAAAATAATTATCTACGTAAATAAACAATAATAAATCTTTCAGTTTACCATTCAATTTCGGATAAACTCATTATTATTATTGTCGTAGCACCGTAGACACCTCGTAGCACGCGCTACAGTATGCCTACGAGGTTTGAATCCTTTTATAAATTGCATAATGGGTGAAGTGTATTGTTAAGCATTTGTAGTGAGTCATAATTTAAAGTACATAGATAAGATTAAATATCAATGAATAAGATGTTTCTCTCTCAATTACATTTTGTAGATATTAGTGACTATACAGTGAAGATGAAAATTTAGGGTTTTTTGTAGACTAGTTCTGCTCTGACGCCTTACTATTTCCGTTAAAAGATGTTTTACAACTTGAATAGTAAACATAAAGTGTAAATAAACGGCGAACTAGGCTTTTCCGATAGTACCTCGTGCATTAATCAATCTGTTCTAAAATGGAATTAGGCCAAAACCCCAACATTATCCGTCTCTCTAATAACTGCTAAGCTGCAGGCGAAATGAAAAGCCGGGATCATAATGTGGAAAGCCGTCCGCGATGCATTAGCCGGCCTGTAATCAGCGCGCCGCCTCTAATCACGCTCGGCTTGTTTTAGGACGAGGCAAGCGCCACTCTAGTATAATGTGCGGAAGTACATACAGTCATGCACTACACTACTTCGTTGAACAATCATTGTAGTTACTGTAGTTAGTACAAAAGATCAGATAAATATAACTCACGAGCAGTCAAACCGAATACGGTTTTCTTGTAAATGTTTGTAATTTAATCAAACATTTGTATTGAAGCAAATAAATAAAAATAAATCGTGAGTCAAGCTTCGTGTAATAGAAGTGACATCAGTATATTGCTTATACAAGGAAACAATAAAACGCTACATATGTATGGATGTAACTCGATTTATAGCAAATATCATTTTAATATTTTTGGTCTTAACATTTCTGTGCCTAATGTTAAATGTTGGACATTTATGGCGGTCATATCCTAATTTACCTATTTGTAAGGTTTGTTTGTTAAAGTTACCCTTTTAACTACACACACTAGGTATGTAATAAACCGATGTTTTACCTGTAAACAACGTCATTAGTTTAACTATTTTAATTTCCAATAGGTATTTCAAATTGCTTAGAGAAAATAATTAAATTAACTAACATATTTGTGCCACAAACATGACGTTTGTTTTCCTCATATTATTGTGTGAGTGAATGTTACCAAAAAACATTTATTAATTTAATTACTGCCAGCCTTTTATGTATGTTTATAAATCCGATTGAATGCGGTTTCCATCGGCTTTCAACAACAATAGGTAAAATAAATCGGAGGTTTATTTTATTTGTTTGTTAAATTGACCATAAAGGATTAAATGTTAACGACCTGGCTTATTCATACGTATTTCTAAACTAACATTTAAATCAGCAGTGCAAATATAAATCATTTCGAAACTCATGTCACAGTAAACTAAGAAATGCCTACGTATTTATGGGGTCACTGTAGTAAAAATCAGAGTAAATTTTGGAGATCTATTAGAATTCTATATTTTTACCGGATATCAGCCTTTTCACTACTTTTCCTTTAATTGCTGCCTATGCTGAAATGTACTTGTCTACTCTAAAAACAATATTTAAATAGGTATGTTCCATATTTTGTTACTATTAAAAACCTAATTGCTACGACTAACTCGTAGTAACTAAACTCGTAACAGGAAGAATATCAAAGTGATTCCATCAGTTCCATCTGCTAGTTCGAATAAAAACAATTATTATTTTAATATTAACATAAGGTTATACATCAAAGGTGTGAGCCCCGACGCTGACGTGTTAACTCTGATGAAATAATTGACACTCTACACATAGACAACAAAAAGCTAAACAAAAACTCCTTTCGGACTTTTTTTTATTTTTAAGTGAAATATTTTTTGTTTATAATTGATATGTTTCTTTGTTGATAAAAAAAGGTTCTCACCATTAGTTTAGTTAAAATGCCGATAGTTTAGTATACCTCATGAATCATCTTGAGTTTGTAATAAATTGAAATTGTGGTTATTTCCTTTTGTATGTAGGTAGGTATGTGCTTATAAACATAGTTTGTTATAAACATGTAGGGATAAAATAAGATACATTCTATCGAAATATTTATAGTTATATTCACAAATAAGTAAATTTATTCAATTGTTATATTAAATTAGGAAAATTTCAAAAACATGTACCTAGAGCTCAGGCGCAAAGCAAGTTTAACTTGAAATTTCCCAAATCCGCACCAAAATAATAAAAAATACACATAATTCAGCCAATTTACGTCAAAATTATGCACTTGGCTAACTTTCTTTCACCACAAAAGTACGAAATCACGTTAAAACTACTCTATATTGGCTCTATAAGCTCTATTATCTATAGAAAGTGTGAAATTAACTCGTAATTTTGTTCGGAGGTGTCAATTAGTTGCCGTCGCCGGCGACAGACGGTGACGGTGCCGTTGAATAACACCAACATCCAAGTTTCCTAAAACATTTGTAGACAAAAGTGTCAAATCATGCCTTCCATTTACGTCTAAATATTCTGAGGTCGTCAACATTTCTGTAGACTAATATTATCCATTTGTTTTTGCATTTTAAGTAGCATTGAGTGACCTACACAGCTGTGAAATAAAGATGGCTATGTAGTTACTCATGATGCCATCAATATGTAGAGATTTCAGAATCTGTAATTTAACATTTCAGTAGTAATGGCTCCAAATTGGACACAACGAACCTAATTTAAATTGGATAATTCGGTTAATTGTCGATAGATAGGTGCCATAGATGAAGACTAATTTGTAGTGAGTTGCAATTCATTTAAAGGGATTGAGGCACTTAAATATTACGTGTTATACATATACGTAAACTTATACGCTGAAATCTATGCTTTGTTTCATAATAATAAGATATGCCTTTTTTACAAAAGGTTGTCGGCACCTGTTCGCGAGAGCTCCCTAATGTTTGGTTGTTTACGGCACTTCGCGTCGGGACACGCACCGTGTGATACCGATCTCTCACAATCACAACACCGACATGTTTTCTGTAGTTTGTCGATAAGAAACTATAGCTGAACTAACAAACTTTATAGAAGCGTGTTGAAATAATTGCCTTTGTTTGATTTTAATGTTTTAGAAAAGGTTATGACCTAACTAGATCTTTATAAACTAATAGTTTCTGACTGATATCAAGAAAAATCTATTTGAATTTAGATTTTGATATGTTTGTACACGCATTAGTATAATTAATTAAGAAGATACACAAAGGGACGGCTGAATATACCTACCTCTCTATACATGTCCTCCACATCCCTACGTACCAATTTACCTAATGATTGGCAGTTTTTTTTAATATATTTATTACTTCCTCAAACTAATCTTGTTAGTTGATCTCTGAGGTATTTCAAATTGCTAAAACTACTTACTTGTAAAACATCAAGTCATCGTAGTTCCCTGCATATAGTAGGTACATGTTAAAATTAAGTGAGTGAAGTGCAAGCGAACTTTGACCGTTAAAACATTTGCCACGTGTGCCCAACATTAATGCACATGTAATTTGCAATTAACGTCGTCCGATACTATATTATTAAGTTTTTTCGCCTTGTTCCTGAATATTTATAGAGTAATTTTACTAAAAGCAATAGATCAGCTGCTAAGATTAAGGAAGAATGAGTACTTTATTTTACATAACGTTTCCTTGTGCTGAATTTTATACATTTTAAATAACTGTTACAAAAATTGAAATTTGTTTCCTTTTCCTTGACGGTTCCCTTTTCTGTGGCGGATGTTGGTGAGTACCTAAGTATGTTAGGAAAGGTAGGAAGTGCCATAGAAATTGTACTTACTTAGAAAACCACAATCTCTGTAATTCTCTTCTATGAAGTACAAATACAGAATAACGAAATTAAAATGACAATGAACAACGATTAATCTTACCAAAGATACGTAGATAGAAGAATAGATAGAAGAACCCAGATAAGTAGATGGTAGAAGAACTTGTCTAGACCTACCATATATGTCGATAGTTATTGTTTTCACTCTTAATAAAAGCCTGGCAAAAATGGTCAGTCATGTTGTTACTATTCTACATTAATAGTACATAATAAGATAATGTCGTGCAAGAAGGCGGTGTAGTTTTAAGTGGCATGTAAGGAAGAGTCGTCGGCGTCGGCGCAGGCCGCCCCTCTAATTATCGCTGAGATCCGACCCCGATAGCGCAAGCTTTTATCTCGAACACTCTTCCATTAAGCAAATATACAGCTTTGTAGCCCGTTAATCACATACTACAGTATTTTCCAACTCTAAAACCAATTAAAAACATTTTGATAGACAAAAATAAATTGTAATTGTATGTTATAGCGGACGCCATTTTGTTTCGTTCTCAACTTCTCAGGGTCCGCTAATGGATGGTTTGTCAAATATTTTCGCTTCCGCAGCAAACGTGTTTTATATCTGTTGTGTTATTTAATTTATTCAGAAAGCTCCATTATTGTTTTTGTTAAGCAAACCACGGAAACAATACAATTTATTTAGAAGTTAATCATGATCTAAGAGGCTTGAGTGAGACATTAACTTACAATTTTATTTGTAATTTTACTTTGATACAATCTACGCTTATGTATGATGATAAATTAATTATTTACATTACCTAAGTGTCTGTATAGGTATCTATATCTTAATGTCAATAATATATTTGGTCTTAAATTGGAATAGTTAAATTTAAGACCCTCGTAATGTTTTTGTAATTACGTAATATATTTTATAATTGATAATTTATTTAAATTGATTAAAGTTTAATAAACGTAAATGTAGAGCGACTCAATAGCGCGTTAAACTGAAGAAGCGTCAAAACATAAATCCAAATCAACTAAAAATTAAGTGAAATAGGGAGATAAAACATGTCAGTGCCGTAATGGAGTGAATAAAAGCCCGCTTTGTCGGCGGCTAATTTGCGAATTAGCGTTGTGCAATGAGTGCCCGGCCACTCAAGCGCAGCGTAATCTAATTAATTAACCTTTGTCGCGCGTACGAGGCGTGAAACTCGCGCGTTTTCCACACCGACACCCGCCACCGCGCGTGCAAAGACCAACTTTGGAAACTTTATACCAACGCTGGCTGTTAATGTAAGCTTTCAGCAGCTTTGTGCCTGAACAAGGTACAGGAAAGTATCTACAAGAGTTATTCGTTGTTTTTTATCAGTTTAAGAAATACCTGGTATATTTATACCTGATTATGAAATATGAATAATTTGAGGGTTTTACTGGAGAAGTGGATAATTTTATTTATTTATTTAGATCCCTCACACGTGTCCATTTTCGCATCTCTAATTACTAAGACTCTCAGAGTCTCACCTACTCAATTCAGAGAAACTAACTGCTTACCGATCGTTTCTTCGAGGGTATTGAAGTTATGTGCCTCCCTACGACTAGGTATATGGAAGAACCAAGTTAGGTTCACACATTTCCCTAAAATCACTTTCGTCTTAATTAACCATAAAAGGTAAAAGCTATTTTAATTCGACACACAACACTAAAACTATATAACGTAAACTCTCGCACCTACATTTCCTAACACCGCACTAAGGTACTAACGTTATTTGGCGCGCTAATGGAGTAAGTGCTTTGGCAAATGGCCCGCGCCACGGAGCTTTTAATGCAATTTCGTCTCCCTTTGTAGCCGGGAATTGGCGCAATCAATCCATTTACACTTTGTTTCGCCAACAGTGGCACTACTGAACACTCCCGCCTCTCTACCGCACATAAGATACGCTTTATGCAACAACTAAAATCATTTTCAGGAACAGCGATGGGGCCTTTGTGAGATTTTTTGAGAGAATGAGTCACACCAATGATTTTTGTTATGAGCATATTTAAAAACTAGGTACTTCAAGGATAAAAAATCTGTTTTTATTTTTTTCGTATCTTCAAAAATGACCGAGATATTAAACGTCAAAGAATGGCCTTCGCGCCAAACTCCGGCGAAGCGGCCGCACGGCCGTGTGACGTCATCTAACGACACTGCTATTTCGTTAGTACTTGCCGATACCTACATAGGCTCGTTGCGCTCTCGCGGTTTCGCTTTAAATAATTTGTTTTGCTTATAGTGGACAAACAAAATGGTTAGAAAATATTGTATTGTTCCTATGTGTACTAACTCCAGTGAAAAAACACCCCGAAAATTGTTTTTTTCTGTACCATGTAAACTGTTTTATATTTTTGCAAAAGACACCTAGTCTAAAACTTAAAGCCCGGTTCTGATACTGTCAAGCGCAAATGTTAAATATAAGTTTTTTGCCTTTTGAACACTTCCTCAAGATCAAGATGCCATATCATGTTCGTACATACCTAGCAATGAACTTCTACCTAACAGTTGATACTATTTAATAAGCAGTTCAATGACCTCACAGGAGGCGGCGAGCCGAGTGCGGCGGTTGAGTTGGCGTTGGTTTATTGTTTTGAAAAAAGAACCCATGTTTATTAAATCTAATAATATCAAAATTAAAATGTTAGTTTAAAAGTTCTCATTACACACCCTATCATATAAGACTACCTACCTACAGAGTAGATTCATGCGTTCATATGATAGCCATCAACCTGACTTAAGTCAGAGGCAGGGGTGACAATTTTGTTTTTTTATAATATTATTTTAAAACTATGTTTTCCAAATTTACACTTGGTAGGTACGTTACAATCATTATTTGTAATGCCAGTTCTAACAAACTTTCAATTTTATTGTTAACTACACACATAAATATTATTAGTAGTACGAGTTCAACATTCTTTACCTGGGTCTAGTTGATGATTGTGTGCGTGGCGATCGAGATCGAGGATATATTATTTTACAAAAAACACGATGATTAAATTTATAACACAAACACATACTCAGACTCTTTAAATATTAAATGCAAATCACTTTTCAAATCAAAACTCCGCATCACCCGCAGTCGAACAAGCGTGTCTGTTGCGTCGTGACGTCAGCGCATAGCGCGCGAAGCAACGCAAATTTAAAAAAGCAGTGAAACTTTATAACGCTGTAACTTCGGTAATTTTGATCCGATTTTGATAAAACAAAAACTATTATTATCAGCATAAGTACACAAATTAAATGCAGTATGTGTAATAGTCATATTTTGATGTGCTGGTGTGACTCATTAACAGAACTGTTATTTACGCTTGCTATGTTGTATAATACTTATACACAACATAGCTAGTTAAGCATGTTGATATAAACGTATCATCATATTAAGTCGGGGAAAAAGTCTTTTCGCATTATAGTATGTATGAACTTGTAATGAAATCTCTTTGGCTTCAAGAATCACAAATTAGTACACGGTTCATTAGGTTTCTTTCAGTGAGCTCGTGACGTACTCAAATATCGAGCTTTTTTGTGTAGAGAAAAGATTTTATCACAAGCTTATACATACTATAATGCGAAAAGACTTTTTCCCCAACCTAATATTTAGTAAGCTTAGAGTAAAAAGTAAATTATTAACTTATCACCTACCTGATTCTAAGTAGGTAATAAGTATAAAGTTACGTTAGTCTATTATTTCTATTAGGTACCTCATTGCGCAAGTTGTAAGTCATCATTAAACCTATTTTAATGTAGATATTTTATTCCAATTAGAATGTAAATAACATTAATCATATCTATGAAAGCGTCTAGGGAATGGATTTATGGGCATTTAAGGGTGTCCCAAAAACTAAGTAGGTACTCTTTTGATACGCACTGAACATTTAACCATATTTTATAATCTCTATTGACATTTCACGGTTTCATAGAAACATAGAAATGTATTATGACATAAGTCAATTACGTACATAATAATATCTACCTCGTAGAGAAAATAAATTGTAAATTATTAATCTAAGTCGCCAATATTCGCTATAAAATGCGGAGGCAAATGAACAAAAGCGTTGACAATATATTTGATCGTAAGTTTAATTATCTTCTTACTAGTTTCACATTTCTATCTCTACATGATTGTATTATATCTGGTAGTCCCTGTAATCGAAAACAATAGGTACATAGATTTGCGAGGATTTTGTGTACCTCTACGTAATGGACCAACCTAGTGCCTCACAAAAGACCGTGGCTGTTGGTCAATCGATGTAGTTTCTTGCACTGAGCAATACATACCTACACCTTTCTGCTAACTTAAATAGGTATATTGTTTTAAGAGGTTCTTCAGTTTGGTTTTAGATCGTTTTTGTAAGATTGGGATGAGAAATTGGATAGTTTTTAAAAGAACAATAGTTCTCTTACTTTCTGGAAAACCTAGATATTGTTGCATTTTATAAATTTGTGCAAGTGCCTGGTTGATTGCGAATGCGGAAATTAGTAGATATCTACCCGTGTTTATTTACAACGACGTAGGTAATGTTTAATTAATGTTTCAGGTCTAAGTCGCAATACTATGCGGACAAACATTGTAACTCCAGAGATCCTCGTGGGCCCCATATGGCTGCCTACCGAAGAGGCATCTACAATGGAAATTATTGAACTAAATTCATCAAATGAAGAGGTCACTTCACCAAGAGACAGATCACGTAAAAATACAAACCATGCTTGGAGTTACGTAAATAACGACGGGATTCAACAAGCCGACGACGGATATAAGGTAAATGAGAAAGCAAGAGAAAGACGACGTTTGCTGAATGCTAACAAATTCACTACACTACCTTACACGTCAGCAGAAGCAAACAATTTTAACAATGATTTCACTAATGTCTGTACAAATAATTTAAATCACATCGATAACAATTCAAAATTTAATCATCAAATGAACTGTTTTACTATAATTAACAAACATTTAATAGACTCCGACACATCGACTGAAGATGACTTCGCTGATGTTGATATCATTTCTAGTGACATGTTAATGAACAGCGAGAGTTGGGTTTCACATCATAATAACAATTTATACAACGAAGAAATCATAACATATGACACTGATTTAGACCAAGAAACACGAACTATTTGGATTTATTCATTTAAAAATAAACACCTGTTATCTGAAAATGATTTTGAAGCAGTCAACTTTAATGATAAGGAGAAGTCCAGTTCTGGAACTTCTTATTCTACAGACAGCAGTGGTGAGAACCCTAATGACAGAAATACGGAGTGTTGTCGTTTAGGATCACCCATTGCTCCGACCTACATCCCGAGACTAGACCTCTCACTGGTACCTACGTTATCTACAGTTACAGAAATATCAGAACCTAATATACAACCAACTCCAAAGGAATCAATCAAATCCGCTAGTAAAAAAAAGATACCTACTAATAACTGGTTTCTATCTGAAAGTGCAAAATTAGAAGGCGCTAAGTCTGTTCGTAAACATGAAAAGTCAACTAATATAATAAATTGGATGAGTTTATCTCCAAGAGAAAAACGTCGAGTGCTGACAGATCAATCGACAGTCGACACTTGGGTAGGATCACGACTAAACTTAGCTGAATTTGGTAAAGAAAGCATAACAGAAGATCGCGGTGACCAGACAAATGAATCAATACAAAATGAAGTCATGAAACTTCAAGTAGATGTTGAGGTACATGTTGATCCCAATGACAAAAGCGAAAATGTGACCATAGCAGACTTGAAAAGTGCAGGTACCGCTGTTAAATCGAACATGGATGATATAAATTCTATCACAAAAATAAAATTCGTCGACGCCGCTTGTGATGACTTTGAAAAAGATCGTGGGGATCATAAAGTAAAACAAATAGTAGCAGCCACGATTGAATTATCCGCAAGAAAACATAAACGCCCTGAAACGAGTGAACCGCCGGTTAAACTTGATAACAGTGAGTGGAACCGCGAAACTAGAGAAGAGAAAGAAACTCGCTTCTATGACTATGTTTTAGAGCAATCAGAACCTGTTGTTGATGCACAGAATTCTGTGGATCGTCTATGGATGAAAAATAACATACCTTTTCTGAAGCCAGCTGAATGGGATCAATTTATACCTATATCAAAGAGCCCAGAGTCGTATCGTCTATCACTCGGTAGTGTTATAGAAGAACGTCAAACATGGTATAAGCGGTTTATCAATTTACTTAATTGTTGTAAGTAGGATCAAAATAGTATTTAAATAAAACAACATGGCTGCTTTAAATTGGCGAATTTATTAAATTCAATCACTATCAACTTCCAGTAATTGAAGTAGGTACTTAGACAAAATAAACCTGCTATTTAAAGGTACTTCGCAAAAGAGAATTCACGACACAAATAGTCATCAGCAGTTTTATGTACATACACAAGATTATACTATCACAATGTTTTACACACAAAACGACCTCTCGTATTGCATATAAGCTTGTACAATAATAGCGCATCATATGTAAGATCATTCTAAAATCAGTACTTGCAATATTATAAGCGGATTTATAATTATAATTTGATACTATTGAGACAGATGCCGACTAAAAAAATGTTATTTCAACTATTAAAATGTTTCACATATGATTATTTTAGGTTTTCTTCATCACCATGGCGTGCTTTGGCTTTAGCTACTTGAATGTCCACTTAAATACGATGCGCTATTAAGGTAGAATGTCAAATAGTAAAAAAATAATTAAACTCACAATCCATAAGACATCGCGGGAATGTAAAGTATAGTGCAATTAGTATTGCAAACGGACACAACGTCCAACTTAACAAAAATCCCAGTTTCATTAACTAATTTAAGTGAAATGCATCATATGGCATGTCACTCGTTACCGTCATAACGTACATAGACAATACATCGCGTTTTAAAAATACAGTAGTAATTTAGGAATCGAAATTTCGCACATTTTATATAATGTAAGCTTAAAATCCATATAGTATTGATTCATCAACAACTGCATAAACTATTTAATTTGTATGAGTATTCATTATTATATCTATAACATAATATTTGACTATAGGAGGCAAGTGCTACACAACATATAAGTTACATCGACTGTCAACACTATTTGAGGAGTTCTAAAACAAAGAATGCTTTACAAATATGTTCAAACAATATATAGATATCGATGTAACTCTAGCAAAATTTGAAACACTATTAAAGCCGAAAATAGTGTTTCGTATAAATGCGGCAGATACGCCGTTAAACATCCAAAAAGACAAATACTTATGTAGAAAAAGTGCCGTCATAATGAAAAAGGTTGTATCTGATAAATATTAGGGTAGGGGGATATTTCACTTTGAGTTATAACACGTTATTAACTTTAACACTATACTGATACTCTAAAGATCTATCGTCATTATATTTTCTATATTCAGGTAAGATATCTCCCTTTTTCTTATAAAGGCAACTAATATTTGTACGAATCCTAGGTTTATAAAACCATTGAGACCTGCTCAATTATTGCTCACGGGAATGCTTGTATTGCGGACCTTCAAGTGTACAAATGTGTGTAAATACATATTTCAATAAGTTAAATAACCAGGGATAAATATATTACTACATGATTTACTTTTAAAATGCCCAAACGTTATATACTAATCACTGCGATCAAATATCACACAAGAATCTCGTACGCCACATCGCCATATAGAGGAAATAAATTAAACTCGACAATTCGTTGACTCACGCGCGAAATTATTAAATTCATCCATCTTTTCCCGACAACGACGGTTTAATTAATATTAAATTATCTATTACACGTTTGACGTAAGCGTTAAATAACAAACGCTACGGTACATTCACTCACAAAACGAGACAGATTGACATTAATTTCGGGCGTCGATCGACCGGTACAATTCGGTCATCGTTCTATCTGGCTCGATACGCGCCCACCGACCGGGTCCCACGTTTTATCTTTCGATATTCCTATTTAGAAACAACCGATTCGTTTAAGAAACCGAACGCTCCTATCTAAGGATATAACGTGGAAACCGATCGTGACGGATGCCAACTTCAGAGAACTGCTGAAACTCAAAGTTCACACTTCATTCGTCGACAGTACGACGGAGACCGCAGACTAGCTGGAATCAAGGAACACTAGGTCCCAAGCGATCGGGTAGAGAGGCAGTCCGGGTCGCGGGCGGCCGCGGGGGGAGCGTTAGGCGGCGGGGCGGGGTCACGTGGCGCCGGGCGCGGGCGCGGCCAGCGCCAGCTCGCGGCGGATGTAGAACAGGATGTAGGGCTTGCAGCCCGCCACCGCCGCCGTCTCCGCCGCGCGCACCGTCTGGTCGTTGAAGTGGAACCACTGCTCCTCGTTGATCGCGAACGCCGTGTAGTGGCCCGACCCGGCCCTGTTCACATTTTAATATAACGTTTAATGACATATTCCATATTTCAGACCGAATTCATGTAGTATAATATACATAACACTATTCTTGTTTCAGAATATCGAAAATACGGGAGCTATTTCTGACAATCATTTTTATCATCTGTCAAGTGCAAGTAGCATGATACTATGATCAATGATAATAATAGCCTTTAAGGTTTAATGCCATGATAATAATGTGCCAGCTTTAGACAATCCTTGCGAGCATAGTCATAGCAGTAATAAGACACAAGGACAGTTACCCGGAGCCGTGGTGCACGATGACGGCGGCGAGGTCGTACAGGTTGTTCCCGCGGCCGGAGCGCCGCGTGTCGGGCACGTTGCTCAGCACGAAGCGCGACATGTCCAGCGCGCGCAGCGGGAACGAGATGCTCGTGTCCACCTTGGTCCTGTACCGACAACACACAACATCTCGGATATATGTAGGTATATACAATACCAACATGACTGTTGAAATCAATACCGTTTTATGCATTTACACGGATTGAATAATTCTTGGAGCTAGTCTTGTTTAATAATGTCCGACAAAAGCCAGTTTAATTAAAGACTTCAGCATTCCTCGAAAGGAAATGGATGTAACAGTATCCTTTGAAATCATTCATTATCTTACCTAAAATAGTTATGCCACCGGAATCTCTTCAAGTGTAGACATAGTACATTGGGTAATCTGCGTATCCAGAACTGTTTGGTTGACTTTTGCTTGCACTTGCAACTGCTGCAAAAGTAACGCTCCGTGTCTGCCAATTCTTCTACCTAGAAAAACATTATGAAAATGTTTCATTCTATCTTTCAAACATATCTCAATAGAAAAAAAATACTGACATTTACAGTATGGCAACCAGTTGCATGCTGTCGAACAAGTGATAAACAACAGGTTACCATTCGAAAAAAGAAAAAAGTATAATCGAAAGTTCAAGGTGAATTTGCAAGTTCGATCGATCTATAACTCCAACTTTTTTTTATATTCAGCAATTCGCAGCAGACACGCGGATATTTTTGAACATCTCATTAAAATGTTAAAATATTTTGGTCTCATCAGATTAGACAAATTTTTATCTGCCTTAAAATGTTTATGCATAATCTTTCAGACTCTACGAATTCGGCGGATACGACGCGTCGACAAATAAAATAACGTCTTAAACTTAAATTTTTAGACCTAAAAGTATTAAGTATTCTGTATTAACGTGTCGTCAGGATTAGACGGATATAAAAATCAAGCACATGCAATAAAAGATCCCAAAACTCTACAAATCTGTGCCTAAAAACGAGGTCTATACATAAAGGGAGGTATTGTGAGCGTGTATACCTGCACGAAGCTGGCGAGGCAGTCGGTGAGTGCGACGGGCGCGTCGTGTCGCGGCGTGTCGGGCAGCTCCAGCGACAGATCCAGGAACGGGTCGAACTTCTTGCTCTCCGTGCCGCACGCCAGGCACCGCACCTGCACACACACACACCAGCTTATTACCACCACACGACCATTACGACCAGTCTTATCTGCAATCATCTTTTTTCTTTCTTTGGTGTTTGATTCATAAAAGTAATTTCAAAATCCTACTTGTGTCGATTTCGTTATGCGATAATAAGCAATTTGTGTTTTCCATAACCAACATTTAGAATAGCAACTTACAGAACATATAGTAAAATTTTGAATATGCAAGCATATTTTCAATTTTATTTTGCTGTACTTCTGTTGAATGGATCGTGTGTACTTACTTCGCTCTGCAGCGTGCCTCCAAACACAGCCGTTACAATAGAAGCGGAAGGCGCACGCTGAACAAAACCCACTTCAGCGCGGTCCGGCGGTAACAACTGTAGCAGTTCTGTGTGTAATCTGAAAATTAAACAACAAATTATTTTATATAGACATATAAATAAAAAATTCAAAGTTTAACTTGGTTTAGTAGTAAATTCCAATAAAGAATGGCCAGTTCAGAGTTTTTTATTTACCTATCTAACATATATCGTAGGAATTCATGCGCGTCTTGCTGCTGGTAACCACGAAACCTCGGCACCACCTTCCATATGACGAGAAACAAGCATTCTGGAGATATCGCGCCTTTTGTCCCACAACCACTGTTCAAGTTTATTAACACCTGAAATTAAAAAATATTTTTTATGTATTGATATGTGGGAAAGTTTTATATTTCAATAGTTTACTTAAAATAGTGTATTTCCACAATCAAGTTGAATGTAATTCTTACGGATGACTAACGCGTGATGCGGTAATAACGATACAAACAGTAATTACATGCTAAATTACATTTATCTGACTCATAGTGAGATGGTTTTGTGTGTATGCAAAGTTACTATACTCAGAACAAATATTATTTAAACGAAAATAATAAATAAAGTAATAAACAAACCTTTCTTAATTCTTCTGCCATAACAACATCATGCATCTCTTGCCGCGTGTAACTTCTTGAATGATAAACTTTACGTCCATTCGTCTTCATTTCTAAAGACGGCAGTTGACTAAAATAGCAACTAAACTCCTGTATATTATTAAGACTTTGTAGTACCGCATTCATGAAACATGTATTGCCTAAATTTTTTAATCCTACAATTTTCTTTTCTCGTTGACTCTTGCCATTGCATGGTGAAGATTTCTTCTCTTTACTTCTAGGTGCATTTGAAATATTCTCTGTCGAACTGCTATCTCCCGAATGAGTTCGTTTGCGAGATCGCGGCCTTAAACTTCTTACTGGTTCTTCAGTTCCCTGTAAAGTTTACATCAATATTTATGATTTAGTTTCAAATATTCACATTATATACATCCTTGACTAAGAGATAATACATTTATTTGAATTTTTGGGTAGTCAAAAACATTAAGCCAGGTCTTAAGATAAAATTATATTAATCATTATCAGGAAGACTAACCATACATTAATCTACAGAGGCCACAGCCTTACTTTTTTTAGTTATTAAGTGATTCCTTAACATTGTGCATAAACTAATAAGAGACCTCTGTCAGGAAAAGATTCAGAAATACTGTTCTACTTCATTTAGAATTGCAGCAAAAATTCTCATAATTAAGCATATCTTCCTCAAGTTCTTGACATAAATATAGTACATTCATCAAACAAATGATCTAATCTTATCTCAGAAAATCTTACCTTAATACTTTTCGATGGTTTACTGTCACTGGGTTCAGGAGCAATATTGGGTAATTCACTAAATGAGCTAGTAGGTACAACATCTGGCAGTGTAGAGCCATCTACACTACCATTGGGTGAAGAAGGTTTATCCACTATAGACAAGCTTGAAACAGTACTGTTGCCAGCATCACTGCCATCCTTACTCTCTTCACTTTGTTCTATGTTGCCATTTGCTTCTACATTATTCTGTGTTCTATGCTGCATAATACTTTGCCTTATTTTATCTATTGTTTGATACTCCAAGTCATTTGAAACATAATCATCACATTTGTAACTGAAAACAGAAGAAAAGAAAGTTTTAGTTCAAATCATTTACTATCTTGTTAAAGAACTAATGAATTAATACTTTTAAAAGAAATCTTAGAATTATAGAAACATTTCTTATAATAGGTACTAGTATAGTAGCACAAAAAACAGCTAATAATATCTCAGTCCATTGACCTTTACAAGATGTTGATTTCCTATACAAAAACAAGTTTTATACTGTACTGTGTATTCATAAATCTGTTTCCTAGAATAGAATAACAACAAACCAGTGTATCAGTGACTAATACAATTAGTTTCACTTTACGTAATGTGATAGTTTGATATTAGATAAAGGAGGTTATTACCAGTAAACAGAATAGACATCACAGCTCATACATAGCTGGTGATCCAAACTCTCTGCATGTTGCTTCGCATGGCCATTCACATAACGGCCACAGTTGACAGCTCCACATTGCAGGCACAACCAATTCTGATCCTCTACTGCACATTCTACATAAAAAATAATAAAAAAATGTTGTTGACTATAACTACAGATAAACATAGAAATCAATAGCTTCAATCTAGTATCAAGTTAGAAGATTTTTTTTTAATTTGGATTGTTGATATCATGTGTCAACTAGTTTTCATTAACCAGTGACTCTTAAGTGGTTTTGGTTGGTTAGGTGTAGTGCAAGCCAAATAGAATTATTTATTAACTTTTTAGTAGTAACAGTCCCTGCAATACCTACAAATGCTACCTGAATAGAAGTGATAAAAGATATCATCTATCTACAATATCTTTGCCCAGTAGATAATGTTTGATACCAGAAACATTAACAAATATTTTATGAGTGAACTCAAAACGCAAGTCTACAGCTAAAAGTAGTATGCCTTCAGGCAATTACAAGTGTTATTAGAATCTCATGCGATGTGACGCTTCCGGCAACAGACCGGCGGCGAACTTCGGCGCAAGAAACATACAGCGCATTTACATGACGCCATGGTGGTCGGCAAGCTCCTAGTTTAAAATAGCTCATCTGATGAGGTTTATGCATTATTTTAACCCACCGCGTCAGAAATGCGACATCGTCAGTCACGGTCACCCATGCCGCGCCCCCCTCCCGTACCCCTCGAACAGCTGATTATTAAAGTTCGCTGTATTGATTTTTCGAAACTAACCTCCCGTGATGAATACAATGCGGTGCTTTTGAACAGATAACTGTTTTACGAAGCTGGCAAGAGGACATTGAATACAAATAAATGAATATATTTACCTGAACAGTTGAAGTTCTTTGTGATCGTCGTGTCCTCAACGTTGAAATCATCCACCTTGACGTTATCTAATAAATGTGAACATTCCATTCTTCATAATACGAAAGAATCGAAATAATAACACTTGTATCTAATTCATCGATAATTTAATTAAAATAATGATTTTAACGCAGCTATGTGCCTCAAGCTCAATTACTCGTAACAAGCAAGCAAGCCTAAACCGAATGAGAGCGACATATTTATTCACATTTTTGATTGGCCAGCTACATAGGAGCGAGCGAGTACGCAAACTCGTCAGAAAAACATAACAACCGTGTTGCGTTCGGATACACATCCGAACCATAATATAATTTTAAGCTTGTTGTACATGTAGATATTATTATTTTATAAGTACTTACCAACCTATAATAACCATGTATGATAATTTTAAGAATAACAGAATTTTGTGTAAGAATAATTTATTTGTTAATTAAAGTCATGCCTTGCACATTCTACTTTGTTTGTGTGAAGTTTTTGAGTTCGAGCTTGAAGGACAACCAATTATATTGAATGGACGCATTTTTCTCTTTCTACTAAACACCGGTATTATTGTTTTCCTTTCTAATCATCAAAATATTGTTGTTAAAAGTGGTGCTTAAATTTTCTAAAGATTAAAAGGCTTGCAGAGATTTCAGGTTT
Source organism: Anticarsia gemmatalis (assembly GCF_050436995.1). Lineage (NCBI taxonomy): Eukaryota > Metazoa > Arthropoda > Insecta > Lepidoptera > Erebidae > Anticarsia > Anticarsia gemmatalis. The sequence continues at coordinate 9,412,866 of NC_134759.1, forward strand.
GGTCTCGAGTTGGGTCATACGGGACCGGGACGTATTCGAAGCTCTCTGTCAAGATACATATTATCTTGACGTATTATCGTTCTGGGTACGATTTGGGGTCAAAGACCTTAAGTATACGCACCTGGCCAGCTACAAATGTAGGGAGTAGTGTACCTACATGTCTACTACACTTTGACATAGACATTTCAGTAAGCATAGCCTGACATGTATCAGTGTTTATTATATTGATAATAATATGTACAACATATCACAAAGCTATAGTTTGTTTCACCAGACTTATGGTAATAAGAATATTTTTCAAAATAGCTAAACTTTATAAAAATCAGTTCATAGTTCATGAATAAGTGTCAGATAACCTCTGTTAGATAGAATCAGCTAATGTATGAAAATAAGTATAAATTCCATCTGATGAGTGATTTAATATTTGTTTAGGTATGGTGAAATCAGTCTTGTGGGCAGAAAATAACACAAAGAAATTTACATAATTATTTTATTATCCTTAATTACGTCTGCCACCATAGCCTCCAGAAGTAGCAGGCTGTGTGAGTTGAAGTCCATTGATGTTGTTGAAGTCGAGCATCTTCAACATGTCCTTGGTATCAGGGTCAACTTCAATGATGTCATGCTCAAGAGCAGAAACTTCAGGCACATAGTTGTCACGCCTCTCACGCTCCTCTTCTTGAAGCTTGATGGAGATTCCTCTGACCTGAGAGTGTCTGAGACGCCTCATCAAATGGGTAGCAAACCTGAAATAATTTAACATGTTATAAATATAAATTACATTTGAATTTAATATATTTTAATAAAATGCATAGGGATCTCGGTTGGAGTGTAGCAAAGGGTGTGCAAGGCGACTAGGACTTAGAAAATTTTTCGAAAATTTTCAAAAATGTTATATATTGTAATTCTTTTGCTTTTATCGTATAGATTGGCTAAAAATAAGCACTTTTTGCCCCTTGAGTTTTTTTGATCCGACCCACCGTTTGCCGACAAAATGGGTTTGAAGTTCTCTCGTTACTATAGGAAGCTGGACTTAGAAAATTTTTCGACGAAAATTAAAAAGTCTCAAAATGTTGCTGTTTTTGGTTTTTATCGTATAGATTGGCTAAAAATAAACACTTTTTATCCCTTGAAATTTTTTGATCAGATCGACCGTTCGCCGACAAAATCAAAATGAAAGTCCAAAAACGGAGTTTTTGGCAAACCGACATGGGTAGGTTAGGTTAGAAGGCTGAGGTGGGAGCGAGCGAAGCGAAGCTCCCACCTCAGCCTTCGTGGTTATTTTTTTTTAAACCACCCAGAAGGAGGAGCCCCGCGAAGCGGGGCTCCGGCGACATGCTGTAATATCAAAAGAGACGAAAAGTAAATAAATGGGACTTTGAAGAGGTCGCCGGAGCCCCGCTTCGCGGGGCTCCTCCTTCTGGGTGGTTTAAAAAAAAATAACCACGAAGGCTGAGGTGGGAGCTTCGCTTCGCTCGCTCCCACCTCAGCCTTCTAACCTAACCTACCCATGTCGGTTTGCCAAAAACTCCGTTTTTGGACTTTCATTTTGATTTTGTCGGCGAACGGTCGATCTGATCAAAAAATTTCAAGGGATAAAAAGTGTTTATTTTTAGCCAATCTATACGATAAAAACCAAAAACAGCAACATTTTGAGACTTTTTAATTTTCGTCGAAAAATTTTCTAAGTCCAGCTTCCTATAGTAACGAGAGAACTTCAAACCCATTTTGTCGGCAAACGGTGGGTCGGATCAAAAAAACTCAAGGGGCAAAAAGTGCTTATTTTTTGCCAATCTACACGATAAAAGCAAAAGAAACACGATTAATGAATTTTTCAAAAATCGTGAAAATTTTTCTAAGTCCTAATCGCCTTGCACACCCTTTGCTACACTCCAACCGGGATCTCTGCTAAGTGTATTGCTACACTATAGTGCTGTGCTGTTAAATCATAAATGTAATGAAGGTTTTTATTTCACCTACTTAATGCTACTAAAGAAAGTCCAGTGAATTTTAGAGTTAACAGGGCAACTGCAGTACAGATCAATTGTTAATTTCTGAATACACAATTCAGATACACTTAAGTTTTATATAGTTCAGGGTATGTTTCATGATCTCATGTCTTTGTACTCTACTACAATAGATTGTTTAGATATGCTATTAATTGATAATTAGAACACTATTTAATACAAGACTAACTTACAAAGGTTATGTTAGTAATCCAAGATATGTGAATAAATAATTATTTTTTGATGATGCTTTGAATCAAGGGTGTAGAAGATTTATTAACAGGAGTTATTAAAATAGCCTGATCAAATAGCTTGGCTAGCAATTGCAGTCTGATACAACTTACACACATGAAAGTTATGACCTATTTGTTTATGATAGACAATATTGTTCTAGAAGTGTTCCTGAGTCGTTGAGCTTGAGTTAAGTGTGAATAGTCTAGATTTGGACCCACGCACTGGGCCACACACAAAGGGCTAAGTTATGATCTGACAAGAAGTAACAAAAACTTACCCAGCAATTTTGTTGCGAAGGGGCTTGGTAGGAATGATAGCGATTTCCTCACATATTCTCTTGTTCGTGTCAAAATCAAGGGTCAACCTTGTGTAGTATTTCTCAATGATAATCTTTGCCGCTTTCTTGACGGTCTTAGTCCTGACACGACCCTGGAATTGAAGAGGTTAGCTGGTAAATATGCCTTTTAGGACCGTCATTTCTCATCCAACGAACGGATAATGAAGCACTACAATCACATTTCCACATGATTACACAGATTTTACAAGATTTTGAGTAAAATATTTTATTTACCATGGCTGAAACACTGCAGTTATCTTCACTGACAGATACGAAAGACAGAAAGGTTTTATTTTTTTTGTTCCGAAACTTCAAAAGTCAAGTAGTCTATGGTATTCAGTATTTTATTGACATTCTCGTTTTGTTAATGCAAATACCTTAAATTAGGAATGATTAATAACGCTGTCGCAGTACGTAGGCCAGTACCCAAAAAAAAATATTTAGAATAAGGTATCCATAATATATGTGAAACAGCTATGTCTCAAACAAAGAATCAAATCATCGTGCTGCACATAAATTTAACGTTTGTTCTCCTTTAAAACATTTCCAAAAGTACCCACAAAATCTTACTTATGTACTTACGCTTTTGAAATATAATTATATTGTTACCTGTTCGTAATATAATTATTATATGTTGCTAACAAATATTATAATTATAAATTTATAAAAATAACAATACCATTTTTGGACACCTCACTAACAGTCTGAGTCTAAACTAAGCAGAGCGTGTACTGTAAAATTATTAAATTACATGTTAAATAACCTTTATTATTTATGTAGCTCTTTACTTCTAATGCTCGAAAATCATGGTTTAAATATTTTGAACATCAATAGAATGTCATCGTGCTGGATTGATTCCGATTAAAAATGTCAAATAATGTTTAATTGTCTATGATTTCCTCTTCCATCCATTTCATCGAATAGTTGAATGGAAGGATTTGCCGCGTTCGTTATAATCCACATGTTCGTTTCACTACGATAATTCATTACAGAACAGGCAATTTTAGCCTAGTGACACTCGTACGGCTACCCCAGCAAAGGCTGATCACTTTATTGATTAATTTGTGAATTAGTACTGGGAAATACATCAAGATGTTTTGGGGTAAGTAATAAGCCGGTTAAATTAACCACCACGTGTTGGTGCCATTTATCTCTCCAATGCGAAATGTGATCCTTGATTCTATGTAGATAACTCTTGAATTTAATATGCTGTAAGCTACTAAATTTGCAACGCTTAGTTTCAGTTTTTAATGCCTTTATCACTTGGCAAATACAGATGCCGTATATTGCCGAAACCGGTATTCTCGAATGAGTATTGTCTTTTTGTTTTACTCATAATCATGAATAGTTGTCACGTTCTTTGTATTAATATGTATTAGATAGCTAAAAGACTAACTAATATCTGTGTAAATAAAAAAAATTGACAAGGAACATGGTTATTACACATGTGATTTTATCTTAAGACTGAAAGTAGTCTTTATAGCTTTGTGGGAGAGCTTATAAATTTATTTGTACTTTTATGGTTATAATATACATACGAGAATATGTACAATAATTGTTGCTAAAATTGTCTACAAAATTATCTATCTATCTATTGATTATGAATGGACTAATTTTCTAGTTGTTCAAACATTACTTATTGCGCATTCCTATGATAGTAAAGTTCCCAAAAAAAATTAATTTGTATATTTTGTTATAATGTTTCTACAAAAAGATTTTAGGTTCCTTAACGATGATTCTGGAGAAGACAAATTTTCAACAACACTCAGAATTTTCAACTTATGCTTATCAATATTATGATACGTAACATTCAATGGTAACTCTTGTATGAGACGTCTAATCTGAACTAGTGATCACTATGTAAAAATGACTGATGCCATGGTGTGATTTTTCACAATTCTTCACACTTCGGGTTAGGAGTATTGATGAATTCTATATTATGGTATTACAACATAACATTTTCACAGGACTTATAATGGAACCGAACAAGCGGTACACCCAAGTGGTGGAGAAGCCGTTCCACATCTCACAGGCCGCTATGGACATCTCAACTGGTGATACTGAACCGTGCCAAGTTATGGTAGTGGTTGATGGCAAAAACTTCCTTGTGTGCACACTACAGAAAAACAAGAACATCCAAGTGCCATTGGATCTTTATTTCAAGGCTGGAGACTCAATTTCATTCCTAACAAATGGTAAGATCTATTTCAATGTTGAGCAATTGCAACTGAATTGAAAAGCATAAGTTTAACTAAGATGAAAAAGAATATTCTTATCCTCTTGTATCCAAACATTTCAAACTGCTGAGCTGTATTTAGACTGTTAGTTAATTTTGTTGAACAGTCATTGAACATTATCAAAGGTTTAGTTCTAGAAAATTGGCTATGTGAGATATTTTTTTCTTTTATCTTTTTTTTTTTTTGTTGATTTTCCTGTAGACCAGGCCAGAATCACATGTTATGGTTGCTGAATTTATGCATATATATTATATAAATTTTTACTTGTACAGGCAGGTGTAATGTCCATTTAACTGGTTACTTGGACCCCGAGTTTGAAGAAGATGATTTGGAGGAGGAGGAAGAAGATGAGGAAGAGGATGCTGAGGATGTCCCAGCACTTGTGCCTGCCAAGAACAAAAGGAAACTGGAGAACAGCAATGATGCCACCGCTAATAAGAAGGCTAAGGTACGAGATGATTCACTGATTGTCCACATTAAAATTATCAATTATATGTTAGCCTTTCATATACATACAACACTTTCACTGCCCAAGCCAGTTAAAACATAGGCATGGCACTTACCAATTGGGTTGTTTGAAACAAAAGTGAGCAAGCCCATGAAATATCACAGAAAGCTGTTGCTATTTGATCTTGTTTGTTCTTATTTTAAGTGTCCCTTAAATAACTGAGACATAAAATAAGCAGTTATCTATAAAGGAACTTACATTTTGGTGTGATTGTAGGCTGATAAGAAGGGCAAGAAGGCAGCAGCAGCTGATGATTCAGACACTGAAGTTGATGAGGATGAGCTTCAGAAGTTCTTGGATGGAGAGGATATTGACACAGATGAGAATGATGAGTCATTCAAAGTGAACACATCAGCTGAAGCAGACAGGTAATTATCTTTAAAGTGTCTCCTATCTTTGGTCTGTGGACCCCTGAAAAGTATTTGTATGGAGAACAGTGTTGATTATGGTCACTCAGCACTATTTTTCACATTAATGCAGTATTATAGTAATTTGTATATTTTTTCTTGCTCAAATTTGAAATGGTAAATGTCCATATACATCATCTCCAATTAAATTCCTAGTGATGATGAAGAAGAAGATGAAGATGGTGAGGAGGAAGAGGACGAAGATGAAGAAGAGGAAGAAGAATCTGATGAAGAAGAAGAAACACCAAAGAAGAAAAAGAAGGGAGCGGCAGAAGAGGCTGACACTACGTTAGACACCAGCAAGGAGGACGGCGCCGTCGACATGTCTAAACTGTCCAAGTCACAGAAACGCCGCCTCAAGAAGAAACTACAACAGCAGAATAAACAGCCACAAGTCAATGGAGTTGACAAGCCTAAGGTAAGTTCAATGTGCCTACAAACACACCCCAAAAATAGTTTTAGGTATTTTTGTTACTTTTCTTAGAAAATCTTACATTTAACAATAATGCAATCAGTTTTAAATTTATAAAAGATACCCAGCAATGTAGTATCTTCTTACCAAAATGCAGTTAACAACAAACTTAATGTGTATTTTATAGAAGGAAGAACCCCAACAAAAGGCTGAGAAAAAGAAGCCAGAAGCCAAGAAGGAGGCCCAAGACGCCCAGCCCGCTGAAAAGAAGGAAAAGAAACAGCTAAGCGGAGGTGTGGCCATAGAGGACCTGAAGGTTGGCAGCGGAGCTGTCGCCAAGCCCGGTAAAGTTGTCATGGTAAGAATAAACTTATTTTTATAATTTTCGATATGTAGCAGAAAACAACTATATCTATGTAAGAGGCTTCTTATAAAAACTAAAAAGTATGTTGTGATCTAATAATAAGATATTAATGTCAAGGTTAAAATGCCTTTCAGAAATTACTTTGCTCCATATTGGATATTTTGATCACTAATTTTATTCTTATTCCATAGGTATACTATGAGGGTCGCCTGAAGAGCAACAACAAGATGTTCGATAACTGCGTGAAAGGACCTGGATTCAAGTTCAGGCTGGGATCCAAGGAGGTGATCTCCGGATGGGATGTCGGTATCGCCGGCATGAAGGTCGGAGGCAAGAGGAAGATTGTGTGCCCACCTGCTATGGCGTAAGTATTCCACTTTATAAACTTGCCTAATTAGAAAGCATGGTTTACAACATCTAATCACACTGCTTTTTATTATAAATGTGTCTGATATGAATATTATATTACATTATTTTAAATACAACATTAACAAAATATTCTTATATGCAGGTACGGAGCCAAAGGCTCACCGCCAGTGATCCCACCAAATTCGACTCTAGTGTTTGAAGTTGAACTGAAGAACATTAAATAAGTCAGTCATGGAATGTGCCAGAATGTCATGGACATCATTGTTTTGCTTTAAGTTGAATGTTTATTGAAAGGTTGACATTGAATGGATGTTGCAGTACAGCATGTTTGTCTGATCTTTGCCACTAATGTAATGCCCCTGCAATTATCTCTTCTATTAGAAGACACAAGTACAATCAGAACTAAATGCAGCTATTTCAAATAAGGTTAAATGAAGAGTACCCTGTTATTATCAGAATTGTGTAAAGGTAGGCTAGTGATGGAAGCTTTTTGTACTCTTTAGTTCATTTTGTATTACATTGAAATGAATAGTTGTTGGTGCATTATGTTAATTATCTAGTGTAAGTTCATTATTAAGTTAGTGTGTAAGAATTGAACTGGACATAGAACTTGACACTACAGGTACTGAAGTGACACAAATATATTTTGATGAATAATTGGAATGTTTCCTTGTTTTCTTTTATGAATTTTCTGATGTATTCATTAGAATTACAGCTCATCTTTATAGATTTTGTTTTAACCTTAAGGGAGGTACAGTCAACTTACCTTTTATTTGTGTAAGAACAAGATTTTACTTAAATTATAATAATTAAACATGATAAAATAATGTAGCAGTACCTATTCTTGTATACTTAATTAAATAATAATATTATATTTTCCATAATCCGACTATTATTAATAAGAGTATTAACTTTATAAGCAGTATACTTATTAAATAATAAAGTAGACATTGATGTTGATAGAATTGTAGATGAGTATCCAGTGTCTACAGTGAAGCATATAAATAGGCGTAAGAGTATTCCAGACATAGAGAGTAAGCACATTGCTCATTATAAGAGTACCAGTATTCTAACAGCAAATAAACGCAATTAAGTAACCATCAGCCTGCATTTGTGATCAGCTTACTGATTTACAATAGTAATTTTGATTCCAATTTGAATTACTGGGTTGGCTGTATAAAGAGAGCCACAGTGCTGTTATAATCAGCAATGTACTGTACCTGTAATTTTATAGACAAACTTGCATAGTAGTAGTCATATGGATTATGTTCACAATAAACTTGTGTAATAGTTTCAGCACTTCATCAGCTTGATTTTAGTCTTGTTGTCTGTACTAAACTGTCAGATGTTGATCTTAAGTAAACATGTGAATAAAACATTAAAATAAAAGTCTCGAGTCCAACTAGTGTTTTATTTAATCACTTGAAAATTATAACAAGGAATGTGATGCTTTGCAAGTAACTGTAAAATACTTGAGAATACTGTAGTCAGTAGAATGAAAGAAATTCATTATGTGCACACATTTATGTGCAGAATTGGTGGAATTCCTGAATGTGAATCAAACTTATCACAAGAATACAGGTGTTTATCGCATGCAAGTCAGCCATGACTTTAATTCTTTACATTAGAACATAAATAACCTAAAAGATACTATCACTTTCACATTAATCAGCTTTTATTCTTTCCGTCGTCGAGGAGGCATTGAGGTCATCTTTTTCAGCAGGTCCAGTTTCTTTCTTTTCTGTTTTCTTTCCGCTAAATGCGCATACTCCTCCTTCACATTTGAATGGAAATTCGGTTTTAACGTTGCCATCGGCGTCTTTCACGGCCCATGGGTTCCAGAAGCGCAAGACGTAAGGTTGGATAAACTTATGCCACAAAAACAACAACACTGGAATGATAAAACAAGGAACGCAAACCATTTTCAACGATAATTACTGCAACTGAGTTTGATCTAGTAAGGCCACACACTGTAGAGCTATTTGCCAATTGAATTTCTTTGTTCTTTTTTTGATAATTTTAGCAAATTTACATAAAATACGGAAATAATTGACGTCACGAATCCATAACGACTGTTCAGCAATCAGCAGCACACAGAAAATTCAATGTCATTTAGCCTGACAAGCGTCAGAATTGTTAATGTCAGCTGTTTGACAATTTCAATTTGACAGTGACAGTATTTTTGTTATTGCAACCTAAGTTTGGGTCACTTTAGCTTATTACTAAAAATAATTATTCACAGTGTTTTTTATGAAGCCATTTCACACACATTTTTAGTAAATAATAAACGCTATAGATATAATAATTATTGAGTATTTAGCTCGTGATTTTGGACTGTGATTTCGGTGATCTTGGAATTGAAGTATGTATGCTTTATTTAAATGAAATAATAATAATAATCTCCAAGATTAGTTTTAAACCAAGTAACTTTGAGGTTTAACTTTTTCACTTAATTAACTTTGGAAGCTATCTGTAGTGATATTTTTTTAACAACTGTATTTTAATAAAGTAACGCAGCATATATTACAACTATTATTTATCCACTTCGGAACATAGGTCGCCTCGTACCTACTTTTCCAAATAATACAATTGCTCTAAAAAAGGTTAAACAAACAATGACTGGGTTGAAAAAAAAATGGACTGATGAACATGGAAAGTTTCTTTATTTAAGTAACAAAAACTTGTTCCGCAGACAATGTAGCAAAGTAAACGAGTATAATACATACTATTATAGTTATATGCATTACAGTAAATAATAACTATAAGTAATTGAAGTGAATAAGCGAATTTACGCTTAATTAGCCATAATTTCCACGCTGTAACGACTAATCCAAACAGTTATTAGGTACGATAACTCAGAGTCATTGTTATATAATTGCTTCAAATATTTATTACCTTACAATTATTAAATAACTAATTACGTCTAATACCCTGTCACACAGCATTCATGTAGCGATAAAATATTATTAACAGGCACCTGTAGGTAGGTACGTACGATAACAAAACACAAAACAATAAAATTTTACTCGTATTATAATTACATAACTCACAACCCCAACTATAAAATATCTTTACAACACGTAACTAAGTATAAGAATATTCTCTCAAATAAAATATAGTTACAGGTAAAATAGATACTCCTTTACGTTATTGAGATCTTGCTCACAGCACACATTATTTCGTATTTCGTCTATTATTAACTAGATTATGGTAATGTACTTTAAATTAACAGTCAACAGTCGAACATTCTAAGTAAATAGTCTATAAAATTATATTCGTAAAAAATAATAAGTATACCTAGAGTTCACTAAACTGTTCTGTTTAGTCTAACAATTTTGTTTGCATCAAATGCAATAAGTCTCTCATGGCACCAAGTAATATCACAACACAACACTGATAGATGAAGGCACGTCGGCTCATAGCATCGTGTAATCGTCTTCTACTTTCTTGAGAGCTTTCCTCAACGCTGGCGGGAGCACAGGCATTTCGTAAATAGGGTCCGAAATGGCGGGCAGTATTAACGGATCTTCTGACTTCTCGTAGCTTGTATACGATAAGTATAACTGCGACACACAGTTTATCTCGTCGTCGGTCATAGCCACAGATCTCAGTTGCTTCCTAAAGTCCACATAAATAGAGTTACCACATTTTGAACAAATCTCTTCGAATAAATACGATTTAGTTCGTTTTTTTGGTCCGTGTTTGCATTGTATGGGTTCAACGAACTTGTACTTCTTAGGGTTGTTGACTTTGTGCGGTTTGTCGTCGCCGCTGTCGGACAGCACGACGAGCAGCTTCTTGCTGCGGTCGGGAGCGCCGGTGCGCGCCACCACCTCGCCGCCGCCACTCATGATTGCCTTGCACAACTGCTCCGACGGGTTCTCAAAGTCGTAGTAGACGCAGTGCGACTCCGAGTTGCTTTCGTTGTTGTTCTCGATTTGCAGGCTGTACCTCAGTCGTATTTTCTTTGGCCTGTTGCTGTATTTCAGGTACACGTGTATCGGTATGTCGATGGAAGCGCAGCCCGACTCTTGAATTTCGTAAGGCGGCTCCTGGAGCACTGTAATAATATAATGTAGTAGTTAGTTTTCAATGTTCCATAAATAAAAAAGTGATATACAGCAGAGGGCAAAGTCGTCGAGATAAAGCGTAAGTTGACAACAAAATAATCAGCATGGGTGATAATGGGGATAAGTTGACATAATATATACCTAAGTTTACATTAATACCGAACTCAATAAGAATTGATAATATACTATAGGCTCCAAAACGTCTTTTTATTTTTGAGTAGGGATTTCGGGATCAGTATGAAAAAACATCTTCAAGATTGTTTTCGCTGGACAGTGGCAGTGGAGTGCATGAGAAGTACAGGTTACTTCAAAGGAGTAAAATACATTAATAAAGGTACTTGCCTCTTTTAGGGTAAACGAAAGCTGTAGGCGGGTGTAGATGAAAGACGACTTTGTGCACGAAGGCGCTGATGTCGTGGCCGCTGACGCCCCTCACCCAGACACTCCAGTCTAGCGCGAGTGCTCGCCCCAGAGCAGATCGACGCGGCTTGCACTCGTGCCCCACCTCTAGCCATATGCGCACGCACATCTACGTACACAAAATTAATAATTAGTAAAATAAAACCACACTAGAGAGTTAGGATATAAATTACACCTTGAATATTTACCAGGAAATCCTAGAGTTTATTAAACCTTTTAAATAGAGAAAAATAATACTCAAATTGATAAAAATGTTCACTAAGTACTTATATGTTTTATACATTGGTTTAGGTTACGGGACCGTAAATGGTTATAATAATTTTCCCCATATACCAGTTTAAAACATCCCCCTGAATCTCATGATATTGGTTTCGACCACGAGTCCATTACGCAATATTAAAAATAGTACGCATTAAACTATAATATTATGTAATCTAATTTATAGTAATTAAAAAAACACATGCCGATAACAGCTGTAGATTACACCAACCAAACATTTGAAGACACGTGTTAGTACAGAATAATAATATAATCTATCTGTATTTGCGAGGCTAAATAAAATTATATTTAGTCTACATTTAAGTACCTATGTGCAGCTAATTTAAATAAATTTAGCGATCAATCAATGTAATCAGTGCTATCGGGTCAATAAGCCGACATCAAAGCAATTGAAATAATGTTTTGAAGGTCGCTGACGATATTTCACAATTATGAAATTCACACTCATCCAAGCATGATTATGTACTGACATAAGTATATTAATCGATATTATTGTCGATAAAATCAATTTGCTCTATATGTTAATGTAGAATGAATTTCGACAAACTGGTGGGTCTATTGTAGGTCAAATACTACTCGTATTAACCCAATTTTAATAAGACAATGCAGTATTTTATTTGGAGATCTTTTTTTTTGCGTTAATCCAAGGACGGCAAGGCGTTAGTTTTATATAGAAATCCATTCATGTAATATGTTGTATAATTAAAACAATGTAAAGTATGTAGAGCACTTATTATTTTGCCCTTGTCCTTTATAGATAAATAGTCAAGAAATAGTCGCAGAGGTCGTTCTTATCTGTCTCAGGCACAATTAGATCCTATTGAGTGTCGTACGATCGAGTACCGTCGTACCAGTGCATTATTGGTTATAAACTGTCAATTAGTTTCATCTTCACTTTGTATTTGATATATTATGATGTTTCTGGCAGCTAGATTGTATAGAAAGTAGACGTAATATAACAAAACATCTCCATCGTGGTCCTTACTAACATTATTATTTATAGAAATGATTTAGCGATGATAACACGATCGCCAAGATTTCGCGAAAATCAGGTATAAAATAATGAATCCCGGAAAGGTACAGGCTACAATTTATGAAAACTTTGTCTTGTACGAAGCCACTGACAAAATTTTGTTTCTACATTTTTTATAATGTTTGTTGCTTGAACATCAAAATTATAAATACAGATAGGATGTAAGTGCTGAATCCCAAAATAAATATATTATTTACTGCTTAAAATATCTAGACATTACTGGAAGCTATTTAGATAATCTAAATCCAGCTTCGACGCTTGTTGCTTACTAAATTTAGCATCCTGTTTCCATTACGTTTATATTTAGGCCAATATCAGTGATCCAGAGGTCACTGACTTGTGGAGAGCTGGTTTTAAATTGCAGAAGTGTTAAGCGATTCAGGTTGACGTGGTCGATTTTATGTCTGTTTGGTTTAAAGACGTAAAAAAGATGATATTGCGAAACTATGTTTTTTCATAAACTGCTGCATTTTGCGATTAAGGTCTTAAATTTACTTTTTAATAATCAATTTACCAAGATGATTTCTCTGTTTAATGAAATGTTTACGTACAATTTACTCTACGATGAAGAAGAGAAAATAGAGAAAGAGACCTTCTAGTGTGTGTTAAGTAAGTACTAATCACTTGTCTAGAAGAGTTAAAATAAAAAAATCTAGAGTAAAATGTATGGCCACGCAACAAATTGCCGGATGCACATTTCATTGGCAATACGTAGTGCTCATCAATCCTCGCGTGATGCTTAGTCATGCAGTTTATCTTGAGACGAACTGACTGAGTAAGCTTTCACTGGACACCTCTCACAAAACATCTTCACAGTGCTAATGTGTTAAATTATTAACTATCAATAGTATAGGGGAAAGATAAACTTCTTATTGTATTGAGAGAGTTTAAAGTAACTGCTGGTTATCAGATTGCTCTATTATATATGGCTATGGTTATGACTCTATTTCAGTCTAGGTTTAAGTGTGTATAAGAGTTGCTGTTCTTGTTAGGGAAACCGGAAAACTGGATTTCAGTACCAATGGCGTAATATTATAAGAAATTGGAGAGGTCTACATTAAAATTTGCGGAATTCAACTGCAAGTACATATATAGATTTTATCTATAGACTTCTAACAAGCTTTATTGTATATCTGATACTTTGAATACAAATTATGTATGTATTCGATATGTTATACATAAACCAATCATGTTTCCTAAACATACAAACTAACGGTTTGGCGGCATCTTTTGCACTGATGCGGAATTTAGTTCTATGATCGTGCAACGATGCAAGCGGAATAAAGTAATTTATGTGTGTATGAAAACACAATTAAACGAGCCATGAATATCTTGAGAATTGAACGGAACGAATACGCGCGCGATCGTGCAGCGGCATACAATAAGGTAGTAACATCGAACGTTAGTCGGCAGGCAAGTTTAGCGCCATTATATTAGATGAACATTTTCTAGAATTTATGTAAGTAATAAATACTTAATTTTAATGCATTCCATGCATTCGGTTTTTTAATAACTAAGAGCAAAGACATGTTAAAGAGAGCGATAATTTATACCTATTACAGTGTTTAAATGAAATACCTAATTTCCGTAACAACTACAAATAAAAAAAATCGTTTTAGTAATCATAACTACATCTAATTAAGCGACTCAAACATATGATTAATTACATTTAAATTATTCATATTGACAGTTTCCTCAACGTACCAACTCGGTTCATCAAATTGCTGCTTGAATAAATTTGAATAAAAACTATTTAACAGAATGTCCGTCATTGACGCGGCCTGTTCTCCTAGAACTTGGCTTTGTAGAAGGTTATTACAAAAAATAATATTACTAGTTTATTTACAAACTTTATTACATCTATAAGTGTATGATTGTATGTAAACCTGTCTTAAAGAGGTATAATTTGTATGCTGATTAAGATAAAAATATTTAACTTGAAACGTGTGTGGTTTGCGCGCAAAAACAAATTACACACGTGACTACCGTCTCTACCGAGAACAGTTACCGTTGTACAGGTATCGCCCTTACATTTATACATTGTAATAGGGAATTATATTATACCTACCTGTTTATTACTAAAGATTTTTTCAAATTATACGCTCATTTGTACCTAACGTAAAAATATTTTGGCAGGTGATCATACACTGCGTTCGTCGGCACGCGGCGTCTTCATTCAAGAAGATATTTAGGACAGACTGGATACGGGTTACAACAGTGACAGTGGCGCAATTTGGCCTTCGTCCAGCCGTCGACCATCATATTCTGATTCACAGAACCAAAACTGTAATAGCTATATTCTTTAAACACGAATTTCAACCGATGCAGCGATGTCATAAAATACAAGGTGTTTTAAAATGTAGGAAACTATTTAGCATTGGAGATAACCGATTATGGACAAATGAAAAAATCGCTCAAGTTCGGCGTGTGAATTGTGCCAAAACAACGAGGATTACGTCAAGTAAGCAGCGACTCGACCTTGGCCATGAATAGAGACTGGTCCGGTACTAACGATCAACTGTTGTATCACACTGTAGCAAACATTTATTTACTTTCACTGTCGCTCCTAAATACCGCTCGAGCATTATGTACAGATTCTTAGACCATGTTGCTTTTATTAGGAGCAGCAAGTGTGTAACGCAACCGGATTTTTATATTATTGTGTTTTGGCTTTATTTCAAGGCAAAAATCATACAAGAAGTTGAGCCAATGATGGACAAATTTAATGCATTTATTCTATAAGCATTTAGCAGTATAGTAATTATAATATATGTGGAATTTACACGTACCTTTGAGATAAATCTTCTCTAAACTATTATTATATGTATTTGGTCTCTGAAACTATAAACTGAACTATACCCAAACCTAAACTGACATGAAGTGTCACTTCTTTGGTTACTGCTGTCAATGAGTTATACACAAACTTTTTTATGAAGTCCATAGAAATGCAGTTTTTATTCGTTCAATGTAAAAAAAAGCGCTGTGGATCGCGACAGAATTTAATCAAGATCGGATTTATATCATAAACACTAATCAAAGTACTCAACCACATTTGAAAATAAGCACGTATGCATGTTTCATAACATAGAAATGTACTGACGTGCAAAGTTCATCAACCTACAGAGCGATACATATGCAATTTAGTAAATCATATGACATTAGCAAGTAATATTGGTGTAACTTGCGTAATTTTGTACCACATGTATGTAATATTATAGCACATTTCTGTACTACCATCAGTTTTTTTTATATGAGTCATTTGAAACAAAACTGACTTAAATCATGACCTCCCACGCAAGAGATCGAGAGTTCAGAACAATTTGAATCTCTCCTTTTCCAAATTTCGAGTGTGTTTGAAATAATGCGATTTGTGGGCAATGAGACCTCGTATTTCTACTCTAGAGGTCTATAAAACAGCTACTGAGCGAATTTCAGACCAGCTCCTAGCTTGTGTGGTAGAAATACGCCTAACTCCTCTCAATCAGACAGTATAAAAAAGTCTAGACAGCAAGAAAAGTTAATGAAAAAGGATATTTTGTAATTATAATGATTTCTAATAATATAATTAAGTTACCTATAGAATTCATACATCGTGATCAGTTCAAACGCACGCAATAAAAGTAAGTATAATTAAATGTATTTGCTCAGTTAATATCTACGTAGGACACTTATCTAATCTAGTATTGCGTCGTGGTTGTAACTTAACGTAATACAAACTTCTTGTCAGGTTGTATTATCAGACATCCATTATTTTCTAAAACATTGATTTTTGACTTTGTTTAAGCACTTATGCATTTTTATTTTTGTTTGAAAAATACTTGGTACGTTTAGGTTATTTTTAACCGACTTCAAAAAACTTGATTTTTCTCTTACAGCTTTTATTCTATCACAGTAATTAACCTGCATATCAGTAACGTAAACTATTGACTAACTATTGTGTTAAAAACTTTAACGCAAATAATAAGTCAGATTTGAGAAAATTCTATCCAGCTGCTGCCACTACTAGGCCATTTATTATTCATGAATACTTCAGAGCTGAGTAGCAACGCATATCGAGTCGAACTTGATCAGTAGGCCTATAAAACAGTCAGTGGCTTTAAAACTATTAATTTAAAAAAATATATGCATGTCTATACTCTGATCGTCAATCTGTCTGGTCAACTTGGCATTGTTCCAGACTCACTTTTCTCGGAATGATCAAAATGGTCTACGACGGAGACAATGTAAATAATTATATTTACGAGTAAAACACACTCAGTACTCTATAAATTTTTAAGAAGAGTGCCGACTTTTTACGCGGAAGATACTGGACATGAAGGTGTAGATCACCTTCATGTCCAGTATCTTCATCGAGTGTACTTACTTACTTACTTAGGATTCGGGAATCGCTTGTAAAATCTAATTAAATTGTAATAGTATTGTCTGACACGATATAAGACATTTACTCACGTGCAGCCATATTAATAAATCCAACAGGGAAAATTGCGTGTTTGTATAAACACAATAAAAATGAATATGACTTAGCATGTTTGTATCCAAGGTGTGCGAAATGTACACATA
This sequence comes from Anticarsia gemmatalis, assembly GCF_050436995.1. Lineage (NCBI taxonomy): Eukaryota > Metazoa > Arthropoda > Insecta > Lepidoptera > Erebidae > Anticarsia > Anticarsia gemmatalis. The sequence goes on from NC_134759.1 coordinate 9,430,102, forward strand.
TAATATATTGACGAATATTGTGCAACCCTGTGAGGCTGTGGTGTACCGCAATAAAGTAAGTCGCGAGGGTATTGACTTATCACGTTTGTAGTCATAAGATCAATGTGCATTCAATGAATATGTTAATTTATCCTCACATTCTTATGTTTTTGGAGCAACTGCGTCAATCATACTGAAGTATTTTTGCTCACTTTATGTAGAGTTTAGTGAGTATAGTTACTTACCGTTAACAAATGAAAGATTATATTAATATTATAATTGAATAAGAAGATTTCTATAGATGTAAGTACAGGAAATATAGTAGAAACAGGTAGTTGGGTATGCCTCGGGTGTTTCCCATAGACGATTACTTAAGATTCAAAAGGATAACTGTGTATGACGAATATTGTGCTGATTATCAACTTTGATTATTAAAGGTAAATCGAAATAAGGAATATTACCGCATTGAAAAATGTGTAGCCAAATAAGCGATAGAGTGATATTTATTTGTAAACTTTAATTTGCTGTACAGGGGTAACCATGGGCGATCACTAGTTTGATTTTTGATTTGATTACAGCGTTTTCATGTTTACACTATCAGTTTTCGTATAGTTTTTGGCACTGAGTAAATCTTTTTACTGTCAACGTGTAAAACACAATATAAATCAGATGCATCAAGGACTTGTCTTTAGCTGCAAGAGTTATTAATATATTCGACCTCATCCATTGGTTACCGATTCAATGTTCACATAAATATCGACTAAGGCTTCCGTGAATCTGACTGCATTATAATGTGCGAAGGCATTATAATAATGCAAAATTTGTGTACGTCAGCATCCTGCTGCATATAAAATCGGCATAAATCACTCTTGTTCAGTTCATTCTAACCATTTTAGACTTAAAAATATATTCGTTCTATGGTGTTAAACTATAATTTGGTTAACAAAATAAACAAATGCGAACAGCAGCGTTATTCAGTTACTAGCCGGTCTCAGTTATGAGCGACCTTCAGAACCGGTGGTAACGGTAACAGCCAATATTAACTATTTAATTTGTCACTGAGTTATTGTCAATTTGAGAGTTTAAATTGAACAAGTCTAGCTCGGGTTCCGTCCATGATTCGAACCTGTTGATAACACGTACATATACTAGTGGGTATACAGATTTTATATGCTTCTATCATTCATTTTATATTACGACAAGGGAAGAAAGAATAGTAATTTTGTTTTTATGTTATAACAATTGTCTTCTTGTACATAAGATAGTAATGATATTGCCAAATTGTTTTTTTTTGGAAAATCTGTAAGTGAGATTGTTTTAAACAATCAAAACAATAATGCATCCATGATACAAAGTACCTAATTCATGGTCGAATCTTTAGTTAACAACTCCTGACCAGAAGCCAGATTCTTATCAATATACATTTGGATAATAAGCACCTGCGGTTTCCTTCACGTATAAGAGCTACAATTTTATATTTTCCTCTTGTGTTTCTAGACTATTCGATCGAACAATACACGATAGAGTCCATCTTTGGTTAGGTGGAACACTGTTTGGTAGTTACATATGTACAATTTGACCGCAAATAATATTTCTGAATGGATGCTTTATGCTGATTATAATGTTTTACACTATTGTCTATTGCGCACGGTACCTATAAGGAAATATTAGTAGATTCATTTTGCGAATAAGCAGTAGTCTTGGTCGTTCACTAAAATGTATATTAAAATGCAGAATTTACAGGTGTGGCTTTGATACCACGGAATGTACAGTTTGTTATTTGCTCGCTGTTAAAATCCATAGAAGGCAGGCTACAATGAATTATTATAGCAGTAAATATAGATATTTATTTTAGGCTACTGTTGGTATTAAGCGGTTTAGAATCAAATCATAGTAACATTCCGCAGTGAATTTGATTTAGACCGGTAGTTAAATTCCAGGGTAACAATTAGAATAAGATATTGTTGATCTTGTAGGAACGGGGTTATAATTAAATGATTAGACAAAAAATAAAGTTTACCATACCTTTCAATCCTCTGCAGACTTTAAATATTTGCTAAGCTGCTAAAGTTACGACGATATGCAGTCGTCTCCGACAGTGCCGAGCAAACTGTGTCTATCAATTATTAGGCTCTTCAATAATGTGGATGGACTATTATGTAGAATAGTAATAAAATAAATTGCTCATATTTGTAATTAAATGATAAAATCATGTTTTCAAGGACTGAACATTAATAATATTGGAATTATAAGTAGAAATTGTACAAATATGAATTGGAACCAATTGTTATTGGGTTGTTTAGATGACAGTATGAGATAATAAATAATGTTACACGTGTTTTATGGCCTCTATATATAGATATATAGGTAGGTAGAGCTAAAAGCAAAGAAGGATAAATTCGTTTTGGGATTAATTTATTAGATTAGTATGTCTGTATGTAAGCTATTGTCAATAGTTATGACTTGATTAGGGCAATAAGATTGAAGTAGAGTTCATTTTGATTACGTTTCCGGCTAGACTACCTTCTATCTAAAGGGGTACCATTTATTCTAGCTCTCGTATAATAATAAACTCAGAACTTACGAGTATGTACAATGATCTATTTTTAACAGAAGACTTGAGTTTGGCATATTGTATTATTCTTAACAGTTTTAGTTGCAGCTAGTGCTTCTTCGAAAGGCTATGTAGGCGGTCAAAATATATGTGCTTAACTGATAAAATGTCAAAATAAATACTGCTTTACACACAATATTGTTTAAGACGTTCTAAATATAGGTACTTATCGAAAAATGGGTACATTACATTATTTTAGCTACTGTAAAAATTATTATAATAAAGGCGTTGACCGTGTTAAGTCTTGACGTAAATGGCACGTATAACAATCGCGAGCATCAACCCAAACCGTATCGCGTTTTCATCTGCTCAAGGACGTTTGAAATACTAACACTTGTGGAGCAACGCTAAAGGCTGTGTTATGTCGTTTGGCGATGATATCTTTATTTGTATTAACACTCAGCAACTTTTGACATAATAATGTTATGTTTTTCAATAGATATGACGTAAGTTTTATAGGGAAAAACGTTACTTTATATAACGTCTCAGGACATACGAAAACTCAAACAGCTGAATAGGCTGCAAAATCGTTACCTACCGTCTTAGGAGTAAATAAAAAGTAATGCTGTTACAGTTAGCTATTATCAAATAATTCTAGTACCTATTCAATTAATAGATCTAGGACCTATTTGATTGTGATTCGATAGTATCACTCTAAATTATTTATGATTTTGATACAACTATCTAATTGTTCTTTCAGTGGCATCGTATGAAAAAATACAGGTGTTTCATTTACTTGAAACAGATGGGCTATGAACAGTTTTAGATAAGCTAAGAAGTTAGTCTAATAATGTGCCAGTCTATGAATTAGACCTTGTAGATTTTTAAAGAGGTTGATTTCGTTATTTTGTTCGTTAATGTAGGTATTAGGATTCTAGGTAAACAAAGTAACTAGGAAGTATGTATGAATACCAAGTCGCCGATGAGTCGTCACAGCGCTGCAATGTTTTTGTTCAGTAAATTGCCCATAAATAAAGTAATTACACTTTTTGTGTTCATTAGATGAGCCAATTTGCGATAATTATAATTTATAGATTGGGTATTTATTTGTTTTTGTAAAATAATGCCAGTGCATTCCGTAGGTCTTTTCAAATGAGAGTAGGTAGAGTAAACTGTGCCGAAATCTCAAGTAAGCCAGAGTGTGTATGATTAGTAGATGGTCACGCAACGCGAGTTTTTAGTTTATTCCTTTTGCAAGCACATTTGCTTTCATTAACATTATTAAAACATTAACTAAGTTATCAATTGAATTAGTAAGTGTATTGTATTATTAAGAAAAATGTGGGCTTTTATCATTAGGAACGCACATGTCACTACTTACTTGATAAATGGGTGAAACCCAATATTTGTTTTCTTAATGGAGTCAATGTCATTAATCATAAGCATCCAGCAATGTTTTGGTGATTAGTATTTTATTACGTACTAGCTGACCCGTGCGGCTCCGCTCGCGTGAATGATTGTTTTTAATAATACAAAGCTTAATTATTCTTTAACAACAAAATATGCTTTTTTTCACGAAAAATATTCTCAAAATTATTTATATCTCATATAACTCGCGCTAAAGCATATCTGCCATTAAAACTGTTGCCATGACAACGGAATTTTGTAAATTCAATGTCATTATAATATTGATTATTCGCGACTTCGGTGGCGAAACCTGAATTTTCCCGGGAAATGCGTCATTTTCCCGGGGTAAAAAGTAGCCTATGTCCTTTCTCGGGTATCAAACTATCTCCATACCAAATTTCATGCAAATTGGTTCAGTAGTTTAGGCGTGATTGAGTAGCAGACAGACAGACAGACAGACAGACAGACAGACAGACAGACAGACAGAGTTACTTTCGCATTTATAATATTAGTATGGATTTAGGTTAAATAATTTTTTTTTAGGAAAGTGTTTCATATATATCGGTGCATTTTAAAATGTATCGGAAACTGTTTATTTCTATTACCTGGGAAAAATGCCGTCTTGCCTGAAAAACATAATTTATCCTATTTATTTGGACTCCTTACTACCAGAACTTTCGCGTAATTCTTAAACTGTGCATGATTTCATTAATTCATTGTAGGTGTATGTGATGTCTCGCTTGAATGATACTGGAGACTGGTTAACTCTGGTTCGCATGATGGGTGCGGAAAAGAAAGTGGAAATTGACTTGTACTTAAGTTAATAGCCAAAAAACTCTTGCCTCACCTATTCAAAACGACTTCATAAATGTTACTGCACAAAACATAAAAAGCACAAAGTATGTCATCAGCTGGTTTTCTTTCTCATCATCGTAAAGGTCGCCAACTTGTCAATTTATAACCAAAAGTGGTTTTCAAGTTCCATTTCGGTACTAGTTTTAACTCTGCCAGTGTAATCGAGGTGTTATGCACGAATATTTTACCTTACGAGTCGAGCGGAAATGCAAACAGGTTTGCATTTGATCAATTGGCATGGCTTGAAGCGACTAACCGGCGCACGCTGCTGGCTACTGGACTTGCTTATCTATCATTGAGGAATTGCATAAAACAGTTTTGCGACTATGACAAAGGAATATCAATCAACAAGGTTCTGAACGTGTGATTTAACAGGGGTCTATCCCTACTTGATCAATAATCATAAGATCATTCCATGAAATAATTTCTTTCTACGAAAAATGCGAGTGCAGCTAGTATTTAGCATAATTCATTGTATTAGCATAGAGACCGATTAGCAACAAATAAATCGCATAGAATGTTTTTATTACAACAGAATCATGTTAATCGTTTATGCACAGGATGTGACTCATTGCATAAGCACGGATGCTTGTTGCGACACGAGTTTTTGGGAATATCCCATTATGGATAAAGAAAAAATACTTAGTTGTTAATGTATAAATTATTTTAAAACATCTACTCGTAACCCAAATTTTGATGCATTTCGCTATTCTCACTTGCAAAATCGTCAGATTCGAAACCATAAAACACATCTCCTTGTTGGTGTCAACTTAGTCCAAACACCAGCTTAGATACAGGCCAGAGAGTTTAACAGAATAATCATTTCTTTAAGCATAACACTACATAGTAATTTTCTACTTAATTTGGTCAATAAAGCAATCCAAAATGCTCTTTCCTTATCAATATCGCCGTCTATTTTACACCGTTTAGTATACATATTTTGTTAATTACATGACGTTTTCTTTTCTACGTAAACAAAACAAACAAGATATGAAATTGCATGCCAAATGATAAAAATCGCGTAATTAATTGTAAAATATAAAACGAAGTTACTAGTAGTAGCTACATTACAATTCTTCATTCAGTTATCAAGTGCAGGTGAAACATAAGCTGTGTCGTAACACTAGCTGCTAGAAACCTATTACTTCTATCACAGGACGTTGAGTAATTCGAGCAATATTTTACGAGAAATGGCGAGCAATACTCACTGGTAATTTATGCTTTCTTGATGAATGAGGTGACATGTTCGTAGATAAGTATCCTCTTCGAAAAATATAGAACAATTTTGTTACACTTTTAATTGTATCACTATCACAGGTCGGTCACACACTTAATAGAGATTCATTATTATCAAATACCAACTCAAACAACATGAGCATCTTCTTTTCTGTTCCATTTAAATATGACACCGTTTACCTACCCACTTTTCTATTAAATTTGTTATAAACAAACTACTTAAAGGATAGTTATTAAAATTCATTAAAAGCGCACTTATTTAAGTAAACTTTATTTTTGTTTAATTTAATCATTGTAATTTACTAATGAATCAATTTATACTTTGACGATTCTATTAACACCGTAATAATCCAAACGACCACATCGGAAATCACATGATGTTATAATAGCAGGCTTATTTTCATTATCAGTACGTAATAGAGATGTGCGCTGTTACTATTAAATCATATTGATGCGTTCGCAATGTTGACGCATTATTGAGTAAGTTCGTTGTAATCCGCTCCTCGAATTACACGTTACGAGACAAATTTGTAAAACCACACGTGTGTTCAATTCATTAAGAATAAAAGCATAATTAGCGTTTTTAAATTTTCAAATAATTTGTCGAATCTTATCTAGAAAATCACTAGTTTTTTTAATCCGGACGTCCCGCGTTGATGTCTAATCAGTGCGGAACTCGCAATTACTATTCTGATGGCGTGGGCCCTGCTATCATTTTGTTTTGCAGATCCACTAAAGGCTGGAATTTGTTAGTATCTTCCTATGCTAAATGGTTCAAATAACGTATAGCGACTGAATGGCGATTTAAAAAATACATAGAGTTCATCTAACGGGATTTTCATGTAAAATCATTTAAACAGGATATTATGTATTCTTTTTAGATTGCATAATGTTCTATTTAAAATATGTTATTTTACTGATAATTATGAATCACCACCGTCCACTGTATATTTGAATAACTAATCAGAAAGTAATCGGCACCATTTAGAATATTTTTGAATCGCCAAACTATACTGACAATGTATTATTATTTTAAAACGTGAACTTTTATTTGGACCTAGCTCCTTGTTGAAGTAACAAAGATTAAAATATAACTTAAATATTGAAACACACAGAATTATTTAAAGTACAAGAATGCGTAGCGATTATTATAAAGGCAAAAAGATTTTGCTTTAAAAAACGTTACTTAATTATTATTATCACCGACGTAAAATACAAAAGTAATTTTCGATAGAGGTAATAACATTCGCGATAGTTACGCTTGGCGGCAAATTTATACCTAAAACAGTATTTTCTGATACGACCATCTCAAATGTTTATGATTGTGCGTTCGTGTGTATGTGACGTTTCAAATTAAATGCAAAGTAAAAAGTAAGTGAGCGGAAAATCTAATCTAGTATACCTTAGTAAAAATAGAGAGCGAATAAATGTTTTGTATCGAATACTTTACAACAAAATTAAATATCATTGATACCTACTACTACTACTCGGAGAATTTTAGAGGAGTATTATCTTTATACCATACAAGAAGTAATATGAAATATTAAATTGTATGAATAATAAGTAAATAATGGTGGCATTTTCAAGTGTAATATGCACATAAATAATTAAAGAACAAAACATTTTAACCTGTATCATTTAATTCTTTAATTAATTAATAATTTTAAGGCGTTAATTCATTAAACATAATAAAAGTAAGGCATAAAATCCGCAGTCCGAAGACGTTCTTATCGAAAGCTTTACCTAGGAAAAAAGATTGTTTTTTTAATTTTATATAACTTTATTAATAGTAACCCACTTACCAACCTAATGAGACTTTGTCATAATAGAGCAAGTTAGGGAATTTATAGATAATGAGTAGCACACACGGTGACCATGTTAATAACAAAACCATATTTTTGTTGTCCAAAACGACGACCAACGAGGAAGGTAGCGACCATATATTATCAAAAACCAGTTGGTATTCAGTACAACCGGTCAGTAGTTTCTCTTATCAATTGATTAATATTGATTTATTTTATTCTGTGGCTATTATATTATGTTACTTACTAGAGATATTCTTTTAGGAGAATGTTCCGAATAATTTCAAACATGGATGGGCCGAATGTTCTGTTTTCCATTTATAATTGTTCAGTGACCGGGATCTTAACGACTAAACTATGTAAGAGGCAGAGACTCGTCGCCGGTCTAGTGTAGACGGTTGACATATTAATTTTCTCATTGGATGATCAACTTACGTCTGCTATACAGTATCGTATAGAAATTTCCTGACTCATTTAAATCAGTAAATAATTCTGTATTGTTTTAGTCGTTCCGTTGTAGATTTGTCTTTATCATTAGGGTTGACATCAACAATTTATCAAGTAGATAAGAATGTTGTCTAGTTTGATAACATGTTGGAATGAGTAATGATATAAATGACAGCTTCTATTTGTAGTTAGTATAATTATGTGAGAAAGAAATGACCTAAATATTTTTCGTATGGATTTTGAATGAATGACTCCAGTGATTATAGTTTTTAAAGCAAAACGCGTAATACTCTTAAACATTATTAAATAAACATACGCATGTCCGATATACGTAATCAGACGATATGACACACGCACACGTGCCTACGAAACATGCTCAAAAACGTGGCTAAAACGGCCCTGTGTGTGAGTTGTCTGGGAAACTCCCATTACAACACACAATTTAAAGTTTTTGTTCATATAACTTGACTTCACTAACCCACATAGATTTACCAACACTTCTGTTTTAAGGTAAAACGTGATAACAAGTTATTTATTCTGTTTCATTAACTACAAATAGATTAATTGTATTATTGAAACATCGTTAATTTTATTACATGACTAGTGGATTCCCTATAACATATGCTAGCTGAAACTGTCGATATGTAATTAATTTGACACGTTAAGAAAGATTAGGTATGTTTCCAGGACATCTTCGAAGTCATTTTAATTAAAGAAGTAATCAGCATACGTCACATGTCTATCTGGACAAGTTCAAGGCGAGGTCATGATTAGATTCAGATTTACGTATGGAAAGGTCTAAAACGTAATTAGGACATTGTTATGTACCAAATCATAGAACATAATTATTGAATGTCAACTGTTATTATTGTTCTACTGCCCTAATTCTACACGCCTTCAAATAAGATTAATCGTTTTCATAATAGAGGGGTGTTGATAAATCGGAAACCCAGATTGACGTGGGTGGTAAGTATTGTGTGATGTGACCTATGAGTAATGTATGGTATTTCCAATTGTAAGAGAAAATAATAAGGAAGATCAAAATGTTTATTCCGAGGCATCAAGCCTCTTTAAGGAATTTAATACTTTAGCGAGAAGGTCAAATTGGTTTATCAAGAATCTATGTATGTATCTATTTGATGTGCAAACACAGATTACGAGAAATAATTGTAAGTGCCTATACGATAAGAAAGATAACATAATGCTTATTAGGTGCTCATGTATGCCATCCTTCGATGTACGATATAGAATACAAATAACGTCGACTCTACCTCTACATAATGTATGTGACAATTTACACTAATGAATTTAAAACGATCTTTTAGAACAATCACAATACTGTACTAGCTCCGAACAATAAAGTAAAATTTCTCAAACTTAAAAGTATACATTTTGGCGATGAAAAAATATTTAAAATTCCATGTTATTTGTATGTGGGCCACATCATGAATCACACATGCCTGTCAAAGGCCAATTTCGTGCATATAATGTCTTACAAGGTGAATTAGTGATTTCCATGGTAATCCACGAAGTCACGGTCAGTGAACGCTCTCATACGAATCATTACGATACTAATTCAGTGAAGAATCTGCACTTCAACTCGAAACGTTATCGACTCTGCGTATAGGCAACACTGTTTATTTTGGCAGATATTTTCCTCTCACATTAGCAAAGCTGCAGCCAATGTTCATTTTCAGAATAAATAAAATTCATCACATAACCGAGCACTCACCGGCTTGTCATGGTGTAATAAGGAACCTTCAGTCATTTTCCAAAATGTGATAAAACCGCCGTTGTTCGTGCGGCGGCGGCTGACATCTGCAACAAGAGGCCATCGAGGTCATATGATCGCTCACTCAGCTACACGGTAACACACTTCATAGTAACACTGGGGCTCACTTGTGCTGTGTCGTACGTAAACAAAGATGCATGAAGGCAGCTCAAGGTTCCCGGGCGGGAAGTCAAACTTGCAGCATTTCTTACAAGGAGGCACCGGTAAGGTTTGTTTATCACTGAATCAGCGAGCGCGCGCGACGCGGGTGTGCGGGAGGCGCGGCGGGCGCGGCGCGCGGTGACGACGGGCTGTGACGTCAGCGCAGCGCGCGCAGGCGCACCGCCCCGCGCGCGCCTTTATCGCCGCCATTATTTGACGTGTAGCCAATAACGTTTCAATTCACTGAATGGCAACTAGGTATATCAGGTAAACTATAATTTTATGAACGGCATATAATTATGAGTAGAACAGCAATATCATACTCAACCAGATTTGAAAAGGGAAGTCTTACGCGGGAGAGTAAAGGAGATAGAGTCGATATTGGAATAAAATTCTTTTTTCCGCAAATTCGCTATGAAGTTATGAATTTGCTCAGAAATTAAAAAAATCGAATGGAAATTGTAATTAACCAATTATCTGTATAACGTTTAATACTCTCATGGTCAATATTTTGGTTGTGCTTTTTCAGGAGCCAAACTTAGCGGAGGTGACTTGCAGCCCAGCAACGCCTTGCCAGAAGATTGATGCAACAGTACACGGAATCCCAACAGATAGACGCTACGCAAGAAGGCGTTGAGTTAATAAATGTATATATTAACACATAAAAAATATACGTATATATTAACACATAATAAATACAAAACAATAAAATACAAATACAATAATTGTACAAAAACTACTCAATGTTTTCAAAGAATGGTCGAGATTCAACAGTTTCTTGGTAGTTCTTCTTACCGACTCTACAAGGGGTAAGATTTCTTTCGAGATCCGTCAATCATACCTAAACGTCAATTATTGTAATATACCGTAATGATTTCGTTTTGAAATTTGTTTATTAAAGTCGCAATGAGTAATTTTTAAAGGATGCCGTTTCTTCCTGACCTAAAATTTGAATTTCTTGATCTGCTTTTTTAGATATAATGTTATGTATTCAGGAAGCCTGTATTCATGATATATCCGGGAATGCTTTACTTGTAAATTTTGTAATCTAATTAATCATAATTAGTATTATCGTATGCACCTATCGTTGGATGCAATATTCAATGTTCAGCAGATAATTTATTTTATCATTTCATTTTATCTTCTTTATTGGCCACTGTGGGCCCAAAATACGTATGAATAATATCTTGATTTCCAAAATTGATTTTATATCTTAAAAGATTTGTAAATTGATTGTAAAGGTATGCTATTGCAAAATGAACATGAAAATTACATGCTGGCTTTCTAGAAAGGTGAAGAATAGAAATACGTCACAATACATAAAATTGGATGATAGATACAAGAACCCAAATACCCAAGTTCCTTGCATATTTTATAACCCACAGCTGGTGAGCAAGGGTCTCCTCCCGTACGAGGGAGGGATTAGGCCTTGAGCCTACTTTGCAAGCCAAGTCCAGGTTGAGGACTTTACAAACTACCAAGAAATTTAAACATACCGGCTGCTACACTGCACTGAACTCTACATGACTCGTAATACGAATGTAATTTCGTTTTGTCCAAATAACATATAAATATTTATGTTTTAACATTATACATACCTCTTGATTAATTATGAAAACATACTTAACACATCCCATAAAAATAATAAGCAGAATATTACTACCAGTAAATCAAACGCTTTTGTAACAAAAAAAAATAATGATAAATATGCCTTAGTTTCCTATTCCCGTAATATTCAAGAAAAACTATTAATAGTCATTATAAAATTATACTTTTTCTTTTTATAGTCTGGCTAAATTCGAGTAAATTTCCCACAGAGAGTACATAATCCGTATAGGGCTTAGGTACTCCCACTGACGACGATAAGCAACCATCTCTACCGTTATCCATTTATTATAATGACTTTAAAAAAAATCTGTAATTCAACCCTCAGTCACCTTCCGTGTATTATTTTGAATGACAGATTTTTTTATGTACGTAAAAATAATGTTTACTAAGTTAAGCGATTACTCTGCAAGGAACTTTCAAACTTCATTTTTATTTCATAAAGAACCATATAGATTAGTATGGAGGGATTTATTAAATTACGACGACAGTTCGTTGATTCTTTCAAGGTGTTTCACCTAAAATTGTCGACATATTTTATTTATTACTGTGCAGCTGTGGTACAAAACAATGACTAGGTAATTTATTTTAATTAAAATGTATCATGAGGTAAAATCTAGGCGTGTTACACGTTTAATCGATGACGTAAATTCAGAGATTGTGTAAAAAAATCATGTCGCACTGACGCATTTTAAACTTTGAACGAATATTCAGATAATGTAGCCTTTTACTATGTGCTATTTTTGGATCATACTTGCCCAAGGGTCTTGAATTCACTAAAATGCGAAAAATATCTCCTCCCTGAGCCGCAGTGACTAGTCTAGCATTGTTGTACTAGTATATTATCATTATTATACTATTAGAAAGAAATCCTTATAATAGTAAACAGAAAAACCTCAACACTAAAAGGTTGACATCAATATTTAAATAACTCATACTAGTTACCATTGATAAGAATACCTATGACTATTCTTTTTAAGGGTTCCGTACCCAAAGGGTAAAACAGAACCCTATTACTAAGCCTCCGCTATCTGTCTGTCTCCGGGCTGTATCTCATGAACCGCGATAGCGAAAAAGCTGTAAAATTATAAAAAAATGAAATATTAGGAAGCAATTGGTTTTTTACTTGGTGTTATCTTTCAGCCTAAAAATAACTTAAAACCATCAGAAATACGGTGCGTTGGAAGCGTTGTTTACAAAACCAGTGACCAGTGGATAAAATTGTGCAGGCTTGTGTTTCAAAATACCAATAATAAGTGATCCAAATTAATTATGTGCAGACTGTTAACGAGTCTTTAAAACCGATAAACATCTAAGATATGTAATTAATGTCGATACATATGTCATGAAATAGCTTATCGTTGATCAATCAGATACACTTTCATAAGCACCGAAAGTAATTTATCAGTATTTTTATAATTAAATTATAATCCATAATATTGCAAATCTAGTTAAGGAGGCAAGATAGAACGCATTGCAATTTTAAATTATTTTAATATTTTATCGATGGGATCTAGGACGTCATATCGTGACACTCTTAAAGGTTTATCAACAGAGAAAGGGTAGCATTCTCATTTGCAATACCTAAATGACAAGCCTCAACAGTTCTCTCACCGCCTAAAAACACAGTACCGGTAGATAAAACCCTTTTGATGCTCGAAATATATTGGTAATATTATTATGTACAAAAGAATAAATCACGCTTCAGGTCATGACTTGTTATCTTGTCACGTTTATTGTACATATAATTATGTTAAGAAATGCATGTACTTATTCAGTAAACAACATATTTTTTCTAGTAATTATTGCTTATCTGTTTTACATATCGGTATTATCGGATTATGATTATAATATTTTCGAACTGTTATCCATTACCTTAATTCTATGGAAATTAAGATGTACGTTCTATCTGTAAAATAAACTAATTATCATTCTATCCAATTAAGTAATTACAATTATTTACACCGTATTGTATCTCATTTAATTACAGTTATTGTTGAGTGAATATTTAAAATAACCTTATCGGTTATACGATTAAACATTATGGATATCGGTAGCTATTCAATGTAAATAGTAAATAATAAATAAATATTATTGGACAACTCACACACGGTCATTTGATTCCGAACTAAGCAGAGCTTGTACCTACTATGTTAACCAAATAACTGATAAACATACTTATATACTTCTAAATATATACTTATATAGATAAATTGACAGCCAGGCTCAGAACAAAACTCGTGCTCATCAATGTAGAGCCACTCCAGTTCCTCTTTAATCTCAACGATATAGGTAATTTCCCTTCGCGACGTTCCAATTTGGCCGCTTAAAGTTCACGGCCTCGTTACCAAACACTGTTGTAAAACTGACGACCACCTACTCTGTAATATTGCTGAGGGAATATGTATTTCTATTACGTCACACACTATTAATTGTGAGTATCTCACTAAATTAATAGGGAAGATCGAGGTGATACGACTGGGTTTCAGTTCAACGTCGTGTGATAAGGAAGTAAAGTTATAATTATAAAATAAATAAATAAATAAATATTGAATATAAATATAATAATAATTAATATTATAAATATTTTATAATAATATATTATATAATATATTTATATTCTTCAAGATGTTTAAATTTAAATATATGTATAAGTTATAAATAGTAAATTACATCGCGAATTAACTGTTGACTTTTATCATTATAAAAATAAATGAATCATAAAACAAATATTTAAATTCTAGACTTATTTCCCAAGTTTTGGATAAGCTTAATTTTAAATAACTGATAATATTTTATAGAAACAAAATAAATCATATTAGTCAATTAAACTTTACATTTACATTTTATATACTTACCCATAAATAGATAGTTTCTAGATTAACAATAATAGTAAGTTTTAATTTATAGAACATTCGCTTTTACATTGTTCAACTACGCACATTTTCGTGTTAATTATTACAAAATTAGATTTTTATGTATCATCCAATAAATTCTTACATTAGTTATCAACTGATCTTTATTCAATAATTTAACATCATCACATAATAAATTTACTATGTTAATAAGCTTGTAGAAACAAGTTGCAAAACGAGTTCGTAGACCCTCTACGCCGTAGCTAAAATGGTTCAAAATAGTAACAATAGAGTATGGTACAGTTAACTTTTACTTTTTAATGTTTTAGAAACCATCAGCTTTTTTTTTATTATGGAACAGATTACTAAACTAGCTTACAAAAACAATATTAATGTGATACGTCTTCACAAAATCATTTCTATATTCGCCAATATTTACGAAATTAGTCATCCTTCTTAACTGTATTGTAATTAAAATGTTATCTTCACTAATTGTATTAATTTTAATCCTAGTTTTTTCGATCAGTTGCTTATCATTGGTTAATACAATTAAGGGACAAAATATTTCAATGATATCCGATAAGATAAACGCAGTAGCTGGTAAATTTTAACGCTAATTTGCTCGAAGGAGAAATTATTATTGATGACTACCGATGCATATAAGTTCGTACATTTGGTTAACAAAGAACCAAAACTCACAATTATAATCATGTCAAACGTGATTTAAATGGTGTGAAATTTGCTTTATGTTGTTCGCAAAACATATTTATTGACTAGACATCAGGACTAGTGACCTCAAAATACCAATACACTATCAGACATTATCCTTTAATTATACAAACACCTTCATAAAAACGAACCAGATCGGTTGCAATGAAACAAAGAGTTTATGACGTATCAAAATAATTTTATTTGTATTTTTGAATGAAATAGTATACCATACTTACACAATAAAGCCGAGTCGCCCGAAAACAAACACATAGCTCCGCTTCAATTATTTCTACGTTTTTTTCAGTATTCTTTGCTTTATAAATGCACTGATTGGATATCCGGTCTGGGTCTTGTGCGATCCTGTAAAAGGTGCAACCAATACAGTCCCAATCACGGCGCATGCTTATGAATCAGTCTAGTTTATATCCAAATTTGTCACTTGATGTAAACCTGGTGACAAATTAAGTTTAAAACAAAATTTTAAATCTCAAAGAATATTACTAATTACTCTAGGCAAGAGTCAGTTGTTTCTGTTGTAAGACACGTGTTAAACATGAGTCCGATAACGTTGCCAAGAGCGGGTGGAGACTTCGCATTCCTGGAAGAAGTCCATCTCTACTTTAACGGTGAAGACACTTTTATAAATT
The DNA here is from genome assembly GCF_050436995.1 of Anticarsia gemmatalis. Classification (NCBI taxonomy): domain Eukaryota; kingdom Metazoa; phylum Arthropoda; class Insecta; order Lepidoptera; family Erebidae; genus Anticarsia; species Anticarsia gemmatalis. The sequence continues at coordinate 9,446,133 of NC_134759.1, forward strand.
GCATCATCCTTTACATGTATACCTACCTACGTAGATCATATCAGTAATTTATTATGATAAACAAATAAGTAAAAAATATATTTTTATGCTTTTGTTCCAAATCAATACACAGAACTTTTGCGGCTTTAGTAATAGATCAAAATAAACAATGCAATTTTAACAATGAAATTAGTAGTATTTTGATATACTTATCTAATCTCTCTCCTATGAATCATCTGATATTTTTGTACTAGCTTTTGCCTGCGGCTGCGGCTTCCTGTTTCGCTCTAAGTTTTTATGATATTTTCAGTAAGAATCGTTTTTACCACGAAATTCAGTCAGAATACAAATAAAGACGTGACATGGCGATGTCCATTTAAGGTAAATAAAAAATGACTTTACCTACGACTACATATTTAAATGGTAATGGTTACACAGTTCGTACTATAACGGAAACTAAAAATTAACATCTTAAATATACCAAGAATGTCCATGCATCCTTATTTTTACATATAAGACAAGACAAAACTGAAATTCACTATGACTTGAAAATCTGTATTTTTACATTTTGTTCATAGTATTATGGGTACGCTGGTCTGGTACTATGAGATCAATGCCAATGTCACCATATTCACTTTTGGAATGTGTCATTGAAAGTATGCAGTATCTCATTCAAAATCTAATCGGTCTAGATTTTATCCAAGACGAATAATTCTAAATCAAAGATTCCAATCACATATTTCAGGTTCATGAATGAACTAACCTTAGACACCTTTAAATAATATAAATAACATTTGATTTCTTGAACCGATAATGAATCAGGATTATTTTTGTATAAAATAATGAAAAATAGTAAATCAAATGCGCAATTTTATGTTTTTAATTATGACCTTGCACGTTGCAACAATTTGATAAAATCTCTCAAATTGTCGGAACAACTTAATCATCAGCTATCAATTTTTTTGATCAAACCGATGAATGTGAGGTAGAAAGATACAATTCAAGAATCGTATTAATAATATAATTAACTGATCTGTAATTGATATGTGAAAATAAAGAAAAACGAATTGATAAAAATAATACATACTTTTGGAATGCGTATCAAAAAGGGTTCAGTTTTATTTACAAAAAACGAAAAAGGAGTCAATTAAAAAAATGAAAACAGCTACCCAAGCTAAAAAGAAAAAAAGAAAAGAAAAGATAATAGATTTACTCGATTGCATTGCCAAATTTCTAAAGATCATTGACTCCGCCATAGAATCCGTCCATTTTAAGGATCAAAAGCAAATCAGACTACCATTACCAATTTAACATTATATGGATTTGATACCTGAATTATTTCGGTTGCAACCTGTTATATAAATTACGTACAACACCTTATATATAATTAAGCTTGAGTGATTTAAAAAGGAACTGGCACATGTAATATAGTAAACGTTTCTGGCATGTTGCCTCTAGGACAAATTGCATAATTAATACATTTTTGAATGGGAACAATCCGGGCTGAAACAATCTAATTACGAATGATTAACATTGGGCCATTTTATACCTGTTTTTGATAAAATTGTATAGTTTAAGATGGGACATTTACTACCGTTATACCATTAAAATATCGTCTTACTTCAATAACTGATTAGGTACACCATAAAATCAAATTAAATAAAAAAGAGGAAATAAGGAAAGATCTTATTTTGTTGACTTTCATGACGCTGTGAAATAAAAGTTATTATTTATTTTTAATGTTTCCACGCTTTAGGCAGCGTTTTAATAGGAATCATTATTCGTGAAGGCAAAATATATTGATAAAACTAGGCTATCTGAAAGGGACTTCACCTGATTTTGTCAAGTTTATTACACCAGTAAAACTGTAAAAGTGCAATAAAAATTCAAAGGCCAGTTATCAATGATATCATTTTATTCCTGACATCTAGTCGTTAATTTATTCTTTTGTCATTATACACGAAGATATTTATCGCACAATTTCTTGCTAATCGGTTGAAATCACTGTTTCTTTAATCAAATCGATAATCACTCACGAATAATATCAAAAACAGGCTGGAACATATAAATAATGTGCAATCAGTGACTGCGTTATTAGTTTGAGTGCAACCGTTATTAAAAAAGAGGCTCATTGAATCGAATAAATGAAAGGTAAGTAATGTGATATGAGTATTTGTGTAAAATACTTAATTATAACCCAGTGCTGAAAATATAGGAAAATCATGGAAGTGGCAATTTCAAACTAGAATGTGGTTCATGGTGAAATCCAATCTGTATAAATTTTGGTGCTTTTAAGGACATTATCAATTTTAAAGTACAAGTAGTGTCTATGTAAAGTGATTTTTTTTTTTTTCTAATTGGTTTTCCAACGCGTCAAGTGTCGCCGACATATTTAAATAAAAATTCTATACATAATTTTTTAAAGTACTTTATATTTATATTTATTATATTTTTTATAGATTTTACTTAGAAAAATTATTTCGAGTAATCTGAAAATTATTCATTATTTATAACATTAATTTCATACAATTTAAGGAGCAAATATTTGAAAATAATAAATAAATACGTTTAGTGTGAAAAAGAAATACAAAAATAAGTGCACTTCTAAAATTAATAATTGCTGCGCATATATCAGACCGTAACCGATAATATAGATAAGCCTCATCAGGACCTAGTATTGTAATCTGGGATTCATTACAGAGGATTAATGCTGTGATAACTAGTATATTGTCTGCAAATTTGGGTTAATATCTATTTATTACACTGAAGGCCTTTAAATATTGAAGGATTTTATAATAATATGAAATCAAAAATTAAGTTTTAGGTTTGAGCTGTATAACGAACAATTTAGTATTTTAGTACTATATAGTATAAGTTTATTAAGTATCCATATATGCACATTAAAGCGCCTACTTAACATTGTAATTATGTATTTGTTTGTCTAGGTAAATATTTATTTTATAAGCTTGATCAAAAAACATCACAGAGCAATGTAAATTGAAAAATTCATTAGGCTTTTAGAAAAGAAAAGAAATAAAGAAGCGGTGGTGGTGGTATAGTATAACTTAACGATTACGTGATCATAGGTGTGATGAAATCTAAGGGGTAAATAATAATAATAAATTAATGCAAGAGCGTTAAAGTTAAGCTTAAGAATTATTAATAACATTGTTTTTTCTTTCAGATACAGCACTTCTACTGCTATGTGCAGCAGCACTAGCACTGGGTAGCGATATAACCGCTAGCAAAACTGCTCGCGATTGTAACTGCGATCCCGCCGAAGCCCAAAAAATATGCGAAGCTAACTACGATAAGGACAATGTGTTAATAGCACACGAATTCTGTGATAAATTCTATAAGTGTTCAAATGGCAAACCATACGTGTATGATTGTCCAGCTAATTTGCTTTATGATCCAGTTCAAGAAAAATGCGAATGGCCACATTTAGTTGAGTGTGGGGATAGACCTATATCAGATGGCGATTCTCCCGTGACCAGTGACCCTGACTGCGATGGTGACGGCGATTCAGATACTGATAATGGACCAACACAACCACCTGTTGATGATGGTGGGGATGATGGAGGCAATGACAATGGAGACAACGACAATGGTGGCAATGACAACGATGGGAACGACAATGGAACTTGCAACTGTAACCCTGGTGAAGCGCCCTCTATTTGCGCAAAACCAGACTCAGATGGTGTGCTTGTAGCACATGAAAACTGCAACCAGTTCTATAAATGTGATCATGGTAAACCGGTCGTATTCACTTGCCCTCCAAATACACTATACAACCCCTATAAAGAAGAATGTGATTGGCCCGAGAACGTTGACTGTGGTGACAGGGTGGTTCCAGAACCTGATGACAACGATAATGGTGACAACGACAATGGCGGTAACGACAGTGGTGACAACGATAATGGCAACGGCGATAACGAGGACAGCGGCAATGGCGATAATGATAACGATGGTGGCGACAACGGTACCTGCAATTGTAATCCCGAAGAAGCTCCCGCCATTTGCGCCGCTGATGACTCAGATGGCACCTTGGTCGCCCATGAAAACTGCAACCAGTTCTATAAATGTGATCATGGTAAACCGGTCGTATTTACTTGTCCTCCAAATACACTGTACAACCCATACAAGGAGCAATGTGACTGGCCCGAAAATGTTGATTGCGGAGACAGACTGATACCAGACCCCGATGATAACGACAACGGTGACAATGACAATGGTGAAAACGACAATGACAATGGTGACAACGACAATGGCAATGGTGACAACGACAACGGCAATGGTGACAACGATAATGGCAACGGTGATAACGATGACAACGGCAATGGTGATAACGATAACGATGGTGGCGACAATGGTACCTGCAATTGTAATCCCGAAGAGGCCCCTGCCATTTGCGCTGCTGATGACTCGGATGGCACCTTGGTCGCCCACGAAAACTGCAACCAGTTCTACAAGTGTGCTCATGGCAAACCTGTTGTATTCACTTGTCCTCCAAATACACTATACAACCCATACAAGGAGCAATGTGACTGGCCCGAAAATGTTGATTGCGGGGATAGGCTGATTCCAGACCCCGACGACAACGACAATGACAACGGTGACCACGACAATGGTGGCAATGACAATGACAACGGTAACGGTGATAACGATGACAACGGTAACGGCGATAACGGCAACGGTGATAACGATAACGATGGTGGTGACAACGGTACCTGCAATTGTAATCCCGAAGAAGCCCCTGCCATTTGCGCTGCTGATGACTCGGATGGCACCTTGGTCGCCCACGAAAACTGCAACCAGTTCTACAAGTGTGCTCATGGCAAACCTGTTGTATTCACTTGTCCTCCAAATACACTGTACAACCCATACAAGGAGCAATGTGACTGGCCCGAAAATGTTGATTGCGGGGACAGGCTAATACCAGACCCCGATGATAACGACAATGACAACGGTGACCACGACAATGGTGGCAATGACAATGACAACGGTAACGGTGATAACGATGACAACGGTAACGGCGATAACGATGATAATGGCAACGGTGATAACGATAACGATGGTGGTGACAACGGTACCTGTAATTGTAATCCCGAAGAAGCTCCCGCCATTTGCGCTGCTGATGACTCGGATGGCACCTTGGTCGCCCACGAAAACTGCAACCAGTTCTACAAGTGTGCTCATGGCAAACCTGTTGTATTCACTTGTCCTCCAAATACACTATACAACCCATACAAGGAGCAATGTGACTGGCCCGAAAATGTTGATTGCGGGGATAGGCTGATTCCAGACCCCGACGACAACGACAATGACAACGGTAACGGTGATAACGATGACAACGGTAACGGTGATAACGATGACAACGGTAACGGTGATAACGATGATAACGGCAACGGTGATAACGATGGTGGTGACAACGGTACCTGTAATTGTAATCCCGAAGAAGCTCCCGCCATTTGCGCCGCTGATGACTCGGATGGCACTTTGGTCGCCCACGAAAACTGCAACCAGTTCTACAAGTGTGCTCATGGCAAACCTGTTGTATTTACTTGTCCTCCAAATACACTGTACAACCCATACAAGGAGCAGTGTGACTGGGCCGAAAATGTTGATTGCGGGGACAGGCTGATTCCAGATCCCAACGACAACGACAATGGTGGCAACGACAATGACAACGGTAACGGTGATAACGATGACAACGATAACGGTGATAACGATGATAACGATGACAACGATAACGGTGATAACGATGATAACGGCAACGGTGATAACGATGGTGGCGATAACGGTACCTGTAATTGTAATCCCGAAGAAGCTCCCGCCATTTGCGCCGCTGATGACTCGGATGGCACCTTAGTCGCCCACGAAAACTGCAACCAGTTCTACAAGTGTGCTCATGGCAAACCTGTTGTATTCACTTGTCCTCCAAATACGCTATATAATCCATACAAGGAGCAATGTGACTGGTCTGAAAATGTTGATTGCGGGGACAGATTGATTCCAGACCCCGGCGATAACGACAACGACAACGGTGGCAACGACAATGACAACGGTAACGGTGATAACGATGACAATGGTAACGGTAATGAAGATGACAATTCGAGCGATGATAGTGACATCGATGACAACCTTCCCAACGACCCCGAAAACGATGATACTTGCAATTGCAACCCCGATGAAGCCGCTTCGATCTGTGCTGGTGAAAATTCTAATGGAATTTTAATAGCTCATCAAAATTGCAATCAATTCTATCAATGCTCATATGGTCGTCCTGTCGTGTTTACATGTCCACCTAATACACTATACAATCCCTACAAAGAAGAGTGTGACTGGGCGAGCTCAGTTGATTGCGGGGACAGAGTCATTCCCGAACCAGACAATGATGATAACTCAAGTAATGATAGTGATGACAACGATTCCCCCAACGACCCTGACAACGATGGAACATGTAACTGCAATCCCGAAGAAGCGCCAACTATCTGCGCTGGCGCCGACTCCGATGGCATTCTAATAGCTCATGAAAATTGCAATCAGTTCTACATGTGCTCGAACGGATCTCCGGTACCAATTACGTGCCCTCCTGATACTTTATACAACCCGTATAAAGAGCAATGTGATTGGGCAAGTAATGTTGAGTGTGGCGACAGAGTGATTCCGGAATCCGAAGAGGATGATGGTGGCAATGACAACGACAGTGACAACGATAATGACGATGGTGACAACGACAATAATATTATAAATGACGATCCCAGTCAAGCCCCCGCCATATGCGCAGAATATGGTTCTAATGGAGTATTTGTTGCGCATGAAAATTGTGATCAGTTTTACCAATGCTCTGGAGGCGTCCCTATACCCATGAACTGCTCAGGTGGTCTGTTGTACAATCCACTTATACAACAGTGCGACTGGCCACGTAACGTAGACTGCGGTGATCGAAATAGACCCGATGATGACTGTGCTTGTAATCCGCGAAATGCACCTGCTCTTTGTTCAAGAGATAATTCAGATGGGAAACTGATTGCCCACGAGAATTGTAACCAGTTCTACGTCTGCATGGGTGGAGTCCCATTACCACGATTCTGTGCTGCAACTCTTTTCTATAACATCGACAAAGAAACTTGCGACTGGCCAGTTAATGTAGATTGTAGTAACAGATATGTGTTATCATATTCCTCGCTTAATAAACATTTAGAATCACGTCAAAGTCGACAATAATAAGTTTACAGTATAATTTATTATATAATGTTAATTTAATTGTATAGTTTATCTACAATGGTTGTGTATTTCATAATTATTTACATTTATTTTGTTACTTGCTAGACTGAATACTTGTGATTTAACAGTATTGTTTTTGGTTCAATCATCTCAAATTTCTGACATGAAATTATAAATAAATTTTTAACCAAATATACATACTATGTATTTTATTCTTATCCCTTTCTTTCCTCACTTCAAATATAAATGGCAGAGTTATCCTAACTGTCAGTATTTTTTTATTATACCAGGTGAATATAACCTGTAGAGACAAAGAAAAAACTTAAAAAAAAAACTATAATTATTCAAAATTAAATTATTCATTGGTTAACATTACTTTTACGAATTAAATTTTTAAATGAATTGCTTAATAATTAACTGTAACGATTTTTGTCAAATAACGCAATATCTACCCAATGGATGAAGATGCATTAAAAAACCTAACCACATATGTTAATTACATGTCACGTGGACGAAATAACACGTGGAAGCTAGATATATCTATCACAGAATAAAATTATTTATAGTGTGTAAGTAATACTAAAACATGGTTAAGAGAAAAGTAAGTTCTTTCGTTTTGCGGAATCAGACATAAGGTTGCTATAGCTCTTTGATGTCAGCATGATGGAAAGTAAAAATAATAAGAGCTCGAACGAAATGGAAAAATAATTTTCCTATCAGATATCTATATGGGTACGCCAACTTGAGGATTCTATCGATAGGTGCCTCCACTTTGATAAAAAGGTTTATTACCCAACTAGCACTACTCCAATAATGTAAAAATCTGCTAGTGCACATTTGACGTAAAAAAGGTCTAGGAAGATTTTTTTCAAACTCCCCTAAAGCAGCGCTAAACTGTAAAAGGATTATTATTTTAATTCAAACTAACTTCTGCCCACAACTTCGTCCGAGTGAAACCATGGGTAGAAACCGGGTAGAAAACTTATCGTTAATCTATTTAAATCCATTAATTCAACAAACGTCCATCTAAGCATAAAAATATTTGCATTTATAATATTAGTATAGAAGTAAATAATACATATACATACTAGGTACCAAAATTATAAATGCAAATGTTTGCGAGAATGTATGTACTCTTTCACACAAATACAACTGAACCGATTAGTTTGAAATTTGGTATATAGGTAAGGTAGCTGAAGACCCAGTATAACATATATGCCACTTTTTACCCCGGAGTTCCCGAGGGATCGGGATTAACGGGAAGGGTTTCCACGCGGACGAAGTCGCGGGCAGCGTCTAGTGATAATATACTTTTTACTAATAGTCTCTCTCGTACTCATATCTCGAACGCTTTGAAACTTTGTTATGCGCCTTCAGTAGTTGCACACTCAAGCGTGAACTTTTCACACACTTGCTATTTTGCTATACTCTAGAAAGCTTGTATTCAGCCTTGCATTATTCGTATTACAGACACTGTCGGTATAGTACCTAAATGTGACTAGGAGTTTCGTGAATTTATTAAAAATGTAACCATATTTTTATAGTTTCAGCGCGTTATTCTGACACAAGAAAATCACTATCTATTTTCTTTAGAAGTATTAGTAAATAAAGATTTTCTCCTATACGAAAATAGAACGCAATATTTCACTTTGAGACATTGATATTAAATTATTTTTACTACTACTTTATCGCAATGATCGTATTAAATGTAGGTTTATTTATAAAAGGGCGGAACTGGGTTCAATTTTAACGCAGAATTCGAAAACAAGGAATAGTACACAATTCTTATCAGAAGATTTAAATAATGAAATACATACCCATTATGCCCTCAACATGTTGACATTTCGGTGAAAAATATGAAAAATAAATAGCACATGATATGATTATAAAAATAACAAAAAAATCTGGATATGATTAAATAACATTCAAATCTAAAAATCACTCACTAAACAAAATGTCCTAATGTTCTAAATTCAAATAATTCATTCTTTTTTTAAATTGCTTACCTCAGCCAAAAGTGTAACAATCTAGTACTTATTACGGAGGTTTTATACATTTATATACTTATAAGGAGGGTTTTAATCTTGGATACTGAAATTAAATTCCAAACATTTTTGTCTTCACGGCTGACTTCCTCAAATAATAATTTTATTCATAGAAATTCAATAAAGTAGTCACAGGATTTGCAGATGACTTTATTCACAAGTTTAAAAGTAGTGGATTCAGTACTGAGCGCATTCTGATGTAAGATTCTTCCTTTAAATATTAAGATGCGATAAATAATTTCTTTTAGAACTTATATCAACGTTACAATCTACAGAGATGAATAATAAATATGAATATTAACATAGCTATAAAGCTGTCAAACATTTTAAAGTTCCTTCAGAGTTTATTATAGCAATCTAATCAACCTATATTATTTATTATTACCTAATATATTAATTTATTTAACAGTAGTGTCCAGCTGAGTGCGGTAATAGATTCTAAAGACTTTCAGTTTTCATATAAAATAGCTTTCAATCGGTCTTTTACCAGTTTTTACCTGCTGACAGCGTGCGAAAAATAAAAAAATAAATAAAGTATGTAAGAACCACAGAACACACTTTATTTCAATCTTTTCATCTCACTTAATCTATCCTTAAACCATTGGTGTTTAATTACTGGTGGGTATTATTTTACTATTAGAATTCCCATACAAATTGGTCAACGCTACAAATATGCGAATATTTTTTTCAATGCGTTAATATACCTATATTATAGGTAATAATTAGGGGATTATGAATCAAAACATATTTATCGGTTGTTATACTTGGAGATTGGTTTAAAATGTTGAACATAATAGGTATATACCTACTGTAATTAATATACTTACGACACTGGTAAACATTGCTCTACTAGAATACACAGGCAGTACCGTATTTTTTTCAACATCTTATTTCGTCCAATTTACAGAAATCTTTAATGTCACTCTAAGTAGAAGTTAAGGGAAAGTGAAACGATAAATTCAATGGTATCTTTGCATGAAAATATTTCTCAACACTTTATATAACACTAAACTACAAAAAAATCGTTATCGATCAAAATAAAAAAAACTTTTAAATCGATTTGACATGGAAAAAGAAAATTTGGAATTAATCTGTAATTGGCCAATAATAGTAGGTAACAAAATAATAATGACAACAATTTTTTTTAATATTTATAGAATAAGTTTTAATTTAAAATATAGAAAACGTATCTTGAGTATATTTTGCTTCTTACTAATGTAATACTCTACATGAAAACTTATTTTAGCTACTGTAACAAAAAACATAAACATTGATATAAAAATTACTTAACGAGCACGAAAACATGTTTTTGCCTGTGATTTCACTGTCACCGGTGCAAATGGCGCGAAACTACACTGACGAGAAGTCTACGATTACGATTACGACGACCACGATTCACGCAAACACACAAAAGCAAGACCCTACGTTGTTTTATTCGAATATTATTTTGACTGTATGTATGTGCCCCGCGTACGAGGGGCAAAGATCTTCCCCTACTTAATTTTTGCAATGATGATGAAAAAATAGTAATAGTGTTAATGCTGTTAATTAATTTTAGGTAATAGCGTCATACTCAGCTAAGTAGGTACTGTATCGTTTTTCTATTTTTTTTAAAAGACAACCCTTGCCCAAATAATTGCTCTTGTGTCGCGGGGACTTTTACAAACATACAAACAACAGACGCAAAGTACGACCAGTCCCGAAACAAAACTTATTCTTACTTACATGTACTTACCTATTTCATAAAACATTTGCATGCCAATATTACTTGGCGAAATGTGCTGTTCTGTTTATTTCAAATTGTACCAACTGTTAAACCACATTTTCGCAAATAAATGCTTCTTATTCTTATTCTATTCTTATAAGATCGCAAAAATAATTGTCTCATGTGGGAATCGAACCCACGACATCCCAACACAATAGTAGTGGCGCGGCGACCACTTTAACCCCTGCGCCACGGAGGCCGACAAAGTATAAAGTTGTCTGAACAATGCAAGTACTTAATATTTATTTTGCTAATATTTAATTTGTAGGAACCCTACTGTCTAATTAAGTTTGTAATGAATAGTTATGTTTGTAAACTTTTCTTTTAATGTGTATTATGGATGTTTTTTATAATACATATGTAGTCGTGTACGGAGTTTACAGTTCACAAAATAAACAAAGAAAACAGCCCGTTGTCTGATCGCTTTTTAAGTAAATTTATACATTTGTTCCTAATCATAACAGTATGTATGCATGTACGTTTCATGGCTAATTTAAAATTTCAGTATGTTGGCAAATACCATCTTGTATTAAATTTTTCACCTTTTGCGTTTCTAATACATTTTATTATCAATCAATTTTAATTATGACCTATAGTTTGCCATATTATTAATTTTACCTACCTGACCCAGCTGTCAATAATTATAATCACGTCTTCTACCAAAGAAGTGCAAACATGACTAATAAAAAAAACTACACTAAAGAGAATGGTAAGGTATTGAGTTCTCTTTGCTTGTCAAGTGACGATTGGGCCATTCGAATTCGGTATGAACGGCTCAAGAAATAAGCCTACTCTTATCAGAAGAGATATGTGTTGAACAGAGGGAAGGCAACAAGTTTGTAGCCTATGATTTTCAAACAACTTTTCTGCAATTGCTGCAATTAACTTAAAACTTAGGCTAATTAACTTTCATAACTTCGCCCTTTAGCGCTAGTTTTTTAGAGGGATGTAATAAAAATCATAAACACGCATAAAATGCTGTAATTTTAATATAAAACACGTCCATTGACGTAATTCGGTAAGGTACAAAAGTAAAAATATATAATACAAATTTGGTTTCGATTTGAGGAGACATCACTGGTAGGCTTATAGTAGATTCTTGAACCACTGGCCCAAGTTGAAGGTTTCGCTTCCCGTGAGCGTACACCCGGCATCAACAACGTGGTCACAAACCTGAAAAACATTTATATTATTATTGTATAAAAATTTACACATTTATCTATCTAAAATAGTCTACATCATAGTTAGTTAAGACAATACTACAAAATTTGATCTTTATAATATAGCTAGCTCTTCTATTCAACTTCTATTATGGCAGACTTTTCTTTTCTTTTCAAATATAATATCTAGCTTCGCAGGTGACGAAAGTAGCAAAGCTGTTAATAATTCTAACGCCTCTTACTAACGCTGTAGTTTTATCAGAAATATAAAATTATACAAAACACTTGACTTACCTGGAGCTCGGTGTTAAAGTGTAATGTACCGGGACAGTTCCTAAGCACCTTCTGTCCCCAAACACAATAGTAGAAGAGATTGCAGTCGTACTCGTGAGGTAGAAGCCAGTGAATATGAGGGTTCACGGGGCATCCGTTTGGTAGGAAATCAATTTCTTGTTGTTCAGTCGTTGCGGCTTCTGTGGTGGTTGATGAAGTAGTTGTCGGAGCAGGTGTGGTGGTTGTCGTAGTCGTCGTCGTAGGCGCTGGCGTGGTGGTGGTTGTGGTTGTGGTCGTAGGCGCGGGTGTGGTGGTCGTTGTGGTGGTGGTTGTGGGCGCAGGAGTCGTGGTAGTCGTTGTCGTGGTTGTTGTTGTGGGTGCTGGTGTCGTAGTAGTTGTGGTGGTCGTTGTGGTCGTAGGTTCCGGTGTCGTGGTGGGAGGCTCGGTGGTCGGTGTGGTCGGAGGCTCGGTGGTAGTACTTGTCGTTGATTCCAGAGTCGTAGTAGACGTCACTTCAACCTCCACTGTTGTCGTTTCATCGTCATCGTCCTCGCCAGAAGTAGGGATGTTCCTATCTTCGCAGTCCACATTGTGCTGCCAATCACATTGCCAAGTTTCCAAATTGAAGTACAGATCCCCGGGACACCGGTAAGTAATAGGTTGACCAAATGTACACTTGTAGAATTTGTTACAATCTTCGTGCCTCATTAACCATTCTATCGTCCAGTCGATCTCTTGTTCCTTGGGGCATTCGTCCACTAAAATAGGAGTTATTTTCACTCCAGGAACGCGAGCGTGGGAGAACGCCACATAAACCACTAATAATAGCACTGCGATACCTGGAACCCGAAAACATTGAATGTATTAATTTGTTATCGAAATATATTCAAGTCAATAAATCATAATTATTAACCGCTAATCCTCACAATAATAATCTAAATTACACATGAAAATTTATAAAAAGGTAGCACTTGTAACGAACCTTTCATGGTGACTTTGGATTCAGAATGCAGTGTCGAACCAAAAACGTAATTAGTTATATACCTTAAGCAAAGTAGGAAATCGTGTTCTTTTAATCTACGAGATGAGTAGGAATGATGATCAGTCTATTTTATCGACATAATATAGCGGTGGCAGGTTATCAAAGCTGTGATTTCAATTATCGGTCCTAATCTGATAACGATTAATACCTAATCGCTATTACGATATTGTATCATTCACTTAAAAAAATTATACCCTATGTATTCTGTAATATATTTTTGTAATTTACGTTATAATATTGACAGTAAACAATAACAGAACAACAACACTTTAAGGTGCTCCAGCTATCACTACCGAACATTGATGGATATTAAATTTAACAAGCATATAGTAAAATAATAATTTTATTAAATCAATCAGCAATCCAGAGATGCCCATTACTTTGTTGGTTATGATTTTGAATCAAGCTATCATTTTATTAATAACAGTTTCTTCTTATATTTTTAACTTTCGTAACAAATACATGCATAATACGTATATATTATACAACATGTAATATGTATATGTATACATGGGTAGATGGGACGAAGAAAAAGTTCACTTATTTAGAGCTTTTATTTTTAAACGAAATTATTTTTTTTAAAGACGCCATAATATTTATAATAATAATAATGGTCTAGTCATAATAATCGCATAATATTCAGTTCTCCTAATTGCTGCCTTTTAATGTTGCCGACAAACATGGCTACTTATCAGATGGATCTCTATCGTAGAGATTGTAACGATTGCCATCTTTAACATTATGATTCTAACGTCGACTGGTTTCTATATCATCCAAATTCCGCGAATTAAATAAAATTACTGTTATAAATGAATGTGTTAGCTATAGTATTAGAAATCATGAATCTTTAAATCAATATACTTAGCTGAAAGTTATAAAGTTAGTTAAAGTTGGTTAATTTTGAAAATACTCTAAATAATTGACGAACATCCGGCCAAAAAAAAAAATACCTCAACGATTTTGAATTTATTCTAATTTTAAGAAGTCGATACCAAGAATACAAGTACGAATTAGAAAATACGATGAAACATACAACTAACCGAAAGTAATGAGGTTATGATAATAACAGCGAGAATAAAGCATAGTCGTCCATGGGGGAACAGGCGCCAAGTAGGATGCGATGGCGCCAGGATGTCGGGAGTCGATCGACGCGCGGCCGATTCAATGCGGAGCCTGCAGTTCGTAACACGCGCGCGATCCGCCCGCCCACCACTCGCATAACACCAACACTCTATCACTTACAAACATAGTTTAACTTTACAATAATGAATACTCGACTACTATTTCTTATTATTATATTACTACCTCTCTCAAACTGTGTTAAAACGAAACCAAAAAATGCTACATCTATTGCAGATGAAAAGAAAAAGATTCTTGATCGCGAAGAAGCCCTGTCTAAGAAAGGGCCTACTAATAAAAGTGAAGTTAAACCTGTAAAGATTACTAATGTTGTTGTGCCTAAGGTTCATCCGGTGGCTGCTACGACGGCGAAAACACCTCCAGTTATGATACCGCCCGACGTGTAAGTAATACTTTAATACCTGTATTTATGTAAAATAGATTTTATAGATGCATAATGCTTTGTCATGGAAAAGTTTTCGTGGGAACTAAACGTTTACCACTCATACGATTATAAACTGAGTGCTTGTATTGTATCCTTATCATAAATGTTACGTTATAATATATTTAAACGTTAATTTGCACCTCGTAGACCTCTACGAGTGCTACGAAAAACTTAATTTCAACAACGACTAACTTAATTTCAACATTATTAGAGAGCATGTTACTAACAAAAAGGGAAAATTCATTTACAAAAATATTAGTAAAACTATTTCTAATTTTTTTGTAATACATTTATCTTAAACTATTTTTTTACAGACGGAAAAAGCTAACTGGGCCATTTACTTGATTTTTTAGGAAAATGCTTTCCATATCATAATTTGTTTTCTCTCGTATACCGATGCGTTGGTATTAGTTTAGTAGATGTCTTGGAATAAAATAAAAAGTTTTAGTTTGTAAGGCATTAAAGTATGTTTTCCACCGCATTTCTTGCAGTATACAAGAATGGGCAAGACAAATAAGTGACAATTTCTTCGAAATTGATAATCGTGTAGTGCGAAGACGGGAGTTGAGGGAGAGTTTCACAGATGTCAAGAGTAAGGAACGCAATGGAACGGCCATCGTGAACCAGATGGCAGACGCGTTAGAGGAACTGCTGGCTAGGCGCGCTCATGCTGCTGAGGAAATCATGCGAAAGGCAGAAGAGCTGGCCAAGTCAGAGCCCCCTGCCGGCTACACCTTTGATCGCAGTGTTGTTAGTACGCAAGTGACAGAGTACTTTTGAAGTTAATTTATATAAATATCCCACGTACATACATACTTAATGCATTAAATTCTGACCTTTCATAGTCAATTAACTTTATTCGGGTAAAAGCTTTGATCGAATATGTAGGTCGGATCTGATGGCTTTTGATAAACCTCTTCAAGTCTTTTATGATGTATTAAAGTTGATCAATATTTTTCAAGGAACTTGACCAAATAAAGAAGAAAATAGCGGAGCGTGATTTAGAAGATTACGAATTAGGTGCTTACTGCAGAAGTTTGCGAAAGCTACAGCTTACTGAGAGAAAACATTTTGATGCTCGAGTTTCATTGGATGCAACTAGTGTACATGTTGCACTTGAGGTTTTCGATTGTAGTAAGTAAATCACACAATAGATTATTCAGTGCCCTACAAACTGTACAAAATCACATTTGTTTCTAATATTACAGATCCGAAGGTTGTGGAGCATTTATACTGGTCAGAAGGGCTGCTACCAGTCTTTCAAAAAAACTACGCGCAAGACTCATCAATCGATTTTCAATACTTTTGTAGTGCACAGGGATTTCTCAGACATTATCCAGGCAAGTCAATAAAACTACTGCCACTACTACTATTTCGCCTGCATTGATGTCTTTCTTTTAGGCAAAGGCCTCTTCCATAGTCTCCCGGTCTTATAAATAAATTATAACGTGTAGGATGTATACATTTTCCGTAGTATTTATTTTTGGTCATATGACTAAATCATTGGCTTGATCATTCAACATAATCTTAAGAGCCAACGTTCGTAATATTTACAGCGGCATTATGGGATGACATGTTCAAACTGAAGCTGTCGCCGGACGATGCGGCGGACGTGTACGACTGCCGGCTGCGGCCGTGGTACGTGAGCGCGGGCGGCGCGCCGCGCGACGTGCTTATCCTCCTCGACGCGTCGGGCTCCATGCACAACTCCTCCAACAAACTCACCGCTGAGCAGTTCACTCTGGCACTTCTCAGCGCACTCACAGACGATGACCGCGTCAACGTCCTCCGCTTTAACGTCATCGTACAATCCCCCATCAGCTGCTTCAATGACAAACTCGTATCGGTGAGTTGTTTTGATTTTATTATTAATCACAGAAAGGAGTCACCGAATTAAGGTTAAGTACATCTTAATGCTACTCGATCGTTAGCTTCTTGGCCTAGAGAAAACATGTTTATTCTAAATCACGATAAGAAATATTGAATTAAATCAATCATCATAAACTTCAAATGATAATCGTTTCATTCACTTTCATTATGAAAAGCTAATTATTGCTTTGCCTTGTGCAATGATCGTTTAAATGATCATAGGCGAACCACGTGAACACAGCAGCTATGATGGCAGCGTTGAAAATGTACAAAATGACGAACGAAACCGCTATGGCGGACGTGCTGACATACGCAGTAGGACTACTTAAAGAGCAACGCAAAGCTAAAGATAGACCACAGGCTTGTCAACAAGCTATCGTGCTCTTGACTGATAGCTTGTACGAGAATTTCACTGGACTGATGCGGGAGCTGGACAAAGAAGGAAGTATCAGGTAAGGCTACAATATGTTGCAAATGTGTGACGTATCTATGGAAGACTCAATAAGATAGTAGAGTCTTTGATAAAACATAAAAGTTATAAAGATTGAGGAAAGAGATAATGAAGAAAAGGAGATTATTTCATTTTTAGCGCAACTAATCCGATAATATTTCATTTGTATGAGTTGTAAACTTACATGTAAACGAATGTTTATTTATTAATACTCAGAATTATGATAAAAATAAAAGTTTTAATCCGGCAAGACTTCCAATACCGTCATTAATATCAAAGTTTTCGAGAAATCACTGCACACCTTATAAATTAAACGTATTCAATCCTCTGTATTGATACATATTATTGTGATTAAGAGATAAAGGTTTTATTTGCTATTTCCGACACTGTCCTATGACTACCTACGTGCGTCTATAATTCTATTGAGATTAGATAGTGACTTAATATGAATCGGAATCTTTACAATAACATACATACACACTAATAAAAACCCTTGATACAAAAAACCCATTATACCGATTTACCGTATCGAATTAAGATCGTATCGTCTATGCTTGAGACATTAACGATATTGAAACAACTTTACCTAGGTAGCGGGATAAAGTTTATCTGTAATTCTAGACATACATTTGCTTACATTAAGCAAGAAATCAAATCGCATATTTCAACGAAAAATCTATATCTTAACAAACATTTATTATGATAACGTCTTATGTTCCGTAATTTGTAAACACACAAGGTATATGCTGACGTCAAATTAATTAGGCGCCAATGTTCAAAGAGAAAAGACCGCTTGTATTAACTGACTGAATCAGAACAAAAAAAATGCAGGATTTTTTAACTTGAAATGAAACAATCCGATTCATCTTCATCACTGAAAAGCCTTGTTTGATTTTGCCATGGAGATTTTTAACCACTTTGCTGCCAATATTTTCAAGTAACAACTGAAGGACTAATTTATGTTAAATAGTTACTAGATACAGAAGCGATACGTAAAGCACCCAGTAAAGATACGCGCTTCATGTCACGCGGGTAAAATCGCGTGATTCAACCTGCGTTTTGTTATTGAGTTTAGAATTATTTTAGATAGCCTACACTTATCTGACCTTGGGTTGTTATAAACAACACATTTTTGAAATACAATGTGTTTTGTTAAAGAATTTAAAGGGTTTTATGTTGTCCATGTGTTGATATTTCAATTAAATTAATCATCCATCTGCACATACAATAAAAGGTACCTATGATTTCCCTAACTATATAACGATTTAATTTTTTAGACTATTTACTCTATGGCTACACGATCAGTTCGGGTTAAGAGATCATACGCGGTCGTACGGCGAGTATTTGAGCTGTGACCGCGATGGGTACTTCGCGGAGATGATCACACAGAATGACGTCACGCAACAGGTGTACAAGATACTGCAGGTTATGGAAAGGCCTTTAGTAGGACAGAGGAAGAATCGACTCACTGTTTTTAGTGACGTCATTGCACATGTCGAGGTAATGACGATGATTTTTCCTTGAAATCCATAATATTCTCTAAATGTTTATTTCATTTTTGAAAAGAAAGTAAACAGCTACCGGCTCTAAAGTTTCGGCTCTACAGTAAAAAAACGCTTAAGTTCTAAGTAAACAGATTTAGATAAAACGAAATATAAGCAAAGGAGAAAGGAGTAATATACATATATTAGATTTAACATTTCAGGACCCAAGAAGAAGTGAGTTCTATTGGCAAACTAAAGAGAACACAGAACAGGCAAATAGATATAAAGAACTGATGCGGCATAAAGAGAGACTTTTGAGTAGCGAACGACTTTTAAAAGATCATATGCGTCAAGTGGAGTTGGTAAGTAAATCTAAAAAATATTGTATTGGTACAAATACACATTTTCCGTAGTAAAAGTTTAAGTTGATTATCTCTCATAAGAAGTATAAAACTTCATAGATTCAACTCTATGAAGTATCTAGTTCCAATAAAAGTTGAAGTAGCATCCTTTATCTACATACTTCGTAGAGGTTAACATGAAACTATCTTCCAAGTTACTATCATAAGACATGCTACGGAGCGTCTACGAAGTTCTACGCGTGCTCGTAGCAAATACCATTGGAAGTGAACATTGCAAACTAATCGTTTTACGTTTTTAGGACGAATACGGATACTATTATGAAGGCCAAGATTTGAACTACAGGCTGCAAATCAGTGTCGCTGTTCCAGTTTTTGACAACATAACTAGCGAAGTAAGCTTTTTGTAAAAAACATCTTAAATGCTATATTTAGACTAAATAACTCTTAAGTCTTAATATTTGTTTTTATTTCCAGAATATCACTATAAAATTGGACGAGGTGAGATTGTTTATAAACTAAATATACGTCATAAGCACTGATTACACCAGTATATCACAAATTGCGATTCAACTATCAAATTGTTTCATTATCAAACACTTATCTCGTGATATTGTTTACAGGAAAAACAAAGGAATGCTACGAGAACGGTAACGTATTATATATTTTATTCGAATTGAATGAACAGAAAACAGTTACGCTTACCTCTTCAAAATTACATCATAATTAGTTATGTTATGGTTAACTTTAGTACTATATTCTAGTAAGAAAAATGAGAAGGTAATCTAAAATGTTGTTTATTAAGCTATAGTAGTAATCTAAAGATTCCAATGATTGCCATTATTGTATCCTATCTAACAGATTGCGAACTAAATTCCATAGAAGCTTGATGACTGTTTAATATTAAAGACTTTAGTTTTATCACCTGTCGATGGATAGTACTGTAAAAATACCTCTTTCTTACGAATATTTTAACTGGTTAAACAGTTCTTAAGTATTTAATAAAGAACTATTACACTCTCTACAGTATCCCGTGAACCGGCTGTTGGGCGTTGCCGGCGTAGACATCCCCATCGATCATTTAAAATTGAGGCTACCTTATCACCAGGTAATAATCTCTATTACTTAGCACGCATTAAGATTAAATGCCTTAGCACTGACTGTCTACAAAACATATGCTTAATTACGTTCATTAACCCATTATTACTCTGACTTCTTTTATCTGCAACAAGTGAGGTTAACGCCTACTCCTTTCGCTTATATTTATACCTAAACGTAACAAAGAAGAAAACCTTAATTAACAATTATTTTCTAATCTGCCAAATTAATTAGAAATGTCCGATATTTGTATGACGTACTACACTCACACAGCTGACTCACTAAAACTTTCCAAAAACATTTCTATCTAATATTTCCTTATCAACTAAGCCGATTATTGAAAGCCCAGTTTAAGCTGTTTCCGTTAATGCGTGATATATAAAGATCGTAATGCTCTATTAATATCTGTAAATAATCTTCGGAAGAATATTTTTACACCGAGGGAAGTACCCGATAATATAAAGTAACTCGATAATTCTAGGATTAAATGATTCAATAGTAATTTAAATTAATCATTATTTTTTCATGTCCATTCACGTCTGCAACAAATAACACTGATATCAAATTAAGCCTTGTAAAACATAGATTATTACAACGTTATTGCTTGTTTTTATGTTAGATCGGTGCGGGCGGATCTCTGTTCCTTATAGATCATCGGGGCAACGTTGTTATACACGATAACTTGAAGCCTACGGTGAGTTGCATTGCACTTTGCTCGACACACATTTTACACACATATCTGTTTCTCTATACAAGTGTAAGCGTTGAGATTTTAAACTGGCGATTTAGAATGTTAGCATTAAGATAATTTGATTAACATTTAAAGCAATAAAGAAACAATTAGTATACTTCCAGACTTTTTAACGCAATTTTGAAAATGTTACACAGGCTTTCACTACAATCGATACTTCCTATAAAGTATTTACGTTTATATAAGGCTATTGGAATAATATATTACTGTCTATGATTACGACTATCGTTCAAGGTGCTATCAATTCATTCAAGGTAAAAATAACGTATCGTAGGAACTACTTATCTTTATATTCAATGCCTAAGACATATAACATTAACAAAATCAATCAATATGTTTGAAAGGAATCAAGGCCTACTCAAAAGATTTTTATGGGTTACAGTTTGACGGTGACATACTCAAACCTGGCTACAGAACAGTAGATTTTATAGACGTAGAGCAAGCTGCTGAGATCCACGAACCACGAGGCTATCCCAAAGAATGGGTGAAGGTAGTATCGTAACAAAACTTCTACCTTCTTGCTCAAGTTACCTTGAAATATCTTACCAATGTAGCTATTAAACTTTTAGTTTCGCAAAAAACTGATAATAGACAAGGAGGCTGGGAACAGGACTATGTACGCAAAAACCATCTTCGAAGATGGAATGAGAGCCATTTTGGAAATGAGAGAGTATCACTGGAAACGAATTTTGAACCATTATACAGCAGTTGTGGTACTGCCTCTATACAATCGATATCACAAAGTCCCTGAAGCAGTGTTTACTAAAGAATTGGCTCAAGAAGCATTGAAGTCCCAAACGGATTTCGTGATTCAACCGGATTGGTAAGTACTTATTTTAGATTAAATAGATTATACTATGAGTCATTGGTCATTGCGATTCTATTAAATAAGGCGATTAATATCAATCTATTAGCGATTAGTTATCTTGTCGGCAAATTACTGAACTTGAAAGGGTCGGTTTGTTGGCAGGTTTGTAGACCTAAATATTATTATGTAGTACAAAAGAAATGAAAAAAATAACAGCGTCATCTTTTCTGTTCATATTTTGTGTAGGTACGGAAATATTATAGGATAAAAGTTTAAATTGCCAATCTACTTAGTAACATTGTATCATATTTCTTGTAGTATTAGAAACTGAACTTAGTCCAAGTTTGCGGTTTTGAACCTAAACTCAAAAACTCACTCATCAAACTTTGTTTAATATAATGGTGTAAAATCCATGGCAACACAAGATCGGTTGGTACTGCTGGGTTTACGCTTAATTTGCAAATAATTACATATTTGCATATGAATTATACAGCGGGAATTATAAGATTATGTTTCTTTTATTTTATTGTTTGCCAGGTTATACTGCCGGCACATCGAGCCTCACTTTGATACGCGAGAAGCTGAAGTGCGGCACTTCATCCGTCGCCGGAGCGATGAACCCAACTTTGTGATGCAGAAACTCGACCATTTCTTCTCCGCGTTCAAACCTACACTTTTGGAGAAGAATTATATGTGTAATTACTCTTCCTTATTAATGAATATATAGAAGTAATTTACCGAAAAACCCATGGAATAAATAGAGAGCGGAATAGTAGTGCTTTAGAAGTTATGCTTTTCCTACAGATTTTACGAATATGGACTCTGCTTGAGTAACGCTTCTGACCTTATGTGGGCCTGTCAAAGGCACTAGCAAGATAATTAATCATTGTAAAAAACATCACCTCCTTAACGCTTACGCCTTTATAAAAGGCCGGAACTAACATTTTCCGAGAATTATTTACTTGTATTTATTATTTTCTATAGCATATCACAAAATAGGTAGTAATTCTAAGAATTGTTACAAACAGAGGTAAATATGCTTGCTCAATTGTTGTTGAGTACAAAAAATGGTGAAACAAATAACATTCTATGATATAAGTATATAGAATGATGAAACATAAGCAATATTATTGATCCACAACCTTTTATCCCCTTATCTAAACTTTCGACGGGTGGACAGTGAGATAAAGTTTATTTCTATACCCATTATGTAGGATAATAAAAATACAGCAGGTGTACAAGTAATTAAACAAAATGTCATTTTATGATGCCGATAACTTCATGTCAAACAGTATTACAATATGTATTTTTAATAATAATAGTATGGAACCAAGTTGGCAGATAAATTATAGACGTTAGTTCCTTAAAGCTTTTCTTTATTTGCCTTTGCTTCTTCTGGTTTAAATGAGAGAAAATACCTTTGTTAAGTTCATATTAATGGTCGTTGTGCAAACTTTTAAATGGGGAACAACTTAACTCATTTTATGCAACCAATAAATAGCTCAAGTCAACCAGCAAATATGTTTTGAACTAATAGAAAGGTATACCTTCATTCTAGCAATTTCTGTAGAAAATTTCAGGAATAACGTTAATAAAATTATACTAATGTACAGGTAACGAGGAACTGATGGCACGACTGTGTAAAGAAATCATTGCGACTGAGAAGTGGGCGAGAGAGCACGAGAAACCTGGCACTGACCACGACTGTACTACCTGCAAACTTGGATCTGTTACTGCCTTTTTCGCAACAGGTGATTAGTTCAAAGTTATTACTAATTCTTCAAATACTTCACTTCAGTTATAATCTTATATTAAGTTCAGTTTAGCTAAATTAGTTTTTAGATAAAACATTCTGATATTTACTCATGAGTATAAGATTTAGTAGACGATAGTATTAGTAGACGGTTAGAACTGAATGATTATTTTGCCGAAGACGAAGTGTGTACTATCCATTCAAATAATAGTCCTTTCGGTCATCAAACATAACTGTGCAAATAAAAAGTTTTAAAAATTGTGAGTTAACATGATTTTTTTATATAAAATTGATATCAAAAAACTATTAAATATTTGCAAGATTGCCTTGGAGCTATTCATTATCAGATCGCAGACCTTCGCAATTGAAATCTAAGGTTTTTTCTTATCATATCTAAAATTTACAAACAAAAGCAATTAAAAATCATTTGCGAACTCAAGGCAAACGAGAACGTATCAGCACTTCCTACTTGAAAGATAATGTTTTTCTACAACCTATGATAGTATCGGTTCTGCAGTAATATTTGCAAATTCTCTATAGTAACTTTTCCTTACGTCTGACTGCTGATATGAAAAACTTTTAGTAAGTTCGTTCAAATCTATAAAACGTAACCGGTAGGCAGAGTTTGTTTCCATAATTCAATTATTACGAATGCCAAGTGTAATCGCTTTTGGTACAAATCAATAACAAATATTCTAATCAAAGCGACGAAATCGCAAGGTTAGGATTTCATTGTCAGGGGCGATACTCGTTATCAATGCACTGGTGATATTTATTCAATATATCTACAGATTTAGGGTTCCAACTGTATAAAATCGGGGAAATGCTCGTGTGAACCAATCTATCAATGCAAGATGATCTAGATTATAACAATCACCTTCGTTCTCGATAAGATTTTGTCGGAGATACACAGCTACTGTTATTTGATCTCCAATCGTGTTTATTATAACAATGACTGATATTGTACTATAATTATGACATTAATTACAGTGCATAATTGTTGTAACAGTCGTTTATAACAAATATTCGCACCTTTTGATCTACATGTGAAAATAGTTGAGGTACCGGTGTTGTGCTTTTTTGCCATCACTAGCATTCGAAATATATCACCCATGTAGAGTCAATTATTTTACCAACACGTATGAGAAAAGACAAACGAAATTTTGATGATATTTTATCAGTAACCTAATATATGTTGGAGGTAAAATTCAGTAACGTTGGTAAGGAACAACGCTGAAGAATTAAGGATTAAATCTGGACTGCATTAACTTTCACACAAGAGCATCACCATATTTTGTTATATTTCTGGTGTACGTATTCCAGACCTCTATATTAACCTTGAATTATCTTAATAACCCTAATGATCGTCTAAATAACATAGTATGATTGGTACAGAGAACGGTCTAACACGATGGCAACAATACCACGCGACAAGCGCGCACGCTCCTCCGCCCAACGCGTCGTGGTGGTCGCGCGGCCCCGCCGAGCCTTACTACCGCCGCGCTGCAGCTGCGTCTGACCTGCTAGTCGTACACGCTCCCGTCTCACCCATCAGGGGCTTGAGGATCAGCGAAGAAAGACCTCCAGCGGTAAGTTGAATATGACGAACATTTAAAAAAGTATATCTCTTTTAATTAGGATGACTGCCTTAACTAAGAATTGGAGGTAATAAAACTTGATTAATCCCTTTACAAATATTTGTTTCTTTTGAGATCAATGCCAAGACCCCAGATGCAAAAAGGCATACCACCGAGATTAATCTACGACCTTAATCAAAGCACCACAGAGATTGTAGGGCTTTTGTTATGCAAACGTAGTCTAGTCTAGCCTAGTCACATTGGCCATTCATTAATATATGTAATACATTTTCGATCCAAATATTGTTGTCAATCGAAATTTTCTAGGAACCAATTATAATTAATTGTTATCGTTCGATACATAATCGTGTGGTTATATCACTTCGAATAAAGATTTTATTTTCGATACCATTTTATCTAAAATGTCCCAGTATTTTCTCAGAAATTAAATAATTATGTGTAAATGACGTTAAAGGATAGATGCCAGGTTAATCCCACAAAACATTTGCTTATTGATTGTAATAAGATTAAGATAAAGGTCTCGCATTTCACCTCTGCCTATGCCATCGGGGATGACTCACGTGACCATTTTTTATTTAGGCCGAAGCAGGATTTTTCTAAACTTAGATATTATTATGTCCATCTAACGAGTTACTTGGTAAAGCGGAAAATTCTTATACTCACCAGGAACAATTGTTTCGCATAATAGCTTGGTGTCATAATAAAATATTACAAATTAATAAATCATATTTTCATGTGTTGTTATCAGTTTGGCATCAGATCAGAATGGTACACAGCTGCTCAAGTACTGGGTTCAGCGAAGGATGGTATCATCGGCGTTGCTGGCTTTCACTTCCACCCACACCACTTGAAGAACTTAGTGTCTTCTGTCACTAACTTTCCTGTAAGTATTTTATGCTTTACTAGCTGACCCGCGCAACTTGGCTTACGTCACATAAGAGAGAATGGGTCATATTTTTTCCTCGTTTTGTAACATTTTTTACTAGTACTCTGCTCGTGTTGGTCGTAGCGTGAAATTATATAGCCCATAGCCTCAATAAATAGGCTATCCAACAGTAAAAAAAATCAATTCGCACCAGTAGTTCGGGTTCGAACAAACAAACTCTTCAGCTTTATAATATTAGTATAGATTCACATCTGTAGACTTGACATCTGTTATAACCTCGATACGAAGAATATCTATGAACCATGTCTACCTATAAAGACACGCACTACTTTTTTGCGTGTTTGTTCATTCTATTATACGCTAGCAGATGTTCCTACACGAGTAGATGCAATGGTATTTATAAAGAACATTAAATATCTGGCTCAGCAAAAATCTGATAAACATACATAGTCTCGTCATGAGTCGATGTTTATATCGACAGTGATCAATATTGATATGAAAATATTAAACGCAGTTAATGTATGGTTCAAGATTTTCCCAGAACGTTTGCGATTTAATTAGCGCTAATGTATCATGTCGAGGTTAACATGATCTACTAATAAGTACAAATTAATGATTGCCAATCTTAACACGATTTGTTTCTTAATAAAAGTAGTGTTACAAGAATCAGATTGATTAAAACAGTTCCTTTCAATTAGCATAAGTGTATCACTATATCCTAGATCTGTATCTTATCGTTGCGATTTACTAAAACTTGAATTAATTTAACACATTAGTAACACGTTCTCCGGTATTCAACATTTTTATGCAGCAAAATTCAGTAATAAAGCTAGGGTTAGAAAAGTGAAAAGGTGTAAAAAAAGATTTTGAGAGCAAAGACTTCAAAATCCTTTTTTAACCTAAGGGGAAATAAGCAACTTGCAGTCATTGACTCTTTTAGCAACAAAGAAATTTATTTTTGTAACAATACCGTACCCAGTAAAATCATCAATGTTATTGGGCATATAATGCATATAGATTTACCGACTCTAGCTTTTGTACAGACAGACGAAGACACAACACCGCGATGCGACGGCGTAGTATGGTCATGCGTTTTGATCGACGAGTATGGCTGGGTACTGGCACATGATGGTAACAACTACACAGAACCTCCGGAAGACCCTCTGAGAGAACATCTCTCGACCCTACATCCCACAGCAATGGCTGCTCTTGTGAACGCTAGCGTGTTTGAAATTAATTGGCTCCATGATTATCAAGGGGTGTGCTTCCCACCTAAAGATGAAGATCTTTCTGCAGCATCCACCGTAAGTACATAAAAGTTAAACTGCCAATTTAAGGCAATCATATTGGATTCTTTCAAACTGCGACTGCATTTTTTTGGACTTAATGTGACTGCCTGTTACCGTAATTTTGCAGATAGTTCCGTCAATACTTCTAACGATATGGCGAGCAGTGGATCTAGTTTTTCGTATCACTCGAGAAATGGTGTTGCTTATTACTATCATATCCTCAAGTAAGTAACTACCTATTACAATAATTACATTTTTTTTCTTTTCCTTGCTGATCTTTTGGGCTCGTGACCTATCTTCGGGATCGTAACCCCTAAGTTAGCCCATGATTCAAGTTAGGTACGTATATTTTTCTTACAAAGGCAATTTTTTTTATTATAAGTCTATATTACTGTCCAACTGTATATTATTAAGCTAAATTAAATTAAAACAAACGAGACTACCTCCACCTATAACATAATCGTAATTTGAGTCTCTGCTTTTGATTCCCTTGAAAGAAACCACCTGAAACTGTTCAAATGCCTAAGTTCATTTTATATCGCAATTGCCTAAGGTTCGGTAGTATCGGCGGACACAGCGTTTGAGAAGCAGAAGCGTCGCAAACGTTTGTGGCGCGACTTTCAGCGTGAGAAGTACGAACGATTGTACGACGACCGCGTACTCGTCAACAGGACGAGGTTCGCGGCTTGTGATAGACAACGACCCATCTACATCTTACAGGTACATACTTACTATACATGATGCTCATAACGCTTCTGATGCTATAGTTTTTTCTAACCCGTTATCGTCACACTGCTGGGCAAGGATCTCGTTAAGAAGGGAGGGGTTAGACCTTGAGTCCACCACGCTTGCCAAGTACGTCATTATTATTAAACGAAATAATATAATATTGCGACATTCTACGTGTTAAGTAGATTACAGTAAAATGATTCATTGGTCAAAATTGTATGTGCTATTACGGCATTAATATTTTAGTGTTATCGGGCAAGGACTTTCCCTCTTCCATATCGAAATCCAAATCACTTTCCTTAACAATGCTCAGTTTATCCTTATCATTGCCTATTTGAAAATACGTTAGTTTTGAATTATAATTAACAACTAGATTTGTTTCAAACCCTTTGTTTGTATGATTGTATGTACCTACTATCAGCTGTCTCTACACATTAAAATAAACCTAATTTCTCGTACGAGACCTCTAATCTATCTACACTTATTGAACAATGAAATCAGTGCTTATCGGCATTCTTTGCAATCACATGGGTATTTGTAATCTTACAAATTGAAAGATACTAGTGATCAATAAGGCTGATTAAATAAACAGATAAATTTATAGTCTCCGTGATTTCCGTTTTAAATATTGGACTATTGGACTTATCGGACATTATTGAAATTATTTATACATACTTTAGCAACGACTAATATCTATTATAGCTGACCCGCGCAACTTCGCTTGCGTCACTTAAGATAATCATAATTTTCCCCGTGTTTGTAACATTTTTCACTGTTACTCTGCTCCTATTGGTCGTAGCGTGATGATATATAGCCTATAGCCTTCCTCGATAAATGGACTATCTAACACTGAAATAATTTTTCAAATCGGACCAGTAGTTCCCGAGATTAGCGCGTTCAAACAAACAAACAAACAAACAAACAAACAAACAAACAAACAATCAAACAAACAAACTCTTCAGCTTTATAATATTATTATTATTATTAGTATAGATAACTATAAAAATAGAATTCAAACAACAATATACGATATTATAAGCAGATACGTACACTACCTAAACTAAGTAATTTAATCAGATCTGCTTTGCGTGACTATAATTTTCGGAATTTTCAAAGGCTATACAAAGGTTCAAATTTACGGTCTTATACGAATAACATGATTGGGATAAAGGTAGCAATCCTAGAGTGCGTCAACTAAGAAGAGAACTTTGGCATCCAAAATAAAGTAACTGTATCCAAAAAAAGCACCGTCTGCTGCATAAGCCTACGAGTCACTGATTTTTCTTACTTTGAATTAGTTTACTTATGACAGCCGCGAAATACACTAAATCAGCATAATATATTAAAGACTTAGGATGACAATGAGTTATTTTTGACAGGATACTCCAAAAGCTAAAGCAGCGTTACGACGTTCGCCAAAGCCGTGCACATGGCCGCTGGTGGCGGCGCCTGTACCTCACACTAACTTGCTGCTCATCGCCGTATTCAACGCGTGTCCGTACAAGGGCGAAGGACTACCTGACCCGCTTATTAATAAAATGGTATGAACATACACCTCTCAGCGATTACATTAGATAAACAGTTATACCATACCTTCCGAGTAGGCAAGTATTACAACTGGTACATTATCTAGACTTAAACTTAACACCCGGGTTAATAGGCAATAGTATCCGACGCTTGATTTGGAATGAAGTGTAATCCCACATTGGCCTTACACGATAGGTACCTGTTGTGGAAAATATCAACAATTAATAAACCTTCAACAATCAAAAGGCATAATAGTTAAACAAGTAATCTAACCCTCTTATTCATAAAAATATATGAAGCTATGAAATGCTTATTAAGTGTTTTGTTTCTTTCCCTCCTTAACGAAATGAAAAAGAGAAAACATATTATAGTAGCTTTTTAACTAAAATAGGTTTATAGTGTGTTTATGAATAAGAGGGTTAGCATCTTGTGCTCTTCACACCTATATTTTATTAAGTACACTACGATATAACAGTTTTTGAGAACGGACGAGGAGATGCCGGGCATGAGGCAGAGCTCGGCGGGCAAGCTGGCGTGTTGGCGCAACCGCCAGCACCTCCCCGCGCGCCCCCCGCACGTGCGCTGTTACCCGCACCAGTACCACAAGGTGACGTCTTACACTTAGAACGAACACTAACCAGCGGACTACTTCTGTTAAAAATGCGAAACTAATCTAATAAACATTGAAGAGTCGACTATTTAACCCCGGTTTCTGAGGTACATGAAGCGGTAGTATATCTATTCAATAGCATTTAAACTCACATAAAAAAACGCTATTGAGCATTAGCATTGGGTATTAGCAGTTTAAACCGAAAAAAAGCCTTTATGACTCTGTTATTTTTTATACATAAGCTGTAATCCTCGATAATGGATAGAAAATCGCCCCTCTTATTTTCATTTTATAATGTTTTTCAGGAAAGTGGCTACAGACAATGCGGCCCCTGGCTTCCAGACCCGGAGCATGAAGAAGATGGCGCAGCTGTCCTAAAGATTTCTAAGTCAATACTAGTCATAGTAACAATATTGTTCGCTATCGAGTACTTCTTACCTATATAGGTAAAATTATTAAAATTTAAGAAGTTTTTGAATGCCATAACGCTTGTTAAGGTGACATAGCCCGATATGCGGATGGACCAAGAACTGCAAATAGACGAGTAACCATATTTGAACGAAAACCACAAATTATATATTAAGAAAAAATAATGCGACGCTTTGAGAAGTTCCTTTTTTTAAGTTGGATAAGAACATGCTACTTACGGCAGCTCTTGGACTGCAATCCGCATTACAAAGAGCGTCAGTTTCCGCTAAGTGCTGTCAAATATGATGATCATGAAGTAAAATAAAACACACTGCCACATTTCCATTAACTTGTTTATTTCAATTATCTGAACAGAGATATTTGGTTCGGAAATGTTTGTAATACTGATCACTGCTACTAGCAAACGACGCAGTGCGCTACGGCAACGTCGATACATAATTATATGTTAAGATAAAACTTCGATTCAATTTGTTATTGGCAAATACTTTGGAACAAGAGGAATGTACGAAAACACGCAACCTTGTTGTCCACTGTTATTTACGCTTTGTGCCAAATATCATGTTATGGTTGATGTATAATAGAATACGGGAATTAACGTGAACACGCATTTTACCTTAAAATGCCTAACGTTTCGGCGCAGATTGCACTCGCCGTGGTCGCAGGCTGACTGGGCATGTCTGACTGGTAAAATGCGTGTTCGCGTTAATTCTCGTATTCTATTATACATTAAACATGCAACGCGAGAGTTTAAAAGTTATGATCACGTTATGGTTCCTAATAAAACGAATGTTGAAAACTTTACTTGTTTTATTCACTACCTTCACTAACATAAGTGCAGTGAACAACGAGATTACGTTTCACAAATTCCCCGAAAACCTATTTTACGAGGACAATATAACACAAACAAAGAAGACAACATATTATATCTAGAGATATCTATTAAGAACTAAATTCACTATCATCGTTAGATCCATTGTACGTTAGCTAATCTTGATAAAACTATACCATAGGCCTCAAACACTTCGTTCATTCGCGCTTTGGATTTGTTAGAATAGAGCATATTGAGAGACAAACAGGTTATTGTATAGACAAATTATTTATACTCAGAAATGAATTCCGAAAATTGTAGTTTTAAAAATTTACAATAAAATTCAAGCCTCTATAGACTTAAAATAAAGTTTAGTGTTAAAATATTCGAGTAACAGGGTTAGTCGTTTCTACAGGTAGTCATTTACTCTACTGGCATTCCAACGGAACAGTTGAAGACAACAAAGTATGATCAAACAATATTGCAATAATATTCCCATAATTTTAACTCTAATATTTATACACGTGCTATTTAATACTTACAACCCTGAAAAGTCAGACTATTAAATGTTCTATTCTCTTTCATTTCAACTGTCTACGGAATTTATGATGTCACACAATATTATAAGGCGATGTTAGAGAAATGGAAATAAAATGTAATTCACTTAATTATTACTCTAAGAATCTCTTACAACTATGAATAACCTTATCTCCTCATAATTTTATTTAGACAAAAATATATAGCTACGTATTTTCATGTTACATAATAATATGAATAAATCTTTAACTTCAATTGCTTTAACTGATTCTATTAACACTATCTTTGAGCTTGAACAATTACAATGCGAATTTTAATTACTAAACCGATTAGAATGATATAGCATCACTATTTAATTTTACACGAAAATCTTTGGTGTATTAAAATGATGTTCAGACTTCCTTAACCTAGTTGCTGCGTAGAGTAATTAATGAGCATATTAATTTGAATCAATAACGTTTAACAAAAACATAATAAATTAGTGGCCAAAAAAGTATCTAAGTGTTTAAACAAAATAATTATCGAACATTTTTATTATTTCATATTTCAGAGAGCTGCTCTTTCAACGTTGTTAAGAGATGTCCGAAACAGCAGGCTATTTGTTACAGACATCTTCAAGGAAGAATAAAAAATACAATAAATGCAAGTAACAATAGTTAATATTTGTGCATATTTTCTTTATAAAGAAGAACGATTGGCTTATTATTCCTTGCTACAGAAGTATAGAAAAATGAGATATATAACAGGACACAACATTTTATTAAATAGCTAATTATGCACCAATATTAACTAATTCTTTCCAAATTTTCAGAGGTTTTTACATGTGAAGTTGTGACCACTTGTCATAAGCGCCTTTTCTTAGGTAGTAGATAAATTTGGCACTATATAACATATTAAAATATTCAAAACTAGAGAGCTTTGATTTACATCTGAACAGGATAATTCTGACATTAATTCGTGACAACACTATTAATAAAATACTGTCATTATTACATACTTATTACTATTATAAAATTATTTCTGTATCTCCATACAAGACCTAAAGTATCTCTATATCAAACAAACAACATAAAGTTTCACTTGAAAATGATAACGTCAAAACATAGTATACATAACACATAACAAATCTTTGGTATTAAACAAATAGGCAGAGTGCATTGTGCAGCAAATAAATAAAATTTCATCAACACAAGACACATTCAATGTGGCAAACATAAACCATACAATATTATATCACCGGTCTGTGATGTGCAGTTCATCAAAATAAATACTAACTTAACGGAATGTTAATAATACATTTTAGGTACGGACAACATAAACGGTAAAGTCGCTTTATAAGCAAAACAAATAAAAATATAAAGTAAAAATATTAGTCTAACACTACGTATCGAATCGATCGGCCATCTTTAAAAAAATATTGGCTCAATATATCTTAGTTCATCGAAAAGGAATAATATCTAGACGCTTTAAACGTGAACTTACTAGTAAACGGAAACGTATCGTAAATCGTTCGATCGCTGCGATATCGACACGGTACACGCGGACTGCCACTATTCCTCCTCGGACTCGGTGTCGGAGTCCGGGATCGTGTTGAACCAATTCTCCCAGTTCGACGGAGGACCCATCACGGTCCGACTGGAAAGAAATATCCTCATTAGCTACACGGATTAGTGTTTTAAAATTAGAGACATACTATACGTATAAAATAGTCTTAAACCGAAGACTTCGGTGTGTAGACTCCATTTATGGGGTGATCAAACGAAGCTTAAAGAAGTAAAGCTATGTGTGCGGTGTGCACCTCTGCTTGGTGACGGGCTGCGGCAGCGTGGCGGTGGCGGGCGGCGGCTGCGCGGGCGGCGGCGCGCGGCGCTGCAGCGTCTGCGTGCCGTCGCCGCCCTCCGCCTCCCAGCCCTCCTCCAGCACCCACCTGGGACGCAGAGAACGTTTTATGTATTGCATCG
Source organism: Anticarsia gemmatalis (assembly GCF_050436995.1). NCBI lineage: Eukaryota > Metazoa > Arthropoda > Insecta > Lepidoptera > Erebidae > Anticarsia > Anticarsia gemmatalis. The sequence goes on from NC_134759.1 coordinate 9,480,138, forward strand.
TTTTACTCAAAAAGGCAGGAAAGTAAAGTCTTTTGTTATCGCTTTCTGAATAGAATTGTATCAACACATTACTTACACATTTGTAAAAAAAAAAGCACGATGAATTGGAACATTAAGCAATTTAACAAAAACTTGTTTAAGCTAGTTTTGTACTGAATTTGTGAGTACATTAATGCAAAAATTACCTGGAGCTGCTAGCAGACTTGCAGTTTTCACACTCGCTGCGGTAATCGTCAGCGTCCTCGGTACTGCCTGGGGCCGTCGTGCCCTCGTAACTGCATACGCACGATGGCTGGAAATATATAAGTAACTTTAATATGTAACAATTTCAACTCAAATTTGATTGTATATGTAAGCCGTTCTTATGTAGTAATAACATGAAAGCTACGAGCACGTTCATGTACGGTGTACGTATACGTATAGAATGTCATATTAATCATACCTTATCGACGGTGAGCGGCAGCGTGGCGGTGTGCGCGGGCGGGGCGGGGTGCGGCGCGGGGTGCGCGGGGTGCGCGGGGTGGGGGGGGTGTGCGGGCGGCGCGGGGTCTGCGGGCCGCTCGGCGCCCACGTTGTGCTCCTCGCTGTGCGTGCGCCCGCGCCAGCTGCCGCCGCTCGGAGCCACGCTGCCCGCCAGGCGAGCTTGGGCCCTACGAGTAACAGTAAACAAATGGTGGTACATTTTGTTTTATAACCAGCTATTCACTCTACAAACACTGTTTGCTTTACGATTGTTTTGGCAAAAAGACATCTCAATTCTTAAGGTGCATCACGGCAAAACCAAAACGTTAAAGAATCTGATTCTGTCAATTGTTTTATCTTACTATGACGAGAATATTTGAGTTACGAGCACTTACGTATCATCAAGTGCCGTATCGATGTTTCTTGTGATATCATTAGCGGAGGCGAGGTTGAGGTTCCTAGGCATGCTGCGTCCGGTGTCGGCCATGTGTCTGTTGTCGCTGGGCTTGTGGAACGAGCGGCGGATCTCGTTGTGAAGCGAGCGGTCGGCGCGGTTGAACCCCGAGATGGGAGTGTCGAGGAGAGTCGTGTCTACAGCCGTCGATATACGCGGGATTGTGCGGTGACTGCAAATAAAAAACACAATTTTAGTTTATTCATATTGAAAATTGAATGTTGTATTACCAAAACCATTATTGTTTTTTAAACATGTCAAATAAGTATTTTTACATACACGTATCGAATCAATGGACTTAGTAATTTTCCAATATTAAAACAGAGTGGCTTAAATGAACGTGAAATCTTAAATACAATTGCAAATTCTGTTCTTGTTTTTTTAAAAAGATAATAGGACACCATTTGCAAAAATTGTTAATAGCTCTTTAGAGAGAATGAAAATAAGTAATTAACAATAAATTGCTCAAATAGTATAACTTTGTGTACTTACAGTGATGTGTGTATATTGTGCGTGTTAGTGTAGAAGCCGGGCACGTTGTGCGGGCGCTCGTGTTCAGGCTCTCGCTGTAGTACGGACAACAGGCCGCGGTTACTGATCGCGCCGAGAGAACCCGTCAGACGGATAGCGCTGGGAAACCCCACCACTGTGAACAAACATAAATACGTGACTTAGTATAATACTAACTTATAGAATGTACTGTCTCATGAGTGCATGGGACGAGCACAAACAAACACGCTGAACTAGTTGTATGAGCGTTTTTATGTAAAACAAAAGTTCACACCAAAGAATCCGAACAAATTTTAGGCATGACTAGCTGACTCGCGCAACTTCTCTTGCGTCACATAAGAGAGAATGGGTCATAATTTTCCCCGTTTTTGTAATTTTTTTTACTGGTACTCAGCTCGGTCGTTGCGTAATAATATATAGCCTATGGCCTTTCTCGATAAATGGGCTATCTAACACTGAAATAATTTTTCAAATTGGACCAGTAGTTCCTGAGATTAGCGCGTTCAAACAAACAAACAAACAAACAAACAAACAAACTCTTCAGCTTTATAATATTAGTATAGATGATAGTCGTGAGTTGCAACCCTGTTTGCTTAATTTAGATTCTTGGTTTCAAATAGTCTCCTTTCTTTCTTGCGTTATGATAACTTACTATTAGGTGCAAGGGGATGATGTGGCATTGAAGCTGGCTCTCTATTCTCCTGCTGATGTACTGGCTGCAGTAACGGAGCGTTGTAGCAGTTCTGTGTGTTAGCGATCTGAAAACCAAACATGTTGTTTTAGATATTTGAATATTCAGGAAAAAGACATAATATATGGTCTGCCACCGTACGCTTGACAGAATAGAATTCTAGTTCGATTGAATCAGATTCGAGATAATGTCAAATCGAACTCTTAAATTCCAAACTAGCGAATGATAGAACGTTGGTTTAAGGTGAAAATAATTGGATTGTTTGTTGTTTGATTTAGATTATTTTCTTTTTAAACTAGTGTTCAATACGTGCTCGTTTAAAATAAAAATACGATTTGACATAAACTCGAATCTGATACAATACAATCGAATCTGTCGGGAGTAAGCGCACTGTTTGGAGTTACTAAGGGAAAGAAGAGAGAAGAAAAAAGAAAAGAAAAAGGAACAGAAACTCAGAAAGGGGAGGGGTGTGACAGACGGTGAATATTGTCGTAATTCCAACAAAGGTATGAAAATCAACCATTATAAATCACAAACAATAGAAAAATAGTTCTACCCGTAACTAACAAAACAATGAGTGAGTTGCATCAATGAATGAGTGTTACCTGCGTGACGGGTCGCGGTATGTTGCCGTAAGCGTGTCCGGCGCACTGCATGGAGTCGTCGGGCCGAGCTAGCGTCTCCACTGTGGCAGGGTATGTACGGTGGTAGGACATCTCGTTAGCCATTCTGGAAAAAATAGTAATGACGTTTGAAGCTTGCTTTGACCCACTCGATGAACAGACGCTAACAGTGTCACCAATCACGAGAACAAATTCCAGTCGAATGCAATCTAATGTTTTAAGGCTTTCTGGCACCAATCACGATGAATAAAGTTTGTAGAAAATATACCAAGTGGTATTAATTTCAGTCTGAGATTACGGGAAATCTATCTATTTATAAGGTTAAATTCTGACGACCAATTCTCCAGGCAGTATTACCTGACGTTTTCCTGTCGAGTCTGCGCCACGGCCTCGTCATAAGGCGGCGGCGCCTCTCCCCGCGGCAGGTAGTTGCTGGGAGGCTTCCACGCCGCCAGAGCTGTCTCACAAGTACCGCCCATGTAACCCATACTGCCGCTTATGTACCTGTACAAAGACATCAATATTTATTAAGTCAAATATGAAGGCAACAAGAACCACTGCTATTAGTGTTCATCATCTGCACTAGCTCAAGTTATTTCCTTCTGTGTAGCTACGTAGCATATACAGCCAGGGGCCGAAACAAGTTCCATGATCAAAAGTACTGATTTTACTGACCAAAAATTCAAAAATACTGACCAAATACTGACCATTTCCAAACCTTTTTTTGGGTGAATGGTGTGAAATATAAAGCTTATTTTCAGTTATTGGCCTCCACCATCCCCATAGACAACCAGCACCGCCTTTTTATTGTCTTAATGTTCAATAGACTCCAAAAAACACAAATAAACCCTAAAAACGCCAATAAACTCCAAAAATTCTAATAAACTCCATTAAACTCCAATAAACACCAAAAACTCTAAAAAACTTCCCGTCTTACGAATATTCGATCAGGTCTTACGAATTTTCGATCAGGTCTAACGAATTTTCAATCAGGTCTAACGAATTTTCAATCAGGTCTAACGAATTTTCAATCAGGTCTAACGAATTTTCAATCAGGTCTAACGAATTTTCAATCAGGTCTAACGAATTTTCAATCAGGTCTAACGAATTTTCAATCAGGTCTAACGAATTTTCAATCAGGTCTAACGAATTTTCGATCAGGTCTAACGAATTTTCGATGAGGTCTTAAGAATTTTTTACGAGTTGAGAAGTTTTAACCCATTCCAAAAACGTGCGCAACGCCGCTAAACAAGCTTTCACTCCAAAAATATTGATTTCAAATACACTAGTCACAAAAATTAAGGGATATAAAAAAAATCAACATTTTTGGGTGATTTTCAACAAGCTGTAACTCCGAGGAAAATGGTCGTACAGAAAAAATAAAAAAAATAATTGTAGCTCCAAGTGTCTTGTTTTTAGATATGACGATGAAAATTTTTTGTCATGGCCAGGTCTGGAGAAATACTACGAAAACTACCGAAAAATTTTTTTCAAAATTTTTTTCCGTCCAAAAAATGGTCAACGGGCTTAAAAAAATATTTTTTGATTCTTTCGTTCAAAAGTTCTTTTAGAAATTTTAATCCTCTTTAATTTGCCGTATTCAAAAAGCCTGTCCGACGATTTGCCGCGGAGTTATCGTCAATCAAAGCAAACTCAATAACTCCGGAAATAATGATCGTACAGGAAATCAAAGGAGGGTTTTGAAAACTGCACAATATTCTCTATAAGAAAATGTAAACATCTTTAAGAAAAAAAAATTTTTTTTAATTGAAAACTCGGACTGAAAAAAAGACAAAATTTCGCAAAATTAAGGATATTTGGATAAAAAAGCAAATCGCAAAACGAGAGATCGTCTATCGCTGCCATAAGACACTGGTCCACTGTCTACGACCCCAATCGTGATGTGGTCATGCGCATAAGCCAATCGGGCTCGACGATGTCGTGGAGTGAGCATAGGCACGCGATTTGCTTTTTAATCGAAAAAATAAAGATTTTAGAGAGAAAAAAGAAAAATTTATTAAAAAAATGAATAAAAATCACTAAATTGCAAAATTGATTTTAGCAAAAACAAAGAATTTGAAGCTTCGGGGCACAACGAAAAAAAAATCGCGGCGCTTTGAATTTTTGAGGAATTTTAGGGGACACTTTGACGTTGAAAAATTACTGACGATATCCTTCGTTCATCCATTTTATCCAAAGTTATACCAAGTTATCCAAATATCCTTAATTTTGCGAATTTTTGTCTTTTTTTCAGTCCGAGTTTTCATTTCAAAATTTATTTTTTCTTAACCATGTTTACATTTTCTTATAGAGAATATTGTGCAGTTTTCAAAACCCTCCTTTGATTTCCTGTACGATCATTATTTCCGGAGTTATTGAATATCAAAGTCAAAAATAACTTTTTTGCTTTGATTGACGATAACTCCGCGGCAAACCGTCGTACAGGCTTTTTGAATACGGCAAATTAAAGAGAATTAAATTTTCTAAAAGAACTTTTGAACGAAAGAATCAAAAACATTTTTTTGAAGCCCGTGGACCTATTTTTAGGCGGTAAAAAATTTGGAATTTTTTTTTTCGGTAGTTTTCGTAGGATTTCTCCAGACCTGGCCATGACAAAAATTTTTCATCGTCATATCTAAAAACTAGACACTTGGAGCTACAATATTTGTTTTTTTATTTTTTCTGTACGACCATTTTCCTCTGAGTTACAGCTTGTTGAAAATCACCCAAAAATTTGTTTTTTTTTTTATATCCCTTAATTTTCGTGACAAGTTTAGATGCTATTTTTTGAGGTCATGTGATGCTTCAATATATGTGTACGTAGTAGATCATCCACATACACAGAGTATCCAAAGCAGCCCTCAGATATCATCACAGGACAAATCGAGAATGTAAGATTGGCCAACAGCAGAGGAAAACCAAAAAAATATATTGAATTTGGAAAAATACTGACAATACTGACCGATTTTCGAAAATACTGACTTTTACTGACCAGGTCCAAAAATACTGACTTTTACTGACTTTACTGACCTGTTTCGGCCCCTGTACAGCGCATGGCGAACCTTAAAAAAACTATCGCGGATGAGTACCATAGCAGTAGAAGTCAAAAATGTACCGTTTCTTCGTCCGTCCCATTGAGTGTCAGTTACAGTGTCTTCAGATGTGATTGATGGAGCACATAATATGCATTCGATAGACAAAAGCATTTTCAAATATAGACATTGCTTTTAACTGTTAATATCGTCTGTAGGTACCTACTTCAGAGAACAGTCTCATGGTCATATCAAAATCGAAAGTTGTACTTTAATTAATTGTATTGATTGACGACCATATTTACTGTATACCTTAAGCTGCGTTGTCTAAGAGGAAGTGGAGTTAATATTAACCAAAGGTAAAACAACCTTGCTGGCCTTGGAAATTTCAATAAGAAACCTAAGAAACTGGCACTTCACAAGTCAGCTATCTGGAAGTAGGACGATAGAGTAGACAGTACAATATTCTTTATCCTTCCCAGTAATGGCCAGTTACACAAGTATGTGCACACTGCATAGTATTCTTAAAAGCCCATAAGTATTGTAAACTGGGTTAGATCAACATGGACTATTCGTTTACTCTTTCAAACGGCACTGAAGAGCTCTTGCGCAAACATAACAATTTCTTCTCCAATGAATAGCACTTCTATTTTTAAGCAACTGTGCGATTCACACCATAACACTAAAAATGTACTCTGCTCTGAGTGGATTAAGATTACCTACTAGATTTTATGATTGATTTTATTTCTATGTTTATGATATTTTCTAGTATGTTCTTTGACTCATCGTTCACACTTAGAACTACGCATATAGTTGCATGATATATCTACATAAGAAGTCATAGCAAAACCCAAACCCAAGTAACTAATTTCAGGTGTCTGTCAAAGCGTAATATGATTCAAATAGGAATGTTCACGCAATATACGATGAAGTAATATGTTGACATCGTGCATCGGTCAGATAAATAAGTATGCATCATTCCATATAAGTCCAAGCGTTGTTGAATACGTGATACGCATATCCTTTACAGATACAATGTTATACATAGTTAGCAGTTAAATAAATCATTATTTTATAGCTTTCATTACAGTTTATTGACAACGACGATAACACTTTACTTAACTGCTTAAACTTAAAACAGTTATACCTACTCAACTTTTTCATCTGGCAAGAAAACAAGGATAAAGGTTTTCAAAAGAAATAAAAAATAAGGTCCCATTTTATTTCGGTAAAAAGAAGTGAAATCGTTTCCTTAACAATGTGTTAGTAGTTAGTCTGCACTAGTAAGTACTTTACCAATCCGCATTGTCAGTCGGGAAAACTTTACAGTCGAAGTCGACCAATTCTCTTTATTTATCATTGCTTACTATACTATTAAAGCTCGCAATAACTTTAACCACAGAACGATTGGAAAATTGGTTAGCGGTCAACGTGGTTAATCAGCTCAAAGACATGCATCCGCGCCTCACCACAATTCTAACAATAGACAGTATTAACAATCGCTAAATAATGCTATATATTTACAACTAGGAAAGCGTATAACTAAACAATATACTCTCATCATTCTATTGTCAATCGTGACCGGCATTATTGAACATACGTATAAACATGGCGGTAAACAAATTTGTTATAATAACGATGCGCGCTGCGATCCGTAATTATTCTTGCCGTCGACGTTATCTAAAACTAATTGCTGTTTGTTTCGTATTATTGTTGTGTCTATCATCAAGTTACTACTTGTGATATAACCTAGGAGTTGAATACGATTTAAGGGGGTTCCCACAGATTAGAATTCATAGTGTATGTTAGAAATAAATGGTTCTGAAAGTTGTACGAAGTACAAAATAACAAAACATATAATTATGGACTATAGTTTATAAGGCCTTGTATATAATACTCTGCCGGTGGTACATAAGAGCCTGACTGTAATACATTGTTTAGAAGTTTAATTAGGTACATATAAGGCGAAGTCCTTATTAAGTCAAATACGCAGTCTGTTTACTGCTAAAGAATAGGGAAAATAGAGACATTAATGGATAACCTACCGCAGTACCTACTCTCTATTCTTTTACTCAACAGCATACTGGCATCATGATTCATCAACAGATTGTTAGTATTAGAACTGCGAAACACTTGCCAAAGTGCTTTATAGAATCCACAATGCATTTTATGAAGTCAACGCAAGCTGCGCTATGCCGTCCGTTTATGAATTACAAATAATAAGTTTGTGTCGTGACATGAATGAAATAAGACCTCATCTTTTTGTTTTATGGTAACCTTGAGTCAAATAGACATGTACCTCAAAAAAAGATAACATCTTGTTTTTTAGGACGACGCACATTTTTTATTGCACGGTAAACTTATTGTACTCTACATTTCAAGGCATTGGACAACTAAAACTAAAATGAATTAGATGCGTTCTTTTTTTTTACCAAAGAGCAAATGCTCATCGATTCTAGAGAGATTTCGAAGTAGCCTATTGCTTTGTGTGTCCCGCTTTTGTAACTCAGAAAATTCGAGAATCCCGCTTTCTCCGAAAAAGATGGTTATATTAGTAATCGGCATAGTCCGAATAGCAAAATCGAACCCGCTACCACGAGCAATATGGACGACGAGACCTACACGAGACATGTTTTATAACAAACAAGTGTGATGAAGTTCAAGCTATATTATTTAATACAACATGTCGACCATTATGCGTTACAAGGACATCGAACTGGCTGCAAGTAATACTGAGAGCAATTTGCGACATCCGGTACAAATTGTAATGTAATGTTAAACACGTTTTTATTTATGCGTGTTTTATTGATGTAGATTACAAAGACAAACTTTTGAATTATGTAATTGGAAGAACGGTTGTGTTTTACATAAATTATATTATTAATAGGCAGATTCATTTGTGGTTACGATGCTTTGCCATTATCCTTTTGCATCGGATATCTTCAAATCTAGTTCTGCAACGAACCAATTTTAGTCTTTGTTAGTTTAAACACCTTTAGTTATTAATCTTAGGTCTCATTTTACCAACTATATATTCTACGAGTAGCTATGCTTTAGTCTTTACTTGCTATGCTTTAAAAGTCATCCCAATTCAAAACTCTTTCTTTCAGGAGCAACACGACGTAAACACAATGGTTGAAACAAAAATATTTGAGTTACTTGGATATATGTATTTTCGGCGTTGAGCAAGTTATTAGCGTATGACCAAATTTAAAATTTTCCAAGGTAAAGTTTTGAGCTACTGGACAAATAAGTATACTGATAATACAGCCGTAAGCCAATGTGGTTAACATAGGGTTACTTTATCGTAAATCTACACACACTTGATAAGAGTTTAAGTAAACATTTGATGTTAAATATCCTACGATACCAGTAACTACGGATACAGCGTAGCAACTAAAAAAACAAATGATGAAATACAGATTTAAAGATCATCCAGTCCTAGGACTAGACTAAACGTGCTATCTCAGGCACAGAGATCTAGACCCCAACCGCTTTACTCATGCCTATAAGCTTTTGCCAGGAAAAACTATCGTCTGCAGACTATTGAGACATGATCCCAAATTAGGTAGATAACCTGAGGATTCTTACCCGATACTAGTCAAGCTCCTCTGATCGTCTGCATGGGGCGGCCTGCGCCTCTTCTGCTTTCTGACTCGGTAGACGACCAGCGCGACTGTGAGGAGCACGACCGCCGCCGCACCGCCTGCTGCCATGCGCACATTGGCCTCCGCGCCCTCCGCCGGCTTCACCACGTCGTCCAGACATATGAACTCACAGCACGTCGTACCGACGCGAAATGACCGACAGTCCTGTACATGAAAGGTATAGAAACATAGGAGTCAATGGACCGCCACCGTTCTGCAGTTGGCAAGGAGGTCGCCACGCCAGTTCAGCGGCGCAACTTGTAGGTTCGATTTCCAAAGTGCATATTTTTATTTAATTAAGATTTCTTGCCTAGTCGGTTAAGTACAAAAGATCGTGATCTTTTGTACTTAGCTCGAGAGTAAAAAAAAAGTTTAAGTTGATTTACGTCAACAGTGAAAATGGGTTGGATACAATCCCGCGATCTCTCGATCGCAAATTAGATACTTCAGACATTTGGCTATGACGTCGTTTCCATTAATCTTATTAATAGAGACGACGTCAAATAATAATTGTGGGAACTCTTTGTAAAACTGACTTTATTGTTATGACAAAATAATGATAGTATGCTTTAAATTTAATATGCATGTGGGAAAATATCACATTCATGTATTTACCATTCAGTGAACAGCAAGTATATTGTTTTATTTTTACTCTTATTTTCATTTTATATCCCTAAACATAGGTACCTTGTTTATGTTCACATGGCATTTTAATAAGTCTAATATACTCTGTGAGGTTCATAAAGGTCACAGAAACAGTGGCACAGTTGATTACCCACATGGATCATTAGATTACAAAGTAGCCATTTAACCATGAAATTATTCAACATCAGTCTATTATATTTAGGCCTCATGTTTACTTTTTACACAGCTTTCTAATTAGAAAATTGTTATGGAATAATATGTTGTTTTATTTTTAAAACATTACTGTATGAAGGTTAAGGCATGCAAGGGTTTGTAAAATACACTTGTAAGAGACCAGTTTAGGTATGTTAATGTCCTTATTTTAGAAGAATATTGTCATAATATAGAACAAACTTTAGGATGTTGTAAAAACATCCTAACAATAAATAGAAACCAACAGCCAATGAACCTAAAACTTCTAAAGACAGTTCTATGCAATTTTATTTGATCTTATAGGCAGTTAACTGTTCTTTAGCTTATTCTAGAAATAATCTCTTTTATAACCACATTCCAATGTGTTTGAATGAAATCATAAAAAATGTTGCTTGCATGACTAAGCAAGTAATAGCTGTAGTTAAATGCACAATGCCTATTTAACATAACCAATGGAACAATAGACAAAATTAGAAATCCTCACATTTGAATTTATTCTAAAAAAGAATGGAACCACTCAAAATTTCCTGTAAGAAACTTTTTTAGAGCAATAAAAAAGCACAAGTCTCACCACTTAGGGATTAAGTTTTGGAGGTTTACCATAATTTTAGAATATTATTTTTAAGCAACAAAACATTTTGAAATTTTATATTTCTCACTAATTTATTTAAAAAACCATGTTGCCTTGGCAAATCCATAAACTTAACTTAACAAAAAACTTTTTATTAAAAAATATATTTCCTCTGCAAGACTCCTGTGCTCACACACTGGAGCATTACAGTTGTAATAATTAGTTACAAGTTATTTTATTTATTAAAATAAAATTTAAATATTATTTATTAAAATAAATAAAATATAGCATAATTTAAAATCATTATTTTTATCATTTTGAAGATTCTTTCACCATTAAGTTAATTGAATCTTGTGAATGAAAGTGCAAGTGCTCACCTGAGGCGGAGAGCATAGTACCGCCTTGCACACTTTCGGCAGTCCATTGTCACAAACGCAGAGCGTGCAGGTATCTGGACCAGGCACGTAGTGAAGGCCGTGCGAAATCAAACGACCACGCAAGTCCGTACACTGCTCTTGAGCTATTATATCTGCTATTAACACCACACAGAACATCCAGGCCACTCGTTTCACACACATAACTGCCATTATTCACTCAGCTAACATTTAGCTAAATAATTATTGTAAAAGTGTAACGTTGATAAACACAACACCGCTTTTGCTAACATAATGGATCCTTTAATTTAATCAGATACCATTTAAAAATGAAAGACTCATTGTTGTTGAAGAACTTTTGTCCTATTTTATAATCGATATTCACTCGTCGGTGGTTCGCTAGCCGTATAAAATCTTTTTGATCATGCGTCTTGGCTGTTTTGCTCCGCTTTGCGTTTGCGTACGTCTGTCAAATCATTAAATGTCAGAATAGAAATGTCAAGGTCCTAATTTCGGATACACAGAAACAACGGCTACGATTCAATAAAGGTCTCTATGCCTGAATAATCGACTAAAGATGTTCAACGAAATGATCACCACTATATATCTTTTTTTTTAAGATTCTGACATTTATGTTTAAGATTTTTTGCTAATTAAAATTGATGCTCACTGATTGGTGCCTTTTTGCGCTATTTATTTGTATAGAAGATTTCATTGGTAAAATAACTTTAAAGCAAATGTCATTTTAATTAATCATATAAAAAAGTAATTGGAAATAGTTATTAGTTACGCTCGGTAGAATTGTACATTTTTTCACACTTTTTTCAAGAAAAATATAATGCGAATTTTATTTTCCAGCAGTAGAATGTGTTAAGTGGGTATCATGGCTGGTTTTGGAGAATACTCAGGTTATAACAGGCCTTTTGGTCTTGATCCTAACAGAGAAACAAATGATTTGTATGATACTCGCTACCAACAAATATATGGATATCATACTCCTGTTACCGAAGAGTTCCAGGGACCACCTTTGGTCATGGACGATGTTCCCGAAGAAGGTACGTTAAATTTTATCATAATTAATGTTCTAATTAAAGAAAATGCACTAGTTGCTCATTAGAATTATCTAGATAATTATGGAGTGGTTTTATTTCAGATAACAATGCATATGTGACCACTGCTATAAGTGTGGCCAGTCTTATTACTGAAAACTTATTAAGCCATCCATTTATTGTACTGAGAAGACAATGTCAGGTAAGACAATTGTTTTTGAAATCACTGTGACTATTGCTAATGTAATCTGATAATTAAAATTTCATTATTATTGATATTATATTTCTGATTATTTTTGTTAATGACTGTTACAAGAAAAAACCTTATCCCTATTGCTGCTCTATTAAAAAAAAAACATTAAAATTAAATTGTAGGTGCACAATGGGTTGAAAAACTATCACATAGTGCCCTACACTCTACTGCCTGTGGTAGCAAGACTGCACAGACGTCAGGATGTAACCACATTGTGGAAAGGCATTGGCTCTACTTGTATTGTAAAAGGGCTGAACTTGGCTGTTGAAGATGTTGTGTCCAAAGGTACTGGGTGGCCTAAGTGAGTAAACCGTCAAACTTAATCATAAAAAAATAAAGTTGTTTTAAGTAGTTAAAATATTTCTGAACCACAGCCTGTGGTTTTAATTACAATTAACTTGTTATATTCAATGCTTACAATTGTGTTATAATAGTTTACTTAATATAGATTATTGTCAACCTCCTACTTTGAAGTTCAATAATTAAAAAACTAATCTTTTTAATCTGTTTCAGGGAAATAGGAAAATGTAGTTCAGTTTTGCAGTTCCTACAGCACATAACTCTTAAATCGTAAGACGAAATGTATTATAATACTAATCATAGTTTCTCACTTATATGATTATCCTAGGTTCTTACTCAAATATTTTAATTTTCAGTATTAGTTTAGCAATCATCACACCATTCTACTCTGCAAGTCTAGTAGAAACTGTGCAAAGTGATATTGCGAGTGACAAGCCAGCCTTGTTTGATGTGTTCAGGGAAGGTTTCATGCGGATTCTGGAGTGGGGAACACCTAGCAGAGGCAGGATGTTGCCTATATGGGCTATTGTGTTGCCTACAGTTGCTCTTGGCATCTCCAAGTATATTACACAGTAAGTTTATCAGTATCAGTACAGAAACATCTACTATAAATATACATAAAATATATGATGTATAATCTATTACTTGTCTATAAAATGCAAATCCCTATGGGAAGCAGGTGTGATTTTATCTATGTATGTATTTGTTTATAATTTATTCAATCTTCTTTCAGTTTAACTCTGAAGAACATAACTGAAAAGGTTCTCCGTTTCCAACAAAGGCACAGACATGAGCTCAGTGACTCTTACAACACAAACTACAGCAAAAACTCATTGAACCCTCTGCTTGAAGACATCAGTTTAAAAGCTAACATATTTGCTTTCATTGCTATGGAAATTGTGTTCTTCCCGGTTGAAACTATTATTCACAGACTTCATATACAGGTGAGACTTGAATAATCATTCATTAAATTTGCATGCTTGCATGTTGAACAATAGGTGATATTTTTCAAATACCTTGTATTGGATTGGAAGTGAGAAACGAATAAGTTTCGTTTGTACTATTATCAAACAAGTCTTTTCATAAATATAGTCACATAAGATTCTGATAAGAGTAAATGACCTAAATACGTATTCATCATTATTTTCAGGGAACTAGAACAATAGTTGACAACCTGGATACTGGTACATCTGTGATACCAATATTAACTGGGTATGAGGGTTTCATGGACTGCTACAACAGCACCATAGCTAAGGAGGGTGTGTCTGGCTTATACAAGGGCTTTGGTGCATTGGTCCTACAACTGGCTGCACACTTAGCAATAATAAAGCTGACAACTTTTGTTGTATCTGAAATATCCAACCTCCTGAAGCCAGCCAAGTCACCCACTAACTCAGATGACTCTATTCATTCTCAGCAAAAATATTTATTCAATTAGTCTGGTAAATATTTATGAAATTTTATTATGTAAGTGTAATTTATAAATGTGTTGACCTTTCGAGGGTTTTGAAGAGTTATTAAATTGCATAGAAAAAGCGAGTTTCATTACATTTCTGTAGAGCTTTAACGGTTACAAATGATGTAGCATGCCATGGAGTATCATGTATGAACACACATTGGTTAGTTTAGCTATTCAATCTGAAAAATCAACTGACTTAATCATCAATCAATTAATTAGGAAGATGCTGTCCATAATTAAAGTTCCATTATAACTGCACAATAGAAAACAATAATTTACTGTTAAATGTTTTTGTTACATTTTGTAAAGTTGAAAATAGTTATAAGAGAAATGTGTAGTTGGTTTGAGTAAAAGAAGTGTTAACAATCAGGCTCATAAATAAAGAAATGAAGTATGTACAGCTTATTTTATTTATTTTACTTTTAACAAGTTTTCATTAGAGAATTAAAATATAAGACTATAAAACTATTTCTAATAATTACAACTACTAGTTTCAATGAGTTAAAACAAATCTTCCCTTCAGCATTCTTCTCATGATAATTTTACGTCCATTATGAGTGGACATTCTTGTTTCCCAGCCATGTCTCCTGACACGCCTTACTTCGTTTGGCCGAGGAAAATAACAGCGCACTTTTGTTCTTATGGAAGAGAGTAAAAAGCCCTCTGGTTTCACTAAACTACCAGCAGAGACAACATTCGAGGCAACTTGCAACCTCTGTGTTATAAATCTGGAAAATTGTAATAATGTTAATCAATACTCAACATAAAAACTAAATACTAATATTTACTCACTCACTTTAGTGGTTGAAAGATTGCAGACAATGCCCCAGACATTTTAATTTATTTATTTTATTCACAGTAGAGGTTATTAGATACTCTTGTTCCAAAATTCTGTCACTCGTGAACTCGTCGCTGCTGTGAGCTGTCAGTCGCTGACATAATATGTCACTTGTCAGTCTACCTGTCTAGAGATGTACCTACATATCTTTGTCGCTGTAGATGTAAGTAGATATCGAAGACATGCCATGTTACTTGAGCGGCATAATACTATCTATTATAATATACTTATTCAGTGATAAATTCTATGGTTAACACTTTTAGATTAAGCGCAATGTTTTTAGTTACGAAATATGCTAAAAATAGGACAGACCATTTTTTAGTCTGAGGGAGCTTCAAGCTGGTGATTGGCAAGAAGTGGCGAAAGATCGGGCAAAGTGGCGTTCTCTCGTGACGGAGGCCAAGACACATTTTGGGACGTTAAGCCAACGGAGTAAATATTTTTTAGTCGATTATATGAGACTGTTAAGGATTTTGATCACTGACTTTCTCTTAAAATAAAAGTTAGTAGTCTATGGTTACCTCCTCAGTAAATGAGAATAATATGGCGGACCAAAATAACAAGGGCGCTAAAAGATTATTTTGGATATTTGTAATTTCTATCATATAAGTGAATTATTTAGAATTAAAATTGCACTTGTTATGTTTGAGCCATATTTTCAAGAAAAAATAACTAATGAAAGTAAGTATTTACTATAAGAAATGGATGTTATTATCGGATGTTATTTTTTAGCGTAGTACAGTGAACTTAGAATTTCATAACTAAACAATCTTTACGATATTTCAGATTCAGAATGTCAGCGATAAAAGTGAATTTCGAAATAGGACATGTAGCATTTTTAAGATCAAAAAAGACGCCTGAAGGTTTTACCCATGACTGGGAAGTATTTGTTCGCGGTCAGGAAGGAGCAGATATTAGCCACTTTGTTGATAAAGTGGTATTTCAATTACATACAACCTTCAAAAAGCCAAGAAGAGGTAAATATTTAATATATACTACTTATATTTAATAACGACTGTGATTTTGTCATAAACTTTTTTGTTTATGTTATTCTACGTTGCGTTTTCGTAGTGAATGTTTACTTGCAAGGAATATTGAATTTGACTCATTGTCGTCCCGCTCTTGGGCTCAAGTCTCATGTTCCATGTATTTAATGGTGATTAATGTAAGTTTGCTTTTTCCTATTACTAATACAGTGAAATCATATATTATTATTATTACTTTTCAGTTGTGAAAGAGCCACCTTTTTCAGTTAAAGAATCAGGCTATGCTGGATTTTTATTGCCTATAGAAATATATTTAAAGAATAAAGATGAGCCGAAGAAGATAAAGTTCTCTTATGACTTCACATTACAACAAAGTGGCTTACTAAAAGACCGCTACATTTTTCACAACCCAAATGAAGAATTCAGAAAAAAGCTTTTAAAAGGTGGAGGAATACCTATAAGTAATAATGCATTTTATACAAATCCTGACCAGGAAAGTAGAAGTAGAGACTCATTTACAGAAGAAAAACAGCAGCTTGTTAGTAAGCCTAAACTATCATCAGATAATATTAAGAAACACAAATCAAAAGAGCACAAAGAAGAAGTTCCACACAGAACCAGTAGTTTTGAAAACTTATTTGGACCTCCTTTACAAAAACCACCAAAAGTCTCTCCAGATCCTAAAAAGAATGAAAAAATTGCACCCCCTATCAAATTAGATAAAAAAGAAAAGGATAGATCAAGTTCAGATAAAAAACCCAAACATGAAAATAAGGAAATCAAACCTGATAAAGTGAAAGTTAAAGAAGAAAAAGATAAGAGCAGATCAGACAAGATCAAAATACATAGTAAGGAACAAGAAAAATCAAAGGATAAGTCAAATAAAAGACTTAATGAAAGACCTCCAACACCAGATATGAGCAAAAAACAGAGAATTTTAAGTCCAATTAGAAGACCACCCAGTCCCCCTCGCTCAAGTAGTGCCTCCAGCATCAAAGAGGAATACAAACCACCAAAACACACTACTGACAGTATGGAGCTAAAGAAACCTAAACTTGAAGATAAAATTCCTGATGTGAAAATAGAAAAGGAAAAGAAGAAGAAAGAAAAGAAAAGTCATGATAGAGATAAAGAAAGAAAAGAGAAGAAAGAACATAAAAAAGAAAGTCACAAATTAAAAGAATCACCTAAAGAACCTCCTAAAGAAATTGCCAAAGAAGCACCCAAAATACGAGAGGTTCCAAAAGAAAGGGAATCCATAAAAGATTCACCAACTATAAAGGAGAAACCTATGAAGCCTGAAAAAGTAATAAACAAATTTTCTATGGAAAATCTAAGGAAAACTCCTCCTCCAGAAATTGAGGATCGGCCAGAAAATCATCACAAGCAAAAAGATAAATCAGATCCAAGGAAACACAAACACAAGAAAAAAGATAAAAAAAGGGATGAGTCCAGAGAGAAACACAAGGAATCCAGCAAAGAAAAGAAGCATAAACATGATAAAGTAAGGGAAATACAACCTGAGAAAGTTGAAATCATAGAACGCAGGGAAACACCCATACCTAAAGAAAGACCCATACCCGAGCCTGCATCACCAATCTCAATAGATACAGCATCACAATGTAGTTCAAAAAGTGGCCTGGCTAAGCTATCACTTGTGGGCAATGAGGACCCTAATAGCAGTCATTCAGATTCTGAGAGTTCAATTATAGGTGATGATGAGGATACCAAAGTAAAGATTGAAAACCAGTCACCGGAACCCATCAAACATGAACCGTCACCTGAACCTGAACCTGAGTTAGAGCAAGAACCAGAAATAGAGCCGGAGCCGGAACCTGAGCCGGAGCCGGAGCCTGAACCAGAGCCGATAGTGGAACCCCCTCCACCACACAAAGAAAAATCCAAGAAACATAAAGATAAATCTGCCAAAAGGGAAGAAAAAAGACGCAAACGAAAGGCTGCAGAGGAGGAAAGGGATAATTTGGAAAGTATAGAACACAGAAAAGTTGCTAAGACTTTAGAAGGTGGGCCATCATTCAATGACACAGAACGAGGAGAAAGCAGTGGATCAACATCTGCTGAGACCAAAGTCCAGGATAACGGAGTATCCAGTAGCCTAGGTGAGGATGCTGAACCTGGAGACCTATCTCCTGATTACATGGTGCAACTGCGTGATTTGCAGCAACGTATTATGAAAATAAAAAACAATGAAGATTTAGAAAGGGTTGTGAATCTGATTGCAGAAACCGGTCGATATGAAGTAACAACACAGACATTTGACTTTGATTTGTGTTTGTTAGATCGCTCCACAGTGCAACAACTTATACAATTAGTGGGTTGCTAGCCAGTGGGGGGTGATGTGAACTTAATCAAATAGTGACTGTAAATAAAGCCTCACCTTATTTTGAGCAATATGAGCCAAGGCATTTGTACAGCAACTTGTTATATCTGCCTGACTAAATACATAATATTATGGCAGCAGAGCAGATATAAACTGCTTTTATTTACGACGTTGCATAGATTAAGTTAGAAATAATCTCATAAAGTTTTATCTATTGATATCTTCACATTACTCGACACTTGAGTTTTAAGTGCAATACTGTATAGATATATAAAGTTATAAGACTGTTGAAAGATTGTTAAAAGTAATGTATATTTTGTACATTATTGTATTGATTCATTATTTAGTAAGTTAATAAACTTAAAAGTTTTTGATTAACCTCCATTGATCCAGCAAGGGTTCAGAGAGGCTATGTTAATAGTTATAATATAACATCTAGTTGTAATGTCAAGTCTAATAATATAAATTATAAGAATACGAAAGCCAACACCATAAATCGTAGTGGTGATAATGTTATCATTTATGTGCACCACATTTACATTAAGTTTTAACAACATCCATTGATCCACTTGGTAATGAAATCGGCATTGCAATTTTTGCATAATTTTTATTTTATAGGGTACCCATTGTAATTAAACATCACTATTTTAGATAATATGAATTTTGTTATGAATCGTGATGAGGTAAGTCGAGATGGGGGTTCCTTTTAAATTCTATGAAAATTTTTATTAAATTATTTTAGTGCTCATTTTGGCTTAGTTTGATCTTGTACATTATATTTGTTACATAACTTATTTTTTTATTTATCTCGTATTTAAGGATCATTTTAAAGAATAATAAATAGAGTGTACAATATTATATTGTTTTGTTTTCTGATCCCATATACAGTTTTAAGTATTGCCAGTACACCCTTAATGCTATTATAGACTGCCTCTTTGGTACAGTGCTTGCACAGACGCTTGACCTGTCGCAGGTCGAAGACATCTATTGTGAAAGGCGCGTATGATTATTATTGGTTTTATTATTTCCCTACACTTGATATTTAATAACACCTCAAATAATCAAAAGTGTTAAATGGATACAAAAAAAAACGGCTCAGGGATTTTTAAGTAAATACAAGACTTTGCAATGATAACACTTTTATTTCAATGAGAGATGTATACTACAGAACCAATAATCTCTTGCACAGAAGCAAAAGATGATTAAATGAACAGTAACTATTTTAATTAAATGAAAGATACACACATGCTTAGTGATAAAATCAAATTGATGGTATTTAATGATAATGTAACCTTTTCATATGATGATAATTATTAACATAAAGTAAGAATATGTCTAATGAAGATGTGAAAAATGATATTATCTAAACTTTTAGTTAAGATATTAATAGCCAGGTAGAATACCCACCACAGGGTTTATATCCCTTCGCAAACGCAAATCGATTACGACATTAACTTAGATAACATTTGTTATGCGCTTGGCAATTGAAGCGCATAATGCCTCTCTGTCCCTCTCAAAGAGTTGTTTCAATTCTTTATGCCGAAACCGAAGACCATCTTTGTCCATCTGTTCGCTGCAGTCAAGTCCCGAGTCCCACACATTTGTGTTCATCTCTTTTTGCCGTTCTTGTGGACAGCTTGGCGCCACTTGGTGTAGAAGTCTCCAAAATACTCTACAGAAATTCCGGCGGCGTGTGCAGCTCCCGTTACGCTGAACTCCTTATACTGTTCTTCTTCACTGCCATGTTCGTTGCCGACTAGCAATATCAGTAGTGGAGACGATTTGCCTTGAAGTGAACTATCAGGATCGCCGTTTCCTCCTTGAATTTGTTTATCTTCACTTATAAGATGATTGCAAAATTCCAAAATTTGTATAAAATTTAGAATATGAGGTGGTGCTTTACGAGGGTACTTCAAAAGAGGTAGTGGTCTTGATTGTCCTGATCGTTGTACTCGTAAAAAGCGCGATTCACTTCGCAATTGAACTTCCAACCAACGAATGGCATCACGAGCTGAACTTTGTTCACGTTTTAAGTTATCCAATTCTTGTAATACTGAAAACAGATAGCATGTAAATAAACACAAAAAAAAAAAAAAGATAATATTCATTAATCTTTAGACTGTAAATAAATAGTCTTACCAACTGTAGGAATAAGGAGAATAAAGTTGCGCGCGCGCAACAGCTGTTTGACTCGACGTAGATGTTTGTTAAGTGCAGCAGTATCGAGTGCAAGTAGAGCGGGAGCGGGAGTTTGACCCTTTTCCAATTCCCGAACTTGTGACACTAACCACAACCGGCCTAGACGTCGCAATAACCCACCTTCATTAGATTCAGCCTTCATGAAATACAGAAAATAGATTTATTAAAGTCAACATAAATGTCACAAACAAAGAAATTTCATTAAGAAAAAAACTAAAACATACATGTGGTTTCTTGGAGTTGTGCCATTCTCTGCTTCTTTTATGATTTAGTTTGGTGTTAATTTTAGGAGGAGGTATCTTTTTCAAATAAAATACCTTGAGTGATCTGTTGTATTTTATACGAGGTATTATCTTTGTGATGTGGTTGCCAAAATCAACAAAATTCAAAATTCTTATAATATTCTCATCATACAGTGACAACTTGTATCTGTCTAACAGTTGCCACTCTGCAGCATCTTTGTCAAATTTACATATGTTTGTACCTCTCAAATTAATATCTTCAGGCAGTGGTATAGTTTTATATTCAAGCTTTAATTTTTTGGCAACATTTCTTGTATATTCTAAAACATGACACTCTTTAGCTTCATTACTTTTAGGATTAAAGTAGAATGTAAATATATTGAGCAAGTCTACGACACATTGAAATAGAGACTCTCCACTATCACCACATGATATAATCAAATCTTTTTCATTGAGAGCCCAGTCCTGTAATAATTTAATACTTGGCAAGAAGTTATCACCAAGCAAAAACGTTTGTAATCCCTCCACATCCAATCCTTTGTCTTTATTATGAATTCCATTTTCATCAATTTTTTTCTTGTTTATATCTCCATTCGGAATGTTTTCATCATGTGCCTCTTTTAACTCAGTATCATTAGCTTTAACCTTGGTTACTTCAACAGCTTCTTCAGCATCAGACACTTCACCGCAGGAATCATCACTAGGGGCACCATCTGACTGACTTGTTGAGTCTGACAAATCCTCTTCATCAGAACAAGACTCAAATGTTTCAGTGTCATCACTACTTTCTGAGTCCCCATCAGACACGTCGGAACTTCCTGATGATGCAATGCGACGCCTTCTACGCCGTTTTGATGGTGTTTTCTTTACATTCTGTTTAGAATCACCATTTTGTGTTACTTCACCACTGATTTCTGTTGAATTCTCGTTTTTAATCTCATCCTTACTTTCCTCAACATCAACACCATTATCAGTTATAGGCTCCAATATAAGGGGCTCTTTGTCATTTTGTTCTTGTTCCTCAACTGCAACAGTTTCAACTGGTTGCAGTGTTAGATGTTTGGGTCTGTATTTACTTGCTGGGTTCTTAAGCCCAAGTGACTGTAATTGCTTTAATAGTTTCTGTAGAAGTTGTGATAACAATGCTAGTGTAAAAGCTTTACAAGCAAAAGCTTTCACTTCATCAGTTTCAGTTATTTTTGTTATAGTGAATAAGCAGATGAGCACAATTTTGTGGACTAAATTCCCGTTTAAATATGAAGGATTAGAATCTTCCTCTTCAATAGCTTGTGTATATTCATTATAGTTTTTATCAATATCTGGTAGGGGTGTCTTAACAAACTCCATTGCGACTTTTAGCTCTTGGGCTATAGAACTACATCTTTGAGGTATGTTAGTGTCATTCTTGCCCAAGTACCATATTTCTATCAATGATAAAAAATCTGTTATAGTGTTTTGTATATGTTCAGATTGGGTCAATGTGTCAGGGATATTGTTTGAATCAAAACATTGACCATTCTTTTCAAATATCTTTGTCAGGTTTCCAATTGCTCCATCAAATGGTGATGTACAACTCAGACATTGTATGTAGTAACATGCAGAATCTAAATTATAATTCTTGTCGAGGTACAAATTGCCTAGTTGGTTATAGGGCATTCCTGAAGCCATGTCAACATGTGCAGCTTGTAGGTAATATCGTGCTGCAATTGATGGGTCAAAATCATGGAATATTTCCACTTGATAACGGCACAGATCTCCTAAATATATAAGACAGGAATGTAAGGCACTGCGACTAAACAGCATTTCATCTTCCCCTGGAGCCTCAGTGCTGTCATGAAATTCCTCATCATTATGTAAATGAGTGTAGTCTAGTTCCTTAAATTGCACCTTCATTTCTGTTTCCAATCTTGAAATCAAATGATGGAAATGCCCAATTCCACAGACTATATGAGTAAACAGATAACCATCATTTTCATTGTCTGTTTCTCTGAATTTCTTGGCTGCAGTTACTGTATCATAATAAACTTTCCTCCACAATAATTCAAGTGATTTTTTGCCGTAGTTTACAGGATCAAGAAATACAAGTTTCTCACAATTATCACGAAGCTTCTGCCTTTGGACCTCCAGGTTTGTGGAAAACAAGTCGTGAATGTTTCGACATGTTGTTGTCATTTCCCCAATGCGCCTTGCTACTTCACTTACATATCTGAAATTGTAAACAACACTTTTATAATAAATGTATTTAACATGGTTTGATTAAATAAGTGTTATTTAATTTAGTGCAATATGCAAACAATCCTGAGTATTTATACCAGAGCTATATTATATTATAATAAAGTAAGGAAAACATGTAAAACTATGTCAACATATCAGATTCACCTTTGACCTATGTTTCTGATTTATATGAAATGTCGAGTTTCGAAAATATCTTTGTAGTGAAACATATAGCGTATGTTGCCTGCTGCAATTAGTATTCTGAATATATTAGAAATTATTTACCTATATAGTTTTTTGGCACGTTCCGTGCGCTCGGCAGCTTTAGCCTCCAAAATTTCATTACATCCGTTCTTCATCTTCAAGTCATTTTATTAACTCGTCAAGATGTTGATTGCAAAAAGCACTTCTTTCCGTTTCCCACATTTGTAAAAATATGCTTTGAAATCATTTCGATAACACCATTTTTCACAATAAATAAATACACTATCATTAGAAAAATTGGACAGAAAATGACAGTAGGGTAGCCACATGGAAATTTTTCATGATAACATTGATAAATTTCCATAATCCATAGACATTTTACGTAATCCCACGATGTAACTCGCAAGTTACCTACTTTATTTTCACTGAAAATTGACAATTAATATCTTATTAAGTAGTTACATATGTACTTATTTCATCATAAAATTGTCTGAAAAAAGATGTAGGTATTGCAAAGAGAATTTGATTAATGACTAGACTTTAACTGTTTAGTCGATTAATAAATTCAGTATAAATTGAGATTAAAATATCATCCTTAAAAATTCTACAACTGGTCTGTACTCTGTAGTCTCTGAGTGTCATGGCGTTCGTTGCACTGTGTGTGTGACACTGTGACAGCTTATCCAATGACGCATATTTTCTCGTCTTGATTTTGAGTTGTAGTGCAATATTGCTTTGTAGTGCTTTATTGATTAATTGTTACATGTAGCATATTTTAAGCCGTTATTACAGAATATACCACAGTTGAAGTGCCTATTTCTGACCGTTGATATGGCTGTATCGAAGTCAACAAACACATACAATCGCCAGAATTGGGAAGATTCGGTAAGTTATATTTTAAAGTTTATGAAGGTGAAGTGTTTCTAAGTTGTAATGTTATAAACATCTGTATTTTTCTATTCCAGGACTTCCCAATTCTATGCCAAACATGTTTAGGAGATAACCCGTACATTCGCATGGTAAATATATCTTTCTACTGCTTTAAGTGAGCTGTAATTACGACTATTATTAATACTAAACTTTTTTCCAGACAAAAGAGAAGTATGGCAAAGAATGCAAAATATGTGCAAGACCGTTCACTGTATTTCGCTGGTGTCCTGGTGCACGGATGCGTTTCAAGAAGACGGAAATATGTCAGACATGTTCCAAACTGAAGAATGTTTGTCAAACTTGCCTGTTAGACCTTGAATATGGTTTACCAATTCAAGTTAGAGATGCTGCTCTAAAGATACAAGACGATCTACCTCGTAATGAAGTCAATAAGGAATATTATATACAGAATCTAGATAGTCAAATGTCTAAATTTGATTCAACTCAGCCTAGCAATTCTGCTTTGAAATCCAAGGGTGCTTCTGACCTGTTGTTGCGGTTAGCTAGAACTGCACCATATTACAAGAGGAATAGACCTCATGTGTGTTCATTTTGGGTGAAAGGCGAGTGTAGACGTGGTGAAGAATGTCCGTACCGCCATGAGAAACCAACTGACCCTGATGATCCTTTGGCTGATCAAAACATCAAAGACAGGTAATAATATTCATAATAATATTTAAAACATTAGTCAAAGCGCACATAATGCATAGATTGACATTCATGACAACAAAAACTTTTTTCCAGATACTATGGAGTTAATGATCCTGTGGCTGAGAAGTTGATGCGTCGCGCTGCCGCTATGCCAGCCTTGCCACCGCCAGAAGACAAATCTGTCACTACTTTGTACATAGGCAACCTACCTGACAATATTACTGAAGATGAACTTAGAGGCCACTTCTATCAATATGGTGAAATTAGGTATGCATAAGTTCAATTTTATTGGCATCAGATATCTTTGTTTTGATAGTTACTGTAGGAGTGATGATAATGTGTTTCGGAAAACTATTTCTTTAATAAAGTTATCAAAAGATGCAAGATGGCCCCTAAGGCACTTGTCCCACCGCCGACGAGAAAACGACAAACTATCGGCTATTTTCTCGTTCAAGAAACGTATAGTAGATATGTATTCCATGTAAACAAAAGAGACACATATACAAATAATAAAAATTCACGCTGACGGCGAGCACTCGCTTCACTAGTCTGTTGCTAAGCGAGCCGAACCATGAAAGATAACAATCGCTCAGCGATACCCGCGCGATTAGAACACACGTCGAGAGAGTAACCAGCTGTCATTTCTCTACGATGATGACAGTGATGCGAGTAATCGCTCGCCTCACTCGCACACTCGCTTGTAGCAGAGCTACACAACTATCGCAACTACGTACTCGCTCCCCGCGGCTCGCCAACTCGTTTCCAATTCTAGCTGTACTCGTTACTCGTTCATCGTTGGCGGTGGGACAAGTGCCTTAAAGACAATTTTATCAAATATGTTTGGAACTTTTTAAAAGAATAAGTTTTAATTTTTTTAGGTCTCTGACATTAGTTCCTAGAGCACAATGTGCCTTTGTTCAGTACACGACTAGGAGCGCTGCCGAACACGCCGCCGAGAAGACATTCAATAGACTGGTAATAGGAGGAAAAAGGCTCACTATTAAGTGGGGCAAATCACAAGGTAAGTTAGCAAATACTTCAGAATTTATTGTGCCCTTCACATTTTTGTCCATCTTTCTGTCACACGCATGTTTTGTATTTCTATTATTTATAACAAGAGGACTGAGCTGAATTCGTCTGGGTATAATATTTTAACGCTTTAAACCAGCATTTCACTACATTACCCAACTTTGACCCCTTACTAAAAGATAATACTCTAAAATCTCTTTCACTAAGTTCGACTCCCGATTGCTTCCCATTTGACTTTCATCAATTTGCTGCTTGTGACGTTAAGAAAAGCATCCTATCTACTACCTCGAATGCAATAGGTACCGATTGCGTCAGCCGTAATATGATCCTTCCTATCCTTGATGAGATACTCCCTGTCATCTGTCATATCCTTAATTTCTCCATCTCCAGGGGCATCTTCCCATCAGCTTGGAAAGACGCCCAAATCACACCTCTACCTAAAAAATGTAACCCTTCATCCTTCTCTGAATACCGGCCCATTTCTATCCTACCTTTCCTGTCTAAAGTTCTTGAACGCCTCGTTCATGATCAGCTTAGTTCCTTTCTTTCCGAAAACCAACTCCTTAACCCGCTCCAGTCTGGTTTCCGTCCCGGCCACAGTACCACCACAACCCTGGTTCATATTACGGAAGACATTAGGTCAGCAATGGAAGGTGGTCATCTAACAGTGCTTGCATTGCTAGACTTTAGCAACGCTTTTAACACTGTTGACTTTGATGTACTTCTCGGGATACTATGCTCTCTTAACGTATCTCCAACAGCGGTTGACTGGTTTCGTAGTTACCTGTTTGGGCGCCGGCAACGTATCAGCATCGATAACACGATCTCCGCATGGTGCCCGTCATATGCTGGCGTTCCGCAGGGCGGCGTTTTATCCCCTCTTCTCTTCGCAGTTTTTATCAACTCAATTTCTAACTTCTTGACTTCCTCCTACCACCTCTACGCAGATGATCTACAGATTTACTCCCACGCTCCTCTAGATAGGTTGACGGAAGCTGTTCAAACTATAAACACCGACATGATGCGAATTTGTGACTGGAGCAAGTCGTACGGGTTAAAGGTCAACCCGGATAAGACCCAGGTAATTGTTGTTGGCAGTTCGAGAATGATCTCGAGAATCGACTGGTCACTGATACCCCCCGTGTCTTGTGACGGTATTGATATCCCATACAGTGACAAAGTTAAGAATTTGGGTATCTTCATTGATAAGAAGATGTCGTGGGTTCCTCAAATCCAACACGTCAGTCGCAAAATATTCGCTTCGGCGGGGTCTTTGCGCAGACTGCGTAATTTTCTTCCCATCACGACTAAAGTTGCGTTAGTACAATCCCTTCTTTTTCCCGTTCTTGATTATGCTGATGTCAGCTATCTTGATCTCACCGAGGACCAATTGAATAAACTTGAGCGACTTCAAAACTTCTTTATTAGATTCATATTTGGTTTACGCAAGTATGATCATATTTCTGAATACAGACACAAGCTCAAGTGGTTACCCCTACGTTCACGCCGGAATGCTCACATTCTCTCTCTTTTGTACCATATATTGTTTAATCCCTTAGCGCCCCCATACCTTAAAGAACGTTTCGATTTCTTGCATGACACGCATTCAAGACTCCTGCGATCATCAGAAAATTTAAGATTGAAGATGCCAGTGCATTCCACAAAGTTTGTTGATAGATCATTTTCTGTTGAAGCTGTACGATTGTGGAATGCACTACCAGTGTCAATACGACGTGCTCAATCCTTACCCATTTTTAAAAAACAAGTTAAGGAACACTACCTTTCGCTACAAAATTAATTATTTATTTTATGTATTTATTAAGTATGTATTTTAAATATATTATTTGTGTATCATTTATATATATGTATTTATTTGTTTATTATTTTATATTACTCTTTTATATACGTATATGTCAATATTTATATATTCACTATCTACACTCAATTGTACTGCCCTCCTTCATTCAACTGCTTTTATATCTCTCCATCCAATGGTTGCCTGGAAGAGATTGCCACTGTGCGATAAGGCCGCCAATTGTACTTTTATTTTAAGTTTATTTTAAGTTTGTTCGTATTTCCTTTATGTACAATAAAGAGTTTTCATTTCATTTCATTCATTTCATTTCATTTCATTTTATCCAGTTTATTCCGTTCCCGCGGGAATTTTGGTCCAAGCTATAGGCGTACATATATTTCGGTCGTATTTATTTATTTATATTTATTTATTTATAAAGATAGATCAGCTGTTCTTCTATTTACATTTAAAATCATGACCTTTATTTGTCAGCTATTGAATTTATATTTGACAACTATATCCTTATAACCTTTGTGTACCTACTTGATTCAGGTCGTCAAGGTGCTAATGAGAAAAATGAGACAGCACCTGCATTGGAGCCAGTTCCTGGGCTCCCAGGGACGTTGCCGCCGCCACCCGCTTATCTGCATCCATTCCCGCCTCAGGTATGTTGTAGATATGTTTAATTTCAATAACCCACATTAAACTAGTACTTGTAGCTCGTGTTTATTATAGTGCATATATTTATTTATTAAAATTCTAGTTATGTATGTAACATAATTATAATATGTCTATGAAGTAAAGCCTATTCCCAACCAAACTCGAAACTTGTCAAAAGTAATCTAGCTTTATCTACTCTGTTTCTCTAACAAATAATGATTGTTACAGATGCCTCCACCTCCCAATCGTCCTAACGACTTCTTTAATCTCCATCACTATGGCGGCCCCGGCTGGGCGCCGTGGGGCGGCGGAGTGGGTCCAGTGGGCCCCGTGCCTCCGCCTCCAGCGCCGCTGGCACTGCACTACCCGAGCCAGGACCCCGCGCGGCTCGGAGCGCACGCACATGCCAATGCTCCACAAACATAGTACCGTTCTTACGGAATAAGTAAGGGATCGTCTACATTCAGCGTGTGTAGAGACAAATACGAAAGTGTTCCTTGTGAGACATTAGAATGAGGCATCCTCATCTCGCCTCATAATTACCTCATCTCATCGAAGTAATTTTAGCGCAATACAGGTAGATTATGATTACAAATTATTGTAATAAATTCTATTTTTGCGGGTTGAACGCTGTACATATTATTGAAGTGTATAAACAATTGCATGACGTGTTCTAATTAAAATAAGGGTCGCAGAAAATTGAGCGCGGCAGCAGGTTATTTTAAAATCATTTGTATTAAATACCTGGGTTATTTTCCTTTTTTCTGAACAGTTAAGTCAATATGTATCCATTACTATCCTATTGGTCTGCTGGGTATGGGTCTTCTCAAATAGTGAGAGAGTTTGAGAGTTTGTGATATTGAATTACTTCAAGAACTGTTGAAGTCTCAGACACGCATAGTTAAGTCACGATGCTTTCCTTCACCTATTGAACAAATTCTAATAATTTCTAGTACACATTTAGTTTCGAAAAATCATTAGGTGGTGTTGCTTTTGGTTCGTCGCTTGACCGCTTGTGTCGAAGGCGAATTCCATCCACTGAAGCATCACATCATTCTTGTTAATTGTACTGTTTTGGGAACCTGCTGCTAACGGTGTGTTTAGATTGTCTAGCCTTGTAAGTAAACAATTGAAGTTAAGGTGAATTGTGACAACATCTACTATGGTTAACTTGTATTTTTGTTAAAATAATAATTAATATGAGCATAACATTGTTTTATTTTAAATATATTTATTTTAAACTTATCTATGGAAATCAGAATGCACGTTGTAACTGTTAAGAGATAAAAAAAAATATAGGTAGTTGAAATGAAAGACAACATTCTGAAACTATATTTATTATTAATTATAAGTTCATAACATGACTTAATCGTTACAAAACAGTTTAAACATTTAGATAAATCTACACGCCTTCGCTTACCATTTATCTGGGGTAAGGACGGTCTGGTAAATAATTTACATTATGCTAGGCCCAGATTGATTATATAATATAGGTACGTATGTTCGCGCCTGACATCGGCGCGTCACGTAACACAAGTTTAGATACAATTTTGTAAGCGGTCTAGTTTAGTCAGTGTCCAAAGCTGCTTAGTCCATTGACTAGTTAATAAATATGCTTAAATGTTTACCAACTTACACTATTTTATTTATACAACGATAAATACTAAAATTGAAGTCTTGTGCATCTAATAAGTAGTCTCAACGCAGGGCAAAAGGGAGTCACACACATGGAAATTCTAATGATTAAGTTAATGGTCCAAATACCATATCATTATTAGCGACATTACACGATTTAATTATGTTTATAAATTTTAAAAGATACTCAAATTCAATATCAATATACAGTTAATATTCAAATTTAATGATTAAAAGATATTTACACTTATTTTGGAATGTCTACACAAGAGAAACAAGTAAATAGTAGCTTTAACAAACAAACAGAACATTGCAAACAATAAGAATGATCACCCGACGTCGAGCTTTATGCATGAGTGTACTTGAAACGTTTTCTACATCATCATACATAATAAATATAATTATAAGAATAGAAAAACAAAATAGAAGGATAATATTGAGTGAAATAATATTCAACGAATCATCTTTCTTTTGCAGTAATACAACAATAATAAACCCTGGTAAAACATTTTTTATATGAAGACTCCACAATTTTAGTAGGTATGTAGATCTTAAAGCATTTGTAAGCTCATGTCGATTTAAAATAATCGTTACAGCTAGCAATAAACTAAATCGTGGCGTATTATAATAATCTTAATTTTATAAATATCGTCATAATTATAATTATAGTATTAAAATACCGAAATGCTGTTTGGTAAGTACAGTGCTACAAAGAATAGAGGAAATTGATTATACTCTTCAAAGTTATTAAATGACAAAAAGGAGCAATCATAAAAAAGTTAGGGATAACAGTTAATTGTATTAATTGATTTTTATTTAATATATCTCTATTATATGTTGCACTATACACTTTCTAAAATAAGACGCTAAAATTTACATAAATAAATTCCAATAAATGTTTACTTGCATTTCGTACACAGCCATATGACTTTTGGCCGATAAACTGTACTATCTTCATCATCAAAACAAATAACGATACATGAAAATCACGGAGCGTCCATAAGTGATCCGAATAACATAAGAAATAATGAATGAATGATCAAGCATATGAAACAATCACATTTTAAATACTTTCTACGTTAAGTAATTGATAATGCGAGTAATCGTTAGATAAGTAACAAGAACAGTGTCTATTCCTCAAGCTATCATAAAATTTGATCACACTCGAGGTAGAATACATGTACGATATAAACGCGACGAATATATTAACAATAATTCGCGATGAAACGTTCGTCTCCGAGAAAAATATGTAAACATAGTATTTTAATATCAGAAAAAAGCACTAATGACATCTTGATTGATGAATCTATTGCGTAATCTCCCGATGTTTATAATCAGTGAGCCATTTAGTCAGTACTCTTACACCTGTCAATGGAAAAATAACACATTACAGTGCATTGAAGAAACATCACACATAAATAAGTAAATGATAAATGGATTTGTGATAAGCTTTTAATGGTTTGGGAATTACCCAAAAGTTTTTGAGTCGTAAAATCTGCTAAGGACATAACATGTTACTGAAATGTCGCGCGTAACAAACCTACCTGATACTTCAGCGTTAGTATAATAAAATAATGATTCTCTATTATAACATCAAGGTCACTTCCAATATCATCTTTAGAAAGGTACTACTAGTTTTTGTATCAAATAGTTACTGAACTATATGGATCAGTCACGGTAAAATACCAAGCGGTAAGAGTGTCGGTATGGTAGGTAGTGTGTGTAACGTACCGTGGTGCGTTAGTAGCGGTTGGCGTTGGCGATCTGCGCGTTGACGGCGGCGGCGGCGGCGCTGGAGGCGGCGGTCTGCACGTGCTGGTTGCGCAGGATCTCCGTCGTGAACTCCGCCTGCGCCTTGGCCAGCGACGCGCCCGTCGACCGGTAGATGCGGTGCACCTGACACACATTTACATATTCATTATCATATATTATAAGCAGCCTTGTGTGGCAGTCATGCATAAAATTATATTTAATTCAACTTTAACAAAGATCTTAACATTTTCAGTGAAGCGTTATGTTCTTATGATAGCTATTACTGTCTGAACTACCCACCTTAGCCATTAACATGACGTCAGCGACGACGCAGGTGATAAACCCGATAGTGACCATCAGAGTAATGATGCCCACCGCGACATTCGCCTTGAACGCCGTGATGCTGGTGATCAGTCCGCTGAAAACATCAATATATCAATTATTGAAGTGAGTTGAAGACAGTAGGCAAGCTTTGACACTATCTCTCATTGTTGTCATAAAAAGATAAAGAAATATGAAACTACACCAAACTACACAAAAATTTATTAGCACTTAGACTATACTTTACTTGAAATGTAACTTTACTCACCAAGAGCCTCCACCGCTGAATCCGATGGACTGCACAACAGTGATGATCATTTGGAACAGGAATATGAAGAAGAACACCATAAAGTTGAAGGAGGAGTCGCTCCTGAACGCCTTGTAAATAGGCCGGTACCAGCAGATGAAGCTGAACGGCGTCAGTAAGATGAAGTACAGGATCGACAGGCCGAATATCGTGAACCCTTCGCCAGAGAACATTAGAGACATCGCCCCGATTATGTTGAGGGTCAGCACGAGAGCGTGGACTAAAAAGTGAAAATAAATCATGTGTAAATTTATGTTTCAAAAATTTAAAAAAGAAGTTCAGTCAACTTCAGTTTTTGTCCTCTCATTACCTCACATGTTGTTCAAGGAAAGGTTTGATTTAAATTCTACATGCTTTGTAAATGTTACTCTACTAATTAAAATATTGCCGCCCACCAATTAGTTCTACAAACTTTACCTATATTCTACTTATAAGTAAACAACAATTATCACAACACAGAATAAAGCGGTCATAGGCAATTAACATTTACTTTATAAACAGTATGTTAATAGGAATTTATATAATAATAATAATGTTACTCACACATCCACAAGTGGTAGAGGTGACGAACGATTCTCTGGAACTCGAGCGGGATATCAACATTGATGTCTTGATAGAAGCAAGGTTGTATGGGGCAGAAAGCGGGCAAAGGCGGCCAGTTGTTCCGCCGGCCGGCTGACCCGGCACGGAGTTCCGCCTCTCTTCGCGCCAACTCCTCCGCTTTACGCTCTAACTCTTCTTGTCTCCTCTGTAGTTCATTTACATCCATTTTAAAATCATATAATACACGATGGTACACACTGGTCTGAGTTTACAATCTACTGCGGATGGCACTGATCACACCTACACATGCAATTTGAAGTTAGTGAGATAGAGTGGGTGTATCATTCGCTTACACTCATTGGAGTTAACTAGTTAGTTGCTCATCATGTTTAAAATAGATATGTGTTGTGTATTTACAGACTACAGTAGTGTAAGCAATGTATTTTTTGTGTGACAAGTATAATCTGTGAGTGAGATAACACTTGAGGGCCATATTTGTTTAATTAAAAAAAAAACTACATTAACCATAAGTCTACATTAAATGATTATTAAAGGCAAGAGGTACAACTATGTTATTTCAAAAATAAGATTGATTATGTGTCATGTTTGTATGAGCCAAAGATTAGTGATAATGATGTAGAGATCCATGAAAATGCTAAATGTTAACTGATAAGATATAGTAACATAAAAATGTAATTAAAAACATATTTCACTGATTTCTGTGTGATGTATTTTTTAACAAATCTGATATCTGATTTTTTAATGAATATGAACTATTGGTACGAATTAGCTCAAATTAGCTCATAGAAACAATAGGTACAACACATTATTACTACAATTGGTTCTTATTATGAGTTATTAAATGGAGGAAAAATGTTTTATAGATTATCCTCATTTATAGGCTAGCTCTTAAAAATCAACATTAATTTAATTTTATCATTTATGTCTATATGACATGTATTAACAAATAAAATAAACTCTAAACTGTCAATGTGATATTTTAATACAATTAACAAAGCAATAAAAGTAAAGAATAAATAATATGTCACAAACTAAGACATGTTGATAAAAAGCACTATCTATGCTACTGATAAGTATGACTCATAATAATACAATATAATGTTAAAACAGGTGTTTACCTTTAGCTCCTTTTGTGCGGTTCGAAAAAAGCAAAGTGCATATTAGTTTACATGCAATATATTGTACAACATTGTAAAGTTGGTGTTCAAAGACATTAGGGGAAATTAATACTTAAAAAAATATTCATACATACAAAATGTTAAATATATTTTAACAGTACAAAGTAAATATGTTGCAGATATGACTCTGAACAACTACCTATAGGACAAACTTTGAACTCTGGCTAAGAAACCGTAAAAGATTTTGCTTCCATTGTAACAAGAGATTAGATCGGTCAACAAGCTAGACATCAAATTCTTGTAACTGTTGTTGAGTATTAGTAATCAATTTAAGCGCATAAGAATTTATGATCTTAAACCAACATATCTAATTACTCTGTCTGTGACCTGTTTAAGTGCAATGACTTAACACCAATATGATTATTTTATTATCTAGTGGGCATTGCTGAAAAACCTTATCATTGTTTATTGAAATAAAAAGTTTTGAGTAATTCATACCTAAGTAGGTATTGACATCAAAGTAGTATTTATTAACTTTCTTTATATTGAAACTGATAAGATAATTGTGTACTTTCAAAACAAATTAACGCAGCTTTATCAAATGCATCATACAGTTTTATTTATTTAATGTTAACAGGATATTGTTGGAACTATGGAATAACAATAAGGATAGATTAGAGGAAGTACTAACAATATTTAAGAAAAACAACAATGTAATATTATTTGTGTTCTGGTTGCTACCAAAAACAAATAAAATATCCATTACACTAATTCATAATGTAATTTTGAATAATTATCTCCCTATCAGAACATATTAATAAGTAACTGCTGTGTGTGTTACCTGAAAATCAGCAGTGGTAAAGTTTTGTGGTGGTTGGGACTGCTGCTGCTGTGGCTGAGCAGGCCGGGTGTACTGGCCGCTCACCGGTGGGGACACTGCTTGCATGATTGCGGGCTGAGTTGGCTGTTGAGGTTGCGGCTGCACAAATGTTTGACATGTCAATTTTTTATATCTTTTCAATGATTGAAATTTATGCTGTGCTTATAGAAATGTTCTATCAAATTTAGAATAGTAAGGTAATAGACTTCTCAAAGAGATCAGCATTGGTATGAGAGATATAGATTGCTTAATGTGAAAAGCATGGTGACACTATAGATATAATAAAATTCATCAGAACTTTCTAGTCGTTACGCTACGAAGATATATCAAAGATACCGTTGTTCGACATATCGACATTTAGAATTCTACTAGTAATGACTAATATGAACATTTTACCGCAGTTTGATTAGCATTTTGTTGCCCATCGAAGGGATTGTAGTCATCGAGGCCGCGGGTAGCATTATTTGTACTTCTAGCAACCTGCTGCACCGCGGGGTCCTGAAAATTGTTATTATAATATCATCAAAGGTACAAAAACATTATAATTTCATATCACTGAAGGGCTACATACTGCGAACGGGTTGTCTATGGTAGGATCACTAAACGGATTATCTTCGAATTTAGACATATTTCTTAAGTTATTCACGCCACTTTATGATTTGTTATGCACTGTAAACACAAAGGAAAGTTTTTCTCGGTTCTAAATATATATTTTTAGCACAAAAATAGAGATAACAATCAACTGAAATGACAGATTGATGATGACGACGAAAATGACAGCTGTTGAATTAGTGTTGCAATTTCATTATTATTTTATGACACAGTTTTGTTAGGTAGGTAGGTACTTCATTTGTGATTCGGTATTTATTTCAGTTTAAATAATAATAAGAGCTTAAATTTTAATTTATTTGCTTTTCTTTGATCTGTGATATGATGTTCTGTCTTTTACAACAGGTCCCCGTTCATAAAACTTTTTTATTTGCATCTAAACATTCAATGTATTTTCGTCTGATCTTCTCTGGGAGTAGAATAAGGCTGCAAAATCTGATTTATTTAATATCAATTAGTCTTAATCAGACAAGCACAAACACGGCATAGTTCAATTTACATAAATTAGGTAGTAGGGATATGAAAGCAAAGGCTTCTAACCTAACCTTGTTCAGTAGGTATTAAAAATATTTTTCTTGGAATGTTGGTAACTTCGCATTTGATTTTGAAGGCGAAAGTGCTTTTGAAGTTGGCAACTGCATGGCAAGTGTCAGTTTCTTGGATGATTCTGTCAAAGTAGGTAGCTGTTTACGTTTTGTATCGTTATTTTGCGATCGTTTTGCACAACTTTTGTTATATCTTATTGTTTTTATGATAACACTTTATCCCTGCGTCTTATGGTGAAATATTTAAGTGGTATTCTTTTATGTTTCTATGAACAATGTCAGATGTCAAGAGGTGAATAGTCTGTGTTTTGTGTTGTAACGTGTGAGTGACAGTTTTTATATTGTTTGGGATTTGGAGCGATAAACATATCGGTGAGTATTTCCTCTTTTATTCACCCATTGAAAATTTGTAGAGACAATTTTCAGATGTTACGTGGTATGCGATATACGAGCTCGGGGCTCGGCTTTCAATGATTGTACCGCGTTCAGGTGTAGTTTCCAGCCTTGCGTAATGTTGCAGTAGGTGTAATTGAGTGGTTGCTAGTACATTTGGGCGTGATATTGGTTTGGCTTGTGTAGATGCGCGTGCGCCAGCTGGTAGCGGCGAGCAGGCGCGCGCGCACCCGACACACGCAGCGAAAGTTGTTTGCTCTTGATATCAAGGAAGTAACGCCAGAGTAACAGAATACCGGTCTGGTATACCATGTTTAATACACGGATTAAATATTCGTACAATATTTTTTTTTTATTTATACCGTAGTTAGATGTAACAATTACTTTTTTTTTTATATTAAAGCAATTCCTGTATCATAAGTAATTCTCAGCCTCTGTGATATAATTCTAATAAGATTTAGAGACATTTTGTGTAAGTTAGTCAATACATATCAATAGACATTGATAACAATGTCAGAGGCTAATGTAACAACCCTATCATTGTTTCACTTGACCCTGGGTTACTTAGAATATTAATTATATGAAAATATTAGCCAGTTCAATGCCACCTAACGGTTAAAATACTTGCTTAAATTACAGAAG
This sequence comes from Anticarsia gemmatalis, assembly GCF_050436995.1. Classification (NCBI taxonomy): domain Eukaryota; kingdom Metazoa; phylum Arthropoda; class Insecta; order Lepidoptera; family Erebidae; genus Anticarsia; species Anticarsia gemmatalis. The sequence goes on from NC_134759.1 coordinate 9,517,255, forward strand.
ACTAGTAAAATTAAATGATTTTTTTAAAATATCACTGTTTGTAAGTATTATATTAAAATGAACTATCTTCCTAAAAAATAGAAACAAAGTTGCACATACAGGAAATAGGAAATACCTACCCACTTTAGTTATTTGAATAGAGAGAATTGTGATTGAATTAGGAAACAAAGTATTTGCTTATTTATTTGTTTGTATTGATTAGCCAATAAATAAGTGAATTGTACAAGGATTACTGTATTTCTCTTTCAATAATCTGCTAAAGCAGGTGGATATTCAGATGTATGATTATTGCGCATACAATTCCTATCTAGGTAAATAGCAATGAATTCTGTGCATATCTTAGTGTTTACTCAAGTGACTTTAAAAAAGTTGCACAGACTTATCGGAGCCATTATCATTCTTAATACTTGTTATTGTAAGAGAATAGTAGATAAAGATTACTGAGAAAAAACAATTTCATTCATCTCAAACAGATGCTGTGAACTTTATACCAGTAAAACAATATATTCAATGTCTATCATACATTGAGCTACTGTGAAACACTTCACACAGTAATCAAAACATGAAGCTATGTGTCTAAAAACAAATCATTGTGTCTAGTCATATCTTAACTAATCAACATACTATTCTGATCCTTATAACATGATCTATAAGACACATAATGGTAACAATGAATTTGGAAATACCTATACATTGTGTGTTGGATTCATTAGATCCAAGTTCCTGGTTGGTCTTCCTTCTCATATAGGTATTATGATTGTAGTTGTTATTGATAATTAGGTATCAACTGATTAATTTGACATGAGTCACAATATATGGTAAGCTATCTTTAATATGAGCTTAGCTTCCCAGGTACCTAGATACACATCTAAGAAAATAATTTAAACGAAGAAAGGAGAGAACCTAATTTGTCTGATTCAAATTTATTGCCTAAGGTATTGAGTAACTGTTGAAAATGTGTAAATAGCCTAGGGAGTATTTAGATATTTAGGTATAGATTTAGGTATTCCAATGTCCAAAATATGTCATCTCCTCTGAATATTGGTCCTGCCTATTACTATCGCGTTTGTTCCGAATTTCCTCTTACCCATAGGCAAATTTTCGTTTTGTCATACTATCCTTGTTGTTTCCAGAACTATGCACATAAACAGCGTTGTCGAGTGGGTTTCACAAACGACCATGTCACATTTTATTATAGGATGAAAGTCGAAAGGATATTGCGCTTTTTTTTTGTCGAAAACAAAAAGGCGGACTAACATTTTTGCTCTAGTGAAGCGTGCCGAAGCTCTGGCATTTTAAAGCTATGATCGGCACGACTCGTCGGACTTCTGACCTGACCTTTAGCTATGTTCGACCGCTTTAAAATTCTCCTCGTAGAACACATTTTGCGGCCAGATAAGGAGGAGGATAGGTCTGCTTCCAAACATGAAATGCTCAAATTTCGGTGTTTTTTCCCAGGCATTGTTACGATGACATTCTTCGGTCGCGCGTAGATTTACATAAAAGAAAACCCATATTACTCGTTTTTTACTTTCGTTTAAGTAAGACCATACGATTATATTTTCGTAACGTAAAGGTTAAGGTATCTTCCAAATTGTTAGCGAGCAATCGCGATGTACTGGCTGGCATTCAAGTGCGGATGTTCTGCGTGACCAACCATTTGTGATGTTTGGTTCTTTTCATGTTATTGTATATGTTATGACACGACATGTTATTGACATCATGATATTGCGTTAACATTGATCGATCTAGTCGATATTTTACCCGCTTTAGAAGAATGAGCGATTGTCTAATTGGATTGCTTTAGATATGCGCAGCTCCTGGTCAATTAGGGATACAGAAGCGTACCATCTCGATATTCATTGTGCTTCATTGAGGCGGAATAGTAAGTGTATATGTTACTGTAAAAGCCCGAACTGTGGCAAATCCTAAGATTTTCCGGTAAAACCTAAGATTTACCAACTCTCAATGGTAAAAGTCCGAACAAGCCGGAGTTTAAAAACTATGTTACGGTATATAAAAAAATCCTCCTTCATAACTATGTTTATAACTATTTCACGGTATAATTATATACTGTGACATTGTTATAAAGAAGGAGTTTTGGGCACAGCGACATGGGTAGGTTCGCTTCGCTCGCTCCCACCTTAGCCTTCGTGGTTATTTTTTTTAACCACCCAGAAGGAGGAGCCCCGCGAAGCGGGGCTCCGGCGACATCTCGACATCATCAAGTGAATAAATAAATAAATAAATAAATATAAATATTATTGGACAACTCACACACGGTCATTTGATTCCAAACTAAGCAGAGCTTGTACTATGGTAACCAAATAACTGATAAACATACTTATATACTTCTAAATATATACTTATATAGATAAATTGACAACCAGGCTCAGAACAAATACTCGTAAAGTATATAGGTAAAAGTTCGAAATAAAAGAATTGTTCGGACTTTTACCATTGCGAGTTGGTAAATCTTAGGTTATACAGGAAAATCTTAGGATTTACCACCATTCGGGCTTTTACAGTAACATATATAATTTTACCTACCTAGTTTTTTTTAGATTGCATCTTAAATACTTGTAGTCAAGTCGTCAGTTATAGTAAGATTCAGATTTATCTTTGGATCCTCCCACTCGTAGCAGACAGTCACAATTTGGAAGAGGTCAGTTTTACGGTCGGCCGAGGCGTAATCAATCGGCGCGAAAATGCGTTATGTGGGCCGCGTTACGTAAAAGAACCTCGAACTTTCCGGGCGGGTGCACTTGTATAGCTCAACTTTGACGATAAACGGGCCGCGCCGGCGTCATGGTGACGGTGCCGACGTCCAATCTGCTTGTGAGAACAATATCTCCTCACCCTGGCTGTATTAAAAAGTACTACGACCGTATTAGTAGGTACTTACTGTCTTTTATGCTGAGAGAATGGTCTCTGAGAGGTATTGTTAGACGGCAGTGTTACGTTACGACTGGAAACTGAAAGCCTTTGTTCTAATAGTTCTTGATTTTCTAAGAGCTTGCCGGTTTAAAGGATTATTAAGTTTTTTATTTCTGAGAAAACGCGGATTTTCTCGCGTTTATCTATAGTTAAGATAGAGGTCTGGGTCCTGTGATATAGGTATTATGTATTTAATTTTATATTACCTGGGTACCTAATAGAAAACAAGCGTATTTTCTACAATCTTAAGCCTATGCATTTTTAAGTACCAAAATTTTTATAAAGTTGTGTATCCTTTCCTAACAACTTTCCAGTACGCGATATTATAACTACGTTGATTATAAATAAATGAATAACAAAATCACCTAAGTATAACATGTTCCATTACAATCTAATAAAATGATTCTTTAAGGCGGATATGAAAATACCTAGTAAACTTTTAAGCAGGTAGTGAATGGTTAACCTTGTATTGTCAGCGGGTTACTTAGAATATAATAAGTACCTATCCACTTCGGCCTTTACTATTGACATTTAAATCATTTTTTGTTAAGTCAATACTTGGTTTTATGTTGCTTTATTTTGTTTTAATAAAACCTAAAAAATAATAGTATCCGTTTCTTTAGGTCTCCATAAAACATAACTTTTCGACTAATAGTGCAGTACCAAACCTTTTTTTTTTTTTTGCTGTTAGAATACCAATACCATTCGAATACCTTTTTAATTATGTACCTTTTGCCTAACCACTTAGGTATGTAATACTAATTTGCCAGTTTCAAATTAGTTTTACCGGTTTGAGTTACAAGTTAAAAATATAATCTTGTTTAAGGTATTTCAATAAGATTAAAACCTTTTACACTAAATATTTGTTACTAAAAAAAGAAGCTGATACAGTCATTTATGAACATCGTCAGGTTATATTACTACACTAAAAGCAATACATAATAATAATATAATCACAAAGTATCTATCCATATTTTACGGAACACGTGACGCGGGTATCGAACTCAGGATTATACGAAACCGGCCACACAATCCCTTTATGACCTTGAACTGTATTCATATCTGGTTGATAGCCTCTCAGAAACCAATGACCACAATAATGAAATGGCATTTTTTCTGCACTAGTTATTTCTTCGATGAATGGATTATCAATTTATCACATTTAAATCGCGTCTTAAACGATTACTTAATGCGCCACGGCTGCCCAAAGAACTTGTTATTATCAGAATGGAACCTTGACATTGAATGATATTCCCTTCCGCAAAATCTACTCGGCTCTTCAACGGATAATAAATTCTGTGCTGAAGTAAGTATTACGTGGTAATGGTGATAAATTGTCAGCTGTCATATTTTGGTTTTATTGTCTCGGTAGACGTCTGCCGGCCGCAGCTATAATCGCTGCCCGTTTACGTTTTCCTCACCGATTTATGAGGTTTTCTGATGACATAACTTCGTTGCAAATTGCCCAATAAAAGTTATTTGTGTGTCCGCCATTTTTGCACTATTCTCTACTTTTAATGTAATCACCTGCTTTATTATTCCCAGATCCGTGACCAAGACTACTTATTCCTGTTCCCTTCGTTATTATATTCTTCAATGTTTTGTAATCTCTCAAGACATAAATAACGTTTATTACTCAATTACTTATAAAACCCGTGTCGTCCATTGTATACTCGGAAGCAATGTATTATAGCTGTCTGTTTATTTTCAGCTTGTCGACGATGTACATAGCAATTATCTCACGGAACTGACTAATCTACGCTAAACTATGCTAAAGCCGCAATTTGGACGCTTGTCACGGAGGTCGTTGCATGCTAAACGCGACCTTCCTGTGATCTCACAATAATATTAAATAATGTGCCTTATCTTCTCACATTTTGAGTGTCAGACTTCCTCAAGTCAACGACTTGAAACATCCATTGTATCGAACTTTTTAAGTTGATTGTATCACTACATAGTATAAAACAAAGTCGCCCATTTTGTCTGTAGTCCCTTCGTATGCATAAAACTTTAAAACTACGCAACGGATTTTGATGCGGTTTTCACTAATAGAAAGAGTATTTTCTCCGACAGGTTTTTATATATAATTGAAATACATTGAAACTATATTAGCTGAGTTATAGCGATTTATGTCCAAGAAGTCAGAAAAAAAATCTAATTGAAGATTGCATTTGTGCGTGCGCCGCTTATACCGTTGGATACAAGTAAGAACTATGTATAGCAAAAACATTGGTCTTTATTAGTTCTACAAAAAAGTCCGCGATGACATATATCCAGCTTTTTTATTTAAGTCACAAAAACTACTTTTCTGTATTAAAAAAACATTTAATTCGTTGGGTGATGTTTAACTGGTGATATAACCAATAATACATATATCCTTATCAAAATAAGTAAGTTCATCATCACGAGCATTTAATTTAGATTATTTTTGCAGTTTACAGTGTGTTATTTAGACATATAGTTTAGGAGATATCACGATATTAGTGTTGCGACACGGTACGGGCCGGCCGCGGCGGCGGGGGCAGCGTCCCTATTTGTAGATAGTCTTTAATTTTAAATATATGGGAAACCTTTCTCATCGTTAAAATGAAAATGTATGTATACCTTATATTATATTTCAAAAAATGTAGACAAAGTTAATCTTCTAAAAATAAATGTAAATAAAAAATAAGTAAAAGTAATAAAATGTAGAATGTAAATAATTTAAAAAGTAAACAAGAAAATAATAGTTAGATGTATATAACAAAAGTAGGTAAGTACATAAAAAAAACAAAAAATATAAAAAAACGGTACATAAAAAATAAATAATATTAAAAAGTAGGTACTACGACTTTGATCTATACATATAAGACAAAAAAAAATCTGTACATTACTTAAATATTTTTTCCAAAAACTGATAGGGGGGGCGATCAAAGAAGAGTCACAGAAACCAAAAAACATTTTAATATTTTAAACGCGGTTAAGGGAAAGAGAAGTTATTGTGAATTGAAAATTAGTATCCAATATGTGTTGGTGCGTTGACTGTATTTGTCGAAGTAGCGGGATACACGCAAACGAAGTTGCGCGGGTCAGCTAGTTCATTATAAATTCTGTTTTGAGAATGAACTATTATTTTAATAACCAGACTAGAACATTGTACGGAGTTACGGACGAATTAACTTGTAAACTCGAGATCTTCTCATGAATACAATGAAAAGACTGCGGAGAAAGAAACTTAACCAAAGTTATTTGTAAATAAATACTTGTCTTACAAAGGATCGCAGTTTAATGCAGACTTGCTCAGCTCGTCTATTATATAAGATGAGATCTTCACTGTCTCTGTTATGTTTTTGTTTCACGAAACGTTTACGTCTGATTGTAGATTCGCTTTTAGGAATGATGATCTTTCAACTTTGTTGGAGGACAGAGGCATAAATGCTGCAAGGCTAAGTCACGCGAACAAATACTTAGGGTTTGGGACGTTTGGAACTACCTAGATAGGTGCCTACTTTTATTTGCTTTATAAATGAGATTTTCCCGCTTATATTAAATTTGAAATTGGTGGTCTATGCCGTCCTTCATTGCAGTAGTACTTCTAAGAAGCCGTTGTTCGCCAGTCTTTGTACGTTCGCAATGAGGAGTATTTAAGTGTAATCTAATTTGAATGTCTGCTTTGATTCAACTAACCTTAGTTGCCATGAAAACGTTCTTAATGCTAATGAATACACAACTCTGTGCTCGTGGCTTACCGCTCTGGGAGTCAGATTAATTAAGTCTTTATTCAGCTTGTTTGTAATGATAGTTGGCTTTTATTCAAATGTGCCTTGCGTTCGGGACATCTAAACTGAATGTGTGACGTTACCAACAGACGTTTTGAGCGTATAACATTTCTGTATCATCACTTATAAGGTTGTCCAAATCCGAGTGAGTTTCGAGCGCAGATGGAAAAATTGTCTAAAGCACTTAACACAATTATTTATGGTGATGACTTAATTTCCTAAAATTAATGAAATGATCATGAAATAAATGAAATGACCTATGTATTCCAAAATGAATAATAAATAATAAGATCATGACGGTCCTCTATTTTTACTGGAAGCATTTATTTTATTCTCACTACAAGGATATAGGTATACTCGTGTAGGTATATAGCACTTGTCCTCACCAGTAGGCACAGTTGGTAGGGCCGACTAGTATCTGTGCTTGTTACTCAATGACGCATAATCTGCTGGGTGGGTTTTGGTCTTGTTTGACACCTACCTAGATATATAAGTTTCACTAGTCCATGTGGATAGAGTCGCACTAAAATATTGAAGTAACTAACGTAATTACTTAAGTAGAAGAATATTAAATAACATTACCTACCTTGGTGGGGTAAGTTATTTAATTAGATATTCTGTGACACACATTTCAAGTAGTTTCAACTAGGCATTACAGTTGGTAGAGATAAGTTCGAAGTTGTCTTTAGTCAGGAATTCGCATCAGATATAGTTGTCTAAGAGTCTAAGTTACAATTACTTAACTAGGTCGTAACTGTATCCGTCAAGTATAGTGGAACAGCGTAAACGGATCACGAGTAACCTAAGCAACTTGCCTAGTTAACAACTTGCAATCACGAACCCGAGGACGCCACGCGATCTACCCAGACGACATTTACACAATTTCGCTTTAATATTAGATTACGTTTTATTACGTGCGATTGTATAACCGCTAGAATATATATGTAGAATTACTGATGCCACCATTAATACATAGAGCACGTTAAATCGTTTTCACTCTCGGTTGTCAAATAGAAAGTTGGACATTAGAAATGGGCTGTATCGTTTTGTCTATTCTCACTGTACATAATTGTGTGTATAATCAGACAAGAGATTATGGGTCATTTCTGTCCATTTGTAATGATATCTTCGCCTAGTAGGTAATTAATCACAAAACAGTACGTGTCAAATGAAACTAGGGTAAACTAATAAATAAGTCCGATGATTGGATGCTTTTGAAATGTCTCGTTAATAGTGTGTGCGTAGTAATACTCTAGGGCGCGTGATCGTATCTTAACCATTATCAGGTTTACGCTGAGCCCGATAGGCCTCATTTCGTTTGCCACTAATTGGCTCATAAACACTTATCTGGGACATTCCGTCCCGTCCTCATTGCTGCTCGGAGCCAAATAGCGAACAACTCGGAGTTATTGGCCTATAATCGCAATCAGTTTATATAGATATCCATTGGAACTTATTTGCGGACGTGTGAGATATGAAATTGCACCCGAGATAGGTCCGGTTATGTCGTGATCCAGCCGCATGTATTGTTATTATTTTCAACGAAATATCGCAGAGATACCAGCTAGAATGACCCCAGAAACTAGAACGCAGTGTAGAAACATATCATAAATTCAACAATATAAGGTTTCCCCGCAGCTAGTTGCCTTTTCGAGTGAACTTCCTTTCAGCTCCGGGAATATGTTCGCTTTGTTTTGTTGTGTTTGCGAGTTAGGAACGGCAAATTGTCGGATTACACAACTCCTAAGTTGCTAGGTCAACATTAATGTGGAACCTTCTTGGATTCCGGCTTCACTCGCGGTTTTTGTGTTTCGATGCGTAATTTGCCTATTGGCATAACATGAGCAAAAGACAACATTTGTTACTTACCGTCTGTTGTTCCAATATAGCTTTGTTGTTTCGCGAATTAAAAGTTTCCAACGTTTGTTTCGTAAACAAAGCTTAATTTCCCAAATTGCCTATTAGGGGAACCTTTCGAGGCGCGAGCCCAACTTGTTTGCAGAACCTGTTTTTCTTTTTTAAATAATAATAACATTTCAGATGGTTGTCGTAAATTCGGTGATTTATGTTTGTTTCCTTTACTAGCGTACCATCCGTTCGCTCGGACTTCCTTTCGGCGGCGCCGTGTAAATAAGCTCCCGGCATTTTGTTTGCCAGTTTAACGGTTGTAAATTGTATGAGAAAAACAGTAGCAAGCGACCGACGTACCGCAAATCGGACGACGGGCTGCAAGCGGCGACTCGACAACTTAACTTCTTACATATTTATGAGCCTTCACAAAAAATGTATCTTAATGTTACACTCCGAACGTTCATTCCAGCCGTAGTGTTCAAGTGATTTAATGTACGTAGCACTAGTTTAAAAGATGTATACAGAGCTCGCCTTGGTGATAAAGAACAAAGACAGTCGTGACATTGCTGTCACTGTTTCTTGGGGAAGTTAACAGAAGTTCTTTGAAACGGCGGACGTTACGCTTAGGTGAAATGGTACGGAACAAACTTAGCTATTTTCTATTAGCGTGGCATTCTCGATAAACAATCAACAAACGTACGTCGTGTCCTCTTGCGCGAAATCGGGGTCTCGTGTGTTTACCTGGTGGATTCCGGTATCTTTGTCAAGTCCCAGTGGTCCCGGTTGATGTAAATAAGCGTACCTTCCTTTGTTAGGTGGTTAACGGTAGTAAATCGTACAATAATAATGGCGCGGTCGTGCGGCCTGTGAGAGTTTCGCTCTAGTTCAGGAAGCAATAGCACTCTTTACTCTGTGCATATTCATAGGATAGTTACGTGAAAGATACACTGTACAACTCGATTTTTTTGCTATTGTTTTGTTCACACTAACAGTTGGTACCTATTAGTGGCATTAAATTAGGGCCAATTATAACTTTTCCATCATGTATTATACAATGTTTATTTAGTTTTCCAGTCCAGAAAATAAATAGTTCTTTAAAAATTAGGGTATCTCTACAATACATTGACGTACCGAGGGTGCAAAGAAGTCGTTATAAAATTAGGTGTATTGGTGACAAAAATTAAAAGATTTCAAATAGTTCAGTATTTTTACTGGAATGATAATTACATACCTTTGAAATTGTGAAAATGTTGAATGTTCATGAAATAATGTTTAAATAATAATGATGTGTGTTGTGAGCGTTGAACTCGTGTGGCTTTTGTATTTCATGCCATTAACATTCACTGTATCAGTCTGTTGTATTGTATACATAAATACTATACCAAATTAAACTTTAATAGATACTCACCTATAACATTTTAGATTATAAAACTGAATATCTGGTTACCTACTTTATTGCTACAATATCTTGAATTCTAAATAATTTGTCACCTTTATTTTAATAACCTATCCATTAGATAATACTGGCCTAGTATGAAATTGAATAAAAATTTAATAATATTACAATATTTAATTATTTAACTAGGTCCATTTCTCAAACAGATTTTTTGTAGTTCGACTTACTTAAGTATCTAGATATTGACTGATGTTGTAGTATTTTAACATTTCCCTCTTCAATGTCAGCAAGGAGTTAATTATTATAATAGCTTTGCTTTACTTCAAAGTTCTAAACGTGTATAGAAATTAAAACCGACAAAATCTTTTGAAAACCAGACAAAACTTTAATCATGTCAAAGTCGGCGTCCAAACTACGGCAGTGCAGAGTCAAACTTCATTAAAGTCAGTCAGTTAGGCAGTTTGCGATGTCGCTGGCCAACGTCGGCGCGGTATTGCCAGGCGGGTCACGTACAAAGCCGTCACGACGCCGAGTTTTTCCGTGGTCAGGAAACTCACGCGGCTAGTACGTTGGCAAGTTCTTATGCAACGTGTGACCTTACGTATGTTTAAGTGGTTCCGAATGCACTCGTTTAACGCCAGCCTTGTTGCTGCTTGGTTTTACTTTTTATTTTCCTACACTGGTTAGCAATTTTTGTGTTAAATATCTGAGTATTTCTAAAACAGAACGCCTAATACTGATTACTCACACCCCCAACTCTGTTTGGTATGGACGGGTATATAAGCTTTTGTAACGTAAATAACACCTATTTACTTATTTATAAATGCTTCACAAAACTTGAAAGATTTTAGTGAACTGATCTATTCCGTTAATGCAGAAGTTTACTTCACGACGACAATTATTTCGAAACTTTTCAGTCAGAAGCGTAGTTTACAATTAGTCCGATAGTTGGCACGTCACTGCACAGTCAAGTTTCTGTTGTAAAAGTGTTTGTAGTACAGTTCGTTATAACTTGTAATAAACGAAGAAATTACTTAAATGAACACACTTTCCATTTCATTTCTAATTCAGCCGTCTAATTTCATTTCTTTGTTTTGCAGTACGCTAACAACGAACAAGTACAGCTCTATTTCTTTGACTTCTTATTTAAACTCACTATTTATTCCATTTGTTAAGATAAAACGGAACTTTCCTTTAATTACTTCTCGGATAGATTGTATAAAAGTGGTTAATTTAGGAGTTGAGTTGTAAAACAATTTATGCAAAACGTAAATTCGTTAATGAAGGAGAGGCGTCGTCACTGTCTCCCAAATGGTTCCCTGAACTTGCACAATAAAACAATTTCTCGCTCCCAAAGTAACGTTTACAATGCAGTAAGAGTGTTCACTTTATGACGTGAATGTCTTATCCCCCGCATACAAATGACACAATGACACTTTCAAGTTTTACAAGGTACGTCGTTAGCTCCAATCTATTATGCGGTTGGTCCATGGTGAATATGTAATTTTAGGAATATGTGATTTCACATGTGATGTAACTGCATTTGAAAATTAAATTCGGTACAGCCTTGTATCGTAATGAAAGAAGGTGCCTACAAAGGTAGATAAATTTATAAACAATTAAGTATATATGTTACTGTAAAAGCCCGAACTGTGGTAAAACCTAAGATTTTCCGGTAAAACCTAAGATTTACCAACTCTCAGTGGTAAAAGTCCGAACAAGCCAGAATTTAAAAACTATGTTACGATATATAAAAAAATCCTCCTTCATAACTATGTTTATAACTATTTCAGGGTATAATTATATACTGTGACATAGTTATAAAGAAGGAGTTTTGGGCATAGCGACATGGGTAGGTTAGGTCAGAAGGCTAAGGTGGGAGCGAGCGAAGCGAAGCTCCCACCTTAGCTTATTTTTTTAGCTTAGCTTATTTTTTTTTAACCACCCAGAAGGAGGAGCCCCGCGAAGCGGGGCTCCGGCGACATCTCGATATCATCAAGTGAATATAGGTAAAAGTTCGAAATAAAAGAATTATTCGGACTTTTACCATTGCGAGTTGGTAAATCTTAGGTTATACCGGAAAATCTTAGGATTTACCACCGTTCGGGCTTTTACAGTAACATATATATATATATGACTAGCTGACCCGCGCAACTTCGCTTGCGTCACCTAACAGAATGGGTCAAAATTTTCCCCGTTTTTGTTACATTTTTCGTTGCTACTCCGCTCCTAATGACCGTAGCGTGATGTTATATAGCCTATAGCCTTCCTCGATAAATGGGCTATCTAACATTGAAAGAATTTTTCAAATCGGACCAGTAGTTCCTGAGATTAGCGCGTTCAAACAAACAAACAATCAAACAAACAAACTGTTCAGCTTTATAATATTAGTATAGATATCATAGATCGCTTTTCTTAAATCATAAGTGACATATTGTTTCAGTGGGTGATACTAATTATAAGCCCAGGAGTCAGGACGAAGCGTGGATTGACGTTCCCAATTTATTAAAGTACTTATGTTGTTTTTAAGCTTGGTTCAAAGTTTTCGCATTCTCAGTACACCCTTTAGGCTTTTAGGTACTTTTCTTATTTTATTAAACTTCGTATATTGTTCGCAAAGTATGGCTTATATTATGCTTTGTTTTACTTAGACTTCTTAGAGTTTAATAAAACATAAGACCAAATATGAAATTGAACGGAGTCTGTTAAGTAATTCATAACACAACTCTGGCAAATTATCTCAGCTGTGTTTTGACTAGTTGAAATATTATTTTGAGTGGATGGGCGCGTACGTTTATGCAAATATAATGAACACATATATAGTGTGACAAAACCCAAATTAGCGTTAATTGACTGGCGAATGATTCATTGCTCGGTTTGTGTATCGACGGTGGTGACTAATTAACCAAGTAATTTGAACTTACGCTCCACGCGTGTAATGGTTAATACGCTTATTACTGATTTTACGTGCTTACTAATTTATGAAATAGCTGTTATTTACACAATGCAAAACTAAGGACGGTTAATTACAGACTGGATTAGTGTAGGTACTATACCTTTAGTTACGCTCATAAAATTACATTAAATTAATAAAATACTGTCAAGAAATTCATTTGAACAAACACGATGTTTTCATGAAATCGCATTATAAATATCGAATCAATTCGAGCGACGTTTTCCGTAAATGTTTTTCAGAAATATATAATAGCAGGCAGGTTCCGATAATGAAGGCACGCTGCAATCAGAATCTTTCACATTATAAAGCGCGCGGTAAATGCACCGGAAAATAGTGATGTCCCAAATATTTCACAGGTTTAAAGCATTAAAGAGAATATTAAATACGTGATCATCCGATTCACGTGATATTCGCTGAATATTTAAATAAAATAATCATTTCCACTTGCACCCGAGTCTAGTTTACTGCATAAAGCCAATCTTTATTAAATGTTATGCAGCTTTTTGTGTCCTTTGTTATCAGGAGATGATAAATGCTCATAAATCGGCCAATTGTTTACAGAATAGGGAATGAAGTGAAAAGAGCCACGAGCGGAATACAAACTTGTGAAACTTATAGCTGTCAAGTGCAGTGCTTCTGTCGCATCGCCATCGCTCTCGGATTATTTCAAGTCTCCAGGCGAGCCGTTTAATTTGTTAAATTGAAAAGAAACATCGTATTGTTCAGACAGAATTAGGTTTATTTTGTGAAACCCATTCGATCGTAACTGGAGATCCCTTCGACGAGAATAAGTGAATGGAATAAATGAAATGACCTATAAAGTGGATCGGATGCGGCAGTTTCCACAGAGCTCAGTGTATTCTACTTTCTTATTCTGTAATTTATTTCCATTCTAAAATAATGTTAATCAAAATGCTGGTGTTATATTTCTTTGATAATGAAATTATCGCATTTCATTGTAATAAAATACAGCAAGACAACGAGACGTTGTTCAATGCTAAGCAAAGGCTTAAAATAAAAATGTTTTTAAAAACGCAATTTCATTTCACATTTGTGTGATTTGTTGAAGTCTTGACGGCTGAGTGACGGCTTTAACCATTAAACTGTTATCACAAAATTTCACCTTTTTCCGAACAAAGATTTTAACACGTGTTTATTTGGTGTTTGTAACTTTACGATATGTTAACGATGAATGTAGTTTTTATATAAACCAATGACATGACATAACTGAGGTTAAGATGAAGACGGTTGGAAGTAGTGTCACGGAGCTTATGCTTTCGCTCAGTAGGATTAAGCTATGAATTAGACATTCCCGCATTGTGTGAGATGACGCGAATAACATTGTCATGCAGAACTAAGGAGAGATACACAGCCTTTATATGTTGGAGCAAAATAGAGGCAGAAATTACGAGATTACTTTTACCATGTATTTACACAAGCATAAGTATTGTCTACAATGAGAAACTAACTGAAAATCAGATCTGTTAAAAGCTAGAAACATAATATTATGAGGGCGCGATAATGCGGTGTAAACTCGTATTTCTATTCTTAGTCAGAAACTATTACCAAGCAAGCTGTAAAACGGCTTGCACGTGCAAGTAGCCATCCTTCATAAAATAAACATTTGATATATTTGTACCGCGCTCCGAGGGTTACGGTACACGTCACACGTCGCCCTAAGCGGGAACATCGTTAATCTCGTGACTCTGCGACTCTACTCTATTTCGACATATTTACATAAATACTACTTAAATTCGGATGTCACTTTGCTATATTAATAAAGAGGTATAGGAAGTATTTATTATTATGTAGTAAATGTTCCACATTGTATGTTTTTATAAATAAATAACATTTTCGGCAATAGGCCTATTAGGAAGGAGATACAATTAATTTTTACTTCAAATTTTGCCCAGAATTCTTAGTTAGAAAAGTATTATCATCCACGGGTTCAAGGTTTTTTGATTGACCTTTAATTTAGCTTGAAAACACGGTAATTACCGTGTGAGGTTTTCCCCTCTTGGCCAGTTTACGAGGTGATAAAATTGTCAGATTGCCTCAGATGACGTTGTTTGTGGGGGACGGAAAATGGGTTGGACAGTTAGTACTGTAGGAACATTATCACTACACCCCTTCTATCTTAATTACTTATTTCCTTATTGAGTCAGGAACGGACGAGTAACATCTTAAATATTTTTAGATCAATCTTAATAATACTAAGTTTTATAAGCTGTATTCAAAACATTCCTTCAAAGATCCGATATAGGAGATGGATATGATTATGACTTGATAATTATTTTATTCGTAGCAAAATTTAAGTAAACTTATATAAATGTTATTATCTACCCAAACTACAATGATTGTTCTATGTTTCATTGTTCATTAAAATTATGTGTT
Organism: Anticarsia gemmatalis; assembly: GCF_050436995.1. Taxonomy (NCBI): domain Eukaryota; kingdom Metazoa; phylum Arthropoda; class Insecta; order Lepidoptera; family Erebidae; genus Anticarsia; species Anticarsia gemmatalis. Next base: position 9,532,547 of record NC_134759.1, read on the forward strand.
ATTTTGTTTCAGGTATGTCAGAAATTTCCCATCAAAGGCGTACGGAGAGTTTTTGCGTTGGCGGATGAGGTAGTAGCGACGCTGAATGTATTGTCAATGTAAATAAGGTCGATGGGTTGCACTGTGTTTATATATCTATTAGATGAGAAATGAGCCGTGAGAACTATGACACGGTTCAAACAACCATTGTGTCGCGCTGATTTGAACCGTGATGCACCTGCATTCAATTTAGATGAGTCGTATGTAGCAATGATTTGACACAGTGGGAAACCGTATTGTTATAGCGATGAACCATTTCCGCTAATGATCTACGAGGTGATCCACATTATTGATGTTTAAAATGTTGCTTACGAACAAGCATTCATTATCATGCGTGTTCTTCTACATTCTTTTCTTTGACTTTTGTTAGTACTATGGCATTACTCTTTGATTCACATAAAATTATGTACATACAAATGTCACTATGTAATATTAGGTGTGCAATTACAACTTTGGGTACCAAATAATATCTGACTAGGTGCATCCGAATTTATCATGATGTGTGGTTGTCGTCGAAAGTAAAGCATTTGTAAAATTATAATATCTATCACATTTAATCACTTGGTGAATATTCATCATTAATGATAACAGGTGCTTTAAGAGACAAGTAGACGTATACGCAGGAATCTTGTTTACATAAATTCTCTGTGTCAATTGCGGAAGTGGCCGGAAACGTGCGTTTGACACCGCATCGGATGTACCGCGCGCTGCGATGTCATTGTGTTATATGCCGGCTCTAGCGCTCTACTCCGACAACACATGCAACAAACTGATTCAAATGTCCATCGTGTTAGTGCGAAAGTATTATAACTATTCTCACATAATGGAAATCCTCCATTGTAAAACCGATTTCCAAAGAACCATTGTAAGTCTGTCGAAAGAAAGATATTTTAGTCTTTATGTTCTGGTGTCGGTTTTATCTCCGCTCTCTGATCAAACGTTTATTGCAGCTTGTTTTATGACGTTAATTCTCTTTAAAGAGGATTGCTTCAAGGAACCTGTCAAGTCAGGTCCATTCTTACACATTTTCGCAATACACAGTCGTATTTTCCTTGATTTGATATTTTACGAAATTGTTTTCGCTCTTTACGATTCATCAATTTGGAAGAGCAATCAAGTGAAATTGGATTCGTTACGGAAATGGGCCACAATTGGCACTTTTACACGTCAATTTGAATCCACCCGGTGTTTCGGAAATACGACTATGATTGTAATGTTTGATGAAGTATCCAAGTTTTTGTGTTTGCCGTCACAGATTTACAGGTTTGGTTCACTCTATAAATATGAAAATGACGAGGGTGAGATAATCTGTTTGCAAATTTTTAGCTAATGGGCCATGTGACATTATCGGTGCCTTCATAAGAGATTACTTTAGGTTTAGAGGCAGCGGCTGCGAAAGATAAGCAGGCAGTTTCCTCTTACAACGTGTCGCCAATATCAACGTCTTCGCCAGCCGTGACGGCCGTCGGAAGCATGCAGCCAACGCTGCTCTGCGCTCCATTCACCGAGCTATACTGACACTGCTAGCAAACTGCAGTGACACAGCCCCTTAGCGAGTTAGCTTTAAGGTTGATAATCACGTAAACAACTAGTAATATCAAGTTTGTGCAATTGTAACTAGTGTCGATTATGCGCCATGTTGTTTAGACGTATCCTTTGTTTACATTGACGTGCGTCGTGCTACAGGACATGGTACACGGCTTGCTCACAAACACCTTAAACCTACCTATTGTTGTTCATTGTCGGCATTTAATATTTAGAAATCTGAAGATTGAATCAAAATAGATAATTTTTTTTTGTAATGAAATCGTGTTTTGTGTTAGAGATACTTTCAACGTGGAAAACAATCAATTAATCGTTTTTTGGAAGAGGATATTCAATTCATCAAAAAATTGTTGGATAAGATCCAAGAAACTCGTACGTATAAAATGCTATTCCTACTCGATTTAAATCATCATTGATGTTTCCTGCTCCATAAATAGTTTATAAATAACTCGGGCTACCAACATTATATGAATTCTTTCGAGAGTATTACAGTGTAGTTCTAACTCATATGATTTCGTTTATTCGAAAATGGTGTTCGGGTAGTTTATTATAGTTACGCTTTCAGTAACAGTGATTCAACTAGTTCCATTTAAAAGTTGTTAAAGCGTTCGTATTTTATTGATCACACTAGCGCAGTAACGAATGCTTTATTTATTTATATTGCCCGTGTACAGACGAACGAGCATAGTATCTATGGAAAATCTAAATGCACATGCTTCACACAAGTTTACATTATGATCGGATAAATCTGCGAGTATTTGCCCTATATCGTAGGTAATGTGTCGGTATTAAGTATTTAATGGGTGCAGTAATTGCACAGGGAGTGCACTCGAGGCAAGAACATTAAGCGAAACGAGCATAGCCTATCAGCTGTGCTGAACTTTCTCGTCGGACGAGTATCGAGGAACTTCGCCGATTAAACAATTGAGGCCGTTCGCCTGTTCCGTGCCTGGGGGGCTAGATATTGCGTCTCCGAATGGTCACTAGAGGGGACTCTGGCGTTCAACGAATATATCAAGCTTTGAGTAAATGTTGGCTAGTGAATAAACAAAATTCTTAGTGTGCTTTTCATAGTCTTTAAATGTCTTACTCGGCTTCTGAAATTGATCAAATAGAAAACTTTGCATAATATAAAGAACAATGGCAAAATCTCATACATCATAATCACTAATTTTAAAATGTTGCGTCTTCGAATAAAACAAATGTTATAATATGCAGCATTAATTCCTGATTTTAAATATATAAATATGTGCATTAGGCGCACCGGAGATCCTGAGTAATTTGAGTTTATATTTTTATAGGTTATGTCATCATCACATCATTAAAATGTTATAATTGACCGTTAGCTGTCAATTACACCCTGTAGTATTACTATCGTCATCGTAGTGAAGTTGCGTTAAGACTGCCTTAACCTTTCGAGCAGGTATAGCCCTAAAACTAATATGTACCCAGAGATTTCCGTATGGTAACCTCTGGGTCTTATGTCTACATTTCCAATTCTTTGCGTTAATAAAGAGCTGATAGCTGCTGTTAAACCATTTGTAGCCAACTACGCTCCGGCAGATTTTAATTGAGTCATTGTTCCTACAACTAGACTGATATATTATAAAACAAACTGTTTTATGGGGTATTTAAGTAATCAGATAGTATAAATCAGCTTGGTTGTAACAACAAAGGTAAATAAAAAAATGAAAAGGTTATACATTATTTATTTCTTTCATACACATCTCTGATTATCATGTCATTTTAAAATTCAGCTGGTACATTATCTTGATGCCTGGGCTATCCTAAGTACCAGACTAAAGTCAGCACAGCAGCCTATTGTATGTATATCCACCGGACAACCTATTTTCGTGAGATATGTTATTGGATAAACCCAGCTAATCAGCAATGTGGCAACTCTTGTATTTTGTTCTAAAGCAGGGTATCAGCGGAAGCTATTCTATGTTACAATTCACGCACATAATTCGAGTCTGTCTGACACGGCTTCCCATACTTGAAGAAGTATTATACTAGTTCACAAAATCCAAAAAGCAAGGGAAACGTCCATGATGAATCAGTAGAAGTCATGTAGATGGAATCCAAATCGAAATCCGTTAGAGATGCAGGGTTGACAAATAGAGCAGATATCCTCAGTAAGTCAGAGTTGTTTGAAAATAGGTACAAAAAAGCAATAGTAATCGCAAAACACAACAACACGTCAATGCCGAAAATCACCAAACGTCAACGACAAACAATCAAATCGAACCGAAGTAGACAATATAATAATATAGTTGCCATACTTTAAAAAGATAATACTACTAAAATATCTCTGTTGACTGTAAATATATTTTTGTATGAGCAAAATAAATAAGAAGTTTTTAGTTTATTAGTCACTGTTTTTAATAACTTGTCATAACAATATATTTCACGTTGAAGACTATTTAGTTATTTAAACAATTAAATAGACAAAGACAACATAAATCTACTTTACTACAACAAAGTACCGAATGGCAACATTTTTTTATCTAAAGGAAATGGAGAATCATTCTTAGATAGTCAATTTTTTACTTTTTTTTTAATGTATTAAATGTCGCTATCAGAGGTAAAAATGATATTCCTGAAATTCATACGATAATTAATAAAGTACATTGGTAATATTGACATTCGAAGACGCTCAAAAAATATAAGTGATTTTTTTGCCATTGTTCTTTAATAACTTTAGATTGCCGTTGGATAATATGTGTAGAATTTAACGTATTCAATAGAGGGACCATCAGAGTAAAGACCAACCTCAAAAAACATAAGATAATGTTTCATGACACTTGAGTTTAAAAATAAATATCGATAATTTTGGAAATACGTTCCATTCCAGAATCCAATATCTAAAGTGGAAAAACGAAATGTATCCTTGATATAATAATTATAGAGTTAATCTTACTCGTGTACGCTGGTACTGGATTATGGATGCGTTGTTTGTTCCTCACCTCGTAAAGCTCTAAATCGTAGGCAACGTCACGCATCAGTTGTGTTGTCTTTATAAGGATACACAGTAAGATCGTTCCTAGTTTTCGTATAACGCTAATCCCGTTTCCCTGTCTAAACTTTCCTAATCGTGTGGAAAACGAAAATTTACATTTATTTTGCTTTATAATTTTGCAGTTATTTAGTTATAGGTATATAGGCTTTTCGGTGGTTCGTTTGGGTAAATAGTTCAAGAAGATTTCTTGACACCAAAAAAGGTAGCGTTTGGTAGGCAAGCTAAAAACCGTCGGTGTCTTAAACCACTCTGAAGTCTTCTTAGTTAGAATCGCATTAATAAAGAAACATTATTACGTTGTTCTCTCGTGCTACTGGTTTAAATCATAAACCTATTTGTTCGAGCGGATGCTAGATGCTAAAAAATTGTTGAAAGAATCTTTCTTTTAACTATTTTTTATGACGATGGTTACAGACTACATCTGCGAATTCTGTTAGTTTATTAACGTCTTGTATTTTTCTATAAAACCCATTGACGTCAGTCTTGCATTGCAAATAGTACTATGTCTGCACTGGAGAAGATTATTTTTGTTCTTTTTTATAAATGGCCATGAGGAAAAGTGTTGGAATATGTTAGAACATAAATTAACGGAACATTGATTGATGACACAGAGTTGATTTATAGTAAAATTCATAGAATTTGCTTAACAGAAATTACTTTGCCTGTAATGATATTATGTAACACAATAGTAATTGACCCCGCACGTGTAAGGCGGGACTGTAGTAATCAAAATACAAAACAAAAATAGCCACGAGAGTTGAGATATTATGCTTTCCACAGATAAATCTCAATGCAGAGTTTGATATAATCACAACACGTGATACATAAACAGCTTATTATCTAACATGTGGTATAAATTAAACATACACTAATAAGCAGATTGGTAGGCTGAATAATACTGAATATGTTTAGCATAGTATTAAATGCTTGAGTAGACGCTCTGCGTGTGGCGATTCGGAAGTAATTTTCCTTTAACGACATTATATGAGTTAGTTCTGTTTAGTTGACTAGACAATCTTTGCAATAGATAATTTTTTTGAGATCGCAGCAACGTGGATACTTGTTCTCCACATAATAATTTTATGTTATTTCTTGCTCGTGTACCCAACAAACGAAAGGTTTTTATTGTTCTATAATGCCATTGTTAATTAGACACGAGGTAGTGTATATCTGCCCCGCTTTTGTATTGGAATCAACTCACCATTCTCTTATAATGTCGAACGGAAAGATATTTGCATTATATTATGAAGCTTCCTAATCAAAATACCAATTTCGTGTAATACCTAGATTGAAAAGTATACGTATAAATATACATCCCTCCATATTTTCATTTATTTAGGATGTAATATATCTCTCTATAGTTGTACACTAAGTAGTACTCAGCGTCAGCTTCTTGATAAAATATTGTCTACGTTTGGATGGTATCGTTTATAAAGTGGACAGTTTAATGGCGAAATATAGCGAGGATAATTAAACGTTCATTCATCACGGTGGTAGTACCCGAGATGGATACCGTGTCCTGGGAACTAACGGCTCTAGCTCATCAGGTAAATTAAAATAATGGATTGTTCGTGCTCCAATGTTTATAGAAAAGGTTTCCCTTGTTGATAGTTTACTATCTTTATTGCGTACATATACTCAGCTATATTGTATGGACCCAGTTTCAACTATCGCCTCACAGCCGAAATGAAAAAGAGGTTACATTATAATATTTATCGACACATATATTTTTCGACGGATGGAAAGCCGATTGCAGCCAAATGCGAATGTTGAGATGAATGAGTGGTGTAACACGAATGGACAGGGTAAATATATATTTGGGAAAGTTTGAAGTAACTTTAAAAACGGAAAACAAGTATGTTCCTAAATATATGCAGTGCAATCGTCAATAGAAATAAAAAGACATAATCACTCAAGAAGAGTGGTAATTGTGTTGGTGTTTATGTTCTTAGAAGTTAAGAATTTTCTCATGCATTCATTTCTATTGCATCTTTACTTATTCTATGCCGTTTGCGTGCGTATTTATCTCGCAAATATAATTACTTTAACATTCACGCGGGAAGCGAACTACGTCATTAAAATTTGATTATTACTCGCACGTAGGTAATGAAACAGGTTTTAAATGTTTATGATTAGTACTTTACTGTAAAGATAATCGTTAGGGTGCCTCGGGGCGTATGTAACGAGTAATGTAATGTGGTGTAATGCAAATTCTTCGTGTTACAATAGGTGTGGGTTCTGCAAATGTGTTATAAGCTGTGCACACGGCACCTCGTGTCGATGTTACCCCTGACAATGCAGTTTTCGTGGCACAATGAAATGCCATCGGAATAACTTCACGTTACATTATACAATAAATGACTTTATGTAGGTTGGGAGATGTGTTGTTAGAATTGTATGTTCGTATGTAGAAATTGGCTCCCGCAATTGACTGCTGTTAGTTTCATTGCAATTTTGTGTATTTGATTTTGTTGTAGTAGAAGTTTTTACCAAGTGTTAAGCGAATTCAGAGACTTTCTAGTTACAGTGTTTTAGTTTACATCCATTTACATATAACATACATATCAAGGCTAGAACTTATAATAGCTACTGAGCAGCAGATGAACGTTAAGTTTATTTATAGCAGTATATCGTTATATTAACATTCACGATAACTTTCTTGAATTATAAATTGAAGAAAGCCGTAAACAAGATGGATTGGACCGACGACCTTGCCACGGAAACATTATGTTACACAACAAAGTCGCCAAGGTTTTTATCTAACACTTTATCATGTTTTTTTCCTATGGATCAGACAAGCGCTCTGTCAGGAATTGGTTAACTGCCTCATACAAATGCTATAGTTGACAAGCTTTATGGTGTAAAGCTGCGGTTACATTTAAACCCACTTAATTCAATATATTGTTCTTTTGCACTTAAACAATTAACATATGTACATACATGTAATATTGGACGTGAACATTGTGTTTGATGGCTAGAATACAAAACAAGGTAAAAAAACTAGTCACAAGTTTTACAGATCAAGCCACGCTCTGATAGCATGTACGAGTATGTAACAACCGAGTCGTGTTATAAAATTATAACGTACATAATTAAAATGCGCTCAACGCCGTCGAAAGAATGGACCGAGGATTTCTCACTCCCGCGTCATTCCCATTTTCTTGTTTTATTTTTTGTTCGAGCGAGTAATTCCAACGAATATGCGAGTAGCATTTTGATTGTCCGTTACATTGGAACTTTACTTTATCACTGAGTAAGCGACTTTAGGTAACTGGAAGAGAAATTATTTACCCGCTCGATGAAGTAAGCTTGTTTTCCTGGTCCGTAAAGATTCCTTGCGTTGGCTCCCCTGGGCACTTGGCTAGTGGCCAATATAGCCTGATGACGTCTTCCACACGTTAAATTGATATTGGCACTTAGCGTCGCATTCGCTGTCGACGATCGTGTTTTAAAAGTTTTAACTTTTCGACACTCGTGAGTTGTTGTCCTCCGGATGACTAACCGATGCGCAAGTTTAGGTGCTTTATTATAAACTTATACTTTTTAGTTAAATGAAAATACTTTGATTTAGAAATAGTGGTAATTTTAACGTTTATTTTAAAGTGTACTTTCATGAAACGTGTTTATTTATGTAGCTTCACTAGTACTAGTACACTTTGGTCAATTAAATAATCATTCGAACTTATAATTATACAGTTAGTTATGTTAGCTATTGTATCTTTCTACGCTTGTAAATTAACTTTGAATAGCATAAATAAGTATAATTAAAGTTTAATGTAGCAGAAACAGCAAAGGTCACGGTTTCGTGGTCGTGTTATTCAAGTACTTATGATGATATTTCGATCCGTAGATTGGTCGACACTGGGCGTAGTTACATACCGACGCTAGTCGCTCTGGCTCGAAGCGTCCATTGAATAATGCTGACAAAAACATTGTTTTCAAGATTTTCCTTGAGACGTCTCAAGCCACGTTCAACTTAATATAAATTGCAAATTGGTTGCGCTGCATCGTTGCGCATTCTGACGGAGATTATGAAACACTCGCCAATTGTTGTCCTTACTAAAGCCCAATAACTATCTCTGCTCAGAAATGTTGGCTAAGCGAAACTGGTTTCACCTGCATATCTAGCGTAACTTCCTAGTTCTCTATTCCAAAGCAATCGAAAGAAAGTTAATGCGAAGTCGAGCTGGGGGCTTAGTAAGCGTCTAAAGTTGCTTCTACAAAGCATTTGCAACTTTCGCCATCTCTCTAAAATTATCAGACGGAGAAATTTTAATTTGAGAACATGATATGATACAGGATTCGTGTAACGTTACGAAAACTTTGATGCCAATGTGGAACTTCATATACGGTGCATACTTGTACGTAATATTTTGCATTTTTATAGTAAAAGTTGACTATGTTGACCGATGGCAAAATTAAAGCATTCTTTAGTTACCCTTCAGCATCTTAGATTCTTCAGTATTTTTGTGGTACCGCTGAAAATATTGGCATTCTGGTATCCTGTGTGGATCAAAGTTAAAATGGCATGTGGAAAGACCTTGTTTCTTATCAAACAGCCGAATATATTCCGGTGGAATTTGGTGAGGCTTCGGTCGGGCTGGAGGCGGCGATCGTTGGAATTTTGCCAGTAGCCGGTGCATTGTTGGCCCGCCATGTTAGTAAATTAATATCACCAATAGAGCTGCACTCTACACTGCAAGTTTCATCTACTTTTGTAGGGTTACCATCTCAACCTTTGCCTTTGTATTTTCTTAACCGTATTTGGATTGTTTTTTATATAATTCATGTTTATGATTACATAAAATATGATTATTAGCAAATATAAAATATGTGCGATTGCAGTATTCAATCATGCAAATCAACTAAAATGATTTATTATCAAAATAATGTACATTACGTGTTGCAAATCAATTATTAAATTCACAGAACGCATGTGCATTATGTACTCGTGTATAATATCCTACCCATTTATAGGAAAATTGTATTTTATTGCAATTATTTATTATACGTAGTACATATTGTAAATTTTATGTCAGCAAGTTTCGTTATCAGGAAACATTATTTTAATAGCTAATTTCTCAAATTGATAACGTTAGAGTTGTAAGCTCTATAAATGGAATAGGTATGACACCGTTTCTTTTCTTAGTTCAACCAAAAAATATTTGCAATATTATAAAATATTTTCTGTGAATAATTCTTCATCACAAAATAAAACATTCTCATAGATTACACGGAGTATTACTTTCCGCTGAGTTTTATAACACTTGAAAGTGATTATTAACGGGTTTTACGTTGGTATGACGCCACAACGCTTTCATGGTGTTACGGCCATGCATGGAAAATGGATTAACATTTACGTAAGATACACAATAAACACGTTGAACACGAATTATTTCACTTTTCCGGTGAAAGGTTTCAATGTCATTGTTTCTTTTTATCGCGTTTTGTATACGTTTTCTTCCGCTTCGTACGTCATAGCGTAATAACATACAACAGCTGTGACCTTCGATAATATCTAGACTTTTACGGAACTTGACGAAATATAACATGCTAAACTATTAAGACATGGATTACGTATATTATTCTGATACTGTATAAGACTCTGTGTTTTGGCACCTTCTTAAGTAAATAAACTTCTTTAATTCAACCGGAATACTTAGCACATTACGGAAAACCTCTAAACAAATTCAGAAAGGAGAGAGGTTAGAGTTGTATGTAAGGTGTTATTCGTACATTCACTTCTATTGTAATTATTATTTCGTAATTGTGCTGTGAATCAGTGGTATATTAGTCATGTCCCAGAATGACGCATAGTGTGGCCGCAGTTATCGGCCGTGCCTTGCTCACTGCTAACATTTGCTTTATGTGTCCAGTTTAACACTGTTTTGGACTCTATCACACATTCATAGTCGTTGCTAAACCTTTCCTAAAGTCAAAATTTATGTAAACATGAAGATATATAGCGAATGAGAATCTTCTACTCTTACAGCAATCTCGTAAATATCGAGGGACCGTTCTTCTATTTTTCAATTCCAAGAATTCTTATGTTGCTGTTCTTTATCACGAGATCAGGATACCACATTTTCCTTCATCTAACTTCCTAAACCCTTATTGTAGGATTTAATTAATTAGCCGATAAGGTACATTTTCCACTTCAGATACCTTGTCTTGAGAAATTAGGCATTGTCAATTTATACGTACTATTTCTTAATATACTTAAGTACAATTTAAATAAGCTTCGTTTATTATGATAATAACTCAGTTAAATAGAGGCGCAAATAAATGATGTAGTAATTAAAGGCGTCAGCGCTTAGTAAATTGTAACTTTCTCTTAGCAATTAAACTATTTCATATTAGTAGGTTATTTTATGATAAGTAACTTTTTATTATGTGTCATAAGCACTTTAAAAATCTTTCTTATTTTACAACTAGAGCTTGTTGACTAAGAAAACGTACAGTCAGCATTCCCACAGTTCAACTTAACATATTTGAACACTTGCACAAAAGCGAATTTATATTTTAAATATCTCTTCTTCCAGTTTGCTCCGTAATTGCAAGTCGGCACATTTTAACTAAAACGTTAATTCACTGTGACTAAAGAATAAAATGGTTTGTCTGTGCGGTGGCTGGTGACTGTCGAAATCGAAGATTTCAAGGCTGTCTTTGTGCTCTTGACATCCATAGAATAATAATTAGTATGCTGCTTGCTGGTTAATTCACATTTACGGAACACATTATGTATGTGCAGTGCACCGGCACGTCTGCACAAAATATGCTTATAAAAAACTGTATGACTTCTTAGAAACGGATAGCATAATCTGAATTTATATTTACACAGAAATGTTCGTTGTTCGTTTAAAATAACGTGATTGAGAAGTAAACGATGCGTAAAGAGGCGTGGTGAATGCTCCAAGTCAATAGTGCACAGTCTCTGAGGTTTATTCCTTAGTATTATTGTATAAATGAAGTATTATTGTAATGACTATGAGTCAACTCAGTCTACGATGTGTTTCATTTACTAATATTATGCTAGAACAACAGACACGGTGATTGTTGTCTCCAAACTTAATTTGGCACAGTTTTTATTTACCATTGTTTATTGTAAATGTGGTCGCGGTAAAATTGTCCATTCACTGATACAGAGTTCCGAGTAACTCTATGTTTCTTGTTAGTTAACCTCGAATGGCTTATCTTGTGCGTTTGAATAAGAAATATACATATTTCAAACAATAGCGTAATGTTTATTTTACGGGTTGTTATAATGTAGTAATTGATGTTGGACACGGTTAAGTAACCATTGTTACAGAAATTGATGTTTGTTTTTCATTTTAAAAAATAATTCCATTTAAATCGATTGGTTTTAAATATTTCTGAGATAGAGTAGCTAAATTTCACATACCTTATCCATTAAAAATATATTACACACATCAATGCATCTTAGTAAATATTACATGCATAATATACAGTCAGTAAGATGAACACGAGGTCTAGTTTAGTTTCATTAACCTTGGGCTACGATGCTTGGTTCAAACAGAACTTGGCAGTCAGCCAAGATAATATCATTAAAGGAGTAGATTCTTTAGCATACGAGGGTTAGAAATCTTAGCTAACTGATTTCGTAATGGACTGCTAATTATAGCCATTTATATTAGGAAACGTTTATTTAAATTTAGCCGCAGAACGGGGTTACATGGTTGAGAAATCTTTATCAGTTTTGAGATCTAACGTAAGGATTCCTAGTTTTCAAACATTGGTAACCTACTAGAGTAAAACTTAAGCCAAGTTTTTATACAACTTGTCAAGACCGCGAACTTAAAATAAGTGAGCTTAGGATGAACTTAGTTTGAATCATAAATCAATTCAACGACTCGAGTTTTAAAGCTATTTAAGATGACTGAAATCTAGGATTTAGTGTTTTAATATTATTTTTCACATATCTAGTGAGTAGTCGCCAGTATCCGAGACAGATAGAGATTTGGCGGGATTCATTTCATCTCTATGTTATTATGATCTGTAGTCGGGCGTTGTAAGTTAATGTGCATGTGCATAGAGCGCCACGTGACGGCAGCGACACGACTACTGCTGCTAATTGGAGCGCAACCACCACGCAATGTTTCAAGGTCGATGTGACTGCATTTGTGTGTGCGTGTGCGTATTACATGTGGGACACAGGTGCTCCAAATTGTGGTATACTATTTTCGCACATTTTAAAACGGAAAGTAGAAAATTTGAAGGTTATTTCAAATAACCTATTTTGCTAGCTTTCGAAATTTAGCAACTATCATAATTTGAAGGAACTAATTGTAAAATGTAGGTACCTAGTCGGAAATCTGATAATAATTATTAGGTTTCAAATGTGCCAATTGTAAAATACGTCAGCTGACATTCGAGTTCAAATAATATTTCTATTAGTTCCCATTTATTATTACGTATAACTAGGAGGAATTTCCTGATTGAAAACTGTGTAACACTGTAATGAACGGAAACCATTAGGTAACACGCTGATTAACCATATTTGTAAATTAATAAATTTTCCTGTTTATTGCTTACTTTGCCTATACAAGAATAGGTATAATATTATTCAGTAGTTTTGAACGATTCCACTCTTTGCCTAGACCCAAGATAAGAACGTAAGTGAACGGCTGAGATAAAATTCATCTTGATTCAACGTCCGGAAATTGCAAAATAAGTGTCTTCTTATTGCCAAGTAAAGGCGCGGACGGCGGCTAGCAGTACATTAAGTTAAACGTTACCTAAAGCTATACAGACGGATGTAGATGTAAATTACGATTGACATTTGACCCCCGGAGTATTCACGAACATAGAGCCATGGAACGCCATTTTATATTAAGGTTAAGGATAAAGCTGGTATATTTTTTCTTAAAAGATATATGACAGATAAATGAGCAGTATGACGTTTGTTATATAAAAGTGAATGTACGAGTAAGAATGATTTCACGTAGGCGTGTGATGGGTTTTGTTTTCAAGGTCTAGCACATAAATTTCACTGACATACTTTAAATGTATGCTCGCGATGAAAGTTTCAAGTGTTTCGCAATACAAATGTATGTGTTATTCGCTCATGTTAGTCACACTCACTGCTGAATATCAGGAAAGTGAAGCCTTTGTGTGTACTATTATTGGTGAAGAGAACTGGTTAGGTATTTATATTTTAACATGGTACATGGTTAGTAAGGTTTCTGGATGAATAAGGAGCCAGCTTAAGGTGCGAATTTCTGCAAATTAGGAAATATTAAAATTATGTTAAATTTGGGAACTGTTATCATGCGAATGAAAATTAAAAGCAGCAGCCAATTGTATTAGACGTAACCAACGCGCACATATCTAATATGAACATTACGAGTACGTAATACCTCCGTGAGGCACGTTAATATCTAATGAGTAAAGGCAAACAGCTAACAGCATAGTTCACGGTCGCAGGATTGCTCCGAGCAATTTATAATTCCAATGTGTAATCAGCAATCCGTAGTGCGAACCATTAAGCTCGTTTAACTCGGGCGGAAGTCAAACGCGGCTAGCTTCTGCGGCCAGACCAGTTTTACCGATATGTGCTCACACCCAATGTATGTTAAACTTTATCAATTATCGAGTAATGTGGCGAAGTTTCTCGGCCCGTCGAATACTTCACGCACACTCAACTCCCCAACTCCCTAGTGATAAGAAATATTTCGGCTTCTGTCTGAGGTGCGAGGAATACGAATGTATCGAAAATTGCCAAGTTGGATTTTCAAGTAATGGACGCGTAAGAGCCTGACTGGAAATCTAATTTGTGTTTCAGAAACAACTTGCTTCTTACACTTAAGTGGTGATGCGAACGTTGTCAGATTTCTGACTCATTTAACAGGCTTTTCATATTATGCGATTAAACTTCACATCTGGCGACGAATCTGACAGTTACATTAACCTTACTCATCCTTCTATGTGTACATAATTGTTATATAAAAAAATAGCAAGTTACGTAGCTACTATTTGAGAAGCAACTGACATTGTGTTTTCACAATTTTATCTAAAAGTAAAATAAATACATGTTGATTTTCGGAACTGAATATGTCTTTGGATGAGAATAATCAAATATTGTTTGTTTTAATACATAAAACATGATATTTCCTTGTTATTTAATGTGGGTAATCACAATGCCAGACAGGTGCTTATTGACTTGGCGTTATAGAAAATCTGATCACGAGTTGAGTCAGATTCGCTTTCTCCCCGCGTGTGGTTATTATGTAAACATTGTCGAAACTGCTATCGTCTGGAAATCTGCTCGAGATTACATCGGGCAAAATCAACAATTTCCTGGAACATTATTATCATTACCTTTTTTGTTAATGAATTCGTTCTCGTTTGTATTCGAAATTAGACCATTCTGAACATTGAAGTATTACCTCTTGGTTGCATCGATCATCATAATTTATTGCCATTAATGATAATTAACTGATAGCTACATATTTATTAGTCGTCTGTGGCACGAATAACAATCTGATAAATTACTGTCCTTACTCAAGTATCTCCTTACTTATGAAAATTAAAAATAAATTATTTAAAGTCTCTTACTTTATGTTTCATCTCTTACTTTATGTTTCATTACGGAGTCGCAAAACTCCTAATCGGTTTAAATGAATTGTAAATATTCATGATATTTACAATTCATAAATAAATTATTAGGCGAGTTGAGTGGCCGAAGAACCCAAGTTTCGTTCAACGCGAATATCTAGGAGGACAATGAATGGACAGTTCGCGTCGGATCACCTGTCTAAGTGTCTCGGCCGCGGAGGCGTCGTTTGTCAACGTCACTCGGCACGACTCGCAGAATGCTCGGAAGGCGCCCATTGTCCGCTTGTCCAGTCATCCCCTATTTTTAACCTTCAAAACCGGAAGATTCTCCGAGATCTCTATAAAAAGAATTCGCAGATGTAAGACAACAGCGTTCCAAACAAAAATACTTTGAGTGTATTGTAATATTAGTCGTAGCTTTTAGAAAATAATGTGTTATACATTTCGCCATTGTAGCGAAATTAGATAGTGTGATCGCCTTTTGTTCTTTGTTCTCTCACGCAGTCATATTGTTAGAAATATTTATTTTGCTCATAACAAATTCTGAACGTGATATTATTATATTTTCTCAAACGTTTTTATGTACACAGTTTTTCTGAAAGCAGAAATCACGAACAAGGTTTGTATTGTGAGAAAGTATTTCACAAACTGGCACTCTTTATTATATTAATAAGCTGAAAATGCACCATACATAGACGGGTAATGATTCTATGTGGTAGTTGCTAATTAAATGATACTCGACACAACCGCTGCCTGTCACCAAATCCCAATGGCACGTTCAATTCCCACATAAGTTTCACGTCCTTCAACTCTCGAACAATTAGTTAGTTACTTATTGTCTCATTTAAGTTGTTCTCGGCTGAATAACTCGGCAAGTGTGTACGGGAGCAGTGTTGCAACTTAGGGCGGAACTTGTTTAGAGTGTCAATGGCAGTTCTCAGCTTCTGCACTACGTTATTCACTCTGCAAGTCTGCAACTTTATTGTGCCGTGTTGAATTACAATGGGTGCACTTTCGTATGCGCCCGACGTACGTACCCGACTTCTTCATAACTGAATTTGCTAATTTCGTACGTCATCTTCGTGGACTAGTTTCTGTTTTATTTGCTTAGTGTTGTTTGCTTTGCATAATTCCATCTCTTGGTATTTCATACAATTTTATTTTTGAGATTTATTATTATGCAATCTGAAAACTAGTTGTAGCTGAAAACCGAAAAAAGTTGTACATGTTTTGGTTGTGCTGAAAACAACAGGATTGGTTTAAAATTGGTGGACAAGACAGCATTGAATCTAAGTTATGTGTATTAGATAAGTAATAGTCACCAGCTACACTAAGTTCTAAGTTCATTTTACATTTAGCATTGATAAAACTGGTTTTCTGGTAGGTTTATAGCTAAATCGCGGATAGGTTTATATTAATGTAAGCAATTAAAGCATGATTTCTGTAAAACACTTGAATATTCTATGAATATCACATTTAGTAATCACAGTGAAGCCTGTTAATTTTGGTGCCAATTGGGTTAACCGTCTTAGTAGTACGTGCGCAGTGTATTAATTAGCTAGTCATGTTATCACAGACATGTACTGCGGACTCGTATTCCGAGTGAGATTGACGCTTGACGTTTGACTCAGCATGGATGCATGTCTAACAAAATAATATTAGAAATACAGTTATGTTGTATCTAAGCACGCGGGCCTTATTACGTGTTCCTTTGTGGTAGCAGAAACACGTTGATAGGTTAATTTAGTTGGCCATGCATTTTGTGAATTTTGCACGAGGTCTTATTTAATCTAGGTAGTTAATCGCATCCAGTTTTATCGTTGCAAAACTTCGGCCTACTCTGTTATAAGGTAAAGCTAGTTTGATTTGTTTTCTGTACAATTAAATAAATTGTCCGATGAAGCTTACTCAGTGCAAAAGTTCTACGTAAATATTTGCTTAGCAAAAAATTGTGATACAAAATTCACTAAACATTTTTTTTTATATCAACAATCACAATGAATGTTCCATAATAACAGTATCCGTTTTTATTCTTTTTGAAATCTGTGACAAAATATGACGTCACGTAATTCACAACTTTCTACACCAATTTTTGTAGGTATTGGAACGAAATAATTGTTTCACCGAACACGTTAGTGTTTTGATGAACCGGATATTTGCTTACGTAAATTGTTTACACAGATAATGTACCGAGATTCACTAAGTAATCCCACTAAATATTATTGGAGTGTTAGTTTTGTTTGCAGTAAACTCGAAATCTATTCTCTTGATTTTAGAAAACTGCCGAAAATACTTATTTTTAAGAGTATGATATTCTGAACATACGGTTTTTTCGATAACAATAAGTGTACAGGCAAGCTAAAGTACTTACTTGTATTATTACATTACACACAAAGACAGTGTAGTGCTGTAGTGCTAGTTCGCGAACATAATAGCAATAAAGCAGCTCCATCGGAACTAGAGGTCTATTGCATTAGACAGCTTGGACACAAGAGATTCATCCAACTGCAAGATATTAATAAGTCGACTTCCAAGAATATTGGCAATAGACGCCAATTGTATTATGACAATGCATTGTACCATACAGCAATTACATAGCGGGTGCCATTGTAAGGAATCGTTTGCTCTCATTCCCCTTTATCATTCGCTCAACGGTGAAATGTATGGAGATTGATTTCGTTCGCGTTATCGGATATCTATTCTGTACGGGAATGTTCAAGATGGGTATTTTGGTATTGCTTGTAGTAGTTATTGCGAACTTTTTAGTTTTAACTCTGTTGAACTTCCGTCAAAATTAAAATCAAATCATTTATTCATTTAGGTCAAATATTGACACTTATGATAGTCGTTAAGAAAATAATTGTCTGGTTTTGTGCTACCTAATGAATTTAAATTTATTTAAAAAATTACATTTAATTAGTGTACAGGATGGTCAGTCCATTGTTGTAATGGTTTTTCGCAGTTGTCTGTTATCACTTAGCTGAAGCAGGAAGTGAAAACCAAAATAAAAAAATAATATAGAGAGTAACATTTTATCGTATGTACTGCCTTTCAGTACGCCAACAGAATCCATTGTTATTCGAAATGTTTCCAAGTTTTTGTATTTTGTTGGCTTTTGTGTTCGCTGTTCATCAACTTGCAAATGTTACGTGAATTTGTTCCTATCCAGTTCTAACGAAAGCAAATACAATCAATTTACTGCATTCAAAACAATTGATTCGTATCTGTATTGATTATTTCTGTATCGTATTTGTGGGTTTCATTTCATATTGAAGTGATTGCGTTTGAAACGATTCCTGTTTCCTATTACCTCGAGATGACTCAGAATCCATTGGCATTTGACGTCCTTCAAGTCTTACTTTCTAACACGTATGGAAGTGAATAGTTCGATATCAGAAATTACAAACATGATTACTGTAATCATGCTTGCAATGTAATTATTTTAAAGTATTATTGTTACTTATTGTAATCAATATATTAGTTGTAAACGTTTTGTAGTTATATCATAGAGATGTGACTTATTTAGCGCTTATTTTATTATACACCTCGATTAACCATTACTTAGCGCTTGTAGTTAATAAATTATTATTCTCTATTCTTAATTACGTTTAATCACGTATCTTGGCATTAAATCACAATTATAACTTCGTAAATTTGTAAGGGCTCTAAACGACTATCATTATTTTTAATTATAGAGATTACGATGACTATAAAATTCAAGTTACAGCTTAATAAGTACTTATAAAAATGTTGTAATGGCAATTTTACTACAAGACTTTACAGTTGAAATATACCCACCCAATCTCAAAGTATAATAAAACAAAATTTATTTACTGAACATTTTCAGCAATTGTAATCTACAGTAAAACTCGGGAAGGGTGATCAAAAACAGGTATAATTGCCTTCTAAATCTGCTTTAATAGTATTCCTGCCAACTAATTAATGTATTCAAGCGATAGTTGGTATTACCGTTCGTTAGTGGCCCGTATGTAAATACGAAACGTCAGTTGACGTCATATCAAACTGCGATTAGGCGGGAAAATCGATAGATAGTGAACACCGAACAGCCGGCCCCTGAACGATTTGATCGTAAAAGGCGCTCTGTGCCAAGTCCCAATTACGAGCCCTGATTGAGTGGCGCCGTCAGTCCGGCCCGTCATTAAACGGTCTCATCACTAATAGTGCCATTCACATGCTCACATACTTGCTGAATCTGACAACTGCAGTGATTCATAATACCAAATTGTCAAACGCCTGGTCTGCGCTATCATGTGTTCTACCATCCATCTCTAACGGATCGTTTATATTCTTTATAATATTAATTGCTTTATAATATAAACTCCCATTTTTTTTTTCAACATAATCATAATGACCAAGTAACAAAATGAAAACAAATTAAAATCTTATGGTGCTTTAAGGTATTCTATTACAATGCAGGTGATTTTTTTAATAGAAGCCCAAAGTAGTCCGTACCGTATCTAAGCTGACCTTATTTATTTTCTACCACACGGCAGGATAAATTATTAAAGTCGCCTACATTAAGAAGACCTCGTAGATTAAAATGCAGACCACGTCTAAAGGAAATTATTCATGTAAGCATTATCTTAGTACAGGCAATGCAAATGATTGTCATAGTGACGACGTAATTAGTCACCACCTTGCTGGACTATCAGCGCTTAAAAGGCACATGTTAACTTGTTGTGTGTATGATAACCATGTGTGGTCTATTGTATCAAAATTGTTTCATTGTCAATCAGTTCTGGTCGTTTTGAGCTCGTCCGTCACACCCGGACGTGAATGGTCGCATAAAGTTTGATCAGGCTTTGTGTGTTGAGGCAGTTTTATGGGCTATCGTATGGCGACCGTATGTTAATGTTATTATCATAAAGTGTTCACATGAGTTGCGTGGCGATGAACTTTGTGACGCGTGGACAAACCAAAATGATGCTGTGAAATGTAATAATGGTTAGAGACAAAATAAAACTACTAAATAACAACATTCGTCTATTAGCCTATAATACGATACGTTGTTTACACAATTTAGATGCTATTACATAATCTTCAAACGTTATCATATATTATGTAGGGAAAAACATTAAATAATGAAGGGTAAAGATGTTACGCGTCCTACATCCGTGTTACTTAAGAAGTGCGACGTTCAATCGATAGTAAAATCACTTAGTGATGTTACCCTAGTGCCTTACTTCAGTCGGTACGATTTGCGTGTGTTTACTTTATCGAACTGGTAATCCTCTTGCCACTGGGGCTCCTACAAACTTCATAATCTGTTAAAATACAAATTGCTTTAAGTTCTGATCGCGTGAGGTGGTATTATACTAAGTAGAGGCCGGTCTTTGCCAAATGGATCAGTAATACGGGATTACCACTAATTTGGGATGTTAACAATCAATTGTAGAAATGTATTTGAATGATTTATTGAGTGTGTGAACTAATCTGCAAATTATGAGTGGAAGGTACCTAACAATATTTGGGTCCAAAAATATTGGGTTCTAAAGGAGGATAATAAAATTAATGGACTAAGTTAATTAATTTATTTTTATGGATGGAGTAATCTCTACACTTTCCAACTAAGTATTTACGACCAATTATCTTACATTATTTACGTTTCGGTTGCGTAAACGCTAATCTTATGCATTTATAATTCCTCTTCATTGTTAAGCAATTACCTACGTCTTTTTCAAAATATTTATATTTTTTCTTTGGTTTATCACGAAGTCTTTAGCTTGTAGTGTTGCATAACGCACTTACCACTTTGCAATACCCACCTAAAAAAACATTCACTTTAGATTTAGATACGAATTAGTACTTATTTTGACAGCACACTATTTATTATACTTACATAACGACTAACAAGCAACTTGCGAAACTTGAAACCCGTACTAGACGTTATATGTACTATATCTACTGGATGTTTAGTTAATAAATTTCGTAACTTTCGAATGTAAAGTCTGTACAATCGCTGAACTAATTCCAATACATACTAATAATCTCAGACGCGTAATAGCGAAATTGATAGCGTCTTCTGTCTATTATGTACAATACATTTATCTATCTTGATTAAAATATACGCTTACATACATTATTACTGATCATAGTGATACACGGAAGTTTCACATCAATACATCGCAGCGCAGCTGTTTAACGAAGCGATAACTTCTATGCTGCAAAACCTGACTCATGAATTGGCACAGAAGCCTGGACCAGCGCCCGGTTCCTGTACCATATCTCCCCTTGTAGTGTGAGCTACACAACACAGTAATGAACTCATGTACCGCCTGTCTATAAATAAACAGATAAACTTTGCACCGCACTTCCTACGGAAACATCAGGACATTTTAAAAAGTTTTTGACGTACTGACAGCGTGTATTCTTCGGAATAAGTCTAGATGGCTGTGCAGTTAACGGCAGCCTTTCATACTTGTGTTCAATTTGTTTAAAACTTTCTGTACGTATTGAACAAATAATCGTTTTAATGAGAGTAACAGATCGAAGGTCTATCACTTAGTTATTAAGGTGACTGGGTCAGTAAGCCATATCAACATGTTATCTGGCATGTCAACTATTGTCAACAAAGGGCGTACTTACTTTCATCGTCACCATTACGTTAAACGTTTCTAAGATTACGACATTATCATTCACAGAATGTTTCAAACTTTCATCCGGAACATAGCGTTTTGTATAATGAGAGTAGACCCACCAATTCTGTAGATGACCTTTGGAGGGCAATTTAACCATTAGTTCTTGGAATATGTGCGACGAAACGGGAACTTGATTCGAACGCACGGCCCCCGGCCGCAGTAACTTGTGATCAGAGTTCTGACTAGTTAGATTGCGGCCTTAATCCAATTTGATGTTCATGAACTACTGTTGATATACGGCCCAGAGGGGTCTCGCTTGAAAATTAACTATTGGCTCTAATGTTTGCAAGACTGTTTGTGTCTTACATGCGGTGTA
This sequence comes from Anticarsia gemmatalis, assembly GCF_050436995.1. NCBI lineage: Eukaryota > Metazoa > Arthropoda > Insecta > Lepidoptera > Erebidae > Anticarsia > Anticarsia gemmatalis. Next base: position 9,554,700 of record NC_134759.1, read on the forward strand.
GACTGTTGATCTATTACATATCGACTACAAGCAATATCTATTGTTGTTCATTTGTTCATAGTAACACGACTACAATCAATATAAAATAGTATGAGTTGATTCACCGACAGAGTTTCATTCATCGCAGCTCATGAATGCTTGTAAATAAAGACTCATTCATTAATTTCCTTTATTCATACGGTATGTCGAGTCAATGAAGCTGTCCGTAAAAATATTTTTTGTTCATATTACGTGCAATGTACAATTTAAAACGTCTTCTTGCATAAAACATGAAAGGTCTGGACAATACAGCAATCCTACATATAAATAAATGACGAAGGGTTAACAGTTGTCGCTTTGGTGTTATTTGTTTTAACTTGATGGAATTTTATCTTGACGGACGATGGTTAGATATAGTTGCGGTGAGGCATTTCACGTAAAATCACAATTGTGCACTATAATGGTTTAAAGCAAGCTCGTTGATTTAGCAGTAATGAGTGTAGTTGCGGTTTTTGCTGTAGTCCCGAGGCACGCGCATCGCTATTCACACAGGCATACTTACTCAACTGTGATTTCAATCGACTATTGTGCTGTTTTGATTAAATATTATTATGTATTTAATTAGTAACTTGAATGAGGTCGCAACGCGCGCCATATTGCTCTTGCATTTCGATGCGATCCGGTCGACCCTGCATTACTCGCAACTAGCCTATAAAACCCATGAATAAATATCATTGATGATGCATAAATATATTGATGAATAAACGATCCGATGGATACATATTTGCGGTTGTGTAAAAATTTACATTTATGATTGGAGACGTTTTTATTATACAAATGAAAACATTTTTGTGAACATCGACGTTTGTTGTTTTGCATAAACTAATTTAATACTTTTTGAACGTTTTGCAAAACTCATTCTGTGTAGGTACTATGCTGATGAATATGTTACTTATTTGTATAGCTGTGATTTAGTTATAGATAGTTTATAATAAACGTATTATCTTCACCTGCGAATGTCGCGAGTGAAGTTTGTGACAGACAATAATTCAGTGGCATTAATTATAACGATGTAACAAACTTTGACATCAAGTATCTGTGATTGTAACTTGATTTCACAACTTCGTAACTGAAATGTCGGTTATATCTACTGTCCCATAGTTTATTAGAGTTAAACTAGAGTGACGTTATCAAATGTAGATATTCTCTAATAGTGGTCTACGTACTTTCCAATACTGTGGAAGATTTAATGCTGTTAGCTTCTGTTATTTACATTTGCGGCTGCAAACCTTGCAAGTTTGTTTGGCTCAGTAACAAGTATAAAATTTCCATATCGTGTACGTAATTGTGTAACCTTCGTATTGATGCTATAAATAGTGCCGGTTGTGGCTTTAGATTTTAATTGTATGAACGTACCTTTTTCTACTTTATTATAACTTTATCAAGTGTCTAAGCATTATTTCCAGGAGTTCGTAAATATTTAAAATCGTTTCGCCTATGATGTCACGTCCTCGTGATCCAAGTAAGCTTTACGTCAACGGCAATTATTCATAAACCCAGTTCAAGGTTTATGTTGTCTGCTTTGTCGTTACTATGTTGAATGCATGTATAGCATTTTTAATTCAGCCTTGGCCTGCTAGTGTAGCGCGAATGTAGCCTATTATCTGCTGCCCGCTACGAGAAAGTCATTTCAGTGAATATTAATGAGCTCCACTGAAAACAAAGCTGCTTCCAACTTTCCAAAATTTTACAAATTTCACCCAGTTTTTACTTCAGCTCTACAGCTCTTTAGTATTATTTTTTAACTAAGCGTACTAAAGTATAGTAGTCTTTTTGTTTATACAGGGTGTCCCAAAACTCAACGATAATCCGAGACAGGATGAAAGGCCAAGTCATACCGGTTATAGGAAAAATAAAAAAAAAAATCCATATCACTTAGTTCGGCAATAATAGACACTTTTCAAAAAAGTTGAAATTCCACACCCTTGGTCGCATTTTCAAGTCCTGTGATCACCAATGTCACAATTTCGCTGTGTTTTTTTGAATTTCGTGATCTTAATTAAGTACGCTATTAATCGTGTAACAAATTAATGCACAAAACATTGTTAATTTAATAAAAAAAGTTAAGTTTTAGTGAGTCATCTTTCTCAAAAATATCGTTAGTCAACTTTGACGCTTCATACTGAAAAAAAATGTACTACACTACCCTTGGCAAGTTATTTCAAAAGTTGGCGCATTTAATCAAGATTTCAAAATGGTATAACACTTGCCACTTTTCTTGCCATTAAAAATGTTATTTTTATTTGAACGAAGAGTATCCTCGCAAATGGATCGGACGCAGGGGTACAATTTTATGGCATCCTCGTTCCCGCGATCTAAATCCAGTAGATATTTTTTACTGGGAATGCATAAAAGAAAAAGTTTATTCGAAATCAATACAAAATCTATCAGAACTTAGCCAGAAAATTGACACAGCGTCAGAGGAAATAAATGCAATGAATTTTGATTGACTGGTGCAAAGGTCTCTTGTAAGGCGTTGCAGAGCCTGAATTCATGCTAGAGGAAGACAATTCCGAATTACTTTAGTTTAAGGAGAATAATTAAATAAGATCGATGGTTCGTTCATTGTTTTTTTTTTTAATTATTATAACCTATTATGTTTATTACATTAAATATTTGTTATGGACTGACTCAATTACCTCTTTACTAAAAATAATTGCTTTCCTCTGGCACGAATACAGTATCTGCAACGGCGTACAAAAGATTTTTTCACCAGCCAAGCCAAATTTCTAGCATTTATTTCTTCTGACGCTGTGTCAATTTTCTGGCGAAATTCTGATAGTTTTGTATTGATTTCGAATAAACTTTTTCTTTTATGCATTCCCAGTAAAAAATATCTACTGGATTTAGATCGCGGGAACGAGGATGCCATAAAATTGTACCACTGCGTCCGATCCATTTGCGAGGATACTCTTCGTTCAAATAAAAATAACATTTTTAATGACAAGAAAAGTGGCAAGTGTTATACCATTTTGAAATCTTGATTAAATGCGCCAACTTTTGAAATAACTTGCCAAGGGTAGTGTAGTACATTTTTTTTTAGTATGAAGCGTCAAAGTTGACTAACGATATTTTTGAGAAAGATGACTCACTAAAACTTAACTTTTTTTATTAAATTAACAATGTTTTGTGCATTAATTTGTTATACGATTAATAGCGTACTTAATTAAGATAACGAAATTCAAAAAAACACAGCGAAATTGTGACATTGGTGATCACAGGACTTGAAAATGCGACCAAGGGTGTGGAATTTCAACTTTTTTGAAAAGTGTCTATTATTGCTGAACTAAGTGATATGGAATTTATTTTTTATTTTTCCTATAACCGGTATGACTTGGCCTTTCATCCTGTCCCGGATTATCGTTGAGTTTTGGTACACCCTGTATATAGTTGTAGGAATAAAATGCTTGTGAGTTAATCCGATCATATCGTATTAGACTTATATGTAGAGGGAATCTTTTCTGCAGCTCTTTATATTATAAAGGCTCGATCATAAGCTTATTGATGATGCTTGTCAAAACGTTCACGACAATATTTGTGCTCTGTTTGTTTTTAGATTAAACGCATTAACTGTCGAACGCCATGTCCCAACTCTACCGGACCGAGGGCTCGGCGGCCAGCCCATCGACCTATTCACTCGCTATTTGAATATACAATACGGTCATTCCGCGTTGATTTGTTTGTTTAGATTCAATCTCAACGTTCGCGTGTAGGGTGAATCTCATTTCAATATGATCGTTACAATTATTGGCAATAAAGTGAATTATGCTCGTAAACGTTATCCGCTATTACGTTTTCCAACGGCAGCTGTTAACGTTATCAGGTTTTCACCACTCGAATACTTAATAATTTTTATTTATTTTTGTTTCAGGTACGTATAAAACGTCGTGGTATAAAGTCGACTTATTTCATGGATGGTAAAGTATTAGACGTCAGAGTTGTCACCGCAGATCGGCGTTCAATTTCGCCGGACGAAGTTGCGGCCAATTCCGTCGGGCACCGGGCTCGAATAAAAAGTCGCGGGAAGTGCAATAAGTGCCGCCATCAATGTCGCGTTAGCGCCAACACAATAAAATAGAAAGTCAATTGGCTCTGTGGAAAAAGTCGCCTCTACCTCGGCGTTCGAGAGGTCTCGCGATGTAACGCCGCGAACGCTCCTCAGTGCCTTCAATCGAATTGCTTTTCTATTATTGTTTCCCTATTGCATTAGGTCTTTTATTACTATAAAAATGTACGGCTCTTTATGTTCGATATACTCCATGAACCGTTCAAAGGATTGGTTCAATTCAATCGACAACCGGAGCTAACGTGATTCTGTGAAATATTACTAGTAATAAATTTCCTATAATTTTCTATTTAAATGTTCCATCTATTCATTAGAAGGCATTGAAATACATTATTAAGAGTATTTGGTTTTCGAATGTCGGTTTCTTCATAGTAGACACAAGAACTGATGAAGCTGTGTTTATTCCTAACAGAACGTAAAACTGCTTTTTCGGTCCGACATGTTTGTAATTTAAACTAAAATAAAAAGCGAAATCATTGCGACAGCGTCATAGCATCGAATTACGAACAGTGGTATGCGAGGAATTCTTTTATTTGCAACAAACTAGGTTCGGATGCAAAAACGTACATGTAAAAATGCTCCGTTCCGTTCTTATACCGATGCGCTTGCAAAAATTACCATAATCGAACTGAAGCAAAATCTGTTGGTTATACGAGTTTACGTGTTGACATAAAGTGTTGTATAATTTCACTATACGTGACATAATTTGCATTTGCCGAGTTGCCGCCGTGACCGTAACTTAAGCCCGTGCTGACTCACTGACGTCACATAGCTTTATATTTCCTGGACGTGTTAATTCCATTAAATCCTCACGCGTTGATGCCGAATGATTACTTGGCATATCTCGGTTTAATTAATTTTATGAATATATTTATTGCGTAGACTGCTTCATTACATTATGTATGTATAAACATTACCGTTTGTGCCATTAGGTACGTAGCTATAACGACTTTAAAATAAAAAATCAATGCACGATTAACACGATATCGATGGTGTCGATAGATGATTATAATTTCAAATTCGATTTCCATAAGTAGTGTGAACGGTAGGAGAATACTAATAAGAACCAGTTTGATCGACTCATTTATTTCTAGTTAAGGTTATAGAAAAAACACTTTCGATTATACAGTGGTGTTTTGTGGTGAGATGTGAAAAGTTAACGAGTGCCACTCAGACAGTGATTGTGCTTAGTGGACCCTTTACATTGGATAAAGTACTGGTTCCTGAATCAACAGATACTGGATTATAATTTAACGTAAGTATTCTAACACTGTTAATCTTTACTAGTTATCTAGTATAGATGTGTGTAAAGTGTATATGTGTATAGACTCCCTTGCGTATGTGCTTACGCCAGTGTACTGGACGGCATCGATAATTGAACTCCAAATAATAAAAGCATTTTTAAATAAGCTAAATTCTTAGATTTAGCTTATTACGACATGGCATTGGCTTACTACAATGTAGTCAGTCTTTGATAAATCTTGCTCTGATCCATTGGATAAGTATGGCGTAAATTCAATTTCTTAGGTAGAGCTGCAGTATTCCGAAAGGCATCATATAAACTTATGCATAATATTATGCTAGAAGATAAATTTCTTTAAGTTTAATTTATCGTTCGTCTCACACGTCATGTTGCTAAATAAGAAACACGCACTGCCTTAATAGTTGGCACGAGACCTCGAGCCATGCGAAATCGAGAGTCCGACCGAATCTGGCCGGCCATTCACTTTCACTATACTACAAAGGCCTGTTAGCGTTATCTTATAAGCTTACAAATGGTGTTTGTTTTGGACATTTCGTTTTCTTACCAATGGATAAGACGGAGACCACAACTTTGAATAGTGGAAAGGGTGAATGTAGACTTGTGAAACCGCTCGTGTTATACACTCTTGGTTAGTTTGTTCTGGCCACCGCTTCTCCAGCTGAGATCGGATGTATGTATTGTGTGAAGTGGTCTTGCGTAAAACAAACTAATTGACGCAATAAATGTACTTAACTATATTATCCATAAACATTTTTTTGCGCGTTTTTGAAAAAAGGTTATTTAGTTCCTTGTTGATAAGTGACGGGTATGATTGCTTACTAATTTGGTGTATTAAAAACTTGGTTGTGTTAGAGGGTATAAATGTTTGTTTTTTAATTTCTCAGGAATAATTTCGCAATTAAGAAACATACTTTTATTACTTTCCATTTTTAATCATTTTAGTGCGGCCATAATGACTGATCATTATTTATTGATGATCTGTCATTGAGTTTTGTAATTTATTGCAAGTGAATATTAATCCATAAGTGATCTAACCATCAACGATGTTTTGCTATTTACTCTTTCGCACCGCAATCGCTCTCGTTCGTTGATTCAATATTCTTGTCTATTAAAAAAAATAGATGACTGAAGTCCTCATTGCATCTCAAAATTTTTGAAATATTCTTGAATTCAAAATAATGATACAGCCATACAATAAGATTGCTATAAAACTGTTAAACCCCATAGCATGGAATATTTTCGTGTAATATTGTAATTATATTCATCTTATTTATTTTACACGGTGGATTTACTTTATGGTTTTCTAAGAGTGCAATCGTCATAGAAAGGCGAAACAATTATAATAATTGTATTTATTACCATGACCTATTGCTAACGTATAATCATTTGCTACGGTACTGTATTAATGTTATAGTTACGATATATATTTTCCATCAACAATAGCCAATAAAAATATGCCAACACTATTGTAATAAGTTTTATATGAGTGTCTTCAATCATCTCTCTGCTATTTGTCTCCATGCAGAGGCTTTTTGTATTGAGGCCATTACTTTGTCAGAAACTTGCTTCACCACATCTAATATAGGTAGAAGTTATGGCTACTTGTCGTAAGTAAATAATTATGTAAAGAAAATTAAAGTCATCGTAAGAGTTACATAGCTTTTACAATACATTAACAACCTTTTATATAGTTTAGCGAACTGAAATGTCAATAAATTTTCACATGAAACGTTTGGGTCGTAGTTCGTTTGAAACTATAAGCAATCAAATTTATTGTACACGAGGACTTTGCAATACATTGTTGGTATTTGAGACGGGTCACGATTTAACTTGTGCCTCCATGCAAGTTTAAATACAAATAGTTTGAACGTTCAAATTTTAATTATGCCATCAGAGACGCTCGAGGGCGCAAAGGTTGCCATTTCGTCTAACTAACTAATGTCTTGCGTATAATTCTATTTGCACAGTTTTCATTTGTATTATTTGAACAAACTTTAATACTTTTGTACTACAATACTAAGTTTAATTCAAGAAAATAGTATAAGTTTAGCATTGGAGCTTTCAATGCTGTAAAATATTTAGGAACAGCTTTATTTCAAATTATGTAAGGTCAGATTTTGTGTTGGATCTCCAAGATATTTAATTTTTATACGCTTATATTTTTGAAATAAGTAGTGATATACCACTATTCAATTCCCACGTTAGGAATTGAAAATTTATAATACTGACTTATCAGTAGCAATTCGTTATTTTCACGATATCAGCTATCATTCCTTGTACCAAGCGTTAGTTAGTAAATAATTTATTGTTTTGTTTTTATTACATCAGAATACAAGGTACCGTTTAAGGCTATGTTGTTAACATTGACCAAAATTACCTTTTAAATTAATTCTACTTTAGGCCCAGTAATACGACGAGTTGCTGTGATCTAGTTAAATGTGTTACGTCTTTTATTCGTTAGTCGATTTAATAATAGCCCGTAATTGAATTAGTGACCGCTCCAAAGTACAGACTTGGCGTTAGGTACAAAAGAAAAACCAGTACACTAGTGAAATCACTTATTGAGTCTTAATACGTTTAAGGGTATAATATAAGTAGAGACCGTTAAGGATTACATATACTGATACATCTTTTTGGATTGAGTGTTTGATTTAGAACAGATTTTCCTAAGATAATAGTGTACAATCTTGCAATTTACAATACCAGTGTCGAATAAATAGATCCCTTTAGGCTCGGGACCTTTTGAGCCGCTAGCCTTGTACGTCTATTACATTCCATTTATTGGGACGTGAATATTCGTCCTTCAAAGCAGGATATCACACAATAGTGTCAGGTAGCTGACACCTTGTTAGAGAGGTCGCCCCTTTTGAATCTTACCTTCATTGTGTTGAGATGGGTCGTCTGGATTCTGTTTCAAACGTGTCTCATTCCCGTGTCTGACAAATGAGACACCTACTTAATTGAAATTACCAAGCCGACCGATCCAGGAGTTCACTCATGTGAATACAAATCAAAAGGTCGTTCTAAAAGCGAGCCATATTTTGTTTGTACTGGAATTGTGTGAAGTTAGTACAATTAGGCTGGTACTCGAGGCCGGAAATATATTCTCCCTATGTCGTGTGTAGTCGCTTGTATGTAGGGGAAGCTGTCTAAAACATGCCAGTTTCCAGTCAATAATTCACGCTCGGACGAGCGCCCGACCGGCGCGGGCGGCTTCAATCGCTCAATGTCAATTGGACCACCCCCGCCCGCGATCTTGCGCTCTCAATGGCACCTCGACAAAGAAATGTACGCCATTTTTCTTCGAGAAATGCAATTAGAACGGATGCATTTCTCTTTCGCTGCTTGTGTTGTGCAACAACGGACAACTCTTGGATTTTTAATTTAAGGTTTATTTTCTTGGTTTTATGTAACTTGACATCACACAATTGTTTTTGAAGAAGAAAAAGGAGTGGCGGATGCACCGACAAATTTAGCACCAACGTACTTTGTTGCAAAACTTATTGGCTTTTGTAAATCTTACTTGCGAAATAAGTTTTGTGATTGGCGTCATAAAATCATGATTACAGTTCAGTAGGTACTGTGGCGGTGTTCAGGACAGCCGTACGTAATGATACGTATGACACGTCGTGCTGTTAACATTAAGTGTAACTGTGTCTTAACGAGGGTATCGTAAACACAAACAGGCAGTATTTGACATTAGACAATAACAGTTGTGAATTAGTTGGGGATGCACGTTGCGTAAGCGAGTGTTTGAACGAGATCGTACGCGTTAATCAGCCCGGTTGTTAAGAGGCGTTGGGCAACCATAGTGAAATTAGCAACTTACGCAAATTTTATGTGATGGTGTGATGATAATGTTCTTGAATAAGTTGTGAATTTTAAGCTTGGTGAAAGCGTTACTTCGATTTTATTGCTCACGTGAGCCAAGGTAGACGGTTATGTTATACTGAATGAACTACATCCGAGAAATCTCCGAAGCATAATAGGTACGTGTGAAATCTGACTGTTGATTTATCTAAACATAAACTAGGTTTATATTTTCGTAACGAACGGGCTTTTATCAATTAATGTCCGTTGCAATGCACGTGACATACATACGGATTTGGGTACACAAAAATTAAGTAATGAATTTATATTTCCAATGGCTATCTCTCGCTGGTCATGGGTGAATTACGAGTGAAATTAAACTCTGCTCGTAGCTTGCGAAATTCATCCGGCCTTTTGAATAATGCAAACGCTTTATTGGACTGAACGAGGATACCTATGCTGCGCATCGGTATCAGTATCGTTTTATTTTAAGCGATTTAGTAGTAGTCATGCGCATAAGTTATTATCCGATTGTTTTGTGACACAATTGTGCGCGTCCCGGTATCAATACGCGAATGCGCGACCCAAAGCAAAATCAAATCGGATTCCGCCATAAAATTGGACGTTCCCTTTTCATCGTTCAAAATATGTCACCATGAATTATAAAAATAAAATTTATATTTGACTGTCGAATATGTTCCGGATTACAAGCGATCTATCAAGTGTTGGGCCATTAAATCTAAGCGACATGAATATTTCAGGCTCTGCAAACCAATGTAGGTATGGTTGTGCGTTTTTATTAACACAAGACATTAACGCTAACGGTTGGCTGCACTTCGCTACGCTCCACTGGTATAAATCCATCTGAATTAGCGCAACGACAATGCGAGGACATTACGTTGCGCGCAAGTCCTTGTACTAAATCAAGCGCACTCTGTTAGAGGAATAACAGCTGCAGCCGACTACTGCAATAAAAGCAGCACCAGCACACTTTGATATAACCGCCGCCGCCGTGCTGCCTAACTGAGTTTTGGCTTGCACATCACATTATGTGTTATACAATGTTATGAAGTGGCTAACATTGTTACTATACATCACACTGATACTTACACCAGGTTTCTGTCCTTACCATTATTTGTATAGCGTAAGCATATATTTAGGTAAAACTTTTCTTTTAAAGGAAAACTGCAGAAAAATGTGCCTATACCTTGCATTGTCCTTATTGTGGTGTAGACTGTAATTAGAATATTACACACCAATTAATTTAGAAGGATATAGTTTATACTTCTCCAACTTTCCAATTTGTCAATTGCATAGTAAACAATGGTAGGAAAACTGAAGCTTGGTTGCCTTCACACAATTCCTTTTGAGGCTTGTCCACATTCCAATATTGCTAAATTCCATATTTGCTGTTGTTGATTTTCATATCTACGGAGTAGACAGCGCAGTGTCGATAACAATTTTAAACTTGTGTGCATGATTTTGTCGGTTGCATAACTGTGCATGACTGGTCATGTCCCGGTTTTCGGAAATGTGTCACCAGTGACAGCAAAACGAGTTACCAGTGTTGCCTTCTTGTGTGTGTGTCACTTTTTCTGTATCTGCAATATGACGTATGGCGGATTTCGAATAAATAATACGTTATGTGTGACAACGCACGCGGTTCGCCTTTTTTATTCGCGATTCGGTTTGTTTTTCGACGGATAACGTTACGCCATTGTGTTTTCAGCTGAACGTGTGTCATTTACGTAAACGACTTTTTTATTTATGTATTTATAATACGTTTCATATACAATATATTTGGTTGTACCGCTGTTGAATGCACATTTTGACGACACTCGTTGTTATCTTGTATAACATGTGCCGGGCGTCATGGTGCCACGTAATCCGAGCCACGACAGTTTTGATTCATGATTTAATGCCGACATTAATATTACCAAAATACATTAGAGTTGTTTCAGTCGGCTAATCCATAATTATCGGCGTAATGTATTGCGACCGCGCCGCTTGTTTGTTTGTTAGCGCGTGACTACCGTAATTACAAATTGTGGTTGTGTTTGATACTGTTTGTCTGTCTACATAGATCTGAATTTTAAGCTTGACACGCTGTTCAATACACTCTAATTTAGTTCTGTACTAAGGTACTTACCTTAATTTACGGCGCACATCGGCATTACAATGAGGGTTATTTATCATACAATGTACATTCACGTCAACACAAGACTGTCTTCATATTCTCGTGAGCTTAAAATCCTCTTGAGGTAATGTTTGCTACGTGTATTTGTCTTCGTCGTAATATAATAACAATAAGGGTCGCCTGTCATCCTCACTCCAATTTTCATTACGATCATTAATGTAACAATTTATTAACTACAGTCGTAACGCAGAAATTATTAATATTAAATTTCCTGCCTGTAATGTGTATGCTCACCATAAAATAATAATAATATGAAGCTTTACAACGGCGCATTATGAACAATCTTTCCTCACCGGCTTAACTTAAAACTCACAAATTGGTCTTTAACAAACAGTGCTCTTGGCCTAACAGTTTAAAATACGCCTCGGGACCGGGTCAACCTAATTTATAATATAGCTGTAAATTATGCAATGAATTCCCGGTTGAAATTTCCTCGTTGCGAGTGAAAATGGTCGGTGGCCCACGAGAGATAAAGCTTACCTGGGCGTTGGGCGAGGTCCCTGTAACAGCGGTCCGCTCGCACTCACTTGTGGCTACGAAGCGCGCCCTAATCGAATTTGGTGCAAATTGTGTTACCCATCCTTCAATGCATAGATCAAGCTAGTGAGGGAAGCGTTGCGTGAGCTGAATGTTTCTTCTCTATTCTGTAGTAACATGTCCGTAAATGTACGGTTTGATAGGTTTCACGGGATTTTTATTTAAGAAAGTCTATATGCGGTGTACTTTTGACGTTGTAAGTATCTCGCATTTTAGTTTCATAATTTTAAATTTATGTTTATGGCCTCAGACTTGTACTATGGTATCAGTTCTTCAAGAGAAGCCTAAAATTCCAATATGTAGTAACGTAACCCAGCGCAATTAAAATTTTGCCTTTGAACAGGTCCTTAATTCTGATTCCAAAGTTTTACGTAACCACGTTTTGAACATGATCTTTATAACTAAGCTTATTACATGGCCCAAGCATCGGCGGAATCCACATTCCATGGAGGAATTTAGTGGAAGCTTCTTGACTCGCTTTCTTGGGGTGCGTTTATATGGGAGCTCCGTGGTTTTAACGCGTCATCTACTTATTGATTTAGGCAGCAATTTACTCCAAAAATACTTCCACAAATTTCTACTGTGCGCTGACATTAATTTGTGTAAACAATTTATATCTGGTGTTTTGTCGTTGCAATACAAACGATCACGTAGTCTTGTGTAAAACCGTTGCATTTCTGTTTAATTAAAACTCGTTGTCCGGGTCTTAGTGGAGGACTTAAACAACTGTTTGTGAAGCTTACCTTCATTACCCAGCTTTATCTATCTTAATCTATTTAAGCTCCGTAAAGAGTACCTGTTAAATGCCTCTAGGAAAATAAATTCCCTCGGAACATTTCAAGATAGCGGGAAGATTGATAGCCGTGTCGAAATGGTTAGATTTCTAAAAAATAATACAAGTGGTTTATCCTTCATAGATTTCCATCAGGGCGGAAACGTCCGTGCTAAAGTATCGTGTACGAAATTGCCTCGAAGGAAGCTCTGAAAAAAGGGAAAATAAGGCGACATCCGCCTGGGCCGACGGTCATTACGTTAATGCGAGACTAAACTTGATTGATGATCCCGTGCTCTACGAAAATCGTTGACTTGCCGTTAGGATCTCTGTCGCTGTCTCTACGAACAGCCTTAAAAACGTGTTACTTTACTTCATTACAACTACCCACCATAAGTCCAGCTTCATCATTTCAACGGTTTTTATACGATGGCAACCTTAATCTTCCCAAGTAGGAAATCAAATATAAGGCCCCTTGATTGTTAGTACTTTCATATAAATTAAAACTGCTTACGTTTGACCTTATTGAGACATTTCCAAACATGTAAATGTAAAATAGAATCGGAGTAAGACACGAAAATTACCTTTTAACTCTATAAGATGAAACTTTAAAAGTTCAATTCAAGCACGTAGCTTCCTTTCTAATTTGATTTTATACCGGCAATATAATTATGAACGTTTTCTAAGGACTATAATATTGGTTTCATATTCCGGTAGAATAGTTAACTGAAAAGAGAATCTGTGTGTAAAGTACCATCTACATTCGTTAAACTCTGATTTTAGTGTTGTTTTACGTGTTGTAAAACCGATTTGCCGTTGTATCCCGAAACGAGCGAACGTTGCCGCAGGCAGAACTAGTTGAACTAAACGAACAACTTCTTTTATTGCGATCGCGTGTAAATGCTCAATTGGCAAGCGATAAAAACAAACACGAGACTTCGGCGCACGCATTGCGGATTGTAAACTGTCATCATTCGCGAAGTTATTAGCTGAGATCCTGTTACATAATAAAATACTCAATCAGAGTCGGCTGCGGTGTGAATGCGTCCCAGAGCACCGTACATTGTCCCAGCCGGTGTCCTAATTAGTTCATGATGCACATATAGCAGTAATGGACCAGCCGTGTACTAAGCAATGGACATCGGGTACCTGTACCAAATTTAGGTCCCACCTGCCTGTTAACGTATTATGCAGAGCCATTGTTGAGCGTCCGACTCGATGGATAGTGCTATAGGATTGGTCGGGATTATTAGCTGTTGAGACCTTAAGATTAGATTAGTTAAGTGATTGTTTGGAGCTTCGCTTAATACTATACGACGCTTACAGCGAAGCCTTGATGAAATATGATCGTATTACGTTACAGATTTTGTTATAAAATGTTGAATTTGTAAGAAATATTGGACTTTCTCAAGCTGTGATAAAATATTTTCTATAATTGACTTGTGTATACCACTAACCCTGAAATTACCTCAATCTGGGGGCACGGAAGTGCCCCCGCAAGTCGAGCAAAAAAAAAGCGGCACGGCCGTAACATCCTTTTCTCGAAGCAATTCGGACTATTTTTGACACCCCTATAATTTCGTTGTGGATAAAACAAGAAGCCTCGATTTTCAGCAACTTATCACTCATTGTATAAACACGGTATATTTAAAATTTCAGTCAATTTGAACCAGTAGTTTAAGAATGACAACTTGTTAAAATTTTGAATTTTGTCACTCACTGATTCACTGACTCACTGACTCACTGACTCACCGATCATCAAAAGTCTAAGGTACTTCTAGCAGACTTAGAAGCTTAAAATTTAGAATACAAATAGGGTTTAGTGTTATAATCATGGGAAAAATTCAATATTTTCTAATTTCGGTCCAGTTTTCTAAATACACCAACTGCAACAATAACTTTGTAATCCCATATAAATGTATAAGATTACAAAGTTACATTTGCAGTTAATGAATTATTATTACTGTAGAAAATAAAATAAATAGGTGTAATTAGGTACCTACTATATGAGGCATAACGGGAGGGGGTATAGGGTGGGTAAGGGTGTTTAGCCCATGAAACTGAACAACATTCCCATAGGAAAATATGTTGAATTATGAAAAAAAAAACGTCTTTCCATACAAATTGGACTTATGTTCGCTCTACAAAAAGAAGTGAGATGCCATCAAAAACATTCTGTAAAAACCTCAAGTCTCGCCGTAAAAAGTTGTAAGATCTATATAACACCAAGTCGATTAATCTATTTAGTCTCTACTTAAAGGACCTTCTGTCTTAAGTTATTACGTATGTTATTATCATGCCAATTTAAAAAAAAAAAACCTTTAAAACAAATAGATCGACTTGGTCATCGCAAGAAAACACAAATTCGCCATTAACATATCAGGAGCATTAACTTCTCGTCGTGCTGTGTAGTGTGATACATACTAATAATCAAATCTAGCGATGGCCAGGTCGGTCTATTTGTTTTAAAGGTATTTTTTTTTAATTGGCATGATAATAACATACGTAATAACTTAAGACAGAAGGTCCTTTAAGTAGAGACTAAATAGATTAATCGACTTGGTGTTATATAGATCTTACAACTTTTTACGGCGAGACTTGAGGTTTTTACAGAATGTTTTTGATGGCATATAATTATTGCGTACCTAAATAATATAAAATGACTCAACTGAATGACCAGTTAAATGTTAACAGGCAATAAAAATAGAAATAATAATTATATTTATTGCAAAAATACTATTATTTAACAACTATGGTCTAACGTAGCCAGTAAGAGTCGGCCTGTCAGGCCATTGTGACCATGGAACCTATTAGAAACACACATAGGTTAAAGTCATATCAAATCTGCCAACAGAAGCTAACATAGCGAAATTAAGTTTTGCTTAAAATTTACATAAAGATAGTGTGCGGCTCCTTTAACTAGTTGGCTCAACCGTCATTACGTTTAAAATTGATGTTATTACTCTTTAAGCACTCGTAATAAATTATGTTACATTAAATTTTAAGCATTCAAAGTCGTTACTGCTGATGCCTCTCTCAGGAATGTTGTTTGAAAGTGAAAGGACGATGCACAGACATTGGGAACACGAATTTGAATCAGATCTCGAATTCAAGAAACTTAAGTGATGCTTTCATTTGAATTGGATTTGAATAGCCGTTTAAAAAGTTTAACGCACGATAAAAAAAACAATGCATTATTTAACCGTTTCTACTTTTATTTTCACCGAAATATCGCGCGTGAATATTTTTGCCACAATGCTTGAACACTAGTGCGCCTTTATGTTTAAAATACATATATTATATACCCAGGTGTTATTTTTTGCAAGCTTTAATTAAACTTGTCTGTATTGTGGTGTACTTTCACTTGGCGGTGTTCGGTTTCGTTTAAAATATACATAAAAATGTTAATTCGATGACGGGGCAGTACAATGGTGACCGCAAATTGATGCTGCAACCGGTGCGCTGTATCCTTTATACAACCGAAATACTCGGAATTGATTTGATTACCTAGTTTTATTAAAAGCGGTGCGCCGTTAATGTCTGACAAGTTCTTTATTTTTAAAATATCCGCAAGAAATTTACAATCTAGAGGTATTCAAATTAGATTTTGGCATTTCTCCAAAAACCTACTTTGAATAAAAAAAATATGACCATATAGCTTTTTTCCTAAAATGTTTTTATACTATGAATATGTCTGCTAGACTGAACACGATGAATAAAGTTCTGAAGATAGACGTGGGTTATATATATTAAATGTTCTGACGCGTGTTTGTTATCAATATTGACAAAAGTAGGTAGGTCCATTTATAGCTTTAAAATGTTTCAATTCTGAATATTAAAATAAAAAAGTGATGAAAAGATGAAGTCTTTAAAATACGAATTTTATTAACATTTATATTTTAAATCTTTTTGAATATGCTCACAATTTTTTTTCATGCATTGAATTGCAATTTTAGCACGGAACCTGTGTCCAACTTAGATAGTGAGGAAAACGATGAATAGTTAATTAAACCCGTAGACGTAGAACTAGACAGGTCAATTTATACCGAACCCAAAATAGCAATTTTCCATTTAGGATTCGCAAAAGCACTTCTGTCCTAGTCGTGAATCACCTCATTTTTTCAATTCGCCCATTCGTTTTACTCGATCTGGCTAAAGCAATTTTATCTGTCGATCCTCGGGACCTTATTTTTCAAACCACACCAATGATTCACTTACGTCCGTCCCCTTTACTATTTACTGCGCCGAAGAAGTGCCAATAGACTTTATAGACTTTATTATGCATGGGTAAACTCCAATAAATGTAGGGTCTTCGTTTATCCCCTTGTACCCTTTTGCTGTTGCTTTCAAGTGGAGCTTTTTGTAAAGAAATGATTGTTTCATTTATTCCGTTTGAATATCTGATGTCCTTAAAACCTTTTGCGTGAAAAGAACTGAATAAAAAACAGTCTGGAACGTGAATAATTTAATATTTTGTCAAGCTAGTTAATTTATAATACAACTTCATATAAGTTTTGAAGAAGTAGGCTCAAGAAATTAGGTTTTATAACACGTTTCTTACAGAGAATTTTACTTTAGGAATTAGTTTCATAACTATGATGATGAGTTCTTATTACGTGAGAAGTCGCACTATGTTAATACAAGGTTAAAAAAATGCTGCGTCATGATTACCTTCGAATTGGTTTTGGTTTAAACTAACATTCTCACCGTTGCGATTATCAAGCATAACATTCTAATTTTGCAACTATGATTGCACAAGCTTGTTGTCCTAAACACTATGTTTCTTATGTTTATATAAATATAACTTTAGTCACATATACCAATATGATAAGCAAAAATGTAATATAATATACTTATCTTCTTAAAGAATTGACGATAAAAACTGTTCATTGTGATAACCCTGGGAAATACCCAATCTCAGAAGAATCACTGGAAATTTTAGTTGATGTCATATTTGGTGTATTTTTTTCGGGTACTTAATTTAACAATGTTGATGAGTCATTAAAATTGCCTTACTTTTTTCGTTCAGAAATGGATTAATGACTCCAAAGTTGATTCTCACTTTGAGCAATAATAATAAAAATAATCATATAAACACGTATCAGTTGTTAAATCAAAACCTTTCTGATAAATTTCATCCTTGTGATGAGTACAAAACGTTCTCGGCTCACAGAGTCGTGTCATGTTTGTTGTTCTAAAGTCCGCTGGAAGCTAGTCATTTGCGGCAATTACTAATCCTGATCCCGCACGCCATTACTTGGATCCACTCGTGGAAGCTTTATAAATTGACCGCTATTGGGTTACTTAGGACATAGAGCGAACGACCTTAGGTGACTTGTTTCTTTACCCCGATATCTTTGTGTGGACCACATTAATATTAACGTTAAAAGCTTCGTTAATTTGCGGTACACAACTTAATCTTAATATAGGTACTACGTTCTTCTTTTGTTTTGAAAATTTAGAAATACATTCAACCATGTTGGATTAAATTTCTACTATCCAATTAAAATCGAATGGCTTATAACATAAAGAGGTTGTAATCAAACTCCTAACGTAATCATGCAACTGTGTCACAGTTCTTGAACACACTTGTAAATAATGTGAAGGTGACGGCGACACCATGGAAGGTTCTTCCACAAATTACCACTTAATCGTTGACAGTTTTTCTATTGTTGTAAAATTCACACAAATTATCCTTACTCGAGAAAAATGTCGTTACCCCGAGTTATGTAAATATTTGACTAACATTCCCACGCTTTTGTTACAAAATATGTGTTGAAAAAAGGCCGTAGCCTAACTTAGTGTGCGAAACAAAGTTGTTAACGAGCTTCCGAAATTGTACGATGTTGGATCCGTAGCCGTTGGCGTATGCTTCTTTTATTTGTCCCTTAGGAGTCCTAAAATGTGAATATGCCTATATTAATGAAAAATTGTCCCAAATACAACGTAAACTCCTAAATAGAGCAAGGTGACTAAGGCCACGTTCTTCAGTATGTGTCGTGAGTTGACGATAGATGGCGTTACATGTATCAACGTAGAGGTGCTGGGATATTGCTGTCTTTAAAATTTTGTTAAAGGGTTGCAATCAAATTGTAAATAACATAATATATCTAGTTGCAATTTATTTTAAACATTGCCCTTAATTTAACCAAAATGTATAATGGTAACATTATACCTCCTGGCATGATGTTTTTGTTTCTATTTCATTCACTTTCCTGTTATGCACAATTATTGCCATAAAAATTAACAATTGGAGTGTATACATTTTGTAAAAAATAGTTAGATCTAAATGTGGTAGTACAAACACTGCGGTGGCAATGATCATTTGTATGTGTTTTTTATGTTTTCACACCGCTAACGACTTTCACTAAAATAGGACGGTAAAAACGAATTGTACACTTGCGAATTCTGACTGTTTTATCTAGGTACTTATTATAAAGGTAATAAGACTTTTATAGTAGAAAATATAGAGTTTTCTAATAAAATGGAGTGAATGCAAGGTTTTCTGGAACGTTTTGGACTTGGACCTGTAATTAACTCAATGATATAATTGCATATCAATGTATTATATTTAGCATTATATCAATTTTAGGTACTTATTAATACCGGAAAGAATCAAATCTAAAAGACAAAATCTCTAGTTGTATTGTTTAGTGAAACTAAATTACTTGGCATACATTAATAAAATAAACGCAGGTATTTTATACAAATTGCTAAAATATATAATAGGTACTTTAGGTGAGGAAGGAAACGCTTGAAGAAATTCTTCAAATTATTGTCTTATTTTGTATTAGAAACTCAACAATAACAATTGAACAGCAAACAACATCTAGTGTCGAAGCCGGGATCGTAACAAAGGCGGCTGCCCCCGCAGCGCTCGTTACCGTAATGCGAGACTAAACTTGATGGATACAGTCGTACCGTGCCGCTTACAGCGACGCCTGTTACTTTTATCTTAACTAAAAGCTCAAGACAGACGGGGACGAGGTTGTTCACCTCGCCCAGCTCGCCCAGAAGTGATTGAGATAAAGGATCTTAGAAGCCGCCACGAGAAACGGTCCGCTTATGAATTATCCTCTCTTTAGCCTATCGCAAGCTTTTACTTAATCAAACCCAAATATAATGTCCGTCTAACTTGTTCGTTGTAAAACAAACTGCTGCGACATGAACACTCTGAAACACACACCGACGATCGGAGTCACATAAAATGGTGTTATGTAAATGACCTCGTGCAGAATTCAATTTGTGTGAATCAATCCACTTTGTAGACACAAACTCAACTTTAGGGTTATTTGGGTGTGGTGTGGCGTATGCACATACATATTTTAAATGAAGGGACCGACATATAACACGGACGCTTCGTCCGGACTTTCTTTTAGTCAAATGAGGCATAATAAAATAATGGTACGAAAAAAGGTTCCTCGAAAAAGTTATGAAAGGGAGATCCAAAAGTTTTAGTAGCGTCCGCCCTTTTACATTTTATACATTCTACTCTCTGTTGGCCTTGTGTTATTATTTACGTTACATTTTCGTCTGACCGCAGCCCCTCGACTGCGGTGCTGTTTTTAATTAATGCTACCCATTCCACGTACCTTCCTAGTGTTACAGCAATTATTTTACCAACCTCATTAAGAAGTTTAATGTCGAGAAGAAAAATATTCTCCGTGATGTTTCCACCTTCATGTTTTTCTTTCGTTCCAGCGTCCCTTCCTTTTCCTTTGTGCTATTGTGATACAGTCGCGACGATTTCCGACGCTTTTTTGTTTATTCGATCCCTTCCATCGTTGTTTCTTTCGATTGGTGCTTTTACGAAGCGATTACAAAGTGATTGATACGATTGAACAACTTCCTTTGCGAAGTTTTGTAAAACTTTGTCATCAGAAGAAATGCGTTTGTCATCGGTTGTGTTTTTTGTGAACGTAATTTTAACACTTATCTGCTCAATAAAATTGAGCCTGTATGAAACATGCGATGGCTGGTATCGGGATCGTTAGTGGAACGGTTAGGTCGTTTCGTTATTTACCATCGGTCGTCCATCATATTTAATCGCGTCGCGTCGGTTCGTTTTTGCTCTTCGTGTGTTTGTTTCGTTCGGCGCAAACTGCGACACGTGTCGGTGTGACGTTTTGTTTCTGTTGACGTACCGATGATGGATTGCATACAGGGATTTTTCTAGATTATTACAATACTACGAAATTAAAACACATGACATATTGAAAAGAGACTGTTGTATGATATAATGTTTAAAATACGCTTTCATCCTAAGCTTTATTTAGCTAATCTCTTAAACTAGTTTTGTTTAAAATAATCTAAAGTAATATACAACGACGACGTTATGTTGTTATATAATTAAGTTATTACCACGGAAATGATACAACTAAAACTTATAATAGAATATTAATGAGGTGAATAAACAAAACTTTGTTATTTCGTGTTCGTGATGGAAAGCATTAAAACAGAGCCGTCAATGTAAACATTGTCACCCTGTTTCTTAATGTCTTAATGCTCTCAGTTGAAATTACTCGGAGTCTCCGCAACGTACGGCAGTAAGGAAATGGTCATTGCTTATATCAAATAAGGAAGCCGGATCATGTCAGTTTGGTCCTAATGTCTACGGATTTCGCGATCCCGCCAGCTAACGGGGGGTCTTTAAAGTAATCACCTCAGACATTTGGAGACACGTTCTACTTAATTCAGACAAGTTCTAATATGTTCAGTCATTACTACCTTTCATAGTTACGGCCTTAATGTTTAAACATTTAGGCGTGAATGTAGAGCGACAATCATTGAGGTCAGGTGTTAAATAAGTAGATTTTGAATAACATACCTTCGTTTTGTGGTTTGTAGAGTATGTTAGTAGTTACGTTGTGCTTATTTCCTGCCTCCTAATGTAAGTTATGAAATCAATGTGCGAATAATTCTTCTAATGGCAGCTGTTTACTGATCCGTGATCTAATACATATTAACGTCGCCTAAACGAAGATATACGATGTTTTTCAAATTAGTAGAGAAAACAAATTATCTTATCGACTGAAATCATTAGCAGATACAGTGGGCCATCTCTTATACACACAATTATTTAACAGTACGTTTTCTTGGGACTTAGTCATTATGACTGAATGAATTTGTATTCGAATTAAAATAGGTATTAATGTGAGGCATCGCTTGCTTTTGTAATGTTGAAATTAATAACTGTTAGTCAGGGAAAAGGTAACGTTTTCATTTTGACCGAGATCTTCCTTAAGCGGTATTACGCTAAGATCGATAATACCTATTGGAGCTACAACAGGGTTGCTAAATGACAGATATTTCTGGACATTTATTTATTTTTAAAGCTTAATTAAACAGTTAGATGAGTTTAATACTGAAAGGAAAAAATTACAACCTTGTAATAACTTAATTGGCACTATGATCATGATGACCTTCATACAAATTAGTAATTCAATGTAAGACCTAGTTATTGGTATATTTACGTTTGTTTGTTTGTTTGTCGTATGGTTAGTGGTCAACCTAGTGTCAAAGTTGTTCAAGCCGCCCGAGAGGCCTTCGACATGGCTTAACGACTGTTACCTTAATTATATATACGTGATAGACAAACAGTTCAGGCCGTATGATAAATTTGCAACTAAGTACATTTTAATACTTATGTGTAAAATATGATATACGACTAAGAAGATATATGTAGTTAGACTTTGTATTTTACAAAGCATATGTAGAGCTCTTTAAGTTTAAGATTTTGAAATTCAAATGCACTCTTTGGCTTTAAGTTGGTATTCTAGGTGGCGACGACGTGAAGGTGTCTGTTTGGCATTTGGTTGCATCTCCACTGCAATGTAATGTTACGTAAATTGCTCAATTATATTTGAATAGATAATGTAGGAATTACAAGTTGGCCGATCAAACGAACTTTGTGTCTGTAAATTATATTTTTTTTAAGTATAAATAATTGTGATAGTAGAAAATAAACAAAAATTATTAAATTTTCAATATAAATATAGGTATCAGCATAATTGTATAACACGAAATTTACAATTACACATTGTTATCTTCTATTTCAAATTATCGGATATAAAATGATTTTGAAGGAATCGCCC
This sequence comes from Anticarsia gemmatalis, assembly GCF_050436995.1. Lineage (NCBI taxonomy): Eukaryota > Metazoa > Arthropoda > Insecta > Lepidoptera > Erebidae > Anticarsia > Anticarsia gemmatalis. The sequence goes on from NC_134759.1 coordinate 9,577,479, forward strand.
ACATTTTGGGCAGCCCTGGTTATAAATCAATCACGTTGTATTTGTCACGTTTTCAATTAATATTTTCAGGTTCTTGATTCCTGGCTGTGAACAGCCGTTCATCCGTTCACTGTCGACGTAATTGCGACTATTTGTCCTATCGCCAATGACAGGAGCTCTTTTCTCAGTTTTCTTTGTGTTGAAGCTACAGTTTGAAATCACTAAGCGATATTGGACAGCATTCTTAAGTATTGTTGTATGTAGTATACCATGTAAGTATGTTCTTAGGAGAACGGCAAAAAGGTCTCGAGGGGTCACCTTTAAGTTCGTTTCAAAGTTTATGATCTAGACTCAGCTATCTCCCTCGTCCTTCTGAGTATCCATAAACTCAAAATATTGATGCGATCCCGATGTTCTGATAAAGTAACTCTTATACATATTTGGTGTACAATGTGTACAAAGTTAGTTTATCATTCATCGATGACTTTATTCAGTGTAAGGGTAAATGGTCTATAAGCAATAGCTGCATTCGAGTGTATTAAAAATCCGATCAGAATCGGTTCAGTGGATCCGCGTTATAAGCGAAACGGGGCGAACGTTGAATTTTATGAAACACTACCAATGCCCGCGACCGTGATTAAATCCCCTTCGTACCGTGCTATTTAGGTTGAAGTTGAACGAACTTTAATAACCACGCTACGTAGAAATATGAAGAAAAATCTCTTTTCGACATGTAATTTAATATTTTCGCTATCAAATTTTACCATAATAACATCGTAATAGCCTCTCTGATGTAATCACTTCCCCTTTTATATTCATACGTAGTCATTAGAGAATTTTATTTTATTTTCCTCATGCTTCGGAGTCAAATGGCACTTGTTTGATGAATTTTGTTGTTGAAAGGTATAAGAGATGGTACGGAGTTACGAAGTGTACTACCTTGACATTATCTGACCTACTGCACTTCTAAGTATGCACCACTGGCTTTGTTCGGTTACTAAAGTCTTGTATCATTTAACGATTTAAACTGGTATAAATTTATTGCATTTTTATCATTCATAAACATTTAGACACGTCGCTTTTTTAAAATAATATTACTGTGAATTGCACCTATCAAACGTTCCCTCAAAACTGTTGCGAAATTAGAGGCTTTTCAAATACGTGGGCTACAATGTAACAATTATCTTATTACAGGCACTCGACGGAGCCTTACAATTAAGTTACCTTTTAATTGTTCGCCCTTTCTAACATTATACTAGTGTAGGTCTCCAGTTATTCATTTGCATACTATCAGTTCGAGGTCAACGCGCCGTCGTGTACAATTAGTGTGGTTGGTTACAATATGTAGGATCAGACGGCCCAAAGGCCCGATCTCCCAATCCGGGACATGAGCGTTTATTAACGGAGTCTTGTCACTAATTAGGGTCTAGGCTTACTCTGAATGTGTGCGTGAACCTCTACACAGTCTACACTGTTTACTATCTATGTGTCCCTATCATATATGTTTTAATGGATTCCGCAGCAAATGAGTATGTAAGGAGATAATGTAGTGTGCGTGTACGACACCGGGACTATGATTAATAGTGTGTTAGACTTGTAGCAGCATGGCGTGAGCATCGCGATACATATCCATTATTACAGAGTATAATAACTGATGATTTTCAACTATCGATCTAAGAACTTATGTCGACTTACCTCTATCAAAAGCAAAGGAAAATGTGGTTTTATTTTCGAATGAACACATAGAATTTTTCACATAATGACGCGTCGGTTCCAGTGGTGCAAAAAGAGTAGTACTTGGCTTCCTGTCTTTAGTACTTTTGAAGTGCATCTTCGCCACTACTTCGCCCGAGATACATCTTTGTGGATCCTTTCTTGGTTTTATGGCGACACTAGATCTTGGGCGTGACTTTGTAAGAACTGTAAGAACTCCTGTAGTTTTTGTTCGTATTGGAACTGATGGGCGAGATGAAAGGAATAGTTCGTATTGTATTTTATTCTTGTTGGAGAGTTGTATTTCTCGGGGTGTTGAAATTATTGTTATCGGTCTTCTTGTTTGTGCATTCATAGAATTTATGATTTCTATTTAATGTTACATTTGCTACCGGTAAGCTAGTAAATAGAGATGTATAAACAAACTGTTCTCTTGCCGAAGGGATTATATTTGTGTGCTATATTTGGTTTTGAGATCCGGCTGTCAAAGAGATTTGCGAAGCTAGCTTTGATAGGAACAAGACGTGGCGTGACGGGTCTGAATTTACAATAACAGCAAAATCTTACTAGAGAAATTCTCTTCCTAGTGCACGTATAGTAAGAAAACATCGCCAGGAAACCATGCTGTCAGTTCTCTATTATATTCTGTATAGTCTGAATTCTACAAACCTGAAATTGACTAGCTTTATGGATTTGCTTTGTCCGGCAGTGCGCTTGACTGAACGAAACTGAGTTTGCTATCAGAGACCTACATAGTAAACATTGCAACAAAGTTCTTTCATACTGCGATGTGTATTTAAACCTTAGATTTGTATAAACACGAGCAGAGAAAAAGCTCGATTATCAATGAAAATTTGAGTAAATCGGGCTATAACTTTATGTTAGAACAATACTGAGTTTTTTACGTCCGAATCGACGAATAGTTGAAAATGTGTAAGCGTGAACATATTTATGCTCGTGACTATCCTTCATTGCCTATCACATGGATTGCGTGAACAGAGCAAATTACGCAAAGCTAAATACAGAGGTAATTTAATTGTGAGCGAGCCATCTGTAGGTGCAGTACTGTGTGATGAACTTGTGTTAATATATTCGCCGCAATTGCACTTCCAATTGACAACATTTCAAAATTTTAAAGTACCTAAAATAAAAATACCATTTCTTCATTTTCTCATTCTGAATACAAAACATATTTTTTTATATTTTTTGGCTCAATAATCCGGGAGAAATAAAATAAAAACCAAAAAATACGCTGTGACGTCACATATACGGAAGAATAACGTCTTACCTCTGCCTTTGCAATTTGAATAAAAAATATGTAGATTGACATTTGAAATGTCAATAATGTTTTAAAGTAAACAAACACGAAAATACCACAATAAATAGGTTACTGAAGTATTTAGCATCATTTATGAACTTTAAACATTATAGATTTCTCGAAATGAATCCTAGTTAACAGTATAGGGTTATGAAGGATCTCAAATATTGTTTTGTGCCATCTTACGAAAACAGTTCTGGAGACAATCGAAAACAATTTTTTGCTGCGCCTAACTCAAACAAGCAAGAATAGTGTAATGCTGTGGGTGTTGTGTGTCCGTGTTTAAGATACTCAAGCCACACTGTTATATACATAATGCAATAAACTAATTCAACATTCAGATGAAAAAGTCACAGTAGCATGTGGGTCAATAAATCTCCATAGTCCTATAATAAAAAATGAATAAAAAGACGTAAACTCATTTCAATTTGTTTTATTTAACACTTTCTAAAATAGTCTTAACAATATATTGCTTCCAGAATGGTTCAGCGTCTTCTAAAATCTTTGTAGTGTAATTTGCATCATACTCAATTTGTGTATTAATTTTGTCTGTTCAAAAGTTGGATCAGCAAAACAAAACAGATCTTTCAGCATGCATCTGAACCATTATTTGGGCCTTACATTATCCTTGGAGTTTGCCATTTTTCACATAATTCTTGATTGTTTTTCCACTTATTGGGCATTTTATTTCGCACAAATTTCGCAGAAATCCCATCTGGTGGAACACCAATAACAGGGGAAATTAGAATTAGGCCTGAACTTAGAATAACTCCAAAATCATTTTCTAATATTTTAATTAATTGTTTTTATAATGTTTTACTTCGTCTTATGGCTTTAAATTCAGGCACCTTATAGCCACCTAAGATACTTTGCACCAAAACACCATTTCCTGTTTGACAATGTACTGCTTCATAGATCCTAGAACCAGTGACTCTTCCCTGACACATGGAATGCCACAACTTTGAATCTGTTTGATCTTTTGTTGCTTCAGCTACACTGTCAATCACCTTTTCACTTTGAGCATCTTGACAGAACTGATTAAAATCCCTATAGCTATGGTCTTGCTGCTAGTGTATATACTGGAGCATTAATTAAATATGCTGTAGTCATTTAAAGTAGGCTGATGTTTACCACAATAATTCAGGATTAGTCCTGAGTCTATTTTACGCTTGTCACATTCTTCAGAAAATATGTACAAAGTAATGCATAAGTAAGTATGTTTTCGTGCATATATTCCAAAAGCATTAAGTAATTTTCTATGCGCAAGTTCCCGCTATCAGCAACTTGGAATCCTTCAGATACCTTCATGACTTATAAATAACGGAGAACGGAAAATAATAACTTATAAAACAATTAATGTATTTGTAAGCAAACAATAATACGATAGACGCTCCAGGTTGACAAGACACTGACATTTATAATTTTTTTTTTTCAAAATGATGTGACTTGTGAGGCAAAGGCATTATGCTATTCCACCGTATATGTGACGTCATTTGGCACTTACGTCTGTTTAGAATGAAACAATTTTCAAAGTGAAAATCGTGAATGAAAATAACTAAATATCACAAAAATAAAAAATATGGGTCCCTTTATTTCACATCTAGTTTAGAATAAAATGATAATATATGTTACTTAAAAAAATGAAATGTTGTCAATTGGCACTGTTTGTTTAACGTTTAGTAGGTTATATTGTTTGTTATCAAACTACATACATACTGTACATTAATGTGAGTGTGGTGTTTTGTGTATAGTGTTTTGTGACGGGATCGGGTGCACGAATACGATCCCCTGCGGCGATCTTTGGAAATGCAAGCATCGTTTTTGTCGGAAGAAATTCGAGGCAATATTTTTTCTTAAGCTTATTTATTTTTCCATTCTATATTATAAAGTGCTAAATAGTGTTTGTGTAATGTTCCTTTCCCTATTCATGAGCATTTTTTTCGCGAAATATAATGCAGAGAGTTCAAAGAAAATAAATAATGTGGTCAATGTAAAGGGAAATAACCTAGATATTAATTACGTTACACAATTAATATACACTTTATAGTAACAAATTTTCTAACAAACTCCATAATAATTTAGCGCAATCAAAACCGAAGTTACGTCGGCAATTATAATTCCACGTTTTATTTCATATCGCCCTTGTAACTCTACATTTTGACGTCTTAATATGGAGACGGCAGCGTATATACTTCGCGGAAATGGCTAATAACACATTTATCTGATTGAACACAATGCAGAGGGAAATAAACTTTGATCTTGACATTCCGCGAAGTTAAGTTGAACAATTAGTGAGATGTGGATTTATGTTATTGCGTACATTTCTACCGCATATTCGTTTTTTGGCAGAAACTGAATGCGGAATAAGATGTTAAGATAAAAATTAGATGCTTGAAAATCATATTGGGTAGATACTGTAAAGTAAATTAGTTGATTGCATATAATCACAATACGTCTACAGGGAAATACACATGACGTCATGAGTCATGGAAACATCGTAAGGAAACGTCCACTGATCTATGTTTATAAAGATACTATTACGTGATTCATACTTATCATCAGGATATATAAAACTTCGATCAGAAAACAAAATTGTATTGTACCAAGCTCTAAAAATTGTGTACATGAGCACCAATATAATAATACGAGTAGTAACACACATTTGCCGTCAGATGGATAGGATCCGGCGCTCAGCACACAGGCTATACAAATATCGTCAATACCGAGGGCCACGAGATCGGAAATAGCTGTACTAAGGACGATGACCGATGGAGAGCTTCGAGTGCCCATCCGAACCGAGACGTTATAATACCGAGCAATTTAAATTTTTCGCCCGTTTAGATAAGAACACTTGAAGGATTTGATTATGCGCTTGTTTGCTTGATCGAATTAGATTGTTTTTGTTTATTAATTAATGCTTAAATACTTAAAAGTAATTCATTAGGGCACCTATTTTATGAAAATGTAAACCTTGTTTAATTGGTCTACGTAGTTTAGACAACATTTAATTGATTAAAATCATTTGTCATGTCAAATGTTGCGCTTTTTGCCAATTGGCTTTTAGGGCCGAAACACGTCGCACAAACACACGTCAAAACTTGTCAATACAAATAAAACACCCCATAAATTGTACAGGCTTCATCTAAATATCCAATGACATCAAACAAGAGTGCGTTCGTGTATCAATTTATACATGCTCTGGGTAGAGGCGGCCCGAGTGGATCTATCCTGAATATTAGTCAGACGAGGGTTGACACGTGTCCATCCATCCGCGGTTATTGTCACTGCCGTGATCATACGCCTATACACACCCCTACCGTACTGTGCTGAATACGTTAACGCCCCCTGGCAGGTGATTCATATGATGCCTATTCGATTTCGTATAAAAAAGTATTCAGTGAATTGCAATTATATAACAAAAAAATAACTAAGCATATTAATAAACCTAATTTAAACTTGCAAGGCTTGGGCTCAAACATTTTTTACCATCACATACAAAATGTTTCAATTGTAACTAATTTAGGAATTACAAGCATTAAGAAATAGATTCATAACATTTATTTTTGTAATCTTTTTGCTAATAGATAATTTATTTGTTCCAGGTAAGAGGAGAAGTCATTAGTGTGACGCTCAACGTTTATTTCCTCGAACTCATTATACACCGTAAGTTTTATTCAGCAAACATCTACTGATATCAAAGCTCTACAAATCCCTCGTTATCGGAACAAAGAACACCCTTAGAATAAGCTGTTTTTTTGCGAAACACAATTGTTATTTATTCCTTGATCTTTGGTAAGTGATCTGGTGAACGTATGAGTTAAATGGCTATTTATGGTAATAAGTTGTTTCTTATATCTTCTTCCTATGAATGTTACTATGATTACTAACTGTGCACCGCTTCGTTTAGACGGATAACTTTTCTCCCTCATGAATATGGCAATCAGTTGCAAAGTCTATAAATAACCAAGCAAAATCTATACTTATAATAAATCTGTAGAGAGGTCAATTCTGTACATTGAATATATTAAAAAAAAAACCAATGGGGGATGTTTAGTAACGGATACTGATACCGAATCTGCAATTTATAATTTTCTTTTCTGTCTGTCTGTCTGTCTGTCTGTCCTCCGTCTGTATGTGTCGCTATCACGTAAAAACTACCGAATAGAATGCACTGAATTTTGGTATATGCATAGAATAAGTAGTGGAGCAGTTTCTAGGATACTTTTTATAGCATAAAATTTCAAAGATTTTTAGAAAATTGAAAAAAATACGTAGAAATCGTTTGAACCTGCGTTTTCCTATAGAGACCATAGATGGCGTTGCAATCTATTTCACAACATTCGCATATATATAAAGTTAACGCTGCGTCTGCCGTATCGATACCTGTTGTTGGCACCAACCAATAGATGGCGTTATAGTTCGCAACAAAGCATGTTTTTTCTAATTAATTTATTTTGATGGCTTTATTGTAAAAAAAATACCTTTGAAACATGCTATACATTTATAGGATTTTCAAACATAAATGTTGTATGATATTTTACACAAAAATGTTGGTTTACGTGGGTCCGGTGCGGTCGGGATATCCTAGATGGCCAACAGAGTAATTTTGTTTGTTGTCGTTGTTCGCCGCAACTAACAGATGGCGTTGTTGTTCGAAACACATAACCAAATTAATTGGTTGCATTAAGGAAATAAATTGGATAGCTATGAAACAGACTATGTGGTAAGTTTTAAAAAATAAACAACGGATGATATATAAAAAAATATTACGGGTCACGTGATTTCGGACGTATCATCGCAAGTATACAATGACATTATTACGCGTGTGAAGAGCTCCGGCGCAGATAGACTTTTGACTTTTGACTGCCTCTGTGGCGCAGTGGTTTAGGTCGCCACGCCGATACCACTGCAACGGGAGGTCGTGGGTTCGATTCCCACACGGGACAATTATTTGTGCGATCCACAAATAATTGTTTTGGGTCTGGTTGTGCTTTGTGTCCGTTGTTTGTATGTTTGTAAAAGTCCCCGCGACACAAGAGCAATTCTTAGTGCGGGAGTAGTCTTTAAAAAAAAAATAGGTCTGTCTGTACCTATAATAATATTCTGAATCCAGACGGGTAAGCAATGGTCAGTCTATAATAAGGTATTATATTTTATACTGTAAACTGGTACGGATACAGACGAGAGCGGAAAAGAAGGTAACCACAGGAAATCAGGCCTGCCTGAGCCTGTGCCACATTGTGTGCCCTTCGGGTCCCTTTCGTAAATAACCATTAGATGACAAAAGAGTTGTTAGCATATTTATGTGTAGGTGTATCGAGTGCTTCGCAATTCGCGTGCTCAAACGAATAAGCAACAGTACGAAATTCACGCGAGCGGAGCTGCACGGGTCAGCTAGTTCATAATAAAAACCTTTTCCGCATCAGAGAAACAGAGGTGTATGTTATGTCAATATAATTTTCAATCATACCTTCACCCGAATACCAATTACCGACGAATATCTCCAATTCATATTTACAAACATTAAAAGGTTTTTTTTTGCCGTGTTTACCCCACCATCCGTGATAAGATCTTTCGCGTGATATTCTCTGTACTGGTGATCGCTATAAGACGAAAAAGTGCGTCGTAAAATAGCGTTGAATTATCTGATAGCAAAAAGCGCGGACGTCGGCATTAGTATCAGGCAATGAAATTAGCGATTTTACTGGCGGAATTATAATAATAAAACGAGGGTTGTGACATTCCAGGATTAGGGTTCTTTTTATATTTTAAGAATCATCTAGCGTTTGCAGTATTTTTTTTGTTGGTTTTCCCAAAAGATTTTCTTTAAGATAACATAAATTGTCACCGAACGCTTTTTTATCAATTTAATCTTTGTTATGCAAAACGTGAAATCTGGAAATCTCTTCTCTTATCTAAAATATCAGCTTAGCGGAAGTGTTTCACTTGAAACAGCCTCAATTTGCATAAGGCAAGTGAAACTAAATTACATTATAGGTAGTGAAGCCATTTCACCCGACGTCATACATTACTTAGGTTACAAACGCTCACTTCGAGACCGCCTTACTAAAGCGCTATGTGCGGAGACAAAGCGGCATTCGCTTTGGGCGTCCCATTACAGTAATGCGGAGCTAAAACTTGACTGATTACTGGTCTGCCTGGATGAATTTTTCCACTGTCACACCCCACCGTCGTCGGTTTAGACAGACATTAGCAGTATTAGAGGGATTTTCTCGTCTGTGTAATCGAAATTCTCGGTTAAACGAGCGCCCCGCAGCTGTTATCTTGTTCGTCCATCATTACACAACTTTTCTTGAGATAATGAACGTAAACGCACCTTTTTTCCTCCGTTACATAGTTCATAAACATTACGCAATATCAAAACGAAAGTGAAACACATAATGAGAGAAAGTTAATGTAAATAATTCTGGTACCTAATAGAGGTTTGAATTAACATTCAGCTGCTGAGATTCATAGAAGCCGACTTCTGAGTAGCTAAAATAACACGTAAAATATTATTACAATGGAAATTTTCAGAAGAGTTCCTCAAATAATTTTCTTCATAATATTGGTTGAGTGCCGCATCAGCACTATTCCTCGAAATTTCCATATTCAAATGTGAACATCAAGTTAATTTACTGTAGGATCTTAAATTACCTTTGAAATTAGATATATTTCGCTGTCACTGCGGATGTAATTTACATTTATTATTGGCCTTGTTGAATATTCATTAATTTACGCAACTACGTATTATTCTTGTTATTTGGGTCGTGCACGCGAAAAATACTTTACGACTATCGTTAACTCGATACTATCTGCACTTAATGCATTTTATATTAGACTCATAAATATGCTTCAAAGTTAATTGTTGACGTCAAATTTAGAACTTTACTTAAAGCAAGCTCCGGCACAGATTTGTTGGAAGACCTTTTGGTCCCATTATAATTCTGTTATCTGAGGTCCTTAGTTCTCTGTGTTCTTGTCCTAATTACTAACGGAAGCTAGGGATTTTAATACGGACAGGCATCTTAACGTGCCTTCCGAGACACGACAAGAGGATTTGTGAGCATAACTAAGCTGTTCCTTTCATCTCTGAATGCTAAAAACTTTCCTTTATACGGTTATAAACAAACCATGTAAGGAGGTTTAGGTTTACGAATAGGATGGGAAGATTGAATTATAATAATGAGCATGTGGGTGAGGTAGAGGGCCTAATATATATAGTATGTTACAACATCAAACGTCAAAGTTCATTGACTTAACTACCAAAATAGAAATCTTTGAAAATTAACGATCATTTTGAAAGGTATTCTAGTATGTGCCCTTGGATGTATAAAGGCTCAATATCAACCCCCTATCTTTTAACAGCGACCAAGTACTTTCTAATTTTAATCTTGATTAATAAACTCTGATCGTTTAATAGTTAAATAATGGGTAATAAAGTCACTTTAAATTATGAGTTCCTTCTGCAATAAAAAAGTAATAAAATAGTATTTCGAATAAAATATTAACAGTCAATGTGAATTCGTGCGCCATACAAATTGCTGGTACATTAAAAACTATCGTATATTTAACATCAATTAAAACTTGTGCACTCTGCACACCGTACCATGAATTTGTATATGTAAACTGTTGCAGTTAATTTGAAGTTTAATATTGTACTCGTTTGACATGGACGCCTAGCGAGTGTGAATATTTGAAAATGTAATAGGCGTATTATAGTATGCCGAAATTTACACCTGATTAATAACATGCGTCAACTCTAGTTTAGGAAGTAATTTAATAAACTACACTTTAGATACATGCTTTTCAAAGTGTTATTAAGATATATTATGTTGATAATCCTAGCAGCATTTTGTAACCCGACGAGATCCTTACGATAACTATTACAAAGCCTTGATTTATTATTATCTCACACGATTTTTTCCTGATTGTTAATACTACAGTCGCTATCGTTCACAACAACGACAAACAACACGTAGTAGTGGCTCTAAATTATTGCTGACTATTGTTTTCAATGCTATTATCGTTCGGTACGTATCCTGGTCGTGTCTGGTGCAGTCACGTCAGGGGGCAATTATAATTAAAATGGCTTGTTCAACGACAACAGCGTGCCGCCATCGAGGTCGTGTCACTCATTGTTTACTGTAATGTGCTATGTCATTATTTCCACCGCCAATAGTTCCGTACACAGGTCTCGAACTGCTTTATTGTTAGTCAATTTTCGGTGGCTTCCCATTCTGATGCGGTTGGAATATGTAATTCCTGTTGCAGTTCCGTCTTATACGTAGCATACAAACGAGTGCTACTTAAGTCAGCGTTCAAATTGTTATTGTTTCAATATCTCCTAGAAATGTCTTTTAATTCATAAGTTCATTGACACGGAAACAATACAGAAGAGGAAATATTATAAGAGGTTTTTGATCTCCGCGTACTTATTTTGGTTTAACTTATTGTTCAAATAATTTAATAGAAGCCGTTAAAGTCATTTCCTGTACAACTGTGAATCAAACACAAAAGGGAACATTGAATCTATTTTCCATGAACGTGGGCTTACTGTTGCAAAACTGGAGTCAATCTGTAGCTTCCTGGGAGAGCACCGCTGCGATTGCGTGTCCATACATATTCAAGCGTTCATACATCACGGCATAACCACGGAGCTCACAGACACATAATAACATGCAACGCGTGAGACGCTCGTGTATCCCCATTTATTCAGATACCCTGTTATCTGTGATCCCTTTGAGCCTTAGGCGATGTTGATTCGGTATTATGTACTGGCTCAGATTTAGGTTAAAGTGGTTTTCTATAGCTTGAATTTTAATTATAGGATGCGGGCTATAATTTACTTATTTATTTGCCTGCACCAGGGATGTTTCCTTCGAATTCATTTTACAGTCGAAAGTGATTATAAGCAGATAAGTGCTTAATAAGATGCTAATAAATACAAAGCCATCTTGAAGTTTTACGAGTAATTACTGCAGTTTGGTTTGTACAGTATGAGTGATCGTCTTGTGCATTTGAAATTTTGAGCATCCATATCAAATTTCATTTAAATTTGATTAATACGAGCCGTCATTATTTATAAATAATCACCTCATTGTAAAACATGAATCCAGACAAGAAAAATCTTAGTTCATTATCCTTTGAAACGAAAGACATTGCATTGTAGAATGGCTACTCCCATTAGTTATAGGTCATCTACCTTTTTATAGAGACGTAATGAGACGTCGGCACGGAGGCTTGGGTGAAGCTAGACATTAGATAAATTAAGTGTCTTTTTCTTGTGACTAAAGTCCTATCTTCGAGTTCGTAGAATTATAAATTACTGCTCTTTGTTTTGACTTAGGTATTATGTTCTTATTTGTGTTTCAGACATCTAGGTAATTTGCACAACAGAATATAACAAGAAAACTATTTTTAAAACAGGACAAGGAAAATATTTTTGGGGTCTAGTATTATATTTATTTTTCCTAGCCTGAAAGGCAATTTGTTTACGATTTTTTACATCCAACAAAATAATCACATAATACTTATATGTTTTAATGTATAGCTATTTTTTGCTTTATCACCTTGAGTCTGGTTTTGCAATTTAACGCCTTACGCGTAAAAAATGTGGAAGTCATATAAAAAATCGGTCAAGAACAAACCGATAATTTACAGCGAATGTTCTCTACCATAACCTAGATTTTACATTGGTAAAAGTACATTTAGCTCGAGTTATACAAAAAGTATGTAGTTACTGCAAGTACTACGCGGTATTTTTAGCTCGCAGTTTTTGTGCACATTCTATAATGGTCGATTTATGTGTTTTCAAGTATTTTTGTTGGCAAAAAATATGCTTCGATTTCTACAATATTATAACATTAAACAGTAATATTTTTTGTTCAGCTACATAAATAAACATTACGGCCTTTGTACTATATTTACCTGTTTATTAAAACTATCAATAAGCCGATCTTTTAACATAAATCTATTAAACATATTAATTGAATATAGTAATTGTACATCCAGTAACTGACCGTGAAAGATAAAATCGAAAAACATCTACCTACTGATTAATGATGTAAACGTTCTTGACGAGGTCGTACTAATTGAAGTACAATTATTCCAGTGGCTTAGGTTTCTTCATATAATAGCTACTACACACTAATTATATTTGCCGATACACTAGACAATGTGACTTGAAGGATTTTGGTTGTAAGAACAAAATCGAAAGGTCAAATTACAACACAGAAGCCGGAATATTATATTTACAAAATAGAAAAGCTTAATTCCTATATCTTGGTTTTTCGTAATTTGTAATGGATGTAGACTCTGGTTAGGTTGCTATAACAATGCAAATCTTAGTATTTCGAACTTGTACGAACCAATGTAATTATTTTACTATTCATAACATTCCCAAAGTATAATAAAACAGTCCGTACTACCATGCATTCACTCGATTTCTAACCATCATATCACCTGACAAATCATATCCTCTAGTAACACCTCGCGTGAATATTGTATGTGAAAACAAATGGGTTTATCATATAACCGTGTCCTATCCGATAGCCAATATCATTGTAATCTGATGCGACGTGACAGGCGGATTTGACGAGGTTCCGAATTAATCCAATGCGAACCACTGTCCATATGCTTTTAGTTTTGTTTCGATACCAATGAACTGATATATTTGAAACTATTTTGTACGAATTAATAGAATTAACGAGGAACACGCTTTGTCGGTGCAAAGTTTTTGTTTCGAGCGAAAACAGGTCAATTTGTTTTGATTAATAGCGTTCGATGATATTGCGTGATGTATGCGTACAACAAATCATGAGTTGAACGATATCAGTAACTGTAGTTTGTCAAACTACACGGATCGTTTATTAAGTTGGTTATTGACGTTGAAGCAATCACCCTATTAATCGATATTGGGATACACGTATTTAGATGCAATATTGTTAGTTATATTAGACATTGTACTGAGCCGACTACAATGCTGTAAAATGCAACTAAATCTTTAGCCGTTCTGAAAGAATATTCTTAGAAAACGAAGGTGTACCTTTGTTTTCCAAGAAGCCAAGCCAAGCCGAATTCAAATAAAAATACCAATATTCACTAACAATACTGTCTGCTCATGGTAAACGCACGTCAAGACGTGTTGTCTATACAAAACAATATGAGCTTTGCAAAACACAATACAATAAATCTCACGTTACTTGTATCGCGTGACTTCTCACGTCGTTCGCGACATTCGCATACATTTCCCACTCTTGGAGGCAATCCGACGTTGCGTCGGGCGGCGGCGTCTAATCTCGACCGGTTGTATCGAGGGTGTATTACTATCATGTGCATATTGAACGCCCGTGGTCGGGATTTATCGGATCCTGTCGGAGTATGTCGATTGTAGCGAACGTGTTGCGTGTTACTTTAGACCCAGCGTTATTGGAAACGCATGAAGGTGCGTTAACTTCTACAAGTCACTGCGTACTAATTGATGAATAATTATTGTATTTCCACGAATGCACGACATTAAGAACTTTAAAATAGCATCTTGCTGTTTTTAATTGACTGCGTGACAATTCGATACTAATTAATTAGTTGGAACGTATGTTGTTTTTAATGTAACACTAATCGTAGCGTGTAAAATCTAACAGCTGTAATTTTAAGTGTGGTTGTGCGGAAATGCGTAAATACGCTAGTATGTGGCACGATTGTCACGATTCGTTTAGTTGTCACGTCCATCATTCAGGCGCGTGCTTTAATCAAGCTACTATTATATAATGCTTATTCTTTAAAACAACTCCGCTTATGTGCATAAATCACGTACGAGGCGGACGCTTGTAGGGTTGTCAAACATTAATACATCACTTTTAATTCCACATTACCCGTTGGCATTACGTTATTGCTACATACGTACTACTTTACTTGCGCGGTATTAATGATCGTAACAACTACTTATTTCCGAATTAATAATTCATATACAGACGGTAATAAGGTAATTTCATACTATTTAATGGACTCAACGTAAGTTGTGAGCTGTTAATGTGTTTAATAGGCATTCTTATATTCTCTTCTTAATCCAATCTTAGAAGCTGCTACTATTTGAGACTGTAAGAGCGTTTAATACTTTACCAGCTTCCTATATCTCCTTTATAAATATGAAGGTATATAAAGGTAAGAATAGAATAAATCAAGGAAGTAATAACTCTTAAATGTGGTGTGTATGGTAGCCCTAAACAAATGACAATCTGTTCTAATTCGGTGCGTGACTTTGAACCGCGAGACGGCGACATCGAAACCAATTACTCGACACTTGTTATGTTAATTAGTCGCTGCGTTAATATAGTACCTACTTGAGCATCTGTATGACGCTATTAAATTAATATATGTCGGGAATCGGATACGATATAAGTTTGTAGGGTTGGTCGTAGGAGAGTCTGTAATGATTGAATATTAAGTGTCTAATGTCTTAAAGTTAGGCAGGTGAAAATTTTCGTAATAAAAAATTATATTATTATTACATACCGTTGAAATAATAGAAATATAAGGAATTAAAGTTAAAAATGGCGATATCTTGTATTCTACGAATTGCGGAATTCAATTTGAGATTAATCAACTGGTCCCTAACTTCGTTTAATAAAAATGTTTCTGAAAAAGAACACAAGACACACCCCCATGGACGTTGTAATTTATGGTGCAAACACAAAAAAAGGTAAAACGTAATATTTACAATTACATTTTAAATGTGCACTCATTGTAAAAGTTTGCAGGTAAAACTAACTAAGAAGTCAATCGCTTTGCCCTGAAATGTTTTAATTTCCCGCGGGATCCTTAACTTTCTAGAGTATTACGTAATTTATCTGTATTTGCTTTTTGTACTACGGACTTTGTTTTTTCAATTAGCTGTGTTTCTATGATTTATCCTGCTTCGTATTCCCAAGTATATTATGTGTAGGTCGACTCCATTACCATTGAAAGTCATATTAAAGATTTTTTTTCAAATGGTGTCTTTTTATTCGACTCGTTAACAATTAGTGTCAGTCTCGCTCGGTCCTGTGTAACAATGGGTCTATTTCTGGCAGCCCTGATCAGTCACAATCAGCCGAGTAGAAGTAATTACATGTTCATTAGTGTGACTGAGACGACACGCCACGTCGCGTGCGCGTACACGAACATCCGTCCTCTTGTACTTGTTACCAAATAATTATATACTTGCCTATTGAATTTCAAATGACAGATGAAGGGTGAAGGACGTAAAGGTTAGAAGTGCTGCGTATGTCTTTTAGTTAATTTATAGTACGTTTTTCTAGTAAAGTATCTATATGGTCAAAGTAAAGGAGTAGAAAAAATAAAAATACAGTCGCTTAATGACAATAATCTCTTATAAAAGAGCAAAAGCAGAGCCTTTAAACAATTTTGACATTATGCTGGCCTCTAACCAAACAAAAGAAATATCTTAGTTCTTGACATTCAATTATGTGGTCAGACCAGGTACTTATTAAATATGCTGCATATTCAATTCAGTTTTTTATTTGAATAACATAAACATATTACGTGGTATGTATTGTTTGCTAGAATATTAATTAAAATCGTTGTATGTTCGTTGGTTAAAATCGCGCGACTTGAAACCACCGATCACGTGCAAGCGCTACCAATGTTTACACATTACATCACGCCTTCAATTCCGACACGTGTTTTAACTATATCACGGTTATGTAACGTTCATGTTTACTTTGTGTGCATTCATCACGTATGACCTTTCCGATGGTAAATTTCTCGTCTGCGACTACAGAGAAAGTCGTTCTGGTTGTAATGCTCTGCCTGAATCTTTAAGGAAGTACAAATTATGATACTCAGCACATACCATAGAGAAGTGTATATTAGCTAGACATCACTAACTCACGCGGCAATGCTATGGGTATGCATTTATCCTATACCTGTGTATGTTACTAAAAGTTGCAAGTCTGTCGAGTGTGTAACGCGAGCAGCCATTGTTTACGCGCGTGTTCGGGCGTGACGCTTCGAATGAGAATCGACGGTGTGCGCGTGTGACGTAAGCAAATGACGTTGTATTTCGTTCAGTGTGTTTGGTTGGACGTAATTACGTTTGTTTTCCAATAAGCTGCACTTTGATACGTTACGGTTTGCCGCGGCTCAAAGTCAAATAGTCTGTGTTGAGATAGTTTCGTGTGTTTGCCGAGTTCTGTTTGATTAGGTCTTTATGTAGTTTGTGTGATGTCTAGCTTAGGACTTTGTACCAATGTCACTAAGAACAAACAATACAGAAAGCCTAGCTTCAATAATTTATGGTCGATTCTAGGTCATACAAATATCAACTGTCAAAAATGTTATGATTGATAACAATCTATTACAATTTCACTTCTATTGTATTTGAAGGTTTCGAGCTGGCGTATATTTTGATAACTTTCACCACTTACATGTACAATGGATGTTCCAATAAATCTCTATAGTTAAATATTGACAGGCAGAAAAATGTTTCAAATATCAAATACTTAGGTAACATTAGTTTTGTTTTGGCCAAACAATTCATCTAGTTTGTGAAGGCACATAAATCTTTTATTTCGACTACATTCAATAACACTTTACGCGAATTGGAAATTGAAATACTTTTAGGTGAGTCTGTATGACATTCTTTGAAAAGAGATTTTATTAATTCAAGCTCGAATTCTGTGCTGAATTTAAATCAAATAATGACTTAGCCAATAGTTCTTCCATTTGTTAGATTTAAATTCAGCATAAATGATCTCGTTGCAAGACGTTAATCTCTTTGCTTAAGTAGAGCTTCAACTCTAGGTTCTTGAAATTTTCATAATTGCTGGTTGAATATCAAAGATTTTTGTACTACCACCTATCCGTATTTAAAAATTCTATTCACAGGTTTAATTGTCGTTTTGCGCCATGGTCACGCTCATAGGATGTCTTGAATTTGAACTGACGTAATAATATCTGTTTAATAAGTTGCATTAGAAAACTTTTAACGTGGTGATAAAGAGGCAGGGCAGGCTCGAATCCCGCTCGTAACAAACATTTTAGTCGGATTCATTACTTTGTATTCGTTTCAGTTCGCTTTGTGTCTATCATCTCAAAGTTCTAGATCTGAAGTTTTTACTTCCTGCTAGTTTTGTATCAGACTTTATTACAGAACAAAATAACGTGATTAAACTTAGTTTGTAAACGCATTATTCTATAGGTTGGTGATGGATTATTTGGTAACTTTGTCAATAATAATTAAACAGCTTCATCTTTCAATCTTTCACTAACATGACACGGTTTCACTAGAAATGCTCGTCTAGACTTATATTGGCTTTGATAAAACGAGTTATCTACGCCGTTGTTTCTCAACCTTTGTGTGCTACGATCCGTAAGGCAGAAAATATTCCTTCACTATAAGGATTTTCCATTGTTTTATGTGTCTGTGATCCCACCTATTATTTCATTTCCTATGAAAGTATCACAATCAAGTTCTGACAATTTGTTTAAGATGTTTGCTCTAGATCAGAATGATGTCATTTTCATGGCTTTGTGATAGAGTTAAGACGTACCAAAGGGTCACAGGCCTAAGGTTGAGAATCAAAGACATCGACAGACTCGCCTACTATACTAAATAATAGATGAATCAAAGTATTATTTTCTTAGTATCCATTACTATTGTATTCACGTTTACAAACCTGAATTACGGTTAGATATACAATTCGATATTGTATTAGCAATACGATCTATGCGAAGTTATTTATTTTTTGTTTGTTCAGAATAGAATTGAAGTTACTTTATTTATTACACAACAGATAGTGCACAAAGTAATTTGTTTGATACATTATTTTGATTTATCTTTGATTTAAACTAAATGTGTGTGCTCAGTAATAAATGATTACGTCTATGATTCAGTGAAAAAAAAAAATACAATAATGTCTGCTAAAATCCTTTGTTAAAAAGATAAAATTTCGTTATTACTTTGTAAATAAATTACAATTACTTTATATCGTAGAAGTGATGGAATTACCTGGCTGTTAGGCGTTTCACAAAACATTACCTTTAGTTGTTTAACATTAAATTTTATAATGTACTTAAAAACTATACGACAATGAATATTCGGACAAAACTACTTAATTCTAACTCTAGGTTCTAAAACTATATTGTTCAACTAGTTTTAATGTTCTGTAACGCATTGCTCGCCCGTTGTATGTTTGTAAATTCTCAGTTTCGGAACTAAAACTTTGCTCCACATCAATTCTGTTGTTGCCGTCGCCCTCACATATAAATACTAGGAAGTTTTCCGAAGCTGGTGTCGATATGCAGTGTTTTTGGTTTGTTTTATTTCTCGTTGAATATTTTGCTATTGCGTGGGAAGAAATAATGTTTTGCACGTATTTATTTATGCTCTTACAGTATTATATCGCAGTGAAATGTGTAGACCACGAGTATTCTGCGAAGCTGTGAATTTTTACTATCATTTATGAGAACGGTTAACTTGATATAGAGACAAGTTGCTTGGTCAATACTCTTCTATTCCTAATTAATAACTAAATGTATATCAGTGCTGATTGCGCAAAGTTCCATTATTATTTAAATTAATTCTGCGAATGTGGTACGTTTCCGCACTTTCAAGGTATATCGCGTCGATACATCGTCACATTTTATTCGCGCATTTCTATCTCACATTTATCGGCGCATATAAGCACGAGTCTGCTATTTCCCTAAATCGAATATCGAAGTATGTCGCATGTTTGCCTACGTCGGCGGAGAGAGGCTTTCACAACACTTTTGTTCGGGGAGTTACAACCACGTACCACTTTTATTTTTCACACCAACATTGTATGTAGTTTGTTAATCTAATATAATGCGGCGCAACGTTCAAGTTTCCCTATCGTTTTATTTATGAGTTCACAGACCTTGGTACAAGTCAAATGTATGCCAAAGATAAACAAACTTGTGTAGGTACCTTTGCTGAGGGTTTCCGAAGTTGCTCACTGTTGGTCTTAATATTTAACTACGAGTTTTGGTGTATTCGAGTTTCTGTAGTGGTGCATGGTTTGACACTGTAGCTTAGGGCGTTTTCACGTGTACTTTATGTTATGTTTCCGTGATAAAAGAAATACCAATTTACTTTACTTCTTTGGATTATAGATTTAGGATTAGTTCCAAATGTAGCTAAACAGACAAAGGCACCAATACTGTGTGCCTAACAACAAGTCTGTATATAAAACATAGTGGCAATATTCAAAAGTTAGCTTTCATATAAACATAAGGCATTGCGTGAAATTGCTTCGCAATATTCTTTACGAGATGATAGTACGAAAAAATATATAACATTGTTTACCCTTGGGTGGGTATATATTTGATGTCAATCCTTTATGCTGATTCCAATATTAAAATGCTCTCTTTTATGGCGAATTTCCTTTGTTGTCGTTTGAGAAATAGTGCTCATTTTTGTAAAGATTTAGTTATACGATTATATTTGTCTTATTCTTATAGGTATAGTATTATTATGTAGGTATATCTTTAGTTAATAAGTTTTCAACGAAATTTTCCTATACTTATAGTTTGGATACTGAATAAAAATGCTGATAAATATTTATTTTGTAGGTACAAGTATTGTGTGTTGAATATTTACATAATTTGCGCGTCAACAGACTAATGCCAGTAAACTATTTGATTTTGACAATCATTAATCATGTTCACCCTGGTTTCACCCATTCAATTGACTAGTTATATCCACACGGCGTGGATAAATTACGAAGTCCCATTTTGTATACAAGTACAATGATGGGGCATAGCTGAGTTATGAGCAATAACTTTGACTAAAAACGATTTATTTACTTACTGAATGATCGCGGATGCCATCTATAATATACAAGTTGTTATTTTAGTAGCGTCATCAACTCATTCTTAGTCGGATATGTTGTAGTTCGTGTAAAGTAATAGTTTGTCGGAACTCTTATACACTTTTGTGTAGAGTTAATGTTTTGCACCAGTTTCCATTTCTCGCATATCATCATTATTAAAGTTCAAAAGTTCCTTAACAGTGATGCCCTAGCGGTTAGAAGCCATAATTAAAAGTTGCCGGCTAGTTTCACCTTAAACTTCTCTCATTAAAACTTAGCACCTGAAAGGAACAAACATTCTTCTCATGCAATGTACACGAAATCCTAAATAGCTAATATAATTCTAAAACTTTTTCGGACTTTTCGGCGGTTATAAATATTAATGTCAATTACGTTTCACACTACTGCGTTATTATGCCATTGCAATCTGAAGTAATTTTAAACTATGTCAACTTAATTTTGACATCTTAATTGGAACGAAATCTCTGAAATATAATATGTAACATTTCGGCTAGCGAAATAGGACGATGAAAATTTCATATTTGCCGTGTTTTTATGAAAGCTAATAATGGACATGTACGTCAAAATTTTCTCGTAACACGTATACATGTGAGACACAGCGGCGGAATAATAAATGCCAACATTATTTTGGTACGAACAGCAAGAGAGGGCCGGGCTCAGCGCTGGGTGGCCCATTCTTCGCATTTTTGCGGCGTCTTTGCTGTCGCGCAAGGAAATAGTCGCGAATTTTCAGTCTCAGTCTCGCTAAAAAGGCGCGCTTTATATTTTGGCACGTTTTAAGCCGACTCTGTGCCGATTCCTCTACAGGTGGGCCCTAACAGTTTAATAGTGCTGAGTTGCTAACGTGTCATACTTTTTACGAAAGTCTTCTTGATTATATTTTATTTGTAAAAATGAACCGATAAGGCAGTATATTATACGTATTCAATGCACATATTTATGGTTCTATTCGAAGTAAAAGTCTATAGCCGTTGGTTGTAGCCAAAACGAACGTTATTGTCGCACATCGACTCGAGTGATCAGTGGCATGGAACGTGTTTGCACTAACTTCCCCGTTCTATTTTACGCTATATGTTTGGACAAGCCTCGAAACTAGCCCGAACCGAGAATTATAGAGGTCACGTTGTTTTTGGCACAATCCGTGAGGATTTATGCCACGGGGAGACATCAACTGCACTCATAAACAGTGCATGCGAGCGCTCACTGTGGCTTGATTCATGATTCTACTCTTGTTTTGAATACACAGTTTATTGTACGTCTCGACGACATTGTGCGCTATGAAACACTGTTTTGTGTTTGAAATTTGATGTTGTAGAATAATTGATTTTACGCACTTCACTCTGTTGATTTAGTTTTAAACGTAAAGCTGAGTTCGGAGACAATCCCGGATGGACAAACAACGGAGTAAATCTCTAAGGACAGCCGGTGACCCGGAAGGTACACAAGCTGGAGTTTGTTCATCTTACAATGTGGTCAGCGCTAGTGTCCACAAGTACCGGAGCTGTCGCTATTTGTGATTTTACGTCACCCGAGACGTCCGACATCCATTGGCATTGATTTGATTTCGAAGTTCCTGTTTCCGGCTTATTTTCTTTAATAAAATATCGTAATACTTCTCTTTGCGCTCTGATATCATGATAATCCAATATGATTTCAAACACTGTTACCGCCAAATGTCAATTGGGTTTCGTCAATAACGTAATAATTAACCTTGATTCGTGTATCAAAGAGCTAGTCCACATCTACGCAGTACTTTATTAGGGGCAGTATTCTGTAGTCCGAAGTCACTAAGTCACGTAATTGGCCGGAAATGGTACAGCGCCGCTCGAGATTACATTCGATCACGTCCTCCCGTAAACAGTTTAGCGCTGATTTTTTTTATTCGGCGACCTTTGTGGAGAGGCCGATGGATCCAGTATCGAGTTTATTTTATTGGCAAACGGGTAAGGATTTCGCAGTTTTTGTGGAACGTCTGTTCAAGTCTTGATGTTCCTATATAAACGGTTGGTTTGCTATATTTTTCTTAGATCTGACCATTTTGTTGAGGTCTCTTCATAAAATTGTTTGTAATTAATTTTCGGTATCGCATAACATAACGAGATGGAATGGTGGTCCGAAATACCTAGATAAAACTTTAGTATACACGTACATACTACAGTCTCTAGGAAAGTTGATCGTCCAATGAGTATGATTTGTTACCGAATTTCAGGGGTGCCAGCGTTGGGCCATAAAACAAGCGAAGTTGGTAATAGTTGAACCCCATAGCGATAGTTATAATAGTAGATAAATCCCCGCCGTATTCCGGACATCTGTCGAGGAAAATATGACATTAATAACTAAGTCAATTTCCACTCGAGCCGGCCATTTGGGCACCGGCTAATAAATTAATCTGGCGTCGGATCAACGTCAATGTTACATTAGGGTCAGTGACAGAGTTCGTAAGGCGCGAGATAAAGCTGTCTAGCAATTAATGAAAAGCTGATTTTGGGGAATGTCCCGCCAGATAACGACTCCTTAGAGGGGGACTGTTATTGGATTAAAAGAGATATTCGCCTCTGTCCCTCTCGCCGCTCCATCTTGCTACATTAATTTAATTATAGTCCAAAGATTGTCTCACAAATTTTCTTTAATGAGCGCATCTTTTAGTGCACGATTTATCTAATCCTCCTTTCTATAATAGATGCAAAAAAACGACTGTTAAACAATGAACGTCTACGGTTTATATGTGTCCTACTATGTTACTTATATAATATTAATGTTACATCCATACTTACCTAAATATTAAGCTATTATTGGTTTAAATGGTTTACGCCGTGTTCTGGAGATCTTAGTGTTTTCAAAAGATTGTTTCATGGTAAACACATTTGTGTTTATTATAAACAGTATATTGAAAATTATTTCTAGGAATTCCTTCCGCCTATAGAGAACATTTTGCCATTCTTATTTCCGTACATGTAGAAACACTTCAGTTTCCATTAGCTGTATTTTAGCGTTTGTAAAGCGGAAACAATAGAAAGTGATATTTATTTGGGAAGTTCGCGGTTCACGTATCGAATAAATTAACTAAATGTTTAATTACGGAATTCCGCCTGGAACAGTCTTAATTTACGCTTAATTTCGTCTCGTTTTCAATCTCAACTTTCGAGGAAACTTTCGCATTGTTCAGTACGCGGTAGTTGGCAACTATAGCTGCCGCTCGAACAAAGACTCAAAAGCGCTAAATAAACTCTTGCTTGACGAGTTTTTGTGCTAGTTGCGAGCGGGATTATAACACAGGTATTACTGATGCCGCGGGAGCCGGGAACAGGAAAAAGTGTTGCTCCCCCGGTGTTCAAACTTGCCTCGGCTAGTACTCGTACAAGTTGTTCTTTGACAAGCCAACCTCCTTTTGTGGACGCCACAGTAATTAATGTTGGGCGACGAATGTTCACTGTTCCGAGTTTTCCTATCGTGTGCCCGAGTTTTCTTATATGTTTTGCTATTATTCGCTTATTCGCAACTTTTTTCTCGGCCTCCGAAAGGTTTCATTAGTACAATGTCGTAAATAATGACGTACATTGGTTTTGCTCCCGGGAAAAATTCTATGACCTTGTACTGCGATTTTTCTGTTTCCATCAATTTGGACGACGTATTATGTTGTTAATAGTAACGAGATACTTAGAGGCAATTTAAAGATTGGTATTAAAATGTTAAAGTGATTAGCAAAATAAACTAAGTATAGGTATACCTATCTGCGTTATTTTTATGACCAGATTGCCACATTTTGACTAGAATACGACTAGGAAATGGGAATTAAGAAATGTCTTTTTAGCGCTCACTGGTCTTATCTTATCTTAGGGGTGGGGGTGCCAGTTAATGCCTGGCTGACACTTCGACCATTCCTGATCCTTTGTGTCACCCCCTCCTTTGCTACTCTAGACGTTGGGGGGCAGGGCAAAACTTATCAGTTTTGCTATGCACCCCACCGGAAGCAGCCTGTAGTCTTCTGGTTTAGGGTAACCGCATCCTAGAAGATCCATTCTTTTCCTTCCTAAAGCATCACACTCGCACAGTATGTGTTTCATGGTTTCTGCTTCTTCATTGCAGTGCCTGCATTTGGGGTCATCTATGGCTCCTATTTTGTTTAACATGTAGTTCGTGCCGTAGTGTCCTGTGAAAGCACCAAGTATTTTCTTGATGCTGTCTTTGCTGAGGTTTATTAGGTTATTACTCCAGCTTTTGTTGACGTTATTTATGAACAGTTTCGAATGGGTTAGTCCAGATATGGCTTTCCATTCTTTCAGATGCTGGTCCCTGGTGAAGTTGGTTATTGCCAGTTTGACTGTCGCATCAGGTAGTCCAATTATTGGTTCTGGACCTATTGGGAGTGATTCTGATCCTTTCCGTGCAAGTTCATCAGCTTTCTCATTCCCATCTATGCCCGCGTGGCCTGGTACCCAAACTAGCCTAACGTTGTTTGTACGACCTACCTTGTTCAGGTTCTTTATGCAATTCAGTACAAGTCCCGAATTGACCTTAGAACAGCAAAGAGCTTTAATAGCTGCTTGACTGTCGCTGAGTATATAAATGTCGCGATTTTTTGTATCTCGTTTTATAATCTCTTGGGTGCATTCGATGATTGCGTGTACTTCTGCTTGGAAGACTGAAGCATATCTGCCTAGGCTAGTACTTATGCTGCAGTCCTCCGAGTGGACGCCTGCTCCTGTGCCGTTCTGCATTTTGGAGCCATCGGTGTACCATATCTGTCTCGATTTGGTTTGTGTGTAGAGACCTTGACTCCATTCTTCTCTCGTCGGAATCGTCATCTTAAAGTTTCTGTGAGTGACTAGTATTGTCTGTATTTTGTCAGAGTTCATATCTAGCATCTCTTTTAGATGAGGTTTTATGCCCATGTTTGTATGGTTGCATGTCATCATCTTCCTTGTCCCGAGGTTTGCATCTTTGAGTCTTTTCAACGCATTGATTGCCTCTCTTTGGACTGTAAGGTGCAATGGAGTGATTCCAAGTAAGGTTTCCATTGCTGCCGTTGGTGTTGTTCTGAAGGCACCTGTTATAGACATGCAGGCAACCCTTTGGATTGTGCTGAGCGCTTTCTTGCATGTCTCTTTATTGGTTCTTGGCCACCATACTACACTTCCATACTTGATGATGGGTAGGATCATCATTGTGTAGATCCAGTATAGTACCTTTGGTTGGAGTCCCCATGTTTTGCCATAGGCCCTCCTGAGCATGCCAAAAATTCTTAGGGATTTGTTGGTTATATGCTCCTGGTGTTTTTTCCAGGTCAGATCTTTGTCCAGTATGAGTCCTAAGTATTTGACCTGTGTCGACCATTGTAGTTCTTCTCCGGCCATCTTTAGGCTTTTGAAGTTTTTGAGGTCTCTTTTCCTAGTAAAGTACATCGCGGTGGTTTTACTAGGGTTGATGGATAGGTGGTTTTCTCTGCTCCATCTTTCTGCTATTTTGATCGCTTCTTGTGACAACTGCGAGACGATCGTCGGAATTTTTCCGTTGACCATAATGGCTAGGTCATCTGCGTAACCTACCGTGTAGAATGGCCCTGTGTTCAGTTCTTTCATTAGCGAATCGACCACTAGGCTCCACAGCAGAGGTGACAGCACCCCTCCCTGTGGGCAGCCTCTGGTTGTTTTGACGTGGATAGTATCGCCAGCTAACGTGGAACTGATAACTCGGTTTTGCAGCATTTTCCCGATCCATCTGCAGATGGTTGGGTTCACACCATGTTTTATAGCAGCATCTTGAATAGCTTCGAAGGTGGTTCTGTCGAAGGCCCCTTCTATATCTATAAAGGTGGCCACGCATATTTCTTTGCTTTCCAGTGCTGCCTCTGCTCGTTCTATCACTAGATGAAGAGCTGTTTCGGTCGATTTCCCTTGTTGATAAGCACATTGCCTAACATGGAGTGGATTGTTTCTTAAAGGTCCGTCTCTTATATGTTTGTCAATCAGCTTTTCGATCGTTTTAAGTAGAAACGATGTAAGGCTGATGGGTCGATATGACCTAACATCTTCGTAGTTTGTTTTTCCTGGTTTGGTCAGGTATACTACTTTCACTTTTGACCATAGTTTTGGTATATGGCCATAGGCTAGGCAAGCTCTGTAAATACGTACCAAGTGTGGTATTAACACATTGCTGCCTTTTTGTAGGAGTATGGGGTATATGCCATCTGGTCCTGGTGATTTGTAGGGCTTGAAGCTGTCAATTGCTCATTTCAGAAGGTTCCCATCTACTATTTTCCTGGCTGTGTTCCATTCAGCCCTTGACGTCTTGATGAGATTTACTTCGCTATGCGTTATATCTTCATCTGTCATTATGTTGATGATAGTTGAACCTGGGAAGTGTTCGGTAGCCATAATGCGTAGCGTTTCTTCCCCAGATTCTGTGAGTTTCCCGTCTTTGTTTTTGATACTGGTGAGCGGGCTCTCTTTGGCCAGCGATAGTGCTTTGGTCAGTCTCATGCTTTCTGAAAGCGAGCTTATTAGGCCGCAATGATCGGTCCAGGATTTGCGCTTGCTTTTCCTTACAGCTTTGTGATATTCAGTTAGCTTTTTTGAATAGTCACTGTAGTCATTTCGGGCCTTAGCTCTATTAAAGGCGATTCTGGTTTCACGTTTTAGAGCCTCTAGTTCCTTGTTCCACCAAGGGACTTTTTTGGGTTTAATTTCTTTTGCCGGGCAGTTATCCGTCCAGGCCTGTGTGATCGTTTTCGATAACCGGTCTGCTTCAAGTTCTCTATCCAGGGTAGAATTGAGCTTGCACTTCGGGTCACCTAGCAAGATCTTTAGATCTTTGCTATAGTTAACCCAGTCCGTGTGTTTGGGATTCCTTCTGATCGTAGCTGTGTCTACGCGAGTCGTCCCATAGTTGAAGCATATATATCTATGATCTGAAAGCGAGATTTCATTTGATACATGCCAGTTAGCGATATGATTGCTAGCAGTGTTAGTGGCTAGGGTTATATCTATTACCTCACCTCTCCGCGCATTGACGAAGGTAGGGCTGTTTCCTCGGTTGAGTAATTGTAAAGGAGAACTTACCAGATATTCCAGTACTTTTTCTCCCCTTCTATTGGTGTCCGAGCTGCCCCAGATCACGTGGTGAGCATTTGCATCGCATCCAATAATGATGTCCATCTTGTGCTGGATGCTGTGGTTAACCAGACCTTCAAGTTGTGTTGGGATCGGGTTAGGTTCCTCATAGGGAAGGTAGACAGCGGCAGAGATGATAGTCTTGCTGCTATCTTTTCCCCCTGTGTTGATCTTGACTGCCGTCAGATCCCTGTAGCAGAAGTCGTGCAGAGGCCATGCATTTACGCCATTTCTGGTGTATATGCACGTTCTCATACCGTTATTAGAGTTTCTGGAGTTCCATATTGTTCCTCCAGTGTCGTCTAATCCTTTGATTTCCCCTTTATATATGTAGGGTTCTTGTATGAGGGCAATGTCGAATTTGCCTCCTTTTAGGGCTCGTGCCAGAAGGGCCGTAGCCGCCTTGTTGTGCTGTAGGTTAATTTGAACATACCTTAAACCCTCCATGTTGATGGTTGATTGGGGGCTCATTTTGGAGAAGGAGGTGGGGGGGGCAACTATGCGTCGCCGCCCGCCTCGCTGTCGGGAGACGGTTCTAGGAGAGCGTCCTCCTCAAGCGCCAGGTTCCGCATTTCCCCAAAAAGGTCCTCAGTGCCAATGGTTGACACTGGGGATGGCGGGGCTCCGGGGGTCATGGGGCGCTGAGGTGGGTTCGCAGGCTCCGTCACTGTCGTTGAGGCGGGAGGGTCTCCTTCCTCAGGCGGCTCTCGTTGCTCCTCCCCTGAAGTACTGGCCACCGGGGAGGCATCTTCCAGCAGCTTAAATATGCTGAAATCGATGCCGGTGGGTAGCCTGTAGTCCCGGGCTTTGATGAACTCGGCCGAGTCCTTGTCCATCATGACGATTCTGCGCACCGTGAACTCGTCATTTTGGGTGTCGATGACTCGCCACTCCTGTGTTTTCAGGCCCGGGTTCATCTTCTCCACCAGCATCAGCACCCGCCTGTTGTCCTTTTCGGACGCGGCGCGCGATTTCCAGGCCATTTTGACCGGCTTCGGTAGGTTTTTTGCTGCCACTACCCTTATAGTTTTGTCCTCACCTACCTTTGAGCCGGTGAGCTCCTTCAGCCATTTCGCTGAGGTCTCATCGGCGCAGGTGAAGAACAGTGCCCCGGACACGATGTTGCCCATGTTGACGAGGGGCGGCGGACCGGTCATTGCCATCAGCCGGTCGAACATCAGGTCCTGCACTTTGTGTCCTTCCTTGATGGTCATCTTCCTTTCAGGATACCCTTCAAGGATGACCGCCATCCTGAGGCTGGCTGCAACGACGTCTCGGTAGGAGCCCTGGGTTTTTTGCTTTTTGGCCTCCCGGGCTTGCTCTAGTGACCCGTCGCTTACCTCCCTTGCACGTTTGGTAGGTGCATCGCTGCTGCTCTGGAGCGCCTGCAGCTTCCTCAGCCGACGATTACGCCTTTGTGCTGAAGCGCTAGGACCCTCCTGCGTGCCTCTGGGTTTGGTATTGGGGTCAGAGGTCGGTGGCCCACGGGGGCCCCTAGAGGCCACCCCGGTCCTTCCGCTCTGGAAACTCCCGCCACTGCTCCCTGGGGCACTTTCGTACGCCGGAGGTTGGGTCGCCTTGTCGACACCGTTCGGGCCTGTTGTGGCCCGTTCGGTTTGCCTTTCGGGCTTCCCCTCCGCTCTTGACCCAACTTTGGGGTTGGCTTTGGCTCCAGCTTGTCGTGGCAGCCCACAGGTTCTCTTGCGAGACACCTCGGTCCAGCAACACGAGTCGCTGTCGCCTCCGCTGACGCCCTCAGTTGGCTTTGCGCTTAGGGCATTAGGTGCTTTCGCACTGGATTGGGTTTGGTTATTTAGATTATCCATACCTTTGTTTGATTTTTGATTCGTCAGTCCGGCTCCTCACCCTCCTCGGAGCCCTCATGTGGGGATGCTTTATAGCACCAAGGCTACCGGACCGATATAGCTCCCCGAAGTGCGTCGCCGACGAGACTAAACGGTGCAAAAACAACTCACCTGTTACCACAACCTGCGAGAGGTTCTGCTCCGCCGTCTGCCGACTCCATCACTCCAGGAAACTCGCCAGCAACCGTCTGACCGGATGCTTCAGCCGCTTGATCGCAGGTGGCTAGCCCTTGACCGCCCGTGTCGGAGGAAATCCAGACCAAAGAGGCGTGTTGCCTCCTGCCAGCCGCAGCTGACATTCAGCTCAACCCCCAGGATTCTTTCATCCACTCCTTACGGGTTCCCGCGCACGGCACAAACACGCAGGAGGTCAATTCTGTCCACCATCTTGACTGTAAGATGATGAACTCGCAAAGGTGTGACCTCAGCATCCTTGCGATAGGCGCCCAGTAGTTTCGGTTATATCCATTTCTGAGGGAACTGGACCAATAACAGGGCAAGCAACCACGGGAAGGATAACTACTGGACTTGCCTTAGGGATCTTCACGACTGTTGCGCTCTCCCCTAAGACCTCGCTCTCACAGTGCTTCTGATGGAGGCACTATGAGGGGTTTGTACTTATGCTACCATGCGTCTGTGCAGGCAAGCGTGTGAAAAGCAAGCGAGAAGCATGTCGTGATTATTCAAACTGCAAAAGCATATGCACATCCCCGCCCCTTAGCGCTCACTGGTACTACTCGTTCTATAGTTCCTGGATTCCAGGTCCGACAAAATATAATTGGTCTTTTCTGTTAGAAGAATTCTCTGTCAGGGTCAGGAGATAGAATTGTTTGCGGTAAAATGTCGGTAGGCTTCTCTGCTATGTCGTTGGGATCTAATATCGTCATCGGCCAACTTACAGCGTACAATATTACACCCCCGAATACTCTTTCGGGAATTTCTTCGGATTCAGTGTATTACAGGTGTGACTGTTATAGAGGAAATATACTGCTGTATATCAAGTTTAATATGATGAGGAAAATATTTCGGATATGAATCCTACATGCTTGGATGATCGCAATCTGTCGTTTCGTCAAATATTACTATTAATTTCGCGAGACAACAATGGCCACTAAAATGCGCTCACACATTCGTTTCAATCTTTAGCAACAAAACAATGTAAAAACGGTATTCAGGGGAGTTTTTTCCCATCAGCGAATAAGACGTTATCGCGACGTTATTTCGACATGGAAACAAAACAGCGAGCGTCGCGTCCAACGGACGATCCGAATCACGTAATTGACTTGTCGCCATGTCTGATTCCAGACCTTAATAAATGTATTACATTGTTAGCCTCTCCGTGATACTTATCTTTGTTTTGAGTATTGTTTTTTCGGATTCAATTCGAGCTAATTGTTATCTCCGCTTTCGGGCAAAGATACGATTGTTTGTTTTGCTTATCGTTTCTTTAGTAGTTACTTTAATCTTACCGCAAGTTGAGTTGTATTTGTAAAGTTTTTCAATTAGGCGAACTAATTTTGACCAACATCTTATGCAAATTAATAAATAATTTCATTTCATTTCAACATCTGTTCGATTTTACGCGTAAATTTAAAAATATTTGTGACTAATATTATTTCTTTGGCTTGTTTCAGGTACGTATTCAGTCTATTCTCACCTGCATACAGCACGTGTCAAAGCCACGTGTGTGACAGACCGCTTGTCGACGATTAGAACATCTTTCATGTAGGTGACACAATGCTGCATTCCTATCTAACATCTCGTGCATTTGGTTATCTATAAATGAAATCATCACGTTTTCACCTGACTTGTTTACCGGTAAATAGAACAAAAGCTAGAACTACACTGCACAACGAGGCGGTGTAAACACAACAGTTAAAATCAATCAATTCTCATAAGCAACAGTGCGTCAGTGATATCAAACATTTACACTAGCCGACGTACGTTTGCTTTTGCCATTGCGCTCTGACAGGCGCTGCTGTAACCAAAAGGAAGTGAACAATTCATACTAGTTGCTGCACAATGGAGGCAACACGAAACAAAAGCCTAACGGCGAGTCAAAGTCCATTGACACTTTTTAATTGAACCGAACCCGCGTTAGTTCTAACAACGCGAGAGCATAGGATGTGCAAATGGTCCGTAAATCATTCCTCTAGTCAGTCCGTCGAGTCGGCTATCTCGTTCTGTGCCAACTAACGACCCGCGTTCGGAAATTGCAATACTCATATGTCACTAGCCGTACTACTGGAGCGCTTGTATTGATGCGGAATGCATTGCTCGCTGCGAGGCGACCAGCGTACACAGATCCCTGCCTCCTCCGACGTCACTTTGGCGTGCAAATCGGCGCGGGGTGTTTCCTTTTATGCTCATGTGTCAATCGTAATTGGTCGCATTGAATCTCCGGTACATATGGAATGTCGTTCGGATGACCGTTTAATATTTCAAATGTAACCAAATATCCGACTTCCAGTTGGTCAAAATTAAATTCTTGGCCGAATACATAATTGAACTCTGAGAAATGGATCGAGCTATTGCATTTATTGAATATTGCGACGTACGTCTGCTTAAATGTAGGTATTTGTTGCATAAGGAGAGCGGTAATAGAATGGTTTTTGGACTAGACTATTCTACATGTTTCATAATGTCAAATGCAGTTTTGATTTTGTGAAAGTAGAGTGGTCTGAAATAGTTGACGTTATATTATTTTTCACTGAGTAAAAATAACATCTCCTCAAGGGACTTTATTAATATTACTGTTACATAACGCAAACTTTTATAATCAAGCAAAACAAATTGAAAAGCATTTAACTTAGCAGACATACAATTTATGTAGAAACAAAAGAAAAATAAGAAAGTTTGTCAAGGGCGCGCTTAATAAATAGGCCCGTTGAGATTAATTTAGAACGTAACTGATTCTATAAGGACCAATACTAGACATTTTTTATATTGTTGTGTCATTAAAAACTTGCTTTGAATATATTTTATATGATCGCCATTTGTAAAAGTAGACCACTGACAGACTAGCGTAAACAGCAACTCTACCACAATCGTAGCTTGAAAATGAAAATTTTTAGTTATAGAATCTAGTTTCAATAAAGTAATCTTTAGTAGACACTTAGTGCCCTCTACTAATTATTAGACTACATCTATTTAAAGGCAACTAACTGTAACTAACTAAGTACATTATAGAATTATCACTGAGTCTTTTGTCATACAACAATTGGGAGTTAATAATAATTGTAACAGCCGCAATATCGATTACGTTATATCTCGTGTATGGACGTATTGCGGGTGGCATGTGCGAATCTATTATTACCCGCTCGCCGTAATGTTGCCATCTCCAGACATTTCATTGTTATCAGCCCGCATACGTAATGTGACAGATGTACTTGACATAATTACTGATTTTACTAGCCATGTTGTGTTAAATCATAATATCCGCACGTGACAACTAATTGTATCGGTATTCAGTGTCAATAATTTATTAGCAGTGGTTAGATATTGCCTGTTGTTGGTAATTGCGTTGTGCGCTGTGACATACTATCCGCAGAGGCCTGCGTGTCTATTTATGCCCATAAATCATTTAAGCGATTGTACTTTGATTGGCGGATATATCGCGTATTTATTGTTTAATTCCATGTAGCTGTTAATATTATATTTTATGATGTAATGTTCAATATTTTGCAAAAGTTTAATTTAAAAGCTGCACATTACTGCATCTTTCCAATACAATATCACTACAGTAGGTGCCTTGCAAAAAACGATTCCCCAGTTCGTGCAAGAGTAAAGCAATTCAATTTAAAATGCATGTTCACATGAAGTCTTAAGAATTTGAACTATTCAAATGTTACAAATGGAAAACGAACCTTCAGTTTTCAGAACAACGTCTTGGTATTCAACTTATTCGTTTTATTTCCATCATTTCAAGTTTCAGCATCTAGTACGTAGAAATTTCTCTATTGAGAGGAGGGGACATTCAAGATGCCACTGCAATAATCCTTCGTTGCCAAATGGTTTGCTTTTGTCTCAGCTCCAGATGTTTTTGTACCCTTTTCGCTAAATTTTACTTGCCATATGCTTGTAATAAATTTACCTTCTAATATAACCTTTTTGTCGCTATCTCCCAAATTTCTCGACCCCTTTGAGACAATTTTATGAAAGGGATACCTTGGTATCGAAAGTTATCGAGGAAATTTCTAGGTCGCTATAACATGGGCTAACAAATATTGGAAATAGTTATTAACGGGAATGACACGGTCACAATGCTCCAAATTGAAGATACAACTACAGAATTGAATCGAAATTGAAATGTTGCTATAAATCTATAATCGGCTCCGTTTATAATTTCCTGTTAAACAGTTTCATTGACTAATGAATTCACATCAGTATTATGGGTGTTTATTTGCGTTACTCAATGAGGAACATTGGGCACACAAACGTTTCCTGTTATTCTGAAATTTTCGGTACGAAAATTCATTAAACTCTAACACGAATTTTCGCACAGACATGAACTGTATAACCGGGAGCCGCAATTAAAAGTTTGCTTAGAGAATATACGCCAACATTTTGATTTAAAGTTTGAGGTTTCACTCGACACCCATACCGCGGCGAGAGCTCACTTTTTACATGCCACTTCTAACGGCTTGTACGACATATTGCTTTTTGGGCTTCGATGTTTCAATATAGAACACAATATCGATAATCGAATAATTAAATGATCTGTAACTTATCATCATTGTGCAACAGTTATTTGATACAAAGTTGTATAAATCTTACTTACATGTTATAATTTTTCAATCTTTATTTCTAGTTATTTGCCTATTATATATTGTTTTTTGAATAATGCCAGTATACTATTTTCAAATGATTATACGACTGAAGGCTCTATGTTTTCCTTATCGCTGTATTATATCGTGCAACATCCGTATTAAGTAAGTCAGGACGAATATTTCGTTACAAGTTAACATAAACATTTGTTACCCTTGTCTTGGTTAATAGAATATTCAGAAGTAAAACCTCTCGCGAAAGATGCATTGTTAGTTCTTTAAGAAAACTCCGCTCTATCTTGTTATTCATTTTACTAAGTTATACGGATTTATGTTATAAAATTTTATAAATTGGATGTTCTCTACCAAAGTATCAAGTTTTATTAATTAGTTTAAATGTTGTATTAGAAAATGGATGAAATCATGATGGAGAGGATTATCTATCTATTTGATCGCATTAACAAGTTGATAATTAATGCATAATTCAGTAAAATTATTCTTTAGCTCTTTTCATATAAAAGGAAATACGAATATCCAAACTATAGTTTTTCAGAAACCTATTCACAACTTACCTACATGTTCGGCACATTTACATTTCCTTTTGTGTCGTACAATATGAAGTTTTGTTTGTTCGGAAAGTTGGCAGTGGACAGCATCCATTCCATTAGTATGGAACGGAAAGTTTGTGGTTATTTTTAATTAATACCGGGGCGGGCGGAGTTGCGCCGGCGGCGGCGGCATCAGGGAATTCGTTGCGAGTAATATCTGGGGTTTAGCACACTAAGCACCTACTAAGTACTGGCAACCTTACAGTTTTCTACTTTATTGTGGTAGTTAGAGCTTGTGGTGTTTATGATTTGTGTGCCCGAGCTCACACTGTTTCTGCTTACAGGCGAGAAGTTAATGTAGAGTTTGTGCTCAACTTGATTTAGCTTTCCTAAATTATGACGTCAGTTTATATTTTCTTTTAGAAATGAGTTTGCAATTGTAACACAATTAAATTTTTATTAGAGGTGGTGTTAGTGA
Source organism: Anticarsia gemmatalis (assembly GCF_050436995.1). Classification (NCBI taxonomy): domain Eukaryota; kingdom Metazoa; phylum Arthropoda; class Insecta; order Lepidoptera; family Erebidae; genus Anticarsia; species Anticarsia gemmatalis. The sequence goes on from NC_134759.1 coordinate 9,613,107, forward strand.
CATAACGCTCTTTAGTTCGAAATTCAGATATTTAGTAGAATTGAATGCACATTGTCGATATTGTAACAATTCTCTAATTATACACTATCAAAACAATTTCCGCGTCAGTCACGCGTAAACGTTCGATTCTATATTATTCATCACCTTTAATATAACAATAGTGTACACTCGAAACGGTAATATTTCAGAGAGATTCCGGTACACGCTCATTATCGCATACAGCTTAATTGGACGTTGTGCAACATGTGCAATTGTGCTTTCACAGGTGCGGGAAGTAGCGACTACTGTGATGCGCGAATTATTGAAGTTTTCGTTGCGTATGTTCGATAGCTGAGCGCTGCACATTGTAATGCCCGATGTGTTCCACTCATTAGTATTGAGAGGGAACGCCTGTGTGAGTTTGGTGCATTGTACAATTTTCTCTGGCTCATTATGCTCCAGTTTCACTAACGGCTGATGTTGGAAAAGTTATGAGCAATTTCGATGTTCAAATAATGTAGAGGAAGGTGTAATGCTTAGTTCGATGTAAAGTTTTCTGCTGTAGATAACAACTGATGGTAGTGTTTGTTTTGATTGACGATAATGTCCCTGCTTTGGTTTAAAAATACATTGTACTTCGTTGCAACCTTTAATAGATGTTTTATTTATAAGCATGTGCAATTGTTATTCAGGTCTCGATTGCGGAACCTAATTTGGCATTAACGTTGCAAATGTTAATAGAATCTGTTTGCAAGGACACGATGCGTTTCGTAAGTGCACGACGTGATCGTCTGTCAATTACTGTTGGCGCTTGTTGGCTTCGAAACGAAACTTAGTTTAGTTTAAATATCAAAGAGATGCCCTTTTAATTACTTCATAACAAACATTACTTACTGGAATTTATTTTTCGATGCTTCTAAGATTGGTCCTTCATTTCAAAATATGAGTTGTTGCTTTAACTATCTTGACAATTCTTAAAATTTACCAAAACACAAATAGCTAAGGTATTCATATATTTTTCTCTCACAATAATGTTTGTGGAAAAGCAAGTTTTATAATAACCTTTATTTGTACAATTTGGTGGCACGATATGTGCAGTAAAGCAGCTATGAATACTAACTATGAAAAGTGGGTGGTGTGTCGTTCGGGCGCGATGCTGAGAACCGCTAATATTGCAAGTGGCGCGGAATGTCCCAACTTCTCTTAATCAGTCGGGAGATGTCTCTTATAACAGGGTGACGTACAAACACGCGCTGACAGAGACAAATTTATCTTAAATTAATCTTCTGTGAAGGTCCACTCGAGTAAACGGAAGACATTTTTTGTTAGCTCAATGTAAGAAGAAAGTCAAATTAAAGAAAAGTTTCGCGACGATGTTTATGTTTTGTGTTCGTTGCGAACTTGTTCGTACTAACAGTATGTTTCGGAAGTGTTATTGTAGAGTTTTTACTATCCTGTAGGGTTGTAGTTTTATGAACGCTGTCTTGTGTTCTTACCCCTTCAAGTTTGTGTGTTGTTAACATTACCGTAAAGGTAAAGTAAGTATCTCTTAAATGAATAATAACAAACTGTAAATGTAGCTCACGAAATAAAGTCCTGTTACGATTTTTTTAAGTTACATATCCACATAAATATTATAGCGGTCCATGTAGTTAGTTAATCTGTGAAACGATTATAAAAAGCGGTTACCAAGTGAACTGTCCAAGGCTCTGTGAAGCAATCACTAGTGATTGTAACTCGATTAATATTAAATACGTTGTACATTTATGTACAAAATAACATCACGATTTAATATTCTTGGAGGATTACAAGTTTATTACATCAGAATTGCCATATATTATATTTGAGTAAATCTTTCATTCACATTCAAGATTTCTGTTTAAAAAATGATAGGTTTTATTTAACTGATTCATTAGTAGTGTGGTTAAATCACAATATCCTCAACCTTTTACTATTATTTTTTTTCCTAAAACACATTTTTTGTTGTCTCTAACGTTAATTAATTACATCTTAACACAAAACCAGAGAAAGAAACGACAAACTACATATTTAATCAACAAACGGCTTTGCACTAAAACACCCGTATTTCAAAAGTAATCTGACATACTGTTCAAATAGATTAATCCCTCAGACGCGACACTGCATTTTAAAATTAAAACATTTTAATATCCGGGACTTATCTTAAAATATTAGTGTCTCGTAGCGACGCTAGTGTTCATAAAAGCTACATTTGGGATTAACGTTGCGACGGTGAAACTTGCTACTACGTAGTGTAATATTGTGCTGGTGTCACAATCCCACTAAGTTTTCACTTGGTATTCAGCTAGTTTGAGTTATATTCCGACAACGAGTAGCCGATACGAATGCCGCGGACCTACGAATGCATACCGTTGTCAATATAAGCCAGAAGTTTAGTCGAAATGTTTGCGACAAAATGTTACATGTATTTAATGAGTTGAAATAGTTTTTGAGTATGTTGAAATATAAAGAGATTTTAGCTTTGTTATTTTCCGCCAGTTTTTAATATTATGCGAGCGATGATTGCCTAATGTTTTGGTCTGTGAACACCGATTATGTAATGTGTCCTCGACATAATAATCATTTATTAATTATTTATTTTTGTATTGCTTGAAATGCTTATTTTGAAAAATTGTCTTTGTTCTGTCTGAGTATATCTTATTTTCTGTTCCGTTATAACTTTGCACTGATGTATTGTGGTCTTTGTCTGGTTGTTTATTTGTGGGACAAACTAAACTTGTATTACTGTCGTTTCAGTGGAACGTGTTAGCTTGCAGTATTGAAATATAGCGTGTTCGTGTTTGTTCTGCCTGTCAGTATTACTATGTTATGTACGTTACCGGCTTACTTGTGTTGTACAAGGTTTATTTTTAAACTGTGAATTAAGTGGCCAGGCTGGATTTATGGAATTTGCTCTGAGACCGTTGGTTTTATTGTTGCTTGTAAGTTGAGTTGTAAGAGGTATCGTTTTATGTTACAATGCTAAACGTAATTACCTAACCAAACTTAAAATACAATTGTTTGGCTAATACAATTTAATTTATCTCAATCACTAATCACAAAAGACGGAGGCGACGGAAGCTCACAAAAACCACCCCTCGTTTATTAAAAAATTGTGTAAAGAAAATAAAATCTGTTTTCAATTTACGGCAATTAAACAACACGGTCGCTATCACAAAAAAGTGTCCCGTAGACTTTGTGTTAGTTTAGTGGATCTTAATTGAAATAATATTCCTTTGTCTCCGAGCCAAAGGAGATTGAGGGCGGGACGTGCGGTATTTTCGTTGTTTTTCCCCTCTCGAGCAAATGAGAAATACTTTTCTCTTTGTGACATACGACGCCGACTGTCCGCCGCGCTGGCTAAGTACCGACAAAATAGAAAAAAACCCGCTCACACGTAACATTGGCATTAAACTTCTTTCACAACATAATATTTACGCTGTTGTCGTTTTAACTTCGTGCACATGCAAAGCGTTGTGATTAAATTCTTTACATTTTTATGCTTCTTGATTTACGTATGCCATGAGATTTTAAAATTATTGCATAGAACCTTTACTTCTAATACAAATTTTGTTGACCTTCTTAAAAGGTTAAAGGCTACGTTTTTTTCAAACCATTGGGTCGACGAACGGAATGATGCTCTTACAATTCGAAATGAATTGGAATCGTTTAAAATAAATTAATTCGTTGCGAACTTTACGAGATATTTTTTTTGCCTAGGCGCAGAAGTTGTGAACTGAAAGTTTGTCTGGATCGCAGCCGTGGGCGGTACTTAAAATCGCGTTTACTCATTCTGAGCGGGCGTAAATTAAAAATACGAAACAAAAGTTTCGTTCGCGATACAAATTATTTAACGAGTATAAACAGTGGGCTTTTAAGCCATTATGTTGATTAACTAGATGTCTATTTAGATGATTGTTTGTCATGTTTGATTGACGGTAATGTAGCGTGATTTAGAAACATGTAGGTATTTATTGGACACGACCGCGGTCGTGGTCTAGTCACGTCCGTTTTGTCCGGTTAATGTAACGACAGATGGAAGCGGACACCCCGGGTACTTTATTACTGCAGATAACATTAAGGATATAACCAACGGCCTCGACCTCTGATGTTATAATATACGATGTTAACCCGATAGTTTACATCATGTATTGCTCCTGATTGTGTTTCACGTTTATGCCAATTCAAATAGAATGCTCACTGTATTCTATTTATATTTAAGTATTTTATTTCGTCTGTCATAAACAATTTTAAGGCTGCTGTCGATAGATACTCATCTTTATTAAAACTAATCTTACTTTAGTTTACAGCAAACATAAATATTGTTGGTGTCATAAAACGATAGAGCCTGCCTTTTTGTTAGTTACAGCTACTAAAGTTCTGGTTAGTTTCCGATAAAACGCTCGTTAAAAGCTCATGACAGAAAAGCTATTTTATACGAAGGCCCCGCCGTTCCAACCTAGTATCTGCTTAGAGAACACTCGCCGGAATATTAAATTAATGCGAGTAAATATGTAATATAACCTTATTGACGTCATTGTGTGGGTCGGTCGCGGCGGTAATACTATACTTTTCCCAACGAAGCCTCTGGATCGGTCTGGGTGTATTAAATTTATATCCTCCCAAAATGTGGTTTAGACACGTATTCGTATGATTTACGGTGCTTAGCGTTGTAAATATTTGGTGTATGTGCCAGCCGCAACTCACCGCAATTGTCACGGCGACGACGTGACAACATGACGACGCATCGCGGCGGCCTGCGACGCTCGTCAGATCTCATCTCAACACCGTCAACGTGACCACACATAAATCGCTCCACTGGCTGCACCATTACGTACCATTCCACAGACCGAAATTGAATTATACGAAGCCCCGGATTTTATATCTATTAGGAAAACGCTCAACGGTCCCCAGGGCGAGGATTTAGATACCGATAACTTTCTCATTTCCTTCGGGCAGCACTACCCGTTACTTAGACGCGTATATAACTCGATCCCTCGTGACAAAAAAGGCCGCACGGCACAGGGTGCGACTTCGAATTAAGCTATCAATCTCTCACCTGACACGGTGCTTACACATTATTGTACCATATTTCGATGACACCTTGTCCTAGACAGAAATATATCAAGTTCTGCCTTTGGACATGTTTTTGTTTGTTGCTTGTATTTTTTATTATAGCAAATAATAATGACGATATTGGGTGTTGGCACTGTACATTAGTAGTAAGTAGACTAATATCTGATTTCACAAGCGTAAGATCCTTTAACACAGAGAGCAGTGTGAGACTAATAATGTGTGTGATGTTGATCTATTGAGTAGTTAGATTCCGCCAAAGCGATGCCGTGCAAGGCTAAGAGTTGATTAGTGAACCTTACTCGAGTATCTTGTGCTTGTTCACACATCAAACAGACACCAACAGAGAATTGTTAATAATACCTTGTGAAAGCTTAATGAAAATAATACGGCTAACTAACTGAACGTCTTGCAGAGATGCAAGTAATCTAGATTAAACTGGCTGCAGAGGGGATGTGATGGTAAATATATTTGTACATCCGCTAATATACAGGCGGTAGTTGCATTGTGAATTTTAATGATGTTTTAAGGCGAGCGACGTGGAGCGGGCTGAGGCGCGCGATTCGGTACGTCTAATCCGCGGGAGCTTCGGAACGTGTTTGTGTAAAGTTTTCCATTACATTAGAGTGAGCTGGCTGCAGCGCACAGCCTCCGGAACTAGAACAAATGGACGGCAGAGCGCGCTCGGATATCGTAACTGCGACTGTTATTGTAACGGATGTAACTTTGGATAAATGTCAACTGTTCTCGAATTTAGTGCGCCACCGGGGCGACTCGCGTTTTATTAGCTCGCTTTGCATACATTACACAAAGTGAGCCGATACACGAGCGGACTAGAATACTTCCGGCAAGAATTCACTCCCGGACACACTTTACGTTTGAATGTTGCAAATACTTACTGTCGTATATTCCCTCCGCAATTTTGCAAATAAAGACATTTTAACTCCCACTAAATTGTATTCAAAGTTTAACGCTGAAGAATGAAAATTGGCTTCAGTGTAGTTCACGCGAGTGAGGTAACAACTTTTCCACTGTCCAATTTGCAAGAAATTCTCCCCATTTCCCGTAACTGAAGCAAAGAAATAGGATTTGCGGGAAGATCCCCACTCATTTCTTCTCCATTATTCTGGATTTTGACTAACATCATTTTCACAGCTTTATTCAATGGATTGAATGATCGCGAGAATCTTAAAAACTTGAGAGCTAAAAATATATGTTTGTTCCAGCAAATTTTACAGTTAGTATAGTATAAAAAACTTTACGTGATATCCAAATCTGATGTGTTATAAAGTTCACTTAACAGAGGCTTACAATCCATTTGGCAGTCAAGATCAATCTGCTCCTATTTCCGTCTATTGCGGTTTAAGCCCAAGTCTGTATTCAAAGGCGATACGGTTACCTGCATTCTGTCAGAGCGACTAATTCGAATTGAACGGTAAGTGCAGACGTCCACATTTCGACGTCGACTTCGGTCACGTGATCACGTCATGTTAATGCGTCGGTGCCTTTGCTCGGTCTTTGATCTTATTATCTAGTACTGTAGCTCTGTCTAAAGGACGACGTCCTGTTGTAAGCTTCATGTCTACTTGTAAAGAAGTGGCTGCTTTTTTCCATATTGAGTTACCGCTATAAAATCTAATAGGTTAGGGTTTGTAGTGAATATGAGAAACTGTTTGTAATAAGTTTTGGATAAAGTTGTGACTGATAGTTTTTTTAAATTTATCGTAAATTGCTAATGAGTAATGTGTACAATGTACATATTTTTTGTTAATGTTACACTGTGCACATGTCTTAATTAGCATTATAGTTATCTAATTCACGTATTGAGTTGAATTTAACTCTGTTTACTTATTCATAACCAATTAAGTTGCCATGGTCGTCTGAGCACTAAACAATACATAATAATAAGCTTCTATTTGCAACGCGTAGGTGTTATAATACTTCGCCTTGTATACCTAAGGGTGATTATTAACAGGTAATGTTCGCTACAACCATTATTCCTTCCTCACAGAGCACCCCTAATTATTATTATAAGAGGAAAATTTAATTTCATTATTTTAAGCTGAACGAAAAACAAATACTTTGTTATATTTCGTTGGTATATTGTTTTCGTTTTAAACAATACACTGTTGTAATACTAAAGCACGTTATTATTGTTTTTATCAGAATTTCACGAATAATTTTGTTTTTTTTCGGGATAATCCTATTGTAAAAATGTTTACGATCGCGTTACCCTTCCTTTGATAAATATTTGGCATTGTTGTAGATTACATCCGATTGATGCTCATCGGAATAAAAGAGTTTTAACGTTTCTTGACGGTAGCCTATATAATTTATTTCATACTGATTCAAGTTTTACAATTTTTTAACGTTACTTGAATATAACTATAAGGCCCTTGTATATCCCATTCATCAAAAAAAAAAATTACAGGTAAGCAGAAAACTAATAACATCATTTTCTTCCCTTTCCACAACAATGCATTTGTCAACCGTTGACATGAGAGAAGGAGTAGTATAGCATGGCGTTAGTTGGAAGTTTTCTTTGTAAGTTCTACGTCAAAGTAAGTTATGTTTTCTAAAGAATCTGACTTTAAACTTAAGTGTTCTTTCTAGCCAGAGAGCTTAATAACTTTGGCGTGGAGGAGATACACATAAATCGCGTGCTCGGCAGTTTGCGTTCTCGTCTATTGAAATATTAGTCTTTTAAATAGAGAAGGAATGGGATTTTTTCGAGCGCAGACATTATCTGACAGGTATTTTGTCAGGCGGGCGCTTATATCGAGTCTACCCCAGAGACGAATTAAGGCGAAGCTCGGGCATTACACTGTAATCGCTGCAATTTGCGAAAAGATCACGTCTACGTTGTATTTTTACAGTGGTCGTTTAAAAAAATGTCCACGATATATTTATTTTTTGTCTACAATGTCCTCTACTAATATGTATTCAGTTAGCTGGGATTTTTCTTCTCCCGATATCAATTTCACAAAGTAGTTCTATTATACTTAAAGCTGTTTGTGTTTAGTTTTTTATTGTACTTACGTTTTCACATTTTCTTTAAAATGGCTTTGTTTATCTTATCTAAAGAAACGCTTCTTTTGAGTATGCAACGACGGTGATTATCCTTATACTATGAGCGCAATTTGATCAAACGAAAAGTACATTATTTGCATTTAAAAATACTGCATCATAAATTCTACGCATTTAGGGCATAACTAACGAGTGTAGCGCATAAATTATGATTTTTAATCCAACAAATATGGAATACAAGAGGGAAAAATACAAATTGGAAGTTGTTCAAACAAACGAGCGATATCTATTGAATCGGACGATATAACGTTGGCTTATTTACGTTTTAAACTGACTTGTTTACGTTACGACTTATTGACTTTTGTTTCGTGTTTATTCTTTCAAAGGTTTTAGTGTTTGATTAACGGTAGTCGACGAACTAATATTGAGTACTGTTTGTGTATTAGGTGTTGACCTGACAATGTTGGTCATGCAAGCTTTAGCTTTATAGGCCCGTGTGCTTGGCTTCTATTTCCAGTACATGTATTTCAACTATTGATTCATAGCATCTAGAAAAACAATTTAAATATAATAATATTCACAAAATATATTACACAGTTTGCTAGCTTTTTCGTTTTATTTATAAAAGAAAAAGAGAAATAAAGATAAAGTGAATATTTTGTTAGACTAACTTAATTAGATTATGTTATGTTCTTAGACGCCTTCGAACCTTTCCCAGAATTCACTGCTGCCATGGAATTGAACATTACAGATTTTTTCTTACTTAAAGCATTTTTTATCCCATTATAAGTATGAAAAATAAAATATTATAGTAAAAAAACATCAAAGTATAGTAAACCCAATCACAGTTGAAATCTAAAATATTTAACGAAATGTACATAAACTTGTAGTTTGTATAACATAATTGAGTAGAAAAGCTCTAACTAGCTCTAGCTTTTAACTATCACTAATAGAAGGGTTTTGTGATATTTGTGAAATGGTATTTAGTCAGATATTATTATTTTTTTTTTACACTCTATGGCCATTAAGTTGAAACAATGAGTGTAAAAATGGCGACATCTCAAATATGTACAATTTTACAAGTACCTTTAATTTGTTTATTGGTCTGTTCATTCTTAATATCGTCTCAAAGACACAAACTAATCGAAATTATAAGGCCATTAAGAAAGCTTTTTGTGAATTATATTGCGAAGTTTCAAACAAGTTTGATTACAAAAATGATCTGAACTAACCTCAGAGGCTTTTATATTTTCAAGTGCCACAGTCAAATACCTAAGTGTATTGTTAAAAATAAAACCAATTTATTATTCTGTTTAGTTAATTAAACTTCGTATCTATGAGAGAGAAAAATATACTTTTTAATTTTGGACTCTTGAGTTTAATAGAGTTTTATAAAACGAAACGTGATTTACAATTTTCGCTCGCCGGTATACGGTGGTTGTCAGAAGCAGGCAATTAATGTTTTTTTCTTAATTTAAGTGTTCTTCAAGATTGTATTACAAAGTACTTTTTTAACTAGACATTTTACGAGATATAAATTAATTACGTTTAAAAAAGGAGAAATCGTGGTGTATTAAAAATAATTAAGCGCTCATCTGACAATTAGTCAATTAATTCTATGAGTTGCATGTACCTAACTAGTAAGAAATCATATTTACAAACAATAGTAATTATAATGCTGCAATCAAATTGTAATTGTCGTCTAGAAATAAGGACGTGAGAAGGTAAATACATTGTAAAATATGACGAAAACAAAATTGCTGAATGTCAACACATCAAAAAACTTTCGAAATTTAATCTAGCTTATTGAGACTCTGTAGACATTTTATCAAAACAATATCCTCACAAATTACATCCTTGATATATCGCTAGAGGCACCGCTTAACAATGGACTACAACTAATTGTTTGACTGATCGACATTATAATTATAACCTGACTACTGCATTACGTGCACGATGTAATCAACGGCGTAATGCCTTATTAATTGAATATCGATCTTGCGTCGATCGGGGCTATATCATGCGAGATAGACCACAGTGAGTGGGCCCCGGTCGAGGGCTTCCATTGTATCGAGCCTTGAGAGCAGTGAGCCCACCACTCGACGCTTATGCAAGTGGCCGGTAGATGGCGCTCTTTACAACATGTACCCACGCATATTACCTACCTGATATTGACAGTTGTTCATGCCGTGCTCATGTATGTGTATGACTTTGTAATCTCAAGCATATAACAACGAGCTGTGTTTGATTTCCTTGACGCCTGAAGCGATGTTGTGTTGTTGTTTATATCGTAATGTGCCGCGTTTGAGAATATTCGATGCTGATCGTATAATACTAAAAATACAAAGGTATTGTTGAATGTAAAAATAAACATAACAGTATTTGTACATGTTTCGAGCTTCAAAGATAATTCTGTTATTATTATCGTGAAGGTAATTTACAGTAATTTGTCGTAAAATTAACACAAATTAAAATAATTACAGATTTTAAATAAGCAGTACTTCAATCAAGAAACACGAAAACTATTAAATTATCAAGCAATCAAACTCAATTATCCACTCGGAATGTAGATATTATTGTTGCGCCAAGAGTTTATTCTCAAAGAACATTTATTTTTATTACAAAGACCACTTATATCCCTTATAACAATAGGTTATTTAATATTCATCACTTGTATATGAATTACTTTCTCATTTGCATAATTACCTGGGGAATCATAAATTTTATGTTTTAAGGTCGTTTCAGTATATTTTCTCACTATATATAAATCTACGAATTAAATACTAAGTTAATTCTAGGTTATAAGTATTTCGAATTAATATAGACGCTTCATAACCACGTGTAAAGTCTGCTCCAGCGACCTCTTAATTGAGATATTAGCTAATATTAAGCCGTATATTCTTTGTCACTAGTTTCTTTAAAACTTTAATACGCGTTTTTTAACGTGAGTACGCAAGTGTAAATTAATTAACTTTTTAAAACTCAATACCCAAGTGCCAAATAATCTTTCCGTTATTCTGGTCTACAAATTCTATTTGCATTTGCAGGTGTATCAAAGCTGATGTAAGTCTGTTATAAATGGTGTATAAACTTGATTTTCCCTACCTGAGCGAATCTCGTGTTTGCCCACAATTGGGTCATGTGGGTGGAAACCTAACACCTAGGTCACCTAACGCTGCACGCGTTAATACACTAACTGCGTTTTTATCGTTTTCTTTACAGTATAGTTCCTGTTAAAATCTAAATGTTAAAATCTAAATAAGACATTTGTATTAGTTTTTAGTATTTTGATCGAACGCGATTATTTCGATTCATTGCATCATATTTTAATTTCACATGGTAAATGAAGAGATGCAAAGCACAATGCAGATAGTAAATAACTATAACAGCATTAAATTGTTCACAAAATAATTTAACTGAAACCAAGCTACCTTTATAGTTGGAATCAAAGTTTCGTAGAGCTTCTAAATGTCGTAGACCGAAGTCCGTAGCGTTAACTGAGCGTAGCGCTTCGTAGCACTTCGTAGGAGCATATTGTGCTACGTCGACCGCACGGCGTGCCACGTGCCTCGGCATAATAAGCCGACCTTATAATTCCTATTGTTTTAAGTGGAACAAGACTTTTTTATTTTCTGTTTATGTGGAGGATTACTATTCTTCCAATAAGAACACCGGTTGCGAAGTAATATATTTACTTTATTTTCTTCAATCTTCAAAGTGGACTGTATTATAAACTATTTACTATACACTGTTCATATACTTTACTATGTACGGTTCATTCACTATGTACTTTTCTTCTTTCTCCGATGTGATCTTCAGTCGATGAGTTTAAAACTTAAACTATACAATAATATTCGCTATGTTCACTATTCACTATGTTCATACAATGTTCTTTCTTCTTAGTGGTCTGATCACCATGAGTTTATAACTTAAACTTTACAACAATATTCTACACTAATCTAGAATCTAACCGAATGATCAAGCGCTCCGTGCCGCACCGCGCGAGATTCGAGAACGCCGCCGTCTCGCTCGCGCGTACGCGACTCGCCTATATGTCCTTCTCGTTCCATCTATTCGGGAACAGTCGGTGCACTTGATCGAAGGATCGCCGCCGCTTACATTGTTCGCGATTGTTCTTTCGTATTATTCTTTACGACTAGAATTTTCTAATAATAATAATACACTTATTTCTACTAATTTCTACAATGTTCTACGTGCGTGAATTAAACGTAATATTTTATGCCTAAATATGATTCCATCGTGCACATTTCTCCCGCCGTCGCAACTCGCGATTAATTTGGCAGCACGATGGCTCCTCTGTTCGGTCGTCACTGGATGTGCGTTGTCCGTGGCGATGTCCATGTCCATGTTCGTCGGTTGTAGATATTCCCGATGTGCGCTGCTCCCGCCGGTGTTGGAGTGCAGGCTGGTGGCTATTTACCCATCGTTGCCGTCGTCGCTCGCTCAACACCGGTTTTTCTGCACTGTTCATCTCTTCGAGTTTTCTCCAGGTAGGGTCACTGTGCGACCTTCCCCTTGTACGTTTCCATGCTGCAGCCACGATGTGTTTACTATTCCCACACCGGTCATTGAACTGCAGCAATTGTCCTGTGGCGCGATTTGTAGGCCACTTATTCGGTGTGGTCCGATCTCCGACCATTTTCATGTTCCATTTTTCAGCGGGAGCTTCACGGTCGCGCAAAGAGCACAGCTTAACCATTTCCACAGTCTGCGCTATCTTGGCAGGCTTCGATAACGCTAGCTGCGCTTTTCCAATGTTCTGTCTGTGGTGCAACAGACGATGGTGTGACATGTTGCAGCCACCTTCGCCACAAGCTTTCGCACGACAGTTTTGGCGTTTATGTGTACTAAGCAAGCAGCGGAAACACAATCTACACTTCTTTGCGATGTTCCATCGTTCATTCACACTCGCGTTACGAAATTTACTACAATCGTCCAGTCTATGTTCATTCATACATACGTGGCACTGTGGTTTTTTACTCACCACTGTATAAATTCGCTTGTACCGCGGCTCATTTCCATTCTTGTGCGACTTTATATGTGTGCCGGTCGTCGCGACGTTCTCGGGCAGTGCGCACGCACCACACTTGTCAACTTCGGCGTTCAGAAATGTGGCAAGTCTCTTTAAGTCCGGTACATCCTCTTTGCACTTGTAAGTGTAGTCGCACCACTTACCCTTCAATACAGGTGTAAGTTTGTCCAATGTGATCATCACCAGCTCCGGGTTATACAAATAGTGAGGATTCTTAAGGGCCTCGATCGTAGCGACGATGTTCGATACTTTGTTCGCGAATATACAAAGTTCGCGAGGTTCATCATTTACTCTCTGCAATTTTCTCAATTTCTCTATTTCATACATAGCCAGTGCGTCCGGTCTTCCAAATCTTCGTTCCAGAGCCTCCATGATAGCTTCTGGATCCGGCTGGCTGTAGAGAAGACTGCTGACGGCATCACGAGCAGCTCCTTTCAAACTTCTCCTTATTCTTACGATGTTTTCGACTTTCGAGAACATTCCGCACGTTTCTCGATAAGCAGCGCGGTACGGCAACCAGCTACTGCATTCTCCGGTGAAGATTGGCAGCTCCTGAATATACCGGGGCGCCTCTCTGGACATCCGCAGAGCTTGCACGAGCGCTTCCGCCAACAAAGTGACGTCCAGCTGACGCGCAGGTACTCCCTCCTCCTTGGAAGTATTCTGTCCTCGCCAATCAGGATCCTTCACCTTGGTGGGCTCGCTCTTGTCCGGCCATTCTTCCACTCGGCTGAGTGCATCATCCTCATCTTCATCTGACGATGAAGCACAATCTTCTTCCTCGTCCTCGATCTCGGCGCGAAGACGCTTCAACTTTAACTCGGCGAGGGCGAGCTTCAGCGCGGCGACTTCCTCTTCGGCCGCAAGAATGTCTCTTCTTCGTTTTCCTGACACACCCGACGTCCCGCGTGACCTCGCACCTTCGGCGGTCATCGCTGGCATAGCTGTAGTGGCGGTCGTAGTCGCGGTCGCTGATCCCAGCGCGATCGCGGTCGTTGACCCCATCGAAGTCGCGGTGTTCAACATCTCTGTGGCTGGCGTGAGGGCAGTAGTAGTCTCTGATGTCGCCAACTGTTCCATAGATTTTCCTTTTCCACTTCGCGTAATAGGCATTCTTTGTTCTTGCACTGTTCCAATCCGGCGCTCGAAGTGACCAGCAATGTGGAGGATTACTATTCTTCCAATAAGAACACCGGTTGCGAAGTAATATATTTACTTTATTTTCTTCAATCTTCAAAGTGGACTGTATTATAAACTATTTACTATACACTGTTCATATACTTTACTATGTACGGTTCATTCACTATGTACTTTTCTTCTTTCTCCGATGTGATCTTCAGTCGATGAGTTTAAAACTTAAACTATACAATAATATTCGCTATGTTCACTATTCACTATGTTCATACAATGTTCTTTCTTCTTAGTGGTCTGATCACCATGAGTTTATAACTTAAACTTTACAACAATATTCTACACTAATCTAGAATCTAACCGAATGATCAAGCGCTCCGTGCCGCACCGCGCGAGATTCGAGAACGCCGCCGTCTCGCTCGCGCGTACGCGAGTCGCCTATATGTCTATCTCGTTCTTGATCTTTCGGGAACAGTCGGCGCGCTTGATCGAAGGATCGCCGCCGCTTACATTGTTCGCGATTGTTCTTTCGTATTATTCTTTACGACTAGAATTTTCTAATAATAATAATACACTTATTTCTACTAATTTCTACAATGTTCTACGTGCGTGAATTAAACGTAATATTTTATGCCTAAATATGATTCCATCGTGCACAGTTTACTCGGTATTTTGTTTTTCCTATTAAGTATAGGTAGTATTTTTCTATGAAAATATCATTACGATTTTGGGTACCGTAGATCAGCAATAGTTTCTTTCCAAAAAGTTAAACATAGTTAGTTCCCTTGCACATCTCGCTAGTTATCTGGTTCTGTTTTACACACAAGTCTGTCGCAAAGAAAACAATACTCATTATAGAAACTCCTTAAATAAGTTTTCTCCGACAAAATAACGAGTGTATTTTTCACTCAAAGAATACATTTTCCCAAGTAATTTTACTTGAAGTTGTTAGAAATCCGTAACTAATTTTCATATGAAACCTTGTCGGTATGTAGTTGCATATACGTTGCGCATTCGCTTTGCAAAGCGCCGATACACACGTACAGCGAAACTTTGTCGATAATGTACAACGCTTTTACGTACAGCTAGCGCAAATGTGAAGTGTACAATTATCGCACTTGCGAACTGCCGGCTTTAGCCAAACATTCTGAGCTCATTCTAAGCGTAAATGTTTGAGAAACTTCCGAATCTACTGTCCCGGATACATTGCGTGTTTAGTAAAAACGTTGTTGTTTCTACTTGTTTGTTTCTACCATAAATACTTTGGTGGTTTATTACATTTGTAAGTTAGGTGTTTAGTAACTCGGAAGCGGCTATTTCTCGGAATAAGGTAGTTGCAATAGAAAACTGATTATCTGTATTCCGACTTATTAGGGATAAACTAGACAAGTGTGAATATGCAAAAAAGTTCTAAGTAATAAAAATCGATAACATGATTACACACAAATTAAGGTATTAAGTTACTAAGAAACAATTTAATATCATAACTTATTGAAATCGCATTAAGAATAATGCCGATAACTTAACAATACAAAGGAGCAATGCATTGTAATTAATCCCGTTATCGGTAATAGCGGTCGATGTTAGCCACGTCACCGTTTATTTGCCCGGGGCCTGTTTGATTTGGCCCGTGCACTCGAAGGCCCCGTAAATCAAAGCCAAATTATCCTGACCTACCAATATTACCCCACCTCCCCTTCGCATGTTCCGCCACGTCTTTACAATAAAGGGGGCGGGGGCTCGAGTTAGATTGGACGTTATAATGGCACTTGTGTTTCGCAAACGATGTTTTATTCATGCCGCGATGCTCGACTGCTGCGAATAACCGGCTAATTATTGAGGTGTTCGGCGGCAAGATTTAGGCGCCCGGAGGAATCCATCGACACAGCTTATTATGAATGTGCCACTTCACTTGTCAGGTTAATAAAGTCTCGAGACGTATTTTCAATATGCTTACTCGAGGAATTTCGTATCGCTGAATTGATTATGATAATGCCTTTGACTTATCTGATCTCAGCTCACAACTCGGGTATAAATCGCACGTTGTCGAACTAATTCATGTTTTCTGATTGTAACTTGGCTTTGTTTCTAGGTACCATGATTATCAATCGGCTCCCATTATGTAAAGTGCAAAGCAATGTTATCGTAATACAAAACCTCGTGTTTAATATCATGGATATGGCTCTTTAATGGGGCTCTAATAACTCTTACATTAAAACGTAGCTTGAGGTTTTTTACTTATATGATATTGTTTTAGTTTGTTTTAGTATAAAAAGTAAAGTTAAGTTCTTAACATCGTTATAACATATTACATGCATCATTACACATAGTTAAAGTTTCTTGATGGCCCGCCATTAAAGAATATGAGTCGGCCAAACGACTTGAAAAGTAAATGTAGAATGTATAATGTTACTACACCATTTACGAAGCTATTGACTTTTATACTTATATTAGTAAGATAGAACCAGAAACAAATTGTAGAACAAATATATTATCAGAACAAGTACGTCGGTGCGATATTAAGTCGTAAATATCATGAGTCCTCTGCGTCCGCAATGTACCGATTACAGAGGCTAATGGAATTATCCTGGCTATAGCTCCAAATTAATTCCAACGACCCCTAGACCTTTTAAATATTACCCCGAAGGGTGAACGCGTGACGCGATAAAAATACAACTTAACACCCACCCAACAAGCTCGTGTTGATGTGGTATTCCAGATTATGGACCACGATTCCCAGAATTTTGGGAACCTTATCATTTTAGAACCTAATCTACATTAAAGTAATAAATTTCGCCACCGAGGCAAAGGGAATTAGCTTAAATTATAAAAAATGTATCTAATTTAGAGTGTAATCTTAAGTTAGTTTATTTATTTTTCTAAATTAGTTGAGAAACTCCTTAAGTTAACAAAATGTGAACATTTCGCCCCTAATCTAAATCTTGGAGTGAAGGTAGGGAATCTTAGCCAAAATTGGGTAAACTTTGTTGCGTGTATTCTTAGCTCTGCTCGTATATTTTATTTAAGTTTGTTTGCTTAAGTCGTAACTTGTATTTTAATTTTTAATTTAACACAACAGACGTGTTCAAGAAATATGTCGAAAAAGGAGGCGTGAAATCAAGCCGAAGCTTTCCTTTGAGCCACATGTGAAATCTTTGGCGTAATAATTCCTCCGGTGAAATATAACAAAAGCCGTGTGTGTGAAATTTCGGTTACCTCATCGTCACCGCGAGAGACGTGATTCGCGAATTCTAATATCCTGTTCAGAAATATCGTCGTAACTTGACGATAACATCTTTAGTAGTATTTTTCTTGGAAACACATAAATATTCTGATACTTATGGTGAACTGTGCACATATTGTTTAACATCTCCCTCGAGTAAAAGGCGTGTAAAGTTTTATGAACCAGCATTGATTGGGTGTCTTTCAAACTAAAAAGAATTTTTACTGCACGTTTAAATAAAGTTTTCCTCGGATTTCGTCCCAACATTCAAATGTGATATTAATTTTACGTGTCGGCTTTAAAGTCTGCTATTTTCGGATGAAGTCCTCCCGCGCGGATGTGTTATTAAAAATATTACAGAATTTATCATTCATTTGGATTCAAAGGTTGCATGTCAGAGGTAACAATTTTCATTACATCGCCGGTGTATGTATAAATAACGAGACACGGTCGCCATGTTATGTTGCACACGGAGCTATGCACTGCGAATTATTCAACGTTATGAAGATTGTATGAGATTTAATACATTGTTACACAGTTTGCTACCGATATTGTAAATGAAAAGCTTTTTGTATTTCATAGTTCCAATTAATGTTTGCTTTAATATTCATGCCGTAATTTGGTAGGTAATTTTCATCATCTATATTTTATTAAAATCTGTAAAGATCTGTAATATCCTGTGTGATTCGAATAATTCAATAACTGAGAGATGTTTTAATATTTTTATGCATGTCCTAATTATTATCTTGGATTCTTATATGTATACACTGAAATCACATTTTTGGTATAGTTAACATTTTTCAATATTCGCTTATCACTTTAGTAGAGATAGAAATCGATCTGCAGATCACTTCACCTTATGTTTCTATAATACCTACTGATTATCGCAGAGCAACCATTTCTAAGTAAATATCGTGCATGGCAGTTCTTAACAGTCGTAAAGTAAGGCAAAGTTTTTTATAATATCTCTCGGTGTCTGCAAAAACACGCATGAGAAAACAGTTTGCTAGTTGTTTGTAAGTAAAATTACTTGTTTTCTCACTCAACACTATCTAACTCGGCATGTTTTGAAAAAATGTAGTTTCTGCAATTGTTGCATACATAGTTATCGCATTTGCAAGGACAAGAGTTTCTGTTAACGTATTAAATAACACAACCGTCTTGTATAAACGTATTTGGCCTCAATTTTATACCTCAAGTGGCCTTTAATTTATTCACAAAGATGGCTATAAAATAAAAAGACAGGTTCACAAAGCTAAACCGGCGGAGGACAAAGAATTTCGTTCAAAGGTTTTACTTTCACTCGAAGCGGACGTCAGATAAATTTCCAAATAAAATTTCATAAATATTTTTGATATATTCACGGTCAGGCTTTTCATACTTTGCCCGCGTGGCTTATCTGGATTATCTCGGGATTTCCCACGGATTTTTTTAACTTGTTCGCGTTTGTGCGTCCGCTTATTGCGTTTTATCTGGCGCGTGATTTGCCGTGGTGCCGCCCGCGCTCCACCAAATATGTTTATCGCGCCCTAAATTCCCCTTTATATTTATGGAGTTCGTTCGAACGTAAAAAATAATGCTAAATAAAGAGCGGAGCCGCCGCCGCCGCGGGAGTTACTCTTTATTAAAATTTAATATCTCTCAAGCACCTTTTGTGTTCGAGAGCGGGTACACGTTACAATTAGAGAGAGCCTTTTAATTAAGTCCTTCGACGTTAAAGCCTAATTTAACCGCGCTCCTTTCGTTTCAGGTAATACGAGGTGGGATGACACAGTACTCGAACGGGTCAACGTTACAGACGCATACCGTGAAGTTTTAGTGCGAGCGTGCTCGAGTTAGTGTGTGCGTCCTTATGTCAAGCACTGATAGTAGTTAAACGAGTGTTGCGAAGCATTGTCGTGTGAGTCGCAGATGCGGTTGTGATTGTGTGTCGTCGAATCTTTGTCATGGTGACGTCATGGCGCGCGCTGGCGCTGCTGGCGGCGCTGCACGTGTGCGCCGCGCTCCCCGAGCCCGTGTACCACAACCAGTTCGCCGTGCACGTGCCGGCGGGACCCGAACACGTGGATGACATCGCGAGGAGGCACGGCTTCGTCAACCACGGACAGGTTAGTACGCTTACGCAACTCAAATTACTACATACCACTCATACGCTACGATATCTAAACATAATAGAGTAAGATCCCAGAGCTGCCAGACCTACGTCATTTTAGCAAAGCTGAAACTTTGAGGATTGTTAGTATAAAGGGTCTGTTAAGAGGTATGCACATCCACTACCTTGAAAGCGGGGCCGTTTCTGAGGTAGCGCGGAGTGAAGGTGCGTAAAAAACGACCCAACCTACGTCATAGTAGCAAAGTTGGTTTTCAGATATGTTATTAATGATATTATGTAGAATTAAAATTGACTATTGCCAGACCGTTTCCCGGGGCCATTACTTCTGCCAGACGCCTTAAATGTTATAAAAAAATGAGGTCAACTACGTCATAGTAGCAAGCCTAAATTTTATATATGTTATTAAAGGTACAATTTTAAGACCCCCTGTATGCGGACAGACCATTCCGCAGGGCCCTTCGTCCCCTAGACGCCATTAAACTTTCCCTATGAGTGCGAGAGTAAGAGCATTATTCATACGCATAAATGAAAAACAATTGAATTAAAAAAATAAAAATTGAAAAATTATTGAATACTAACTGACCCGCGCATCTTTGCTTGCGTCACTTAAGAGAGATAGGTCAAAATGTTACATAAACGGGTTATGTAACATTTTTCACTGGTGCTCTGCTCCTATTGGTCGTAGCGTGTTGATATATAGCTTATAGCTTTTCTCAATAAATAGGCTATCCAACAGTAAAATATTTTTTTATTCGCACCAGTAGTTCCTGAGATTAGCGCGTTCACACAAACAAACAAACTTCTCAGCTTTATAAAATTAGTATAGATTAAAAGTACTTGGAATGTTTAGGAAGATAAGTAACATTATTTTGGGAATTATTTTAAAAATAGATATGGTTTACACTATTCACAAAAATTATGAAAAAAAAATTGTAGTCATTCATCATCATCATTATCTGAGCTCTTACTTCCCTCATCAAATTGAATATTTAAATCATCTCCACCATCGTCTTCATTGTTACTTGAATTCTCTGTAAAAAAAATGTAGGTAATGATGTTGAAAACAGTTACAAGTAGGTATATTGAAATAATTTATAGTTAAAATAAAATACCTAATTCGTTTTCAAGTGATTCGCTTACGAAACTTGGCAATTGGTCACCATCAAACCACTTAAAATGATAATGGTTATCCTTTAGAACCCACCCTTTATTTGCTGGGCTTAAAATGCTAGGACGCTTCATATGAGCATTACTCCAGACACCCGCAATATAATTTGCTCGTCGAAATTGTTGAAGCAATTCAGATTTACAAGGAGGTAAATTACTTGCGTCGAATTTTTTAACATTTTGCCGGTGGAATTTCTCATTCACATCGCCGACTGTATACGTGTTAATGAAAAGTTGTAGCCGTGCAGCATCTACATCAATTAATCCGGGAACATTATATAACTCGCAGATAAATTTTTGAATTACATCAAATATATTTTGTTCCTTCGCTTTATCAATAGATTAATTCAACTTCTCCGAATTGAACAAAAGCTTCTTGATATTCTGGCGATTTCTTTAAAATTTTAAATGGTCTGAGCTGATACTATAATGTTACTTATCTTCCTAAACATTCCAAGTACTTTTAATCTATACTAATTTTATAAAGCTGAGAAGTTTGTTTGTTTGTGTGAACGCGCTAATCTCAGGAACTACTGGTGCGAATAAAAAAATATTTTACTGTTGGATAGCCTATTTATTGAGAAAAGCTATAAGCTATATATCAACACGCTACGACCAATAGGAGCAGAGCACCAGTGAAAAATGTTACATAACCCGTTTATGTAACATTTTGACCTATCTCTCTTAAGTGACGCAAGCAAAGATGCGCGGGTCAGTTAGTATTCAATAATTTTTCAATTTTTATGTTTTTAATTCAATTGTTTTTCATTTATGCGTATGAATAATGCTCTTACTCTCGCACTCATAGGGAAAGTTTAATGGCGTCTAGGGGACGAAGGGCCCTGCGGAATGGTCTGTCCGCATACAGGGGGTCTTAAAATTGTACCTTTAATAACATATATAAAATTTAGGCTTGCTACTATGACGTAGTTGACCTCATTTTTTTATAACATTTAAGGCGTCTGGCAGAAGTAATGGCCCCGGGAAACGGTCTGGCAATAGTCAATTTTAATTCTACATAATATCATTAATAACATATCTGAAAACTAACTTTGCTACTATGACGTAGGTTGGGTCGTTTTTTACGCACCTTCACTCCGCGCTACCTCAGAAACGGCCCCGCTTTCAAGGTAGTGGATGTGCATACCTCTTAACAGACCCTTTATACTAACAATCCTCAAAGTTTCAGCTTTGCTAAAATGACGTAGGTCTGGCAGCTCTGGGATCTTGGTCCATAACCAATTTGGACGCCATTAAGTTTCTAAATTCAAATTTCGAGCGTTTTCTTTTTATTAAATGCCATAGAGAAAAGAGTGTGGGCGACATCGGAGTTGTTACGTTGCCAAAAGAAATCCATTATAATTAAAGCTGGAACGACTTTGTCTTCATTAAGTATTTTCTCGTTAGTACTTTATTAGGGCTGAAGTATTGCCGCGTAGTAGACTCTTAGGATAATTAGGTACATTTTTTTTCAATATCTCGAGATAAGAATGAAAAAGTATGGCTTAAAAAATACTGTTTATTCATTAATTAAAACTGGTGAAATAAGATGTTAGTTAACATAATATTTTTAAAACGCAATCATTATTATGACCTGTTATCTAATTCATATGTCGCCCCCTCCTTCTAATGTAATTAGAAAAGGTTATCATGACATTCAATCGTCCGGATAAAATACACGTTGACAAAGTGAGGGTAAAAAAGTTAATTACAAAATGTTCACGTTATTTAGACCGTGAAATGGTGATTATATCGTAATCAAATGTAATATCAATTAATGGAATTGATTCTGTTGACTTACACCAATTAGAGGCACGAATACGAGTACTATACGAATCGAACTGAGTGTTCCTTGTCGAAAAAAAATATATAACTCTCTTTGTAAAGGTCCGATCGTTCAATAATCAAAATAATATCGAAAGTTTCAATGGATTTTTAAATCTTTTCGATAAAGTAAATTAATTATTGATTAACTATAATATTCTGTTTACGCTGTTAATTATATCATAAAGTTTAATGGAGTGTGCACGTCACGTACCTATGGTGAAATTTATTGGGTATCTATAGTTTAATAGGCATTAATGCTTGCGTTAAAACGATCGAGCAACATGTATATTTCGTGGGACATACTCGTAATAATATGCTGGATAAAGTAATTTTCCTCTGTTTTTAAATTATTTTGTATCTTCGTTCGATATTGAAAATTCACGGTATTAACTGATTCGCAAAGATGTCTTTAGATGTCGATTTTTGCTACTACTCAAATTTATGACTCGAAATTGAAAATAGTTTGGACATATGGTACATTTAGTTTATACTCAGTGCCGAACGTCTATGCCTATCTCTCATATTAGTATACACTAATATAATTAAATACAGTCATCGCAAAGGTATTGTTCTAAAATGGCAGGATGTTATGATACGCCTGTTCATTAAGAGATTCAATTCTGTTGCTCTTAGAACCTTGTAATATTTTAGTTAAGATAGGTATGTTTATGTTGTCGTAACTATATCCAAGTTGTTCGCGTGACTGTCTGTCCGGCGGCCGTCCAATTAAGTTTTCTCCAGTGATTAATGGCTCCTTACTCTGTAAGGTTTAGTTTACGTAGTCCAAGCGTTTTTGTTTCAAACTACCTTCAAGTTGTTTCACTGTGGTGCTGGAAACGCTGGCCTCGGCAAACGACTGATATCTTAAGATTATGCATTCAGTCTAGAATTATATTAGCTCTAGTCATCGCAACTGAGGCAAATATTTTTGTTAATAAATTAGACGCAAATTAAACTGCTATAATTATTCCTATAAAATAGACTAGTTGGCAAGGAAGTACTTTAACAATCATCATAAAACTCGTTGGTTGATATCTATCTACAGTCTAGATAACTAGAAATTCAATTAAGCAATATACAGGGTGTCCCATAACTCAACGATAATCCGAGACAGGATGAAAGGCCAAGTCATACCGGTTCCAGGAAAAATAAAAAAAAAATTCCATGTCACTTAGTTCAGCAATAATAGACATTTTTCAAAAAAGTTAAAATTCCACACCCTTGCTCGCATTTTCAAGTCCTGTGATCACCAATGTCACAATTTCGCTGTGTTTTTTTGAATTTCGTAATCTTCATTAAATATGCTATTAATCGTAAAACAAATTTATGCACAAAACATTGTTAATTTCATAAAAAAAGTTAAGTTTTAGTGAGTCATGGTTCACAAAAATATCGTTAGTTAACTTTGACGCTTCATATTGAAATAAAATTGTACTACACTACCCTTGGCAAGTTATTTCAAAAGTTGGCGCATTTAACCAAGATTTCAAAATAGTGCAACACTTGCCACTTTTCTTTCCATTAAAAATGTTATTTTTATTTGAACGAAGAGTATCCTCGCAGATGGATCGGACGCAGTGATTAAATTTTATGACCTCCTCGTTCTCCCGATCAAAATCCAGTAGATATTTTTGACTGTTAATGCATAAAAGAAAAAGTCTATTCGACATCAATACAAAATCTATCAGAACTTCGCCAGAAAATTGACACAGCGTCAGAGAAAATAAATGCAAGGAATTTTGCTTGACTGGTGCAAAGGTCTTTTGTAAGGCGTTGCAGAGCCTGTATTCGTGACAGAGGAAAGCAATTATTTTTAGTAAAGAGGTAATTGAGTCATTCCATAACCAATATTTAATGTTAAAAACATAATAGGTAATAATAATTTAAAAAAAAAAACAATGAACGAACCATCATTCTTATTTAATTATTCTCCTTAAACTAAAGTAATCCGAATTGTTTTCCTCTGGCACGAATACAGGCTCTGCAACGCCTTACAAAAGACCTTTGCACCAGTCAAGCAAAATTCCTTGCATTTATTTCCTCTGACGCTGTGTCAATTTTCTGGCGAAGTTCTGATAGATTTTGTATTGATTTCGAATAGACTTTTTCTTTTATGCATTCCCAGTCAAAAATATCTACTGGATTTTGATCGGGGGAACGAGGAGGTCATAAAATTTAATCACTGCGTCCGATCCATCTGCGAGGATACTCTTCGTTCAAATAAAAATAACATTTTTAATGGAAAGAAAAATGGCAAGTGTTGCACCATTTTGAAATCTTGGTTAAATGCGCCAACTTTTGAAATAACTTGCCAAGGGTAGTGTAGTACAATTTTATTTCAATATGAAGCGTCAAAGTTAACTAACGATATTTTTGTGAACCATGACTCACTAAAACTTAACTTTTTTTATGAAATTAACAATGTTTTGTGCATAAATTTGTTTTACGATTAATAGCATATTTAATGAAGATTACGAAATTCAAAAAAACACAGCGAAATTGTGACATTGGTGATCACAGGACTTGAAAATGCGAGCAAGGGTGTGGAATTTTAACTTTTTTGAAAAATGTCTATTATTGCTGAACTAAGTGACATGGAATTTTTTTTTTATTTTTCCTGGAACCGGTATGACTTGGCCTTTCATCCTGTCTCGGATTATCGTTGAGTTTTGGGACACCCTGTATACACGTCTGATAAGGCTCTTGATCAAGCCATGCGTAATGCGTGCACATATAAAGCTAATCGTCCTCAACGCCTAGCCGCGCGGCTAATATGTACGCAGGCTACTGTCCCATTCAATTACGAGAGATGGATTGACGCCCTGTCAGTCGTATGAATCTGTTATTCGGTAGATTGTAATCGATGTAGGCAGCCAGCCTAATTGATAAGTCATTAGTGATAGACACTGCCTCTAAGACAATACAAGGCTTACGTAGTACGCATAATTCTATTACGTACTTCAAGCTTCAACTATTTCAAATATGAGTTCTGTTTTGGAGTATTTAAGTTAAAAGTAATTAAATTACAGTAGTTTGTATTACACAGGATGTGACAATCTCGCGCAAAAAATAGTATTTCAATATATTATTTATTGCGCGTTGTGGACATGACGGAACATCAAACAATTAGTGGACATAAAGTGCAATCAGACCAGAAACTACGATCTGTGTCACCCACGTCTTAATGACGTGTAAGAATCTACTACACTTGGTGCAACTAGCACGTACATATTTCTACTATAATAAGCTCTTACATTACAGAATAATATTAGACAAAAACAGATTTATGTTAAACTACAAAACCTTCAAAGTAATACTCTACTTAATATTCCAAAATAGAGTCGGGCGTTATTTATATCGTTGCCTAAATTCGTTTTAATGTAAAACATTTTTTTATTTCCCCGCTGGTCCTAATTTATCAGAGCGGTGCGAGGTTCCAATTAAGTACAATCTATATTTAGGTAGGTAAGTGTCTGGTGACAAAGGACTAGATGAAATTAGCCAGGTATAAAGATAAATGGGAGATATACTTTCGTAACGAATGGCTTTTAGTAATATATCGACGCAATCTGGAGGTTAGGCCTTTTAGAAGAGCTTTTTGTTGAAGAAGCCGATTGACCAAATCTCTAAATTATCCATTGGATACACTTGAGTAGCATTCCGTGGAAAGATTGCTATTTCATAAAAAGTTTGCTTTCAAAGTTTGCTGTGATGGACATCTATCATAATATAATATTAAGATTATTAAGTGACCAGTTTCGTATGTGATAGTTTGATAAAAAATAATAACATTTATTTTACCAAGAACGCTATCGTTATTCTCTCTTCTAAGAAAATAATAATTTCGATGACAACAATATTGTGTGTTGTGATATCTCAATTACAGCCTAATTATGTCGCCCCAATGAATAATCGTTTATATTCATATATTAATTATTTGTTATGATATTTATTCGTGCGATACAGTAAATATGCTATTACTGATATATTTCCTCTTTTGCGTTTCCTTTTCCTCGTGTCGTATTATGTCTGGGGCTGATAAATGATGTCGTTAATCATACTAATATTATAAAGAGGGAATTTCGTTTGTCTGTTCTCTTCTAAAAAATAAGTGTTATCTGATTAGTACTGCAGTTTTACATAAAAAGTCTGCTAAACCAATCTGCGTCCATGACTACAATTTAAACTGTATTATCGAATGCTTATCACTATCGGTAAATGCATTAGTACCATTTTGATTTATAGTTCTATAACAACTGGCTTATCGAAATGCCACAATTTAAGTCGTTTATTTCCATCAATTTATTTCGACTTAGATACCAATCAGAGAATCTGATAAAGCTTAGAGTGATTTATTGCGAGAAGAACCTTCAAACTTTACTTCAACTAAAGTCTTCTACGTTTGTAATTCTATGTGCATATCTGCTTTATAAGTCCTCGCAATACTCAGCCAGCGACGTAGCAGCTACTGTTTGTTTCACTTCTTTGCTGCACAAAACTAAACTCCACGGAGTTTTAAAGTATTCATTCGCGTCTCGTGCAGCATGAGCGGCATCTTGTAACTTTTTATGACGTCCGGGCGTTTTACTAACTTTACCGTATACCCATTTCAATGTCCATACTCGTTTCAATCTTCGAACGTTACAGCGATGCGATCGCGCCGACCGATCTCAAATGTCATGCGCTGTCCAAAAACTGTTGACGCCAACGTTTTCCCAAATTAGATTTTTATCTCCAATGCGAACCGATGATCGGAACGAATGGAATTGAATTCGAAACCGGGAAACGTATCGTGGAGCAGGTTGAGTGCTCAGCTCCCGGCTCAGCTGGGAATAACCGGCGAGTGTTCCATGAAACACATTTGAAACATTTCCTGTCGCATTATCGACTGTTTGACTCATACTATGAGAACATGTATAAAGAGATACGCACTCCACGTCTTGGGAATGGATCTAAGGTAACTTGTGTTTTCGCTTCTATGTTGCATTATTAATTCGACAGCGGCATGCTTAGTTATTGTTAGTATTCAGTGCCTCGCCATTTTGTTGTTCTGCGAATCTCAAAGTAATCATTACAGATATACATTTTCCTTGACAATATATTAATCAAATTCCCTCTAGACTTGAAACTGTTTTGTCTCTATAATGTATAAGCTCATAAACTGGCTCTATTCTCGAAATCAAATAATTTACGAACATGTCATAACAAAAAAGTAGCCCCTTACAAGCGTATAAGGTAAACCAAATAACCACGTGGCTGTTTGTTCACTCAGTACAAAACATGGGAATTGTGATCCACCCAAAACAGGGTCGGCAAGCTAATTCCCCACCAACAAGCAAAAAGATTTGTAACTGGATATCTAATTTACTCGCAGACACAAGAACGTTTCTTGTCTCCCTAACTCGAACAAGTCGTTAACGAGGGAAAAACTCTGTAGAAACTTTAATTTGGATCGTAAAAAGTGTTCATGATGCGAAAATAATAGTTTTCACTTACTCCCCTTTTTTATTAGCGTTCCTGTGAAATGTGAAGACGAGGCAATTTTTTGTGAGCTTCATTGCTAGTAAATTGAATCGAGAGAAACTTTGATGCTGTTTAGACTTATTGATATTTCACTATCAGTGTTTCCCAATAACAGTAACTGTTTGCTAACGAAGCTTCAATCATGGAAATAGTATTTGCATTTAATTTAGAATTTCAAATAGATATTCGCATGACAGGCGGAATCAACGGCTTTATTTCTATTACAGGCCGAGCTGATTACTTAGGCAGCCTAAAATTATGTGAATACTAACGGCCATGCTTTAGTGAATTTACCGCGTTGCTTTACTCTGTGAATGAAATATTTACTTAGTAACTCTCTTCATTTCGTACCGTTGCTCGTGAGATTATGCTTTCATTATTTTCTTCTTACTATGTTTCTAGAAAAAACTTTTGCCGTTTTATTGAAAATGGGTTATTATATTTATTAGAGGTAATACTTACGCAAACGCGTGTAAAAACAATCTTGTGGGGTAAATCTTGGTTGCAGGAGTGTGAGTGTGAGCTCGACGCGGGCTGGTGTGCGCAAACACTTGAGTGTGCTGTCATTGTCGAGTGTAAGTGTCGCCAAACACTCGCTCTATTCGTGAGACGTCCCGAACCGCCTGTGTTTGACGTACTCCGCCAAATCGACCTACGAGTACCCTCAGCGTGTTGTTGTAGCTAACACTGTTACATCGACAACACACTGCCTCAAACGTGACACTGTGCCGTAATGTGTCATCTAACACTAACACAATTCTTAGCCAACACATAATTTAGTTACGTAGTTGGAATACTTCGGAGCACGCGCGCACACACGTCATAAGTTAAGGAATGATTAAGGGGGTTTTGATCGAATTATTGCCGAAAGTGTTCCGTTTATCGTCGAAATATTGTTTCCTCTCTGTGTTTGTTTAATATTGAGTACATATTCGTATAGATTTGCACGAAGAAAATCTTATAAATTTTAGCTTACATCTTCCTGGTAGTACAAAATTATAATTTATCTATCGTGACTTGATTATTATTTTTTGTTCTAAACAACTTAAATGATCAAAGTACCAGAAGTAATTGTATTACCATGTCAAATCATTTAGGAAAAAAACTGAGCAGCAACGTTTAGAGTTTTTGTCGTAGCTTTATTATTTAGCTTGCCAATTAATGAAACTGCCCTAAAAAGTGGAGGCACTAAATTGGAAAAACAAACTCCATTTTTTCTTTTTATTATTATAGGCACTTCTTCGTTTGAAGGTTAGATCACACTAGACACGTGAAGCTTATCGTATGGCTTAAAGCAGAAGAAAAATCTAAACATCACTCACGAAATTACTTTAAGAAGCAATATTCGCTGTGTAACAGTAGAGGAATATCTATATCGTCACCCGCTCTTCCTAGTTTTATCTCACTTAGCGACACAGACACAAAGGTCTGTCGTCCATATTTTATACGACGTACAAAAACGTAATACACTCTCACTTACTTTATGTGTAATCTTGTCAAACCGTCGCTCTACATACAAGAGGATTTATGACTGTATTCCTTCGCCTATAACTCGTGGCACAGCCGAAAACCACCACTAAACGTCGCGCGTTTACGTTAAGTTTGCGTTTCGCGTCACGTAGTGCCCGTCGATGGCTCTCAGAGGAGGCCCATTCTTCCCATTCGTTTTATAAGTATTCAATAGTGTTCACACTTTGTACGTATTCGGCAAGATGAGATCGTGACTCAGTAGGTTGTTTACTCGTCGATTTAGACATGTTTGCGCCGTAAAATTCGAGAGAAGAAAGAATAAAGACTTCATGTACGTTACATGCGAACTAACTACGTGATTGATTTATTGTAGTAATTTTTGCTTCACGGCCATGATTTTACTTATGTATAATTATGACATACGCGGAAATAGATGATTAAACTTCTATTTACTTACTATAATTGGCGCTATATAGCGTTATTCCGGCCAAAATATATTTACACAGAATCCTTGGCTTACTCACAAACACTTGGATTAGGGAACGTATGTTTAAAGGGCTGACCCTTCTGAGACTTAAGTATTGGGCGAAGACAAGTACGCAACCAAAAAAATATGAGCTATTTTGGTTTCGGGTGTGGGGACGGTTTACCTCAAAACGTTTGGTATATGAGGGTTGATGTTATTGTTTATAAGTGATTTTTATTATAGATTTATTTGTATTTATAGTCACGTTTTATCAATTTTGCCAGAAATTTTGCTTTGAAGTTTCAAACCTAGATTAAAGTGAGTTACATAATAGAAAGAGTCACGTTTTTGTTAACGCCATGTCTATATAAAACACTTTACTAATTATTCTTACTTTTTTCGCAAATTATCCGCACTTCTTTGTTTGAAGAATAATGTTTTGCTCAAGATATACTACAACGCATAAAATAAAAGATAAAATACAGCACACTTCTAGCATGAAGCACATGATATTATGTGTAAATAGTGAGCACTAATACTGAGCCGTATCTCGGCGGCGAATAGACAACCCCATCATTTTCCGCGAGGGTGGTAAGCGGCGATTAAGGGATTATATCAAGAGCATGGGCTACAACGTTCACCTGTGTATCTCATAACTTGCTACTGCGATTACGATTCCGGCTGCTATATGAGGTGACTGTTCTCTATGAGGGTGGAAACAATTCCGTAGGCACGTGAAAACCCCCTCGCTTAAACTGTGTTGTGTTTGAAGCGTTTTTCTGTCTGAGTGTCTTTTTCATGGAAGCAAACGATTTGCGTATTTTATATATTTTTTATTCAATCAAATCATCAAATTCAAATTCATATGGTTCTGCCATTATACTGCCTGTTTGATAATGCAATGTGAGGCTGAGTGAGATTTGCATCGCATGTATTTGCGACCGACGAAGTTATTACACTGTTTTCCTTTAAAAAACATAATTAAGCAATAAACTGACTAAAATAGTCAAACCAATTATGACAAAAGGAAAGATATGTTGTGGTTGTTTGTTAGTTATTTCCTGTATGGGGGCTGATTCCATCATATTGTAATTTTCTTCTAAATGATTGTATCGTGTTAACAAGTCATAAAAGTAAATAGCACTATATGATCGATAATGCCCGTTATTGACCCAGTTTATCGACCACACATCCAATTAAAACAGTTGACATGTTACACGTTGTAATTTTGATAATTTTCGGTGTTTTCTGTTAATTATTACTTTGGAAATGTAATGTTTTCCACGATATAATAGTGTTAGAGGCCGATAGAGCTGCAGTTATACGTATTATTAAGTTATAACGATAGCAGTAAAGTTTGGGAATTAATTTGTTCAGTAATGTTTGGTATTAACAGTGTTTGAACTGGCGAGGTCATAGACCTTGATCCACGTGTATTTGTGTGTAGAATACTTGATTGAATTCCACGAATAAAACAATAAAGTAAAGGGGTAATGTATATAATTTTCTATATGACTCCAATCACGTTAAGACTTAGTCATCAGAAGGCTTTTGCTACTTCATATTACGTACATTAACGTCTGCCTAAGTTTCGTGCCCTAACAGTGGAGAACTATAAAGTTTTACTCCTGTAACAATTAGGAGACTTGTCTATACGTTTATCAAACTACAATTTGAACTTGTGAATCAGGACGAATTAATGTAAACTAACCTTTACCTAGGGTAATCATTTGACTACCCCATAGGTGTTTCTACAACTTATTTGTATTTTTTTTTATTAGATCCTTGACGAGTTTCTTCATCGACTTGATTTTTATAAATTTATAGTTTTTGGTGTCTTCATTTTAAGCTTTATTAATAAAATAAGTACTTTAATTTTACTTAAGGTTTAGGTTTTTTTTAGAAGATGCTATAAATTATCTTTAAAGGTGTACAAAATTTTCGCGTTCTTCGCAAACTTTGTATCGAATATTGTTTCAGTACAATTATGAAACAAGGTCGTTCAAAAACTATTAAACAAGTTATTCATTATTATGGCCACAACGTGAGTGGTTTATTACTTGGCGCAGTAAAGTGTGAAGCTATGAAGTTATTAATTATGCTCGCTAATTGCGTTCAAAACTTGCCCTAATGTGTTGTTCAAGTTATTTATGTAGTGGTGAACTTGCGCGATCGATGCTCCCACCGCAAAACTACTCATGTTGCTGTTCTGACCTTATAATACATGAGGGAATTACCTAGGAAATGACTATATGCTCGTGAGGTTCAAATTGTTTTCTGTTTTGAGATAATGGCTGACTTAATACGACGTCTTTCGACTTTAGTCCCTTCGTAGGGAGTATACAAATTTGTCCTTACAAACCACAAACGCCAATATAAGCTTACGTATTAACCGCTAAATAATTATAATCAATTGTAATTACTAGAAGTTTTAGCCGCCGAAAGAGTAAGTAACCCGTTGACTGTTGACTGTATTAGTTTACCCAAAATGTAGCGCTAGTTTTCAGCAAATTTTTAATGGAAAATTTTATCAGAATATTTTTAAACAATATTTTTAAATAACGCGTTTTTACCGTAAAGAATCTAAGTATTATGCAGGTAGAAAGAACGGTCGCAGTTGTGGTCGTCGCCTTAATATGTAGTTACGTTCAGTGTCTCTTAGTGTTTGGCTATTACGGGGATAATTACATTATAATGCACTACTAGCGAAGGAAAAATGTTAGGAATAAAAATAGTAGAGTATTTTTAAGCGATTTTTAGAGGTAGTGTAGCTTAAAATTACATCTGCTAAATTATACCTTAATACACATGATGGTAGGTTTTTTGCAATAAAATGTGGCATTTATTAAAACTACCTGCTTGTTACAGTTGGTAGTTATGCAAGGCAACAGAGAGAGATCCAATATTTTTATTTGGGTTGTTGCAATTAGTTGTAATTTATAAAAGTACGATGTAATTGACGCAACCGCCCGTCATGCTCCAGACTATGCACACATGAGGTACTATTATGTGGTTTTATCTGAATTTACCATCACATTAGCAAAGCGGCGATGTGTCATCACAATCGACGCCTTGACATCGCGACAGTGCATACTGTATGGTGCGCTGAGACGATGTGCCGCTGCGCCGTTGCGCCGAAGTCGCGCCGACGCTCTTTGAAAGACATAATGTAATATTCCTTTCTCAAATAGGAACAGTGACAGGTGTGCGCAGCGTACACTTGAAATCTTGCTATGAAAAATGTGCACAGCTCTCAGCTGAATTACATAATGCAGGAATGTGTCAACGCGGCGCGGATAGACGCGGCGCGACGCGGTGCCACACGACGCCGCACGACATACAGGTTTGAGATTCTTTGTGCTCGTAATAAGAGGCGGATGTTCAGCAAAGCTCGTGGGGCAGACAGAGACGAGCGTATCTAAAAATTTCATATAAAAATTTCATGACTTCTTCTATCTGTGTAAATATGATTTTCATTGTATGTAATAAAGTCATAATAAAGGCAGTCCCGGGGTGGGACGGAAGGAAGCCTCGACCTTTCCTGTAGGACAGGGACCGGCGGGATATCGCCACGAATACGGTTAATATTCGGCCAGCCCGATGACAATAAGAGACCTTCGTTAAAAATTATATATTAGAATTGTTTGTAACTAACTTGGGTTGACAATATCACATAATACTTATCAAATAAATGACTACAACATGTATGTATATTTATTGGATTAAATCTCGATTATAGGGCGTTAACAGGTCATGTGTAAATCTCACGCCGTTTCAGTTAATTGAGACAGCTCAACTTCGTATTTGCCAATACACAGTCGTAAGCTGTTGAGGAGTTTCCTAATATCTTGCTCACTATCGCAGTTGCGGCGTCAGCCAAAGATCAATATGTGGCAAGATTTAAACTTAATCGAACCTCAACACTGCACGTTGTAAAATACTTTGTAGTGAAAGGTTTTATGATCAGTACGTACAAGCTGAATAATAGCGCGGGTAATAGCTTTTAATTTGCTAAACTAATTTTGAACAGTTATTGTATCCTTAATACCATAGTTATAATAACGTATCTAGGTAACAGAGGGAACTTTCATAAAATGTTTATCATTTTCATTTAAACCGTGTATTGTTAGCAAGCTAAACGAAACTCAATTGTTAAAACTTCAGGTTCAATGGAACAAAACAATGCTTTTAGCGGACCTCGGCTCGGCTTTTGTTCAATTAATTTTATATTTGAATAATTTCATCTTTGTTCAAAGTTGATTAAGGATTCACTATTCCGTCCTTTACATTTGTTAGAATATATGGTTTAGTTGTAATAATTATTATTACATTGTGATTTAATAAGAAAATAGAACGAATGAACACCGTTCAAAAATTTCAATTTTATTTCCTTATGTATTTAAAGAATTAACTGAGGCGAATTTGTGATAACTTATTACAAACGAATACCTTACCTTACTTATTTCCCTAATCGCTTTGTTTTGTGAAAATAGTTCATGACAAATAATCACGTAGTTAATTAGCAATTTGTGTATTCCTAGCATCCATATACTCTGATACTAGATTTCCTAAGTTAGTTTGAAAGCTAATTTCGGTTAGTCAAAGTAAAATGTTCCACCTAACACTACCTACTTAATGTTTAGTAACCAAGTTGGAAAAACAATGAAGTTTTTTCGGTTTGTTCATTTGGAAACTTTTAATACCTATTAGGGGTCGGAGAGCATTAGGCTTATATCTTAATTAAACTTAGGCACTGTGGAAAAGCGGGCTTTACTTGATGAAATCCTTTTACATTATTAAGTAATAATATCTAGTTAATTATAGTCAATAATCTGGGTTCCCTAAGGTAGTGGATAATGGAATAAAAATAATTTAAATGACAGTATCGAATCATTACTCTTAAGATAATTATAACCGTAAGCAAAATCAGACTTTTGTTTGTGTTTGTGTCAAAAAGCGTTCCAATACTATATATACTTCGGAGTTCTGTTTATGTTGAAACCATTGAATATTTGCAAATATGTAACAAATAGTACCTCGTTGAGAATCTCAAACACTTAACAAAATGCTAAAATAAACAATCTGCCCATCCAATTTACTAGTCGGCTTAAACGTCAAAACAACACGCACCTTTTTGAGAGTCTGACAAGTGGAGGCGATCGGTTACCAACAAAACTAGAGACTAATTGAATTAGGTGGCCCTTCTGTTCCGGGGGACCCGGTCGCTCGGGGCCCCGGCCCACGATATCCCTTGGCGGAAAAAAGTACCATTTATTATCGAATACAGCCACTGGTCGGAACGGAGAATTATGGAGGGAACAAGGCGATGGATTGTGGATTTGCTTGTTTGGTTTCAAGATGGATGGATTTCTTTTTGGTTGCACGATTTTTTTGTCGTCGCTGTCCCCTTGTTAGACGTTTCCTCATATAATTATTTTTCGTGAATACATACCTACTTATACCGCTCGAATATTTGCAAGTTAACGTTCTATTCAAAGTTAAGCGCAAAAAATGCGTCAATAGTTGCAAAATTCATAATTAGACACTCGTAAAACTTTACATCGGTAATTAAATGTATAATGTGACAAATAACATAGAATTATGATCCTGTTTTATGTTCTTATCAGGCGCATACTTTGAAAGGACTGTAGAAATAATGTACTAAGAGTTTACATAAAAGCTCATGATTAATGTGAAACGTACAAGCATGCACGGTATAAATTACGATATAATAAACAAGTTACCTAGTTGCTTTACGAGTACAGTGATTGTTGCTTTTTGTATACAGCAGATGTAGGTTTGACAGCTATGAGACGTTGGTCTTCTATATGTTGATAACTTCGAAATCTATAGTAATATTATAAAGTTGGAGAGTTCGTTTATTTGTTTGAACGCGCTAATCTCAGGTCCGATTTGAAAAATTATTTCAGTGTTAGATAGCCCATTTATCGAGGAAGGCTATAGGGTATATATCATCACGATACCGATAGGAACAGAGTACGAGTAAAAAATGTTACAAAAACGGCGAAAATTTTGACCCATTCTCTCTTATGTGACGCGAGCGAAGTTGCGCGGGTCAACTAGTCATTTATAAGTGCGAAAACAACATAATATATTGTAAATAATCCAACTGTATTCTGTTTTTAGAAACATTAAGGGCAGTTAATCGTGTAAAATGAGAGGAAAATTGCTAAGATGTTCTACCGCTTGAGTAGATTGTAGCGAGACGAGAGCTCGCTGTTTGTGTTAACAAAGCCTTACGCTTTTAAATCCAACGAACACAGATCGCTACTTCGGGGAAGAAAGGGCGTAAAAGCCACTTTTGGCCAAAATGAGTTAATAATGCAACTTTGTTTAGTTTTCGACGCTCTATCGATCTGTATATTTAAAATTTCAATATTCCCAAAAAAATGGCTTTTACCCCCATGATTTTTTTCTCACCAAAACCATTTTTATAAAAAAAAATTGACGTATATGACATTATTTAATTATTTCAAATTAATAAGGGCGTATCACCATAGTATAAAAGAATATTTGGTCGTAAATACAATATTTATTACGTATAAATTAACTAAAATTGATAAAATAGTATAAAATAATGGTATGTTTGTAATTTATTCTACTAGGTAGGTATTGGTGTATTAAATAAATAAATTTAGTTAAAATGCAAATCAGTTTTATTCATTCATAAATCAAATCAAATTGACAATAATTAGTAATCTTCTTTTTTTTCTATTTCCTTTTCTGTTTTTTGTTTCGTTTTCTTACTTTTTATTAGATGATAGTAATTATTTATCACAGTTAACTTAAAATTTAAATTAATGAAAATAATCAAAGTTCAATTCAATTAAATCTTTTCTTTTGTTTCACTATTCATGAATCGTGTGCATTTAACTTAACAGGTAGGTAACCTAATTAGTAGTTCTATAAGTATTAGTAGTTCTATATTACAAAATTTATTAATTAGTAAAATAATAAATTTTGTAATATAGAACTATGATAAATCAGATAATAATAATTATTATGCTATTATTTTGAGCTTCTATGCACCTTAATTTCAATATTCACCACATTAAATCTTACAAAATTATAATAATTGTAGGTTTACTCACGATAATTGTTATAAGTGGTGCAGTCATTACGACCTTTTCACTGTCTAAAGATGGTTTATACGACACGATGTATGTTAGCATTATAGATATTTGTGGATTTACTTCCTATAGTACGTATTTATAGACGGTGTAAAAGCCATTTTTATTAAAATTTTGGGTCGTAAATCCATCCTATCTTCTAAACCATAAGGTCTACTTAAAATTAAGCTTCTTGATATTAAAGAGCACTTAAATGCAAGTAAATATCACCAATTCATTCGAATTTAACTCTATTGGAAAAAAAGTTATTTTCCAAAATTAAAAAAAAAAATCGTTTTTTCGCTCCCCTGTAAAGTTGCTATTTTGGCTTTTACGCCCTTTCTTCCCCGAAGTAGCGAGATGGGAAGGTTAAATACGTGCATCAAGCTCGTAAGGCATTCCTTCAGGTTTAACGGGAATTAAATTGACCTAATTTTCCTTTGACCTCCTTTGTCGAGTGGATAACGGGTCTGATGAAACGTGAGAGAGAGGTTCAACTTCTTGTGGAAGTCGACGCCGTGATTAGTAGCTGTATTATAAATAGGTAAATCTTGTATGTGGAAATTCTCGAGGGAGCTCTGTTGAGTGCTCTCTAGCTCGGCTTAAAGCCCGTAGAATTTTTGTAAAACGGTCGCTTGTACCTAAAATGGATGCATATTTTTCTGAATGAGTTTTATTTTACATAATAGAGGTCTCTTGGAATATTTCATTGAATGAAATATCAAGTCCGGTGGTGAATATTTTTTTCCATATTTTATTTCTTAGTAATTGATGTCTCATCAATTCATGGTATTAGTTGGTGAAGTTGTATCTAGGACAAATAGAAAGCCTGTGAAATAAAGACGAAAATTCAAACATGCCAGAGGAAATAGTTTGATACTAAAATCGGACAATGATACAATGGAGAGACGTTCAATAGATTTCGTATCATGACAGCTGAACACCTTCCGTTCCATCAAACAATAATATGTTAGAGTCCTATTGATATATTAAATGAAACTAAACATTATACCGACCGTGGGAATGGTCCGTTGTCCTTTACTATTAATATGTGTACAACATTAATACGCCAACTATTGCGAATTCAAATAATCGTTTATAATGTGCGTGGAGAATACGTTTCACTATTAAACGATAAATGTCGAATTGTTTGTTGTATGTTATGAATTTATGGATGATATTTATTAAAGCTGGAACATAGTAACGAAATTATTTGAAATGGACTGCTTGATGATGATGTTCGAAATTGATAAATCGTATTCTATAGAAATTTAACCCCTTCACCTTAACTCAGAAAATATTGGCATTATGTTGGAAGGGTATTAGGTTACTAGTGGCGTTTTTTGGTCTCTGTCTACCCTTTTGAGAAGAAAGTCTGGTTGTATGCATGTGTGAAGGTTTATAAAAACAAACAGAAGATAATTACTCGACATATATTATATCAATAGCAATTTATTATTTATAAAATTCACAGTAACTCACTGCCATTGTATGTATGTAACGTGATAATGTATTGATAAAGTAATGTTGTCGATTCGATCACGTGTGTTCGTGTTTTTCGAGCGTTCTTATGCAAATTACATTTATTACCGTGTTCGCAGTGAGGGAACGTGAAGTAATTATTGTAATACATTTCAACGTGCTTGACGTGAGAACAATGATTGGTGACGTCACAGCCTACAATGATACCACGATATAAAATGTATTACGGTCGCTGAAATTGACGGAGCATTTTGTTTTGAAGGAATTTTCTTTTTACTAACCAGTCTAACTCTTAGGAAAAAAGAGCGAATTATTCTCAGAATACGCTAGAAATAATGTCTTGGCTGTAAGTACCCGTATTGTATTTCAATGTGTTCGTTCATAAATATGATTTTTACAAGAACATGGCGAACTTTGATGCTACTATTTTTAGTAGGACAGAAAACTTGGCCCCATTCCTTCACATTTACGAACAACTTTAGTTACATAAATGTAGCGAAAATGTATTTCGAATGACTATTTATTTTAACATCAATGTTGCATAGACGTATTAGAAGTTCAAGCACACATAAAAAAGCAAGTCATTCCAGTCACGATGATGACTGAAAACTTGCTGTGTTCATTGCTAATGAGCCTTTGCTAAGATTTATATTCGAATGACTCGAAACTTTATTAGTGGCATGTATCTCGAACGTATGTAATAACGGTTATGAAATACTGTTATTATAATCTAAATATGTCAGATACAGTTAACTTATATGAATTATAACGGATGTTGAGTCATAGTAATGCATTTCTTATAAAGTAGATTAGCTTTTATTTTTTTGCACCAATGTTGGATATTCCCATAAACCTCTTTCAAAACATTGCACGATATCTACACCCCTTTCTTGCTACTTCCTCATTCATAATACCATTGTAAGATCCACGAATGTTATATAAAAAATCCTTTTCGCGCAACACGGCGGAAAATACATGTTTTAACGAAATACTGTCAGTATTGTGTACTGCAACTTTCAATACAATCTATCCTTATGTGAAATGCATGAAAACCCACATGTTCATTTATAATTGAATCCAACTATATCGAAGCACCATTCAATTCCATTTATATTATGTAATCCGCTTATATTTAAACTATTTGAAACTGGAATGCGATATTTACCGAACCACTATTTGCGTGTGCCTACCATAGATGTTTCGTGTACGCAAGTAGGTGTGTGTTATAGTATTTGCTTTTATTTTTATTTAATGTAGTCTATAAATATCCCGCAGATTCAATAAAATGGCCTTTGTGGTCAAAGTGCAAATCAATCAATCTACGTATTTAATCGACCCCACGGGTGGTAAAGCGGCTACTGGGTAGAGTGCGTAGGTCGTAGTAGCCTCTGTACTATAGAAATTACTAGAGCATGTCGGTCCATTTGAGCTTTAATGCTACTTTGTCTTGTCGCCTACTTTTTTTTTACTGACTGTGCCCATTTTCGTTTATAACCTCTTGTTAGTAATTCGAATAGAATTTTATTATCTAGAAGATTACTCGTTCGAGGAATTCTCAATTTTATTATTAAACTAGATTCATCTGAAACTTACATTGGGTTTGAGCGTCAAAATTTGTTCGACATCCTTACATTACGTGGTCGGGACCTTTGGGAGCTCGATCCTAGTCTAGACTGGTTATATCATTTTCAAGACCAAGACTAAAATTTCACTGATCCCGAGAATATTTCGACGAACATAACGAACCGAAAGTAAATTTTGTTTAATAAAACATAAACCAACAAACCACTATACAACCGCAGTACTAATGGTGGGCCACAATAATTACTACATATCAATCTTCCATTATAATCGTACGTCATTTTAATATACTATACCAACAAAATCGCGTGTCCTACATTAATTCACTGTTTCGTGACGAAACTCATTTGCTACAGACACTTGTAAATATCCCTCATTGAACACTGATCTTTATATTTTAAATTACCGCACCGATAATGAAATTAAACTAGCGGAACTGTTAAATATTCATACATTAATAGCGAGTTAATTTTGTCGAGGCCCTGTATTTTTATATTGAAAAA
Organism: Anticarsia gemmatalis; assembly: GCF_050436995.1. NCBI lineage: Eukaryota > Metazoa > Arthropoda > Insecta > Lepidoptera > Erebidae > Anticarsia > Anticarsia gemmatalis. The sequence goes on from NC_134759.1 coordinate 9,653,873, forward strand.
TGTCCTGAAGTGTTCAGTAAATATATTTTGCAGCAGGCTTTATTATGTTTGCGTTCAATGACACTTTAAAGTCGATTTTGAGCCACGATATGTGCTTACTGTGGCGTGACATGACGCTTGAAATATTACGCGTATTGCTAGCGCAAATCCGAACCCTTTCTTTTAAACTATTCGTGTATTGCTAGATAAAACTGCGTCGGAAAATAATAAAATGTTGGCCGCAATATTTTGATTATTTTTTGCTCCTTCAGAACGGTAAATACGCGGGTTTCGCGGTAATCAATGTATTGAGAGGTTGCACTCATCCGCGCTCGGCAGTGCCGTGTATTCGTTCGTTATTTTACCCCACCATACTCTTACTGTATTTTTACTGGTGTTTGCTATTTACATTGAACGCACTACGGATTGGTCGAATGTGCATCCGTTGTAGGGCTGCCAAGTGCTTTTTTAAAAGATTTTTTGAACACATTATATTATGTACAAATTGTATGAAGAGAAGGTTCAAGAGTTCCTATTTTCTTATAGTGGGGAATCTTAATCATTTTTACTCTTTTCGCTCAGTTTGTGTTAATGTAATTACAAAGCATTTAAGTAGTTCATCGCAAGTTCAAAATCTCCTAACTACTATAAGTTCAAGTTACTTAGTTATGTACCTAGTTGAAAGCGATATTCGATTTTCAAGGATTGAAGAGCAAATCGAAACCGATATCCAAGAAAGTATTGCTCATCGTCGTAAAAAGCAGCAAGCAGCCCTACAACCCAATGAATATTCACAGAATCCATCCAGTATTGATATGTTTGGCCCGAAGTGTACATTTGGGATTGTATAAGGTAGAGTATATAACAAGCCGCGTGGGAAATAAGCGAGTTGGTATTTTTTCTGCGAGTATCAATTAAATACGTACAAATTGATTCGCTTCCGAGCTGTGCAAGCAACTGATACAGTGTCGAGCAACTTATTGATATGTGATTTATGACAGGCGCTTGTATTTTTTTAGATGAGTATATTTTTCCTGGTTTTGGTAATTATCATGTTCGCTGTGAAAATCTACCGATCTATGAGGAAAACCTATTTCTATCATTAAGCGTGTTGTGTGTGAAACAATAATTTTGATATGGTATAAACAAAACTTTAGTCATTATATTGGTATGAATTTGCCGCCATAATGACGCGATCAAATATGTAAAAGACAAGGTGGTTTCGTGTTTGCATTTCAGTATTTACAGCACGCTATCTGTTTCGAAAATCGTTTCTGGGAACTCACAAACTGTTATTTACCTTTTAAATAAACCCACCGTTTTAATAAACCTTTTTGCTCGAGTTAATAGATTTAAAAGAATTTTAAAATTCTAAGCAGCCTAAGACACAAAAAGCCTCTCGCATTTACAATTACAAAGCCGAGTTTTGTTTAAACAACACAACTCATTACGTCACGCGTACCAAACGAACGAAATTTACCTCAATTTAATTTCACGAGACAAGGCTTTTATACAGTTTGGCTCTAACATCTGAGGTTATTTTTATTTTCAATGTTCCCCCTCCCTGGGTTCTTATAATGTGATATTCATTTATTTTATTTCCCGGCGGATGGGCGCGCGCCTGTGGCTCGGCGGGAGGAAACAAAGCCATTTCCTAGCCGTCGCCAATCCGTGGCCACTAGAGACGCGACTACACACGCCGCCACACGCCGCCCGCCCCGCCTCACCCTGACATGTGACGTCTTACGTTATTAAATCTCGTTCTTTTATTTATTTTATTCCTGTTGTCTTTTCCCTTTCTTTTGTGACATGTCTGTCACCTACTTGGGCTAATTGGCTTATCTGTGATCTTTGAAAACACGTATCAAGGTGCGGTATTCGCGAATGTCACGTTGTCACGACAGACGGTAATTTAAAAATACAGGCGTGTACGATTTATACATTTAATTATTTATTACACAACATTTTCAAATTGTTTCACAAGTGAATAATTAACGGTCTGCGTGTTAATTGAAAGCGTAACTGACTTTACCTAATGCGAGAAAACAACTTACTGTCTTCAAGATATTCTAGAAGTAATACTTTATTTTAAAATGAATTAATTTACACAATGAAATTATGTTATTCTGTTACTTTAATCTCACTGTATTCTTTAACATAAGGGCGTCCATTAAAATGTGTTAACTGATTACCCACGTTTTATAAACTCTGTCTACGCCTTACTAATTTAATACGAAGCACGAATTATAAAAAATATATTTTACATTCAAACAAGTTCTCCAAAACAGACAGCGAGCTAGGGAAGAAAAAATTGAAATAAAATATCTTCTGTATTTTTTCATAAAGTCGCAATAAATAAAGCATTGAAATTCGTTATGTCCTTATCGTATTATATCCCAAACAGCTCCAAACAGGGATGCGCTGTCTAAGACGTGTCGATTTAGCATTCCGACTGAATTTGACATTCGCAATGTTTATTGCCATCCCATTCGGCGGGGCCTCTTTTGTGAGAATCTTTTTGTGGTATAATTTATCTAATTTGGAACAAAGCGGATTATATGCGGGGATGTTCACTCAATTCACGCTAGAGGCAGACTTGAATTTTTATTAGAAGATTTTGTTTTTCTGTTTTGAAGCGAATATTTAGAAACCTGGCCGTGAAATTTATTTGCAGCCTTTGTATTCAGGATCTTTTACTAATCTAATAAAAAAAATATTCGCCTTTTTAACTAAATTGTGAAGCTTTATTTAATACTTACAATTTTCACTTTGAGCAACTTAATTAAGGCTTTGCTCGAATAACCACAAGAGAGTTGATTACAATAGGACTACTGTGTCTAAATAAACATTATTTAGTTAAATAAAAAATACCGACGAGGATGGGATTCGAACCCACGCGTGCAGAGCACATTGGATTAGCAGTCCAACGCCTTAACCTCTCGGCCACCTCGTCATGGCGATGTAGTTTGAAATAACAGTACTGTTTCTTTGTAAAACTTCGTTTACATTTATACGTTTATTTTGTTCTCGGTCGGTGTATAACTTTTTTCATAATCCATTGAAAACCTCATGATATGCAGCTGTTGTGTTGTGCGCGTACTTTCCTCGTAATTTATTTTACTTGTTGTTCTCAACTACTATTTAACTAAGATTTAAGGTAATGAATGCAGGCGAGAGTAACATTAAACTGTACTCAATATTAAGTATTGTTGTTCTACTGATTTATTTACTTTCAATATTAACAATACCGTTTTGAAGTAAACTATGTATGTGCAATAATGTTAAATTAGGCAAAGTCTTCAATCATAGAAGGAATTCTATAATTTGAGTCTTGTTACCATTTAATAACGTTTTTATTTATCCAATTATTTTGCAGATTTACTCGAACCATCAAGCGGCTAAAACCTGAATAAAGTCTAGCATTTCGAAAATGATATGTCAATAAGGGAGCAGGAACGCTTCGCTTGTGTCCACTTATCTTCGCCGTTGCAGTGTGAACGTTTCACATAGTTCCACTGCGACCATTCCTAAAGCCTCTAGGATTTGTCAAATGCATCTAAACATGGAATGCACCTGGACCGACTTAACTTACGTGTTCTTCTGTATTATTTACCTTTTAACGGACTTGTGTATCCAGTATTTTCTATTTCTCTGATATCCGTGTGTACTGAAGCTTCTCTTCAAGCGAAACGGAAGGAAACTATTTGTAATAAATCTGCCAGTTGCATTGCACAAATAGATACGAGACTTAGACCACTGTAAGCATGTTGTACTCTGCTAGTTCATTGAAGAGTTTATTAAAACATAGTTTTGATCATAATGTCTTCATTGTACTTATAGCATATTAAACAATGTGTGTGTTTCTTTTGATATTCCACCTGTTTATATATAACAACGTTAGTCGTTATGTACAGACATATGGTTTTTCACATTTCGAAAGTATAAGTAAATAGTGAATTTTAATCTAATCCGAAAACAGATATATTAGATTAAAACAGTGTCAACAGACCTCCCCGTAGCACAATGAAATTATCTAGGGCGTTTAATTTAAGCAGAAGTGAGCTCTATCTGAATACATTGTTTCCGTCGCGATGGCCGGGCGCTCATTAAGTATTATAACTTAAACGTCACTGGTGCCGACCCATGTAGCAAATTGTGCTCGTAGAATTAATTCAGCTTACATAGAAGCCATAACAATAACTGGATATCATTATTATTCGCGCGGGGGCAGGGCTGCCACTCGCTAGGAAATGAATATTCCATTCGTAATGGACCTGTACTTTCTTTCATTAAAACTTACATTATGTGCCCCACTCCGCTCTTGAATAATTACAACACTTCTTCGGAATTTGAATGAGCCGACGCGTCGGTAATGAATCGAGAATTTCATAGCAATCGTTGCAGTCTGTTTGTAAATTGAATAATTCATCATCTTCGTCTTATCGTGTTACTAAGTAACGACTGCGGGAAATCTACTACGGCTCGCTTCATTTTTTCCATGCATTAATAATATATATTGCTATCTGTATTTTTCCAGTGCCGCTTGGAAAACATAAATGCCATCAAAAACATTCTGTAAAAACCTCAAGTCTCGCCGTAAAAAGTGGTGAGATCTATATAATACCAAGTCGATTAATCTATTTAGTCTCTACTTAAAGGACCTTCTGCCTTAAGTTATTACGTATGTTATTATCATGCCAATTTAAAAAAAATACCTTTAAAACAAATAGACCGACCTGGTCATCGCATGATTTGATTATTAGTATGTATCACACTACACAGCACGACGAGAAGTTAATGCTCCTGAAATGTTAATGGCGAATTTGTGTTTTCTTGCGATGACCAAGTCGATCTATTTGTTTTAAAGGTTTTTTTTTTAAATTGGCATGATAATAACATACGTAATAACTTAAGACAGAAGGTCCTTTAAGTAGAGACTAAATAGATTAATCGACTTGGTATTATATAGATCTCACCACTTTTTACGGCGAGACTTGAGGTTTTTACAGAATGTTTTTGATGGCATCTCACTTCTTTTTGTAGAGCGAACATAAGTCCAATTTGTATGGAAAGACGTTTTTTTTTCATAATTCAACATATTTTCCTATGGGAATGTTGTTCAGTTTCATGAGCTAAACACCCTTACCCACCCTATACCCCCCTCCCGTTATGCCTTATATAGTAGGTAGCTATTTATTTTATTTTCTACAGTAATCATAATTCATTAACTGCAAATGTAACCTTGTAATCTTATACATTTATATGGGATTACAAAATTATTGTTGCAGTTAGTGTATTTAAAAAACTGGATCGAAATTAAAAAATATTTGATTTTTCCCATGATAAAGACACTAAACCCTATTTGTATTCTAAATTTTAAGCTTCTAAGTCTGCTAGAAGTACCTTAGACTTTTGATGATCGGTGAGTCAGTGAGTCAGTGAATCAGTGAGTGACAAAATTCAAAATTTTAACAAGTTGTCATTCTTAAACTACTGGTTCAAATTGACTGAAATTTTAAATATACCGTATTTATACAATTACTGATTAGTTGCTGAAAATCCAGGCTTCTTGTTTTATCCACAACGAAATTATAGGGGTGTCAAAAATAGCCCGAATTGCTTCGAGAAAAGGATGTTACGGCCGTGCCGCTTTTTTTTTGCTCGACTTGCGGGGGCACTTCCGTGCCCCCAGACATTACAAATTTAAGAGTAACCTACGTAATATAAACGCAGTGATGAAATCATATCAATAGTTTTTAATTCTCTAGTATTCTATACTTGGCTGATACTATCTTTTCCGGGCAAGACTTTCCTTGCACTTGACCAGTTTTTATTATCTCACGACATGTCAATACATCGACCCCGGGTCACGTTTGGTGTGTAAGTATTTTCCTTGGACGCAGTACGTTCGTGTTGCACTTATATAGTTCACGGAGTTCCTAGTAAGGGAAGCTTTAAAGGCGATATACGGGGCATATTTGAATCGTTTGGAGTCACGTACGGCAATAACGTATCGTGTTCAAAGATTGTAATAGTGCCCCACTAGTGACAGATTGCTTGCACGTACCCGCTACACATTTCTCAAAGTTCACTCCTGCAAGTTGCACGTTAGCTCGAGATAAGCGGCTATTACGGTATCGTGTGATACTCGCTATATTTGAGGGTGATTCTTAACGGTGCCTTTTAAAATGTCCCGTTGTAATGCCAGAAGATAGATGGCGTGCTGCCTTTTCCTGTTTCCTTTACAAAGAAAGAGACAGGCAATTACATAATTTAGATCGTGTTACAAGATTAGCTCGATAAATCAATATTAACATAATTGCTGGTTTCTGTTCGGAAACGCAAGCCCTAATTGTGGAACACGCTATTCTCTGTTTAGAAGTGGTGTTGGTAGTTATTAAGCAAATAACGAGCAAATACGATAGAGATAAAATAAAAAGGTAAGAAGCTCAATACGCTTTAGAAACAACAGTCCTCAGGAAGAATTATCGATTAATTGAACCGAAGTTTACGGTTGAGAAGCGACATTATTTCCATTACGACTTGAAGGCTGACGTAGCTTGACTTTAAATATACGATGTTTCATCACAGTAACTCAATAAGGTTCGCTACCAGCCTTAAGTACAAAATTGAGCAGGATATTGTGATTCAAGGAATGTACGTAATGTTGTTAGAGTAAATGTACCTATATTATAATACATGCCACGGAAATTTTCTCCTAAATTGCTAGAAATAAAATAAGATAATCTTTTTCGATAGTAATATCCGTATAAAATGCTTTTCTATATTCAGTCGAAAATACTTGAGTATTTCTCCTGAAGCTATTTCAAATTTAACCAAATGTATTTCATATAGGAAGTAACAACTCCGCCCAAGCAAAACCGTATTCAAAAGTTTAGCGATACGTTCTGCGTACCGAGACATTGATATGGCGTTTGCTCTACAAACAGAGAATAATGTTATTACCATTATTTCTATTAAAACTTTTTAAGCCTAAGAAAATATCGGTGTTCTATGTTCAATGTTTTCCCATAACAAGGGCTTGTTTGTTGTTACTGACTGTATATCGTCGGCGGTAGCTCCACGCTCCAACTTAACACAAACAGAAACAAGAACGCATTTGTTTTACTTGAGTTCTTCGTATGAAGGAAAGTATCATGTGAATGAAAGAAAAACTTGGTGTATTTATTGTAAGTTGTTTGAGTTTACAAGGAAAATGGAAATCGTTGTGGTCTTCGGTTGTTTGCTGTGCGGTCTCGCCTACACACTTGGTAAGAGGACATCTTCTACGTAAGATGTGGCGATGTCTTCCATTGTGAAAGTTTGAATTTAAATCGTGCACACAATGCCGTATACGAGGATTTGTGCATTTCGCGGTTTGAATTCACGGAAATACAGCTTGTTAGATACCAGTAGTTTGGAGTGTTCGTATGCATCGAAAATTTATATGGAGCTCTACAACTCTGATGAAAAGCATTTTTTTAAGGACTATGTTATTGGAAGAGAATGGTTGTTGCAATATGCCCATAGTGAATAGACAAGGGACACAACAAAAAAAAATGATTTTAAGGAAACAATGTGTAAATTCGTTATACACGTGGAGTATACGTAATGTGATACATTCTCGGTGAATGACTGTCAGTGTACGCATTCATGTTGCTAAGTGACAGTCGCGACATTTATTGTCGCCCGCGGAACAATAATACATAACGCGGTTAAAATTCATTGTGAAACAGATACAGATTACTTTATTTGTAGCATTTAACAAAATTGTGAAGTATCACTATTTATTTCACGTGAATAAATAATACGTTTTAATAACTAGTAATGATCCATATGATCCAACACAGTTCGACGAAATTAGTTCGTTATAAATTATAATTTGTTTGAAGCTTTGTAATAATGTGTAAACGTATTAATTAATTTTATCTCCTAATTAGTAATGATAATACACGTGATAGTAAGCGATACGATGATATCAGTAACGTAATTTTATTTTGTAAAAGATAACAACTGATAATTGAAAATTCGGGTCTATCCCACTAGTCCCGTTGAGTTGTCCCGTGACGGGACAACTGGCACTATTTTGTCCCAGTTGTCCCGTGGCGGGACAAGTGACACTGTTTTGGTGCCAGTTGTCCCGTTGCATAAAAATCACGGGACTAATGGGACAGACGGAAGGGTCAAAACAACTGGTTCCATTGAGTTGCTCTGTGACAACAGGTACTTGGTACTTTGGTAAGATAGCAGACGTTATACGTTGTGTTGTAGTACATTTTTACTTAATTTCTAGCAGATAAGTTGAAATTACATAAGGTACATGTTGAATTGACTTGAGTGTTTGAGCTGCTCCAGGGGCCTGTTAACAATATATTTTAGTTTCCTTACATTATGTTTTTTCAAGTAGGGAATTTCGGATAAGCATTTTACATTTATGGTATGGAAGGTCATAGATATAGACACTCTTGTCAATTTAATTATAAAGTGAAAAGCCTAAATAGTAAAAAAAAACTTTTTGTGAATTTAAAGTTTATATAGAGTAGCGTACAAATACAATTCATGATCTGCTATCTTACCAAAGTACCAAGTACCTGTTGTCACACAACAACTCAATGGAACCAGTTGTTTTGACTCTTCCGTGTGTCCCATTAGTCCCGTGATTTTTCTGCAACGGGACAACTGGCACCAAAACAGTGTCACTTGTCCCGCCACGGGTCAACTGGGACAAAATAGTGCCAGTTGTCCCGTCACGGGACAACTCAACGGGACTAGTGGGATAGACCCGAAAATTCTACCTGGAAAGTACCAAAATTATCATGATTTTCAAGTTTTCAGTCTTGTCCGACTATGAGGAGTCTGAAACTAAGCAAATAATATATTCATCCAAAGGTTTTTGAATTGGGTTTTACTGACGTTAAGCGTTACAAAGTAGTCGTTACATAGTCAAGAATTCAGTCAGGTTTACAAACAATAATTAAAAGCAACATTAGAGAATCTCACACAGCAAACAGGCTATTGTATGCTCAACATGTGGGCATGTGTGCAAATTATCGATTCCGTTTGGCGTCACGTCTGTCAATGTGCCGTTTACATGTGCACGGATGGCGGCTGATTGGCCTCTCATTTGGGCCGATTGTGCCTCACGAATACATAATTTGTGTTCGACGTCGTCGCCATTAAGATAATCTCTCGCTAGGTTCAGCCCCATCGGCTCGTGCTACGGCTCAACACATTGATTACGGCCTGCGCTGGCGAAGTGGCCGATAAAGCGATGTTTGTGTTGTTAGTCCGGTTTAATTACGACTACAAAGCAATATGTTAGGTGGCTATTGGAGTCCTTATTTTATTTTACGCAAATAAGTATTCATGTACAGTGAGAAAAGGTTAACCATCAAAATATTTTTTTTGAGTTATCAAAAGACATCTGTAGCAATCAATGAGTTTTGTAAGTAGTTTTATTACTACATATTCACTGAACTTTCATATTCACTTATATAATATAAAAAAATTAAGTTAAAATGTACTCAAAGTTGAACTTGTGTCAACCGAGTCACAGTATTTAATAACACATTTAAGTAATAAAACTGAAGGGAGGGTCAGTAATGCCCGCGTCTCTGTGCTTCAAACCACGTAACTTTGCAAACCGACAAGTACCGGCCACCATTAAAACTTACTTCGGTGGGACACAACGCGCTGCTCAAGCGTGCGGGCGTCGCCGATGCGAAAGTAATCTCACTCAGGGCGAGAAAATCGCTTTTAAAAGTTCACCTTATTGCTGAATGCTAGCTCGCCGTGGATAACTGGCCCGGTGACGTAACGGACCTTTACAATAATTTACAACCGCCTGAGAGTTATTTAAAGAGTTCCGTGGGGAACTAGATTGCTTACTCCGTAGCGTGTGTAATCGTATCCTCGTTCGTGTGAACGTGCTGAACTTTACCTGTTAGCAATCATTGATGTTCTTACATTTATAATCACGTGCCTAAAAATAGTAACATCCCAAAAATTTTCAAAATATTCAACAGCTTGATGCGGGGTTTGCGTTTGTTCGTTGCACTGCTTTAACTGTAGGGGAAAAGTATGTACAGAATTACACGTGGCTCACAGCTGAATTAATCGTACCCCTGCGTCGCTCTCACTATTAGTGTATTTGCCTATAATGCTCAAAGTAATGACCAGCTTAATTGATATTATTGTAATGTCCTCCAATATTTCAATTAGAATTAGCAACATAATTACGACCATAACACGTATTGTTCTAAATCAGTAATGCAGCCGCAGTTTATGTCAGTTACTAACGCACTGCGCCGGATTAACAGCTCCGGGCTATATCGAAAACGTTATTGTCCGATTGGCTTATATGTATGACACCTTAGGGATTTAGTTAAATTATACATAGAGCCGAGTTCTAGCAGTAACACGAATTCAGACGTTCGAAACAGGTGTCTCAATATGAAGTAATACATTTTTAGTGCGTAAGATTTTTCGTTATAACAATAGATATAAATCGACACGAGTTGTACGAAGCAGCGAGAATATATAATATTCCCTTTTCATATCACGCAGGTGTTAAGTTCCAATAAAACATAGTATAGGGAGGCGACCTCGGCCGCCCCCCGGGGCTGTTACTAATGCAGATTGCGTTCAGAAGGTCATATCTAAATCACGGGATAGAGCATAACGTCAGTACTTTATCTTAACTCAGCACCTGCCGCTCCCCCTCCGCTTGAGTTATAACGTCGGTTCTCCTTTTGTTGTTTACGAATGAGTTTTTCACGCTTTTCTTCGGCCGCGGACCGGTTCTTCGACACACCTGCTATTCTCCCCCGTTGTTATATTTATTGTGCTCATTCTATGTATATTGTGAGGGAATAGTACGCGATGTCGGGAACTTATCGCGTTTTATATATTTTTTCTCGCGCCCTCAGACTTAGGGATGATGTTTTTATTATAAACACGTGTCAAGACTTGGAAATATTTGCAAATGTTAACGTAGTGATGTGCTACGTTCGCGCGTGAGTACTTCTATTATTCGTTTCGCGAGGATGTTTGACTGATGAAATAACCTGTTATGTTATTCTATGTTATATTTGATGTTGTGTCATGTCACATTTACCTTCATGATGTTTTTCCAATAATGCATGTCATTCTAAAATATGTTGACCTACATCTATTAAGATGATATGAATTATTTTATTATAGTTGGATGGTAAAGTAATCTTAGTTTCATTACAGTAGTCACTTGGCAATTTTGTACAATCCACAATTTTACGCCAGTCACATTGTAGGGCGATTAATATTATGGGCGTTGTAAACATCTCACCCTGGCGAAAAAATCGATTAACAAATTATGTAAATGTCACGTGCGTATCTGGGAGCATTTTGATTGAATTCTGACGACCTTATTGAGCTATTGGCGGCCGGCCAATCGGGGACATCGGCCCTTTCTGCGAGTGACGCGTGCTCTCTACCTACCCTATGCAAATGAGTGAATTTATTGAAAATTTAATAAGCGCGCGAATTTACACGCGATTGAAAATTCTGGAAAAAGCGATACATGAAACGATATTTTTGTTTGCCTTGGTTGTTTTATTTGGACGTTTTTTGTTTACCCGCTGGCCTTTGGCAGGTGTCGTTTGTATGCTTATTGCATGCGACAGGTCAGCCGCAATATAATAATGACATTCTTGTTTTTATGGTGCGATTCTTTAGAGAGGTAAATTACCAGTAATTTTCACAAACTGTACAGAATGTTGATCGCTTTGAAACTGTTGTAGATACGGCTTTATGTTCTGAAGCAAGCAGTGGTCGTCAAACCGGAAGTCTTTCGGGTTGTTTATTTGACTAAGGAACGTTGTCCACACACAGGGTTGTGGAAATATTCCGTTGCAGTTGTAACTTATATTTCTCAAGATCTTATATCTTAAGAAAAATAAGTTACGACTCGTTCAAAGACCCGCGTAATCGCGATTTAAAAACAAATAAAAAATCTAGCGACATTTTTCGTATTTAAGATGCTACAAGCGTTTATTTTATCGTAGATTGTAAAGCACCAGCAGATTAGCTGCACTTCGTGCTCTTTTGTTCGAAAAATGCTTTATATTTTCTGTAACACGAAACCATTGCACGCAAAAAGAGTCATATTAACGTCCAACTCTATAATTCTAAAGAAATGCGCTTTATTATTAAGAAATAGAAAATATGGTACTTTATATTTGAAACAAAATTGTCAACGCAATAACATAAGTTAGTCGGTGTCCGTGAATCATTTGGAATAGTGCAAGTTTAGTTTCACTGGCTTCTACGTGCGTTTTAGGATATTAGTGTGGGCGCTTTGCGGGATCGTTATAGTTTTAATTTCAGTAAGTACGGGCGTTAACTGGTGCGAACGTAGTTAGTGCAGAGTGTACCAAGTGCATAAAGTAAATAAATGAATATGGTATTTGTACTGGCTGGAACGTAGCGCAAACACAATATCACTCTGCACTCGGCGAGGGTGCTACGCAAGTGCCCTTTTGTTTGTTGCGCGTTAATTAATTAATAGTTATAATGTATATTGTTTTAATACAGATCATTGTTGTCCTCGGACGCTTCGTTTGCGATCCGTTCGTTTTGTTTTTACTTGTCGAGTAGTTTTAAGTTTTGTCCTCAGTACTTAATGGAATTGGATGTTGATAGTTTGTATTTTTCCATTTTCGCTACTATTTCTTATGTTTTGTTTTTATTATTACAGGTAGACATAAATTTTATCTTCATAAAAAAAACAAAGGGTCTGTTCAAAATATAATATTTAAATTGACGACACATGCACTATTGTCTGTTAAAATTACGAAATATCCAAAAGCAATTTCAATTCGTGACCGGACTGACAGATTCCATCATCACACATGAGATGTATAATTAACTTATAACAAGTTTTATTTACAGTTTCTCGCGCTGTATCACATAATTACGTACGTCTGAACCCGACTCCGACATCCACAAAATATTTTACAAATTTATACCGAGGGACGAAAAAGTTCACAGTCAAAATTCCTATTTTCGCATAAAATTTAAATAAAATTTGTGTCATACAAACATCCCTTTTTGTTTTAGCGGGGCATAGAGCAAAATGAGAACTGAAATACGAATTTTAATTATAATAAAATATAACTAGAGGTTGCTAGCAATTTGGTTTACGAATCACAATTTAAGTTAACCACGATGTACGGGGATTTGGTGTTGATACACTACATAATATATTTTCTAGTGCAACTTTAATCTGACTGAAGGATGCGCTTTTAAAATAAAGAGGCACAAGTAAAGATATCATAAACATCGACGAATAAAAATTACCTTAGAATAACGTATAAAATAAAATTTGCTTTATAACTTTATCGAGACTTCTCTACCTCGATTTCGAGACTTTATCTTTACAAATCCTGGAGCTCTAGTGTGTATTCATAGATGCTTATATTTAAGACGTCAATATTTTAAATTTAATACGACGCCCAAGCTGACAGCGTATCTTAATCGTGTTAGTATTCCAATATAGAATGCCTTTTATTTCGCAGCGTGTCAGCTTAAATGGACCGGCTTTGTTCACGACTGCTCCGCTATTTTCCTACGGCTATTTTAGTCCTTTACGTCCAATATCACTAAGAGCATGCTAAAACAGGGTACTACATTTAGTTTAACCAAGCTCTACGCCTACTTTTTCCGCCGCACAATTTTTAAAGCGGCCTTAAAACGTATTAACAAAAGTGGCACACCATTAACACAAGTAGTGTACACGGTACGGTGCAATTTGCGGCGATATTGTCGCGGCCCGCAACAGAATGTTCGCTAATGCCCTCCAACATTAAGCCTGCAGATTATCTGGCCAAAGCCCTAAAGTCTCCGTTCGAATAGCTGCCTTTAGGGTTCAAAGGATTTTTTAAAAAGGCGGCTCCGTTTTTCCACCTAACTTTGATCATCATTGGAGGGATTTATCTGATGTTGTCAGATTCGCTGCTAGTTTCTGTGCGGGTAGTTTTGCCGGTTTTTCCGTGAAATTCTCATTCTTTAAGTTAAAAATGCAGACTGACCTACCTAATTGTAACAAATATTTAAGAAACTATTGTATAATATTTTATCGAACGCCTCTAATCGCGGCTAACATAAAATTGATATTCGCCGAACAAAGCTCTTTAAACCGCATGAAAGGCGGATGATGAATGGTGATCGCGCTATTATGTACCAGTAGTCCCCATTCACGGCTAATAGAAATAAAGAGCAGGCGGTACAGTGCACTTTGCGTTCGTGTCCCGCTTTATGGCCTGCGGTTTAGCTACGAGATCAGAGAGGAAACTGCGTGAAAATCTTTTGACCACAACACTGGAAAAATTTTGAATAAGCTCTTTGTTGCGACCGAAACTGTCGACAAAATGTAACAAAGTTGCGACTTCCCGTTATTTTTCATGTTTTATTATACAAAGTGATGTAAATGTTATCATGTGTTTTTATGTTGCATGTAACTTAGTTTTGGTTGCAATATTAGGGTTACTGTAGCGTTACATTCAAAATATTTCACGTAGATATATCATTTCATTGGCTCCAAATATTGATCCTTGTATCTGCTTTATTCAGTATTATCCGAATCAACCAACCGACAAACATAAACCTACAGAATGTAATGAGAGCGCGTTACACAACGACCGATATCTCATTACCTTCGTACGTTTGGTTTTGTTGGCTCATGTCGTCCGTCAACTCAGCCAATGCTAGATTAGGTGTATGCGATCCGTAATAGGATAAATCACGGTTCACGCGGATTGGGACAAGCCTATGTCCAATATTGGTCTGCAACAGGCCGGTTTTACTCGTATATTTTGCTATGTTTTCGGTTTTATTTCCTTCACGAAAAGATGAAAAGACTTAAATACTAATACTATTACGGAAATAAAGTTAAAAAATACCGACAACTTTATCTCTTTTGTACATAGTTAGTACAGAAGTATTCAGTTCTTTGTCAGTGGCCAATCGAAATGCTGGTGCAAAATAAAGGGCACGCGGTGTGGAATGCACTTTGCGTTTTGCGCCCGCCTCGTGGCTGCGGTTAGCTATGAGATCACAGGGTGCCATATGCCAGTGGAGAATTCTTGTGATCGTCGAGAGAAATGAAAATACAAGGCTATGTCTATGAAAAGTTCTTTTACGACAAATATAACAATAATTACATTTATAAAAAAAAAAGGTTTAAAGGTTTTTCGTGTAATATTTTTGTTAAAGTTATAAAAATGTTTTGGACGTCAATATGAATCCATATAAAAGTACAAAAAGAGGGAGAGAGGGAGAGATGCATCGGCCGGGAATCGAACCCGGGCCGCCCGCGTGGCAGGCGAGCATTCTACCACTGAACCACCGATGCTTAGGCTCTATGTTTAAATTAAACATTTACATAGTTCTCATTACGTAATGTACAGCTGGATAAATGATTAGTTGGTTCGTTTTATCGCTAAACAATGAATAACAGAGGCAGCACATACGGTTTGCACGTCAGAATATGTGTTTAGTTGTGAATAAATAGGTAATTATGCAAATCGAGCCGAATTTACGAGGGTCGACAGATTATGAATACAAACGCCTACAGGTTTTACGATTATATTGGAATTCATTACGCTAGAGGGTTTCACTTTTACGTAGTACCTGAGTCCATAACAATTTTAGGGATCATAACAACCCTCTCCTCTCCTCAACACTTTCCTCTGCGCCCCAAGATTTAATGTTGTATTAAAAGTTGGCGTTTAGAAATCTGCCCCTGATTTTACGACTCTCCAAATGATTAGTAAATCTTCCATGCCATAAGATTCTCGAGCTTTTATAGCTCAAATTGTTGTTCGAGTAAATCAGACCAGTCGGAAGGAATGAAGCGCAATTTTTTTAGACCTCAAGATATCGTAACTCAAAGCTCTATCATGTAAAAGGAAAAGTGGTTTCATGCCATAAATATTCCGTAATATTTAAATAAGGTCGGAGTTGCGAAATAAAGTAACATTTCAGCCTCAGGTTTAGCAAAAACTTGGGTACCAACGATCTCGAACAAAAAAGCGGCTTTAACGATTTTACGTATAAAACGAGAAGAGCGTTCTCTTTTATTTCTGTTTGTAGCCAATACTATCGGATTTCGTTACGCGCGCGGCACGGTACGATTTTACAATATCACGAATTTTCCCAGCTGCATGTCGCACCTGGTTTTTGAGGTGGAAAGTGGATTTTTAAGGTTCTCAGCCCTGTATTTCGGACGCCCCTAGCCCTTTGTTTTATTCCATTTTCATGGGTCAACTTTTAAACTAACGATGTGTGATCAAAACGTAGAGTTTTCCTTTTTTGTCTACCTCGAATTTACTGTGCTTTACTCTGAATATTTATATTTTTGGCGTAGGTACAATGAGAAACATGTTCACGTAATACATTAAAAAAAACAAGTCCATAAAGAAAGAATCCGGTAACAAAACTCGCTCGTCTTTTGACCGTTCTCATTCCTCATGGCTTCAGTTATTCATCGCAACGCCGACTAATGCCGAGAGCTCTCCTCGGGAGGGTTGCCTTTGAAATCGTCTCACTCACGGCCTCTTTGCTACTAAAAAGTAAATGACGTTGTGCAGCGTAGGCCGTAGAGTTGCACGTTGCATTCATACGGGCCCGGCCTTGCGACCTATTTTTGTCACCTCACTTTCCACCTTGATTGGCTCAATCATCTGTTGAAATGGCCGTCCGACGGCCCCTGAGCTTAAGTGCATCGTTATTTCAAGGGTGATTCAATTTTTAATTTTCCTTCTCGCTAATTAGTGTCTTGACAAATTGTAAACCGTTTTATTTGTTGCATAATGTCTAGGGATTATCCAGTTCATTTGCATAAAGCAGAAAAGTTTTAACTGTACAAAATAGTAACAGTGTTTCATATACATATTCTATTTGCGTAAAATTCAATATAAAGTCTGATAACAACGTTTAATATTAAAGAAGAATCAGTTGTCAATAACACACGCGCGTACGCGTCTCCAATACTTCTAGGTGGCGCGAACATTGGAATCCAGATATACGTTTTATTTATTGACAGCTGGCTCCCGCATCGCATCGCAGGATAAGCCACATTACTTTACGTCTGCGCCGATATGTCGTTATACCGATATAGTTACGCTTACAGTCTATAATTTTGCTCTAGAAGCTATTTCGCTCCCTTGAGTTTCCAGAAGTTAGTCCTTGTCTTGAGCTATTTGAGACTTTTACTTTATTTTCTCGATAAAGAGATTTCAGTACTTTGTAATTTAACGCCTCAAGCTTTGTAGCAGACGTTCTTTTCTTCGACTTATGCGAGTTGCAACTCGGAGTAGCTGCATTAAAGATCTATCAAATAGGTATGATAGAAAGCAAATATAAAACGTACATCGTATGTGCTAATATACACATAATACTATTTGTTACAACACATTCGAATGCTAATCAAATCGATACACCGGCTTTTTATGTTTACTCTTTGAAATTGAAAATCTACTCACTTTATTTATAGCAAAAAGTATATTTTTCACAGCTTTTGAAGTAGTTTGTTAGCTCGACGCGATCCATTGAAAACTGGAGGTATCACGTCCATCATATCGAAGTGAGCATTGAACGAGTTCAGATATCGGAAATAAAACGTTGTCGGGAACGCGAGCGGTTTCCGATATCGGGCGATGCGTCATACAGGCGCACATTTGTAATGTATTCATCGCGGAACGACCGCCCCTACCGCGGTAATTCCAACTCAACTCGATTTTTATTGAGTTGTGCATTACAGATGTTGCCTTAGCCCGTTGTCTTCGATTGTAAGGTTTGAAGAACGAAATTGACTTTGCTTCCGATTCAGTGGGGTGAGGAAATCAATTGGGTGCCAATCGTCGTACCCGATGAATGATCGCACCATTTGACGATAATGGGAAAAATTGTGAACAAGTTACATAACTGCGTCACATAACAACCGTTCCTCTCTGGGAGCTGGGCCAATGCTGGATTATACGTAATATGCCTGATTATAATAGAAGCCGTTACTGATAGCAAGATTCCTCATAGAAACTGATACGTAATAGAATAATCCTTAATGTATAATACTGTCAATGCCTCAATGTGAATTGGCTCCAATTATAAGCCATAATTAATATAGTGGAAGCCGTAATTGGACACCTGATCATCAGTCGAATTAGTATTGAAACGTGTCTGCGTAGTGTAATCTTCAGGATACTCGTAGGTAATCTGTAATGCATAGTTCTCTCCTTTATTCAGTAGCTTGCTTGGAATAGCACGTTCCATTCGAGGTCTAGATTTCGTTTCACTCTGTGAATACCAATAAGACATAGGACAAGGAAACAATCTCACGAAAGTACCGACTGGATTTAGAACAGTAATGTTCACTATTTTAGACGTTGTCTGGACATCGGGCCTATATTCGCTCCCGGGAATACGAAATACTAGTCTGAATGAGCAACCCATATCGACTATTTTATCTTCATCGTGTGTCTATAAATGTTAACTTCTGCGAGAGTAATAGAATACTAAACGATCTGGCAGAATAGCTATCGCAATATAGGCAATATGTGACATTATGATGCATCGCACATATAAAGATCTCTAGAGTATTCATTCCACATATCCCTTAGTCACTTGTTACATATTTCGTTAGGTGTTGAGTTATTCGTCACGCAGAACAAGCTGCTTTCAGCTAATTACTACATGCATATTACAACACTGGGTTTCTACTCGTACGATGTTATTGCATGCACTTAGGCCCTTCTCCCATTACGATACTTGTAGGGTACGATACTCGAGTATAATACTAGTTGGATACATGTTCGCTACCCGATGCTCGCATATTATGCAACTTAAAAGTTACTAAATTCATCATTTGTGCAAACTCGTTTTTTGTAGACTGACGTTATGTCGAGCGACTCCAGTGACGATGAAGCTCTTGCAGTTTTTTTGTTTTATAGAAATAGAAGACGTCAACGCAAGAGTAGAAAATACTGGATTCATCCATATATTGAAAGAAACATAAATTGTAGAGTTTTTGTAGCCGCACAAGAACTACAACACGATGATAAGAAATTTTTATCTTTTTACCGAATGTCTAAAGAGTCCTACTTGCATCTTGAGCCGTTTTCAATCTATACATATTATTATAGGTAATAAAATCGTAGGAAAGTCAACACTGTAGATTGCATATTTTTTTATATTTTATCTCTTGGTTGACAGTCCTAAGCCTGTGTAAAGTATGAAGGTAAATCAAGGGATATTTTTGTCTACATTTATACAGTAACAAATAATGTATAAACTATAAAGCAGTTCTCAATTTCTCACAGTTTCTATAGCACCTAGGAGCTGTGAGGAACTGAGGAACTACCTATATTATCAAATGTTAGATTCTGTCAAACTTGAAACGTGGTGGAACTATATAGTTCCGCGAACATGTTTCCTGAACATAGTTCCAATTAGGAAATGAATGATTCCATGTTCAATCCGCTCCCGAACATGAGCGCATGTCTACGCGAGACGCGACGCACAAGCGACCAACACGGCGGGTATCGCGAGACTAGTCGCGAACGCGTAGAATACCAGTATCGTAATGTGAGAGTCTCCATACAAATGTATGTGAGATACTTCGTGGCGACTAGTCTCCGAGACTAGAGTCGCGCGGGCGTATCGTAATGGGAGAAGGGCTTTATTCAACGTGGTTAGTTACAAAGTCGCGTCGCCTTTACCCAGATAGCGGTTTGTAAAAAATGCATGCGCAAAAGTTACAATGTTTGGACACAAGATTTTTCTTTACTTTAACACTAGACTAGAGACTAGACTTCTGTGTTATTTTAACGTCAAAGGTATTTTTAGTCCAATGCCTCTCCTAATGTGGGCGTTTAATTTGAATAGGAATTTTCCGGTTTCCGCCAGTCAAGTAGAAATCCTTCCTCTAGTCTAGTTTTTTTGTTGTTCTACAGGTACGCGGATGCGACATGTTAAACTAGAAGATTGCATACATAGTTGTTACGAAGAGTTTATTTTATACTTGCTTGTTGCGTCACTCACTTGCTCCAATAAGTAAGTGCGCAACTTGAATACCAATGCTATTTATTAGCCTAAGAGATTGCAGAAGTGTTTTCTCTCCTTTAGTAAGGTTTATAACCATTAAGGGAATCAATTCATTTCTAGAATAATTCATTCATAGAATGAAGTATTAAAACTGTATTGATTTTATGCCTTTCATTGTGTCAAGTCTTTATACAAGCTGGTTCTTAAAACCAGTTTTAGAATGTATTAGTGTATCCATATGTATGATCGCGCTCGTACAACTCAAAACTAACATTAAAACAAATTACAAGCAAACTCAAAATTCAGAGCCCAACCAAGTGAATAAAACGATAAGGTTCTAAATTTTCAGTTTCGTGTACTAACATTTAAATAATTTATATCTAAATGAATTTGGTTTCGCAAACTAAATTTCTCTTACTTCAATGAATATTCTGGTAGTTACTAGCTCTCGGACTACACACATGGCTACGTGTTTGAATATGTTGTGTATTTGCGATATTCATAGGAATACGGACGGGCTGTATCGCAATTTCTTAGGATATGCTTTTTACGGAAACGGTCTCTGTGTATCCGGATTTCCGTGTCCCTTACGAGCTGACATCTGCTAGTTTTGATAAAATATGGTAAAAGTATTGTTTAATAAGAGTTAAAAAAAGAATGTGTACAAATTGAGCGATTACTACATTTTGTAACTTTATTGCAATAAATAAACTAATGAACACAGCTGTTTTATTAAAACTTTCTTCGAAGCGATATTACTTAAAGTGCTTCGTAACATTTATTAATAAAATCTATCGTTGAAAGTATTTGATGAGATTTGTTAGACTTTTATTATTTTTCTATTTGATAATAGAACCTGAATCATTTTTATTGCCTAATGGATACATCTTTTTGTTATATCATCGCGTTTATTGAAAGAAAATGTGTGTAACATATATGACGTTATAGAATACTCATTCTCTGCTGAAAATTAAACGTCTCCCATTTGGGTCTTTGTCGTTTCCCGTCTACCGTCTTAGCGCGGTATGTTCACCGTCACATTTAAATCATTAACCCAATGGGGAAAACGCGAGACGGTAACTGTGTAGACGACGTGATATTTTACACGCGTCTATGTAATTACATACTTACGTTTTTATATTTTCTGTTTAAATAGCTAGCTTAATAAATATAGGACGTCGTTTCATGTAAAACTAGGCTATAAACTGGAACGATGAGCGTATAAATGCCATCAAACGTAACAGTTCCTTAGAGGCTTGTAATTCAAGAGCTACTGCACTTGCAATAGCGGTGTTATTACTTGCGATTCGTTGATATTTGTGTAGTACAAGCGAGCGTGCCATACGTCACTGGCTAAATATTAAAGCTAGAACATCCCAGCAGAGATTAATATGTCGTCACTCGCACTTTACGAATGCGCGCCACCAGACGTAACTGGTGGAACAAGTTATAAGCGATAGCGGGATTGTGTTACTATAGCATGTTTTAAATATTAACTTATTTTCCCTTCATTGTTTTCATTATTTCGTGAATTAGTTCAATTTTAATTAAGTAGTTTGAATTTGAATTTATTGCTTTAATTGATTATTTTGATACAATTAAGAATGTTAAAAAAACAATGGTTTATGGGAAAATAAGGAATTTGCCAATTGAATCCTTAAGTGCAAATACCAAGAGGAAATTATATCACCCCATAGTTATTAAAATCTTATAAAATATCATCATATATTTAAGCTATTAAACACACGGAATAAACGATTAAATACTCCAAACATTGTATTCGCGAAAAATAATTTTAATTAGTGAAATATGTTATCGCTACTTTATCAGTAAAACGTTTGGCGATACGCCAGAATATGCGGAATTTTGCCTTGTTCGATAACAATTGCTTTGCGTCACAAACATTCGAATTAAATGTTGTAATTTATAGATCGTATTCAAAAATGGAATATTAAAAGTGCGAGCCTTTCTCTTTGGATGATTGACGTATGCAGACCATAGATGAGTCGTTTTTTTTTATTTTAACTTATTGCGTACATTCTAAAAGATGTATGTATGTATGAAATATTAAACCCACTCACTCACTTTAACGTTATTCAATGTACTCATATAATAATAACAGTTACGTGTTGTATTATATAAGCGTTATGTGGTTTGTGTTATATTTTATTCTTATTTTCTGACTTAATTAACCACGTTATTTGCTACGAGGTAATTGATTTATTTAAGGAAGATTAAATAGGATTTTCCACTGAATATTCCTAGAAGTAACTTATTACATTTATTATGCGTATAGTTTATTTAATAATTATTTTATGATATGGAAATTTTTAATTAATACAATGCAAAATGGTGGCATATGCGCAAGTGGTCATATTCTGAGGTCGGTAATCCGTATCTTGACAGAGAAATAAAGTGACAACAGCGTTTATGCAGAATTAAAATCTATTATTAGCTTTTATATTAAGCTATTATTTTTAGCCATTCAATCATTGATTGAAAATGGTCACTACTTGCACCAATCGCAATAGTTATAATTGCATGACGCACTACGTTTCCACCTTGCGGCAAGCCCCAAACACGGGTAGGGTCTTCGTCGTTGGCCCCCGCTGACAAGGGTCCAAATCAGAGATATTAATTTGTTGGGTG
Source organism: Anticarsia gemmatalis (assembly GCF_050436995.1). Classification (NCBI taxonomy): domain Eukaryota; kingdom Metazoa; phylum Arthropoda; class Insecta; order Lepidoptera; family Erebidae; genus Anticarsia; species Anticarsia gemmatalis. Next base: position 9,676,577 of record NC_134759.1, read on the forward strand.
CGCTGTAAATTAACGGTCGCGAGTTCGTGTAACCGAGTTACCCCACGCAGTCCACAGAGGGCCGGATAATTTGTAACGCGAGCGAGTAATAATTTCCGGTGGTTGTCCCTTTACTGCGACGTGTGTAGGATTAAACGTTAAGAAGGGTGAATGTGCTTACTCCCGACTTACATACACAAATAGATCTGAAAAGCGGCTGAAGGGCTTAAGCTTCCCGTTTACTATATACCTACGGCTTATACTTGATAGACGTTTAAAAAGTGAAAACAGAAATAGATAAAACGAGGAACAACCCCGCTTGATTTTTGACCTCAGCAAAATTTTTGCACATTTGGCGATATCAAGGGATTGCTCGCAATTGAGTTACAGCAGACGAGTTTAGAATGACCAAGATTTTTATCTTTTTATGGCATTGTTTTTCCTTGATATCGGTCCCCGGAGAGTTCTGCCACCATCAAGGGGGGCCGGTGCATCCATTTATTTAAATTACGGCATACTTTTTTTCATAATGGAAATAATTTTCGCGAATGGCGCTGAATATTTTTAATGAAAAAGGAAAAAGAAGAGTTCTCGGTGATGTCCGTATAACTTAGCTACGAATTAAAATTAAAACTGCTCCGCTAATTTTGCATAATAATGTAGAAAAGATTATCTGCAATCAATTAGAACTCGGTCGGTGCCGCAGTGAAGCGTATGAAAAGTGAGCTACGTAAACTTTCACGGGAAATACTTTACATATTTATTATGCCTAAAAATATTCCAACAATCTCCAACTTTAGAATCAAAACGAAACGTATATATTCCATTATTTTAATTGAAATATAATTTCTTTAAATAATATAAATCAAACATCAAAGCGCTATAAAGTTCCATCGTGTTGTTTTGCCAGCGAACAATTTGAGTTATGCTCAGTGACTTGGAATTCTTGGAATGTAATGCGAATGCCCCTTCTAGCTCAGTCTGGAACTTCGACAATTAATTAAAAGTTTTAAGAAACGCCCCTCCCCCAAGTCTCGGTAGCTTGTGACTGATGGGTTACATCACCAACTATGTACACTTTATTTCGTCGACATATTTACGATCCAAACTTTAAGCGAGTGATAAAAAGTTTCACTGTTGAATATCATTTGTTTTATTGCCAGCCCTCGGTGACGGTGTAAAATGTAAATTAAGCCTTTATTAGAGCTTGCTCCTACTAATTTACTATTAGATAAATAGAGTCGCTTCAGTCGCCCCAGTTAATGTCTAAACTTATTAGTTACGGCTGTTGAGTCAAAGTCAACTAACATTTATCTATTTGTGTTCATGAAGATGTTCTACATTTATAAATACGATATATTCATTAATTTAATTTCATTGGCTTGGAAAACTTGATGTCTAACAAATTGGAAATGAATTACAAATAATATCGTAAATATATTTAGAAATCACCTTGTTAAAAAAATGAATGTTAACAAAACAGCTAAAAACTTCCTGCAAAATAGGGTAACATAAGTATGAAGTGAAATGTTTAAACGGTTCATTTGTTAAAGAATGATCGACGATAAATACACTGGCCCTTGTAGAAGCACTTGTCGAAGTTCAAAGGTCCAATATTTCAGCTCAATATTGTCGATATTAATTTCTAATTTTGATTACAACTTGAAACGAGAAGGGTGCTCGCCCTGAGAACTGGCCACTTGATATTGTTCCACTTTATTGGCAACGCATTTATAAGGTCGCAGTGACTTTAATTAGTCTTAAGCTACTTTCAAACTCTTAAAATTTTCGTTTTAACGCCGTTTTATTTACTTCGCAGCTGCGCTATACCCTTTAAAAATGAAAATTTCATAACTTTATGGCTCACCGATGCAAATCTGGAAAGGAAGTAAACAATTGCACATAGCCGTAAACTGAGGAAACTTTCCAGTGGCAATTAGCAATGTCCTGTTTTATATGGTAGAAGAAATATATTTTTTATGAAATAAATCGGCGATAAACTTTTTTGTCACAAAAATTTTTTGGTACATAACAAGTTCCGGTAGGTAACTAAAATATGTCCTGGCTGTATTCCATCTTGCAAATTTGGAACAATCTCCATAGTTATACGCTCGCGAGAGAAGCTTAACTGTAATCAAACTTTAACGTCGCTTAAGCACTGAACGGATGACAGCGCAACAACAGTTTTAAGCAGATAATAAGTTAATCTTGCATCATACATTCGCTGCGGCGTTTTCAAACGAGGTACATAAATTGCGGGCGTTGTGAAAAATAGACCTGACTGCGGTGCGCGGTGGCCGAGCCCGCCGCGTGGAGCCGGCACGAATATATGATCTTAAATTTTACAGGTAAACTACTGGAAATGGAACTATGTTATATTTAGGGGGCTTTAATACGAAACTCTTTTGGCGTGTACAAGATTTATCGATGTAAATATCACTTATTCCTATTCACCATCCCGTTTGCGTTTCTAATGACGTCGACACGCAATTAACCAAGATAGTCATAAATGAAAGAATGAATAAATGAAAGAATGAATATACTTAAGCTTTTAATCTTACAGACTTGTAGCCTGTATGAATTCACGAACCACAGTTTCTTTCATGTATCCAACTTTATTTAAAGGTAAAGTGAGCGAACATTCAATACTCGTCAACCAGTTATTGCTTTTCGGATACCAATATTAAATTCTGTCCTAGTTGAAGTCCAACCAAACAACATAAAAATTGATAGTACATAAGAGTGGGTACATAAAATATACCAACAAAGGTTGTTACCTACCATATTAAATAACACAGAACTCCCTCCCGGTAATAAACGTTTGAATATGAATCGTAAAGCTCCGTTATCTCGTGTGCTTAACATAAAATTTTGTCTCGAGCTCAATCTATAACTGGACGTAATATCGTAGTGTCGCCAACCATGATGTAAACTCGTATAATATCACTTCGATACGCGAGATTAGAACCAGTAACATAGATAAAATGACTAGAGTAAACGCGAACACATAAAAGTTTAAGATGAGAAGATTACGTGCTATACCGTTGTGGATGTATAGCGAAAAGTGTGCGAAGTTATGTAAGGATCTGAACTAATTTATAGATATGTGCTTATGTACTTGTATGCGTGGTGATATTGGGTCATTTTCTGTCCCGTGAAGAATAATGGATAATTCTTAAGGAAAGTGTTACTGCAGCAATAGAGCGACCTCAGTTACGGTTGGAATTTGGGTGCAATCCGCTATATTTTGGGGTTGCCCTCTCGAGGAAAATGCCCAGTTATCTTTAAATAAGTTGTCCTTACGGGTCCCTTAATACGGTCAACGTGCACCGTGGCATAAGTGTGGCGGTGTGAAAGGACATCTTTACCTTTTCAAGGAGAAAATTTGTATTTACGTACTTTGGACTTTCTAAACGTTGAAGTAACATCATGTTTAGACACTTGTGCCGCTGTGGACATGATTAATTTTACTGCTGAAGTGATTAATATACTTTTTATTCTTTTGAAAGTAACACGTATTTCGATCAAATATCCAACAAGGATATGCGAATATGAGATGCTTTTATAAGCATTTCTCTCAGCGACTTCGTTGATATGGCTAAAGTTAAAAAGTAACAAAAGTGTGCTTTTGAAATATTGCTGTCGTGTGCAAGTAGTGACAGTTTTCAAGCTCGTTGCTTACGAAACACCATTTACCAAACTGCACTGACTTGCGCGGAATGGTAAGTAGCTAAAACACTTTAGTCCTGTACTTGAGGCTGTATAGCTATTCTATATACGCGTTGACTAGATTGATAATGGTAATAGAGATTGTAAAGAATACTATTCAGACCTGATATTAGTATAATTTCAAAGAAACTTATTTGTAGAGATACTGTAGCGGGTGTCTAGTAACACTCAATTTCTACTAAAATTACAAATAACAACAATCGTTTTATGGGTAAAAGATCATACATTCATACATACTAACTGGATACACGCAGGACAAATCATTTGAAGATTTCTGTTCGCAGTCTTTATACCATAACTTACGAACATTTGTAAACCAGTTCATAGTTTCTGTCAGCTTAATTCACCTTTTTTATTGTGAGCGATACATCAAAGTGAATTGAAAGTCCTGCGCTTGTTCACAACACGTGGCAAGTGGACTCCATCGTCAGCCTACTGCGACATATACCTACCTCGATACTATGCAACGTTAAACATCGGTATTCGTTTCACAGTCCAATGCGTTACTTCTGCAACTAGCGTTATCGAAGTGCCAGCTAAAAACGCAATGGAATGTGAAAAGGTAACCGGGACTTCGTGTTTCGCACATTTGCAGCAGATATCGGAATCCTGCCGGTATATTCAGTTCAATAAGAATTTATGCCCTCATATTTCGTATCATCAATACCGTTTATTTTCCACACGTTTTCCTTGTCGGTTCAGTCGGGCGGCGGAAATACATTTCAGCGAATTTTTCTCTTGCTACAGAGATAGAGCTAATTTTGCATAGGTGTTCCTTCAATCTTGTAATATTAAATTCCCGACACCGGAAATATTTGTTTTGGTATATTGCTTCCTTTTTTAGGGTTTCATATCCAAATGTTTTCACGGAATTCGAATTATTTTATTTAATTGTCCATCCGATGGTAACGTAATGGTATTTGCTAACCAGATTTTTATGTGGATTTATTTTTTGCATATATTGAAAAAACAAATTAAAAAGCAAAGTACTAAACGATGAATGATGTTTGACGATCGAATTTGGAAAACACTGAAATCATATTAAGCCATAACTTCAATCCTAAAATGTGTTTTCATTTTATAGCAATGAAAACAACAATTTGCACTAATAAAACACATCATGGACAAAATATCGCTCGGAATAACGCAAATAACAACGGCGAACAACAATAACAGCGCTTTCATTACACGTAAAACCCTTGTAAATTCATCAGCTAAATAAAAAAACGGTGCAATGTAGCGCGCGTCTAAAACGACGACTTTATAGTCATAGTTATGGCCCAATAAAGGTAATAGAGCACTAGTTTCTCACGCGAAAAATCCCGTCGCACGTAAATGTAAGCATTAAAGTGTACGGCCTCAGTGCGCGCTCGGGCGTTTAGCGGGACGCGGGCCTTGCACCTACGCTCCACTCGAGAACACAGCCATGGCCTACTGTGATTTACTAGAAAGGAATCTACTGCATAGAGACCAAGGCACATATTATGAATAGAGAAAGAAAATTCTGTAATCGCTTATGATACTTTGCTGATATAGCTACGTCTATTCATATACTCCTGAAATTATTCTGTCTGAACCCACATTATTCTTACTTACATTTCATAATTGTAAGAGTGAAATAATCTCACTACAGAAATTAAGTAGCTGTAACAGTAACAGACTGAACTATACTGTAGGGTAAGTTCAAGTTGAATTCGTTACATAAAGCCTGTGATTACCAATACAATTGGCTTGAGGGAGACTATACTGGAAAACGCTTACTCTACAACCTGCCAAAAACCATATAAAACGACGTTCACTGATTTCGTTACATTAAGCGTTTTAATACTATTCAACATAGCACATGTGTGTAAGTGTGTGTGGTTAGGCCGGACGCACACCGCACGATGAATTGTTATGTCTTTGTTGCCGGAGTTGCGACTTTTTGTTTCGCTGTTGTTAAGGATAATGGTTGTGAGCCTCTTGGGATTTTTTTGCGGCACACTATGGCTGAGGTTGTAATTCAGAATGAATGGTGTGCTTTGTTGCTACACTTGTTAGAAGCTAAGCTCGTTTAAATCTTACCCTGTTTCTGACTTGCTGAGGCAAAATTATATACACGTTGTACACACAGGACTTAAGTCTTAAAAAATAACCAACGCTTCCTGACATAGAACTTAAACCCTAAAATAAAAGTAACGTTACATTTTATGTCGTTCACACGCTTTTGAATAAGGTGTAAAACAGACACTTCACACTCGAAAACTTACTAGAATAAAGCACTCGTATTATATGACCTTCCGTGACCTATAAAACTGAAATTTGAAGCCAATTTTCCTGTATAAAGACGCCGTGTCTTACTCGTAAGGTTCTTTAAGGCACGTTAAGGTAGGGTGTTAGTTAATAGGTGCACGTTAAAACCCCCGACCTCGTAAAGCATCGGGACGTGAGCCGCCAAATAATTTAATCCCACTTCTATTTCGGCCAAATACTGCCAACCGAGATGAATTTCACCTGAATCTAAATATATGGAGCAACTAGCTACGTCTAATAGAATTTATGAACTTGCCTTGTGTTTACAAGATTTCCGTGTTAGGGAGCCAAGGATACTTCCGTAGCGTTCTGTAATAACGAGCAAGATCAAACCTTTCAACAGTAGGCAAACATTTGAATGAAACTTGTTTTCTGAATTTTTGATTCTTTTTGCAAGCAATTTTTGTATTGATGTTCTTTGGCTTCGTTCGTCAGTTATAAATAAATTGAATGCTATACTATATAACCAATACATTGGCCTCTTAGTTTGAAGATAGATTATGTATAATCAAGTTGTTTGATCCCGAACCAATTTGTTTATTAGCGAAACGATCCCTTCGTTTAGCAGCCAAAAGGCACAATGTCTAAAAGGTTCCAATCAAATTAATTTGCTCGCTTTTCTCTTTAAGTTCTGTAATATACCCGTACACTATTATTACAAGTTCATTGTTTTCATGCTTTCGCCTTATATTACACTACAATTTTCCATCAAGAAATTAGTGGCTGAGCAATAAACCTAAAATATAATGTTAGACATTTTGCGGTCCTTCGTAACGTTTTCAGGGCAAACATAAATAAATAATGAATACTATGATAATAACAACTCATAAAAATGCTCTAAATAAAATTCGTAACGATACCTATCAGGGCTATAGCTGTTTTAACGCCCTTTAGAGGCGGATCTGATCGCGTGCTCTCGATTTATTAAAGCGAGCAAAATATTTCCTAAAAATAGTACCACCATCAAAGGTACTAATTCTAAAAGCAATAGGAATAAATTACAATGGCTTATGTTTTATACCATGAGAGCCTTCAACGGCCCTTGATTGTTGTGGAGGAAATAAAGTTGCGATAAGGCTCGGATAGTTGGGCTGCGTCGTTAGGAAATTCGAATAGCCTTCCCATAAATGTCGTTTAGGGTAAACGTAGACGTGCCGTGTACGAAATTCTCGCACAAACAAGCACCCACGTTAAATAAAATATATTTTACAAAGATAATATCTGTGAACGTTAATGTCTGCCGATAGTTTCTTTGTTAATTATAAGTAGAGTTTATTTAGCGCTACTTCTCTGAAGCTCGTGTAAAATAGTTGCCGCTGTGTTCATTTCAACTAAGATGTTTCACAAACAATTTGTATAGAAATAATATTGTTGAATTATGAGTTTCCCAGCTTTTGTTGGACTTGCTCTATATTGTATACGTAAAATAATTTGTTTCTGTGTTGTTGTTTCAGATTGGTTCATTGAAGCATTACTACTTACTGTCACACCACGAGATCCACAAGCGATCTGCGGAGCCGAGCCACGAACATCATCTCAAATTAAATGACGAACCACAGGTAATTTTTTTACTCACTGCCTGTAACAATTAAGAAACAATTTCCACGGAGTATCGGTGCGTACTAAAAATGTTTTCCACGTTACATCTCCCACGCACGTGCCACGTGTCAAGTACCTTCCTTAATATGCTCCACGAATTACACCAGATTCCTTTATTAAGCAATCTCTGCTCACAACATCGTTCCTTGTAATTATTCAATTGAAACGTTTTCCCTGGTAAACGTTCGTACAAAAATGTACCAAATAAAAGAAAAAAAGCGTCCGGCTTTCATTGCTACTCGTGTCCGTGGAGTAAATATTTCACAAGTATAATGGTGCGTGAGTCACTAGGGTGCGCGAGTCTGCGAGTATGCGAGTGTACGAGTAGTAGCATTGTCGAAAGTTCGCGGCCCAACCCTTCTGCTAATCCGCGACCTCACTTAATCTTTTTGTCATCCTACCCGCGCCTACTGCGTTCGCGTCACTTTATCTTGTTCCACTCACACAATGTGTTTCCGCGTTCTGGTAATTCCACCCTATTTCTATATGCATCACTCCAAATCCAATTTTGTGTACGCTTACGTTATGTATGAGTTTATATAAAATATTCAGATTATAAATACGATTCGTAATAGGTACAATTTCTTTTGAGATGACAACGTGTACGCGACTTGTACGGACGTCGTAACATTTTTATGGTTTGCTTTGTGAAAGATGAGTGTGTTTTTTCGGGTTTTTATCCATGAATAGAACAAGGGTTCAAACGGTGTCGTATTCCTATATAAAGTAATTTTGTATATAAAAACTTGATCACTTTAGCCAAGTGTTGACGTGTTCAGGCAAACCGTTACGACTCGTTTTATTACGTACATTAAATTACTTATTACAGCGTATAATTCGTATATTTATCTACAATCTCTTTATTTACGCTTAATACCTTAATGTTAATCAAAACATAATATCCTTTGTGTAAAAGATACCCGAAATTACGTTTCGTGTTTTCTTTTAGTCTCGTTTCGTTAATTAATTCCTGGAGTGAAATTAAATATACTTATTACTCGTGTTTCCACCGCGCCTCTGATCGTTTCGAATCGTGCTCTCTTTGGTATAAAGTTTTAGTTTTCATCGCGACTACTTAAATTTTGTTACGTAATGTAAAGGGATAGTAAATTTAAATTTTCGCCTAGTAATTTTGAAAGCTCTTTGCCGCTTGTACTTATTACGTATCCGGCGCAATCCTCGCAAGTTTTTTCGAAAGCATATAGTATTCTGTTATTTTTCTTCTCCGTGGTAAGTTGAAATATTTGAGAAATATCACCAGTAAATGTCAATTTAGCACAGATTTCTCTATCTGTAACATTATATTTTGTTCAGCAAAACTTTCCTGGAACAGTATTGACCCAGAAAATCCTGAATGTAACAGATAAACTAGCGGATTGCGGAGATAACGCATCAAAAACTTATTACTTAGTCCCATTCGGATTATAGGCTTTTTTCTTTGATGTAGTCCCGTAGTGCGTGACAAAGCAAAGAGGGCGAAATATCAGCAATCTACATTAGTCGCGGGGAGACTCGCTTCACTGACTTTTTGTGTGTTTTCTTGTGAAACATAGTGCCCATGGGCCGTGGCAACGTGACGGTGTCTCGGCCCGGGAATCGTGAAATTTTGTCCCCAACGTCATCCAAGAACTGTGACATTTATTACCATTATAGTTTCACGAGTACGTTGCCTTCAGTGCACCGGGAATATGCAAGCTGTATTCAAGAACATCTTGAACGAAATATCCTTCAAGCATGTGGCGCCTTTTCGTTCCACGCTCGCTCTGCAACTGAGTTGAGCATTTTTCACTCGCATAAAATTAAACTCTATGTTGAATAGAAAATACAGTACTGTTTAGAAAAATGGATGTCTTTGTTCAGCACAATGACTAATAGTGTTACATTTGTAATGTATATTCACATACGTATATTTTCCACAACAGTTTCATTAACTTGATTAAGTCTTAATATTTATCTTTGTCTAAAAATACAAAATAAATAAGTATTTAAGTTGTCTACACGATTCATAAATCTATACCTAATATTTAAGAGAGTGTGCGCTGAACCTTACATTGATAGGAACAGATGACCTTCGGACCGGAAAGTTACTTTTCCTGATAACACTACCTAATAACGCGAAACAAAAGGAGCTCCATTTTCTGTCCTATTTTTTTCATAAAGACAGTATAAGAAGCGTATGGGGTTAGTTGAAAAAAGGTGGTAAATTCTGTTCAATAAGGCTCCATATTGAGAACAGAAACTATAAAAACATATGCCAATTTGTCTATCTACTAGATACGAAGCGACACTTAATTCAATTATATGCGTAAAAACAGCTTTATTTTTTGTAGATAGTCTTGATTGTATTCCATATAGTACTAGTATATGAACAAGTATGTTTGCACTGTACCGGAATACGATAGCTCAATTGGCAAAATTGAACACGGAAACTCGTTCCAAGCATTTCTAAACTTCTCTGGGAACCAGTTATGAAACCCAGTTCGGAAACAGTCAAAAATTTCCCTGATTGTAAACATATACGAAGCAGCATACATTTTTTTGTGCATATCTGATATTTTTACATATCGTACGACTTTACACCGTAACTGGGGTTATCCTTAAGGCAACGGAGGGAGAATACTAATGTTCCTCGATGTTGAACAGTAAGATATAGGAGCCGCCCACTCTGCAAGACTTTGTAGCAATTTTGAACTGACTTCGCGAGTTTTTGGTGCCGATTTTATTCAACAGTGTGTTTATGACTTGCAAAATGTAAGGGTATTTGATCGTCTATTGTGTGTATCTATGCATTGAATTGTTTATTAGAAGTATTATACATACATACATATTCGAAAATCCGTGAAAAATTACAAATAACCCATTGCGACCTCCGCGCAGAGCAATATCAGTAAACCAATGACGTCACATGTGATTGACACGGTGACATGCGTACGAGCCACGTTGTCAAATAATGCAACCTTGCACGCCGGGCGCCGACGCTTCAATGTTTCATACCAACTTGTAATATTATTAACACGTCACCATTGAAAAGGTGACAGGTTTTCTTCTCTCTACTTTATATTAGACTCGACCGAGAAGAAAAATGTGGCCACATATTTTATTAAACTAGCACCCCGCCGCGAGTTCTTTCGCTTTTTTAATAAAACATACCCCATGTCTTTCGTGTTTACTTTCAACAAAAAAACAAAAAACAAATGCTCTCTACGTTAAAATGTGAATTAAAGGGTACGTACCTACGTATCTATTATAAAATTGTCCAGTGGCTAAAACCTTTCCCAGAGATACTGCAAATACTGTATTATCAAGGAAAATTTAGAATCCCCGACTCAATTAAATGTTTTGCAGTATTCGAAAGCTCTATAAAACGGCTTTAGCCACTGCCGTAACCGTATGAACGTTGAATAAAAATGCGAAAGTGGAGCTTTGCTTTAAGATCTTAATAAGAAGCAAAATCTGCACAATTTCTATGCATGTATCGCTCGCATTGTAAGCGGTATTCGCATTCTGTTGATAGCATTCGCATCATATACACAAAACGGGACGTGTAAAGATTTCAATACGCAATTTGATGAAAATATAAAGTATTAACATAAGAGCAGAACGCAAACACACGCGTGGAGCATCATTTTCAGTATCATATTTAGCTTCCGTTGAACGAGCTGCAATAATAACGAGATTTCTCTTCGGGAATGGCCCTTTTAACCTTTTTTTCTGGGGGAAATGACATCATTCCGTCGGATGGCTTATATTGTTATAAGCCTCTATATGTTTTGCCCGTGAATCTGTTGAAATTGTACCCACATGTCATTTCCATTTTGGGCAATAGTCATACAAAACAAATTTGGTCGTAAACGATGTCGTTTACATTTGTTTTCTGCTATTGTTGCTGTTTATTTGGAGGTAATCAGTTTGAGTGTTGGACAGTTTTAACTTCAACATAGCAATAACAATAGACCGCAGAATTTAGTACATGAAGAAATGTTTAAAAGTGCAAACATAATTTAAAATTTTGGAAGTTTTGGAACCGCGATAATTAGTTATACATTTCAACTTTATTTATGACTTTATAACGCGTGTATCGTTAAGCGTGTTGTATTACATACGGGTAATAAACGTATTTCATTTTTCTCTGAATAGCCTCATTGTATATCCTCATAATTTTGTAAAGTGTCGGATTCAAATCAAAGCGAAATATTATCTTTCAGCAAATTAAAATCTCTTTGTCGATTGAGCCTGTGTTCTCAGAATCATATCGTTTGTTGACGAACTGGCTTTACTGGTTCTTTTATCTGTTCTTGTAATAAATCAATAAGGCCAAAAGGCTTCACAAAACGACAAAGCATTTACTCTAATATTAACTCGGCATGTACGAATACGTGACCAGATGTACGATTTACATGGGGTAGATATTAGGGACGGTTTATTTGTATCAGTGGTCAGATTTATTGCGAACAAAAGTTTGCTTCGCCAACGTACCATGACGGTTTTGTATCTTTGTGGCGGTAACAAGGCGAGTTTGGGTCGACTTGGGCGGGCGACTGTGGACTAATAAAACTGTGGGGCGTGCCAGGCCTCTCCGTCCGGCCTTTCTCATGTTGATGAGACCAACACCAACATACTACATGCTCGCATATCACTATAGTTTGTTAATTCCTTACTGCAGGCGTCTTGTGCGATCGATTGAAGGAGGTTGTCCGAGAGAGCCTCCTGAACGCTTCATTGCAACATGAAATTAAACTATTATGGGAAATGAAAATGTATGATCCAGTTTTAAAAATCCCATTTGCTAAAGATTTTCCTTTCTTATTAGTTTGTATGAACGGCGTTCGTTAGATTTTAAAAAGATGGACACTCTTTAACCAAGCTTTGAGACAATTTTTATCCCGTGATGTCATGTTATCTCCTAGTAAAAATAAATTTATAGGTTACTTTACGGCAAATGAGAACATTTAAGTTTCGTAAAGTGTCCTCCTTGATCGTTTAGTGTGTCTTTCTTGATAGTTTCTCAGATTTTGGACACAATTTCGCGAAATTACAGCTTCAGTCAATCTTACCAAAAAAAATTTGTAAGGTATGCAATACTTTATAGCTTACTTTAAATATTTACCGGTAATTGGTTATGTTAAATTTGAACAAAAACAATGGCTGTTTCCGAAACACGAGTTCTCTGTGCTTACGCACCGTGTCGACCTTCCGTTTACAATTATAACAAAAACCTTTTCATAAAGGCTTGTCTACATCATCATAATAAACTACAAGAAAGAATTTTAATTAGACTGGAAAACAAATACGTTCAACGGAGCGCAAATTGGGTCGCGCAACAAAAGACAAGGGTCAACCGCGTAGATGAAGTGCGTTTCTTTTAGGCGTAAATCTGTTTAAACCCGTCCGCGGCGTAGGCTTGTGTCGCGCGGTAATAGACCCCTCAGTCTATTAGTTTAGGACCCTATTACGGCACGCTGTGTTCCTACAAAGGAGCTTTATTAAACCTCATTCGGTACGTTCGCGTTCGGTTCTAGTGTCGACTTTTTGCCGGTCCCAAGTCGAAGGATAACTATGTTTGGTTTGCGCGACATCTGCTGTTTGTTCAGCTGAATGTACGCGCAAAAAAACAATATGTGAGGCACGAATGTTTGTATGAAGCAAAAACTGATTTTTATCAACGTCAGCTGAATAAAAATATTGTTTACCCGTCGACTAGAAGTTCCCGTACCTATTTGTAGTCGTCCTCTATTATTGTAACGTGTTGATATAAAGATAAAAACTTTATTTAATATCGATAAAGGAAATCTTCCCAAGTTTTCTTATAAGATTTAGAACATTTCTTACTTTTATCTTGAGAAAATTCTATGTGAAATTGTTACGATAAACATTTGTGTCTTCCAGCAAAATACGTAACTCGGTTATACGTTTATAGTAATGTGTAAAGTCTGAAACGGTTAACGGTATAAAAACATAGTTGTTTTATCCGTAAGCATGCATTATAAAAAGCGGGAGTGGGACGGGGATTTTTTATTAAATTACTCTAGCACTGCGGTGTTGTGACAAACAGTGGGCGTTTGCTCCTGAGTCGTTCATATGCTGCGGCGACCGCACCAATAAAATACGTGTGACATCTCGCCCCACGCTCCCCCCGGCGCGCGCCACAAACCACGTAATGCTTTTTGTACCATTTCAATTGTGTACGCAAAACATTTTACCGCCGTATTTTGCTTGAATTGCTCAATAAGGCGTAAAGCAGACTTGCTGCTTTTATCATCGACGGTATTTAAGCTTTGCGGCATCTCGATTTAACTCGCCAACATAGAGTCACGACAATATAGTCGCCTACATCCCATGAATATAAAGCTGCAAGTTTCTTATATACCTACTCATTCAAAAAGCATTGCGGTCCCAAATTCGTTTGCATTATTTTTCGTGTTAAAGAAGTTGCGGTGGTCCTAATTAAGTATGTAATAGGTACTTAACTATAAAACAGAACATGCTATCAGCTTTATTGGTCTAAACTCTCTTGTATTATGATCAGATAACATTATTAAACGACGCTTCTTCGCTCCAAGGCAAATAGACAACGTTAGCATAAAATTACCTTCTGTATACTTGTACATCCTAAAACAGGCTATTAATGTTATTGAATTACCCTAGTACTTGGCATAATCCAATAATGCTTAGCACCTGTTTAAGTTCATTTGACATATCAAAGTTGACGTCGGGATGTGACTTAAATATGATCCTATCTATTTCGCTTTAACTCAGACTCAAATAAAAAGTAAATTGTATCAAAAGTATTCTCTACTTTAACAAATCTTACGAAAATAAGCTCGAAAGTGGAATTGAATTTTTTCCTTGCGTAAGTAATTCAATTCTCTGTGAAACTATTACGTGGCTTATGAACACCCCCCTCCGTCTGCACTCACCGCTCTGCTAATGAAATTACAGTACCGCGGCTAAGACAACACAATTTACAACTGCGGCGAATATTTTTAGCAAAAACTTTTTTTAACCCAAGTTTCGTGGGACGAATTGTGTCATTTCGTATGCCTCGACCTCGAACACTTGTGAAAAAGCAATGAGACCTAGGAGCCTGAGGCTTTCTCATGCTAATACACTACGTCGGAGCTTTTGCCCCGACCTCCCCCGACGCTGTCTGTTGCGTTCCAACAACTGTGAAATTGCACCTTCTAAATGTTAGATTTGATAGTCTTATTTTGTTCTAACAGTACACGTAATCATTTTGGGGTTTAGAATATTCTAGATAACGTTGTTTGTTACAATTTGACGAAAAATATTATAGCAATCTTGCGATATTACAGTTAGAAGTGCTTTCGACCATCAAGATTGTTTGTCACGAATTATTCTATAAATATCCTGACATTTGCGCCGTTTTTGTCGCCACTTCTCGGTTATTCATTAATTATTATTAAGGCCAATGATACGCTGTGCCTAAATATAATAAGGGATGACAAAACCTCAGGGCACCCACATAGGATCTAATAAAGGTCCGGAGTTAATTTCTCTTTTTGTTCCTCCATTTATGTCGTTCTCGATCGAGATTGTGTAGGTTGAGTAGGTTAATTACTGTAAATGTATTTGTAATATTCTGTTAGAGGCTACGTAAATAATACATATACATTTTGACCTCATAGTAATCAAAGTTAATGATGGTGGTTTACCGCAAACTCGTGGAAATCAATTTACTAGAGTTTTCTGGACGTTTGCGTGTTGTAGAACAGTTCCAATTGATTTTGATTCAGATTTGAGTACCTCTTGAGCTAATGCCTTTTTTCTCTAAATTTTAACTTCGTCAGACTTGGTAATAATGCCTTCATTATAATTTCTCTTTCTTTTAAACTATTATAAATAAAAAGAGGTATAAATATAATCTCACAATCTTAGCTGTACAATTAAATTGTATACAAAATAAGGTCAGGAGTTGAGCAGTCTTTGTCTTTTTGCTTGGCTACCATCCAGACGTGTGCAAGAGCGTTGTAATTACATCTTATGGCGCGCTAACTGTTTTGTATCTACCCTCTAACCTTTTACTCCTACTAATGGCTGTAAAACAGATTGTTTTAGTTCCTCTAATCCCTCATTATTTCTACGTAAACTCTCGCGTTTGTATTTATGGTGTTGTTTTGTTGTTGATGTCGTATTTCTTCTTGGAAAGACAAATGGAGTTTTGTTTTGCTTTTTTCACCCTGTAAGTAACTGCAACGTTTTGTTTTAGGATTTACAAGATTAATAATTTCATATTTCTTTTATTTTATGTATGTCAAATTGGATATTTTAGTCTCAGTTTAATACTAGCTCTCATTTTCAACGTTACGGATACTTTCAGTCTCCACATTATGTTACGAAGTAATTGTTGAAAATGACATAAGTTTTAGTCTCAAGTTTTAGGTCCTTCGTCAAGCAAACCCTTATTAAAACAAGAAAGGCTAGTTTCCACGCATAAAGTTTTTATTACTTTTTCCACTTTTGTTCAAGTAATGGGCGGATGTTATATTTTTTTATGTAACTTTCGAGGACATGCATTAATCAGGCAGTGTTAAGAATTTTTGTGTAACTTTTTACTAGCGCTATTAGTTGAAGATTGGCCCAAAATAAAACTCTTTAGACGTTGCAGGGTTCTGAAACAATGCCAAATTACAGCCTTTCAGAGTTTCTTGAAGATACAACTACGCTTTTTCGTCAGTAAAAGCTTTTTGAATGCTAAAAAGAAACCAATGATCATTTTTATTGGAACGCAAAAACAAAAAAATATTTGATTTTTACTGCTAAGCAACCACGTTGAAACAAAAAAAAACAACGTTTATCTCTCTATTTGTTTGCAGGTGCGATGGTTCGAGCAACAGCGCGAGAAGCGTCGAGTGAAGCGCGACTACACGCCCTACGACCGGGCGTCGTTCTCGCAGCTGTCGCGACGTCTGCAGTCGCATCGGCCGCATTACCGCGCGCTCTCTTCCGCTTCACCGTTCTTCCCTGACCCATTGTTCAAGGAACAGTGGTATTTAGTACGTATAAATTTTACTTATTTTGATGTACTACTCCTTAAATATTCCATCGCAAGTCTATTGCAGAGAGGCGTTCCTATATTTTTGTCCTGCATAAATTGGACCAAAATATTACATTTATTTAAAAGATATAATTATTTGAAGCCAAAAATTGTATTTTTGTGTGACGAATGAATTGATTTTATGTATACTCTATAAATAATTGGACCGGAATGTTCACCGCACAATAATTTGGCGGATGCCGTAATTAATGACATATTGTTTTATCAACCCTCGATGTGCGGTTCCTCAAATATGTTAACCGATAATATACAGAAATAAAAAGTTATATTTTTTATTCCATTAGATATATACAGCAGTAAGTATTAATTTTATTATTTAAATACTTTTGGTGTAAATTTTCCAACGTTACTACGAATTATTGGTAAATTATATGACCGCAACATTTCCCGTGGTAATAGGCATCAACGTATGATGCAGTTACGTGTGACAGGGTTTCATAATATGATAATGGAAAGTGCACTATGCCTTTCAGCCCTTAAATGAGGGAAACTGATCAGTGTCTCGATTGTAAACCTATGACATTATAATGTCACATTCATATCGAGCTGTAGTTGCTTTAGGTTTTTAAGCGAGAAGCTTAAAAAAACAACTTACTAAAAATCGAAACCATTCCATGGCTTTCTCGATACTAGTTCGTCTGACTACAAACTTCCTCCAAGGAAGCCGAGTCTACTTTAACAGAGTTGAGTTGACATAACATATTTTCTCTCTCTTTTTCATATTGCATTTTTTTTTTCTTGCTTGTTCTAATATAATTCTCTTCTATTTAGAATGGAGGTGCTAAAGACGGCCTAGACATGAACGTGTCGCCGGCCTGGCAGAAGGGTTACACCGGCAAGGGCGTAGTCGTCTCCATCCTGGACGACGGCATTCAGACCAACCATCCTGATTTGGCGCAGAACTATGTAAGTAACCTTATTATTTGAAACTCCATTTTTAATGATCCAAATCTATTATAGTTAACGATTTTAAAGTCTCGAGTCTTATACACAAAATATTATAATGTAACAGGTCTAAAACGCGATTGAAAATTAAAGAATACCGTATTTGTTTAACGGACGTTTCGATCGAATTGTATCGACCGTGGACACGGGCTGACTGAGATTGTAATATTAAATCTATAGTTAAGTCTTGTATGCTCATGGATATTATTAAGTATAAAAAAATACTGAAACTTGTTTGTTCGTAACTCTGTATTACAATTCAGAATCCAGAGCTGTCTCAAGCCTGCCGTTAAGATTTGTTTCGTTATAATAGTTGTATCAGGTGTCCAGCAGCGGATGAATGTCAGAACAGATCAGTCTTACCACTCAACATTCATCTCCACTACAGCATTCTTGTCCAGTGTGTGTGAAGGATTACAAACGTAGGCACTATCAACAATTGAACACGTAGCGGCGTAGGTGTACCGAAAAAACCCTCTGAATAACTACACGTTTTTAATCCCTCCACTAGTGGTTTCCTATTCTCCTTTTATTACTAGTATCGAGGCCAATGAACTGAAACTACAGCGAAATGAAACAAAACATCTCTGTTCACGTGTACAAAACACACAACTACGAAGGTTCTTGGAAATTATTAGAAATATACCACAATACTTCTTCGAATTGTTACCGCTATTTGTTTGTACGTCTATAACTCAAAACAGTGCGAGTCAGATTTTTATGATACCGTTTTGCTGAAAGGCTCACACTCGGGTAACATAAACAATAACTTGAAGCCATTACACGCGGAAAAAAGAGCGATGAAAAAAGTTGTATTTTTTATTTTGCCGTATTTCATTTGAATTGCGAAAATCGCTGGCGTGTACCGGGTCTAAAATGTATTATGTACCGCTTACACGTTTGCTCTGTGAGGCACTTGCGCCAGTTTTCCGAGTACCTGCTAATGATGGAACTAATGTAATAGTAAGTTGGAATATTACTGTAAATGGCCGCTAGTTTAGAATTGAGCCTAAAGTTGTGATATCGTAAGTTTACTATCTAATGTAATATTCTTGCTCAAGCGTATAAACGTAGTTGAACCAATAACTCGAACGGTTATATATTATGTGCTCTAATTTCTCAAGCAACTATTTCTACTATCTCGAACATGTCGATAAGTCTTACATAGTTGTAAGTCATTCCCTAGTGCCGTTAATATAGGCTGATAATACTATCTATGTTAGACTAACAGCTGTTGTAAAGGTCTAGTACTAAAGATAAGCTGCCCGCATATTAACTATGAACTCACGCTTTCCAACTAAATTGCGATGTTCGTTTATAAAAGAAAACCTTTAACATCTGTCTAGACCTTTGATTAACATGAACATTTGATGAAAATATACCAAGATTATTTCGGGTTACTTTCCTAGAAGTAATACTATGAATGGGATGTATGTAACTTTATACGCGACTTATTTATGACTTCTCGTGAATGTGGAGTTTTAAATATCAGGACAACCTCGCCACAATTTTACGTGGGTGTCTCCCTTCTCGGGAGAAATTAGTGTCTATTTTCGTGCGATATTTATATGTTAACAGAATATTACGGACATTAATTCGAGTCATATGTCTTTGTAGGATTCGTAAGTGACTCGTAAACTTTATGTGTGCATGTAAAAAGTTTCGTAAAGTCAATTATGTATACTAACACAGTCTCTATTAAATACGAACAGCACGGCACTAATTGTGTTATTTTCATTCATATCATATTCATTGAGTTGAACGATATTTGTATAAATTACGGAAAAGCAAAGATTCGTAGAAACGAGTTGAAATTCATGAAATTAATTCGTCCTCGGGTTTAATGAATCATGAAATTCAGCATTGACAACATAATTATTCAATTAGTAAATAATTTTCTAGTTAATTAACTGCGACGTGAAAAAGAATTCCAGCTCTATCGCCGTGGTTTATTATAGAGTTGTCTTAGTAGAATTTGAATTTTAGATTTACTTTGCAGGCCTTGGTGTTATTTTAAATTCAGCTTCTTATTAACTAGTGGTATATTGTTGATCAAACTGTTTTAATTTTTTCATTTACTTGTCTTAGGACCCCAACGCGTCTACAGACATCAATGGCAACGATGATGATCCCATGCCCCAAGACAACGGTGACAATAAACACGGAACAAGATGTGCAGGTGAAGTGGCTGCGGTTGCTTACAACCAGTACTGCGGTGTCGGCATCGCGTACAATGCCAGTATAGGAGGCGTTAGGATGTTGGACGGAGTTGTCAACGACGCCGTTGAAGCCAGAGCCTTAGGCCTAAACCCCGATCATATCGACATCTACAGTGCTTCCTGGGGACCTGAGGATGACGGTAAGACAGTAGATGGCCCTGGACCATTGGCAAGAAGGTACGTACTGACATTTATTCCTGAAGTTGGTTTTTAAAGTTGTCTTCCTAACAATATTCTTGAATATTAACTCGTGTTTATTTTTAGGGCCTTCATTTACGGAGTCACAAGTGGACGCCGCGGCAAGGGATCCATTTTTGTATGGGCCTCAGGAAACGGTGGAAGACATACAGACTCATGCAACTGTGATGGTTACACGAACAGTATATTTACTCTATCAATCTCTAGTGCTACACAAGGTGGTTATAAGCCTTGGTATTTAGAAGAATGTTCTTCTACACTAGCTACTACTTACAGTTCAGGAACCCCTGGACACGACAAGAGTGTTGCTACTGTTGACATGGATGGTAGATTACGAGCTGATCATATTTGTACAGTAGAACATACTGGAACCTCCGCGTCTGCACCATTAGCTGCCGGTATATGCGCATTAGCTCTGGAAGCCAATGCAGATCTGACATGGAGAGATATGCAGTACTTAGTTGTTATGACCTCAAGACCGCAACCACTAGAAAAAGAGGGAGGATGGATCATAAACGGAGTAAAGAGGAAAGTTAGCCACAAATTCGGCTACGGTCTAATGGATGCGTCAGAAATGGTTAGTTTAGCTGAACAATGGGTGTCAGTACCATCACAACATATTTGCAAGTCGCAAGAAATAAACGAAGATAAACCCATTGAATCGACTTTTGGATACACATTGGCAACTCATATGGATGTCAATGGCTGCAGTTCGACAGTCAACGAAGTTCGTTATCTTGAACACGTTCAATGTAAAATTTCTCTAAGGTTCTTCCCAAGGGGCAATTTACGTATACTTTTAACGTCTCCTATGGGCACCGTATCAACTTTATTATTTGAAAGGCCACGCGATGTCGTGAGCTCCAATTTTGATGATTGGCCTTTCCTAAGCGTTCACTTCTGGGGTGAGCACGCTGAAGGTAGATGGACGCTGCAGATCGTTAACGCTGGCAACAGGCATGTTAATCAGCCAGGTATACTTAAAAAGTGGCAGCTGATATTCTACGGAACTGCCACTGATCCTGTAAGAGTGAGGTCTAAAAGACCGTCGCCGGCAGCTCCACCATTTGCATTCCCCACAGCCGCAGACGGCTACGAAAGTATCGGGGATTCTTTTTACAATACTGACGCGTTTGCTAGTTACCAGAACTTTCCTAATTTATTCGCCGCCGGTTCAGACCCGGAAAAGGCGGTAGCCCGTCTCGATGGACATAATGTCCCTTCTCCGCATGGGGAAAATGTCCTCGCTGATAGTAATGACAAGCGCGTCGTGCATGACTGTGATCCCGAATGCGATTCTCAAGGATGCTATGGAAAAGGACCTACCCAGTGTATTGCGTGTAAACACTACCGGCTTGATGATGCTTGTGTTTCGCGATGCCCTCCAAGAAGTTACGCTAACCAAGGTGGAGTGTGCTGGCCATGCCACGAATCTTGTGAAACATGCGTTGGCCCAGGACAGGACTCATGTTTGACGTGCGCCCCAGCTCATTTACTTGTAGCTGATTTAGCTGTGTGCCTCCAACAATGCCCGGACGGTTACTGGGAAGACAGCGAATCGTCAGTATGTCGGCCTTGCGCAGCGCACTGCGCCACCTGCTCCGAACGAGCTGACGGTTGCACGTCATGTGAACACCATCTCGTTCTACACGACGGAACGTGCCTAGCTTCATGCCCGGCCTCTCACTATGAAACCGAGGATTATATGTGCGCCAAATGTCACGAATCTTGCGACACTTGTGAAGGACCCGGGGAGGCGCAGTGCGTGACTTGTCACCCGTCGACTTATGCATTAGACGGGCGATGTGTTACGTCATGTCCTACGGGATATTACGCTGATAAAAAGAGAAAAGAATGTATGAGGTTTGTAATTCATATTTCTTATTTTTTCCTTATAAGATTGTATGGTTTTATGGAATTGCCTATTAATCTTTTTTATATTTTTAGATGTCCCGTCGGTTGTTCAACATGTACGAGTGCATTTTGCCTGTCATGTGAACCGAATTGGGAACTCAACAAAAAAGGAAAATGTATGCCTGTTGGCACAGAAAAGTGCAACTCGGCGGAATTCGCAGAGGGACAGAAATGTAAAAGATGTAATGTCGCCTGCGACTCTTGTTACGGTGAAAATGAAAGCGAGTGTTTGACTTGTCAGAGCCCGAATTTACTTCAGGATTACAAGTGAGTATTTAGAATTATTTCGCTAGGGTTATTCATTTCTACAAAGCTTACTAATTCACATAAAGAGTACTCCCGTCGAGTAAGCCAAGCGTGAAACTGTCTTAACCACTAATGTATCCAAATCACAAAAGCGGAACTTCTTTGTCCACCGGCAGGCCGAATTAAAACCCTTTACATTATTCTATTTAATTTTCACGCGGAAACCTTAACGAACCACGTTTTCCATGCACATGGACGTGACCGGGTTTTCTGCTTATTTTTATGTAATGAGTAAGGTCAACATTAATATTTTCTACATTATGTTTCGGGCCGACGTAATTCTTCGCAAGATTTTTTCACCTCGATGCGTTTTGTTTCGATATAATTTGCAGTAAGGTTTATACGAATTTAAAGGTTTCTGTTTATTTTTATTTTAACTCATACCTACACTGAACTAGGGTTTTCAAGTAATTAAACATTATTTGAAGAACTTAGTAGTTAAACTTTCACTTAAAATAGCTACTTTTTATAGGTGTGTATCAGAATGCAGCAGAGGTTACTACGCCGAGGCTGGTCGTTGCACGCGGTGCATGCACGGCTGCTCAGAGTGCGCGTCTCGGCTTAACTGTACAGCTTGCGCGAGCACTCTGCGCTTGCAGTCCGGATCTTGTCGCACCTCCTGCGCTGAAGGGTATGTATCACATTGTCGGTCTCTTAGATACATAAATAGTTAACTATAGTAATGATTACAAATGTTTATGGGAAGGTGTACGCCGTATAGTCATCATCATTGCGTATGACATTAATTGATTACAATGGTATAATTTCTAAATTCTTAGGTGAAGATTTAATTGCCTGATAATGTATTCTGTTATGTTGTCCCAGTTGCTATAAGTAGATGCCTCCATTTCATACAAAATAATAATTTCCAAAGGTAAAATTCAAAGAAAAGACCAAATCACTTTTGTAGACGATATTAGAACGTGTTTCGAGGAATCCTTATACTTTAGAATCTTATTAAATGTATGACATTGTTATTTGTAGCTACTACGACAAAATATAAACAAGTAAATATGAAACATAGTATAGCACGAACACTTTTCACTCAGAACGGCGCCCGTAACACCGGCCCAATGAATGTTTCTAAAAAGTTATTTTAGCCGTTTTTCCTCAAATATGTTTTTGTTCGGCTTCCATCAATCTCCATGTACAATACGTTTCACTTCAATCAAATTGCTACCTCCTGGCTTTTCCATTTCTGTATTATACAATATGCGTTTCGGCCTGAAGTCATTTACGAAGCAGAACGATATCGTATTATTTTTTGTGAAAAATGTCATCGAGACCAATTGAGCTATAAATTTAATCCACACTGATTCAATATGTTTGACGTATATTGTCTGATGTCGCAGCTCAAGGTAAGTTTAGATAAAATGTGTACGGACAGGTGGTTTACTTTTAAACAAAAAAGTCTATCCGAGCGGAGTTTCGACTAATAGCTAAAATTTAATAAAAGCATAGTTCGTTAAAACCAGAAAACTCAAAAGCATCATGTATTTACTGAAATAAATGAAAATACCAAACGAGAATAGTGAGAGCTAATAAATAAACTTTGTAAACTACTTAAAAAGAAATGAAGCCAGTAGCAGCAAATATAAACATACTCTTTGATACAAGTCGGGATATTTTGTTCTGTTTTTCGAAAAGTTTGTAAGTTTTTTCATTTTGCTATTTAGGTCAGCGCAATAGAAACTTGCCGAGTTAAGTTTTTAAATGTTTCATTTCAGAAAGACTTAGGATTTTTATGAAGCTATCTAGATTAATTTTAAGACGGTATCTCACTTTGTGTAAAGAAAAAAAAGTGGATGCAGTTTAAGAACACATTTTATTATTATCAGATAACTTTAGTCAAGGAACAAATGGTGGAGAATTTTGGTTTTCGGGAGAGTGCGTTCTCTTAGAATGTTTTACTTGCTAATTACCATATCATCTCAAATGGTATCACTGTATCATATCAAATGGTATTACCTCTGTATATGAGTAAACTTTCAAAATGGCGTAGTTTTCACACATAACCTTATTCTACTGAAAAAATCTCTGATTCTAAAATTATCTCCACACAGGTACTACGCAGACCGCGGCACTTGCTCCAAGTGCTACCTCTCATGCCGCACTTGTATTGGACCTAGACGAGACCAGTGCGCCTCTTGCCCTGAAGGCTGGAGACTGGCTGCTGGCGAGTGCCACCCGGAGTGTCCTCAAGGTAATTCCATATATCTATTTATACAAAAAGAATCCCTATTTCCCCTGGTCACGCCATCACGCGTGAATGGCTGGACCGATTTGACTATAATTCTTTTTTTAAATATTCCTTGAAGTATGTGGTTTTTATAATATACCTTGAATTACATAGATAGTTCACACGGAAAAAAAGAAAAAAAAAATGATTATGAGTTGTTTGTTTATTTATTTAAAATCGTCTGTTAGGCGATATGAAGTTTGTAGTGTCGGCTAGTAACGCATTTAAACATTACAATAGTTTGTTATGATAAGATGTATAGATGTGAATGAAGCAAAGTAAGTTTGTAAGGATCGTACCAAGTAGCGTTCTCTGGTCTCTGATTACCCTCATGTAAAACGCATGATTTTATGTATGTATTTATAAACATTAAAAATACTCATCTTTTATACATGTGATATTATAACTTTTTTAAATATGGATTAGTTACTAAGTCAACAAGGAGAACATGTATTTAAATATTAATTCGGAAACTTTAATTGCTTTTGTAGTTAAACTAGTCACGTCAGCGTAATTTTTTTTCAATTAACAAACAACAATTTAAAGTCTTAACGTATCACTCAACTAGTGGCGATTTGTTGAATTCAAGATATAAATCAGGAAGCAGTATATTTTAAAGCAATTTTAACTATTGGAGTGTCGTAGAGACAGTCTGCGTTGGAAACGTGATGCAACGTGGTACATTAATACAATCGTGCCATATTTTTATACTTGAAAACGGCCATTTCACCGTCTGGAATCAATCAATATTATCCGTTACTAGCTGACCCGCGCAACTTCGCTTGCGTCACATAAGAGAGAATGGGTCAAAATTTTCCCCGTTTTTGTAACATGTTTCACTGGTACTCTGCTCCTATTGGTAGTAGCGTGATGATATATAGCCTATAACCTTCCTCGATAAATGGACTATCTAACACTCAAATAATTTTTAAAATCGGACCAATAGTTCCTGAGATTAGCGCGTTCAAACCAACCAACAAACAAACAAACAATCAAACAAAAAAATTATTCAGCTTTATAATATTAGTATAGATTGAGTGACCGACTGATGGACAACGCACAGCCGAAACTTCTGAGCGTAGAAAGTTGAAATACTGTATCCAGATTCGTTAGGAAGCTTAGAGGAGCACTAAGAAAGAGATTTTTAAATTCCACGCGGGTAGGGTGCGGGCGGAAAGTAGTTGAACAATAAAATGTCTTTATTACTCATCATCTTATTACAGTACAGTACATTTCTCTCAGATATCCGTTCATGTCCCATTTATTACGATGTCCACGAATGAATAGTGATAAAAAGATAATCAACGTTTTCCTCCTTACTTATCACGATAATAACCCAATGAATTCTCTTCGGGGAAATGGCTGGAAATATAATAAAATGTATGTATATGGCCGACCAATGATTAGCGGTCAATACATAACACAATAGGATAAATTAATGAACACGTTTCATGGAATGAGAAAGCGGATTACTATTTATAAAGGGGATTTCGTCATGGATGTGAGTACCTGCAGGTATTTACTTAATCCTTCGGCGTATAGTGTATGAAGACTGAAATGAATTCGTTTTATTGGAAGTATAAAAGGGGTTTTATTGAATAACATGCATACCGAAATGTTTTTGTAGATTTCAGGTTTAAAATGTACATAACACTTGCACGCAATATACGAGTCTAGATCACAAATTTATTCTACAGATGTTTGTGCAGTAATGATATACTTTTGCTAAAAAATGTTTATAATCTATGCAGAATCAATGAATCATGTCAAATCTTACCATCTCTTTCTAACAAGTAATGACTCATATTTTCTGTCTCATCAGGTTTCTACCAAACTCTGGGCGGTTGCCGTCACTGCCACCACTACTGCCGGGAGTGCGACGGCTCCGGTCCTCTCCACTGCAAGTCTTGCCCGCCTCGCTTCATGCTAGATGGCGGGCTCTGTATGGAGTGTCTCGGCTCACAGTTCTATGAAGCCAGCAGTGGAACGTGTAAAGGATGTGACGCGTCGTGCAGGACCTGCTCAGGACCGGGACAGTTCAGTTGTACAACTTGTTCGAGACCACTTAGACTTGACAGGTTAGTTGTTAAAATTCATGTTTTTATACTATTTTTTTTTCTACACACAAACAGAAGTTCATAAAGATGAAGTCTTTATGAACTTCTGTTTGTGTGTTCATAAAGATGAAGTCTTTATGAACTTCTGTTTAACAAAATGGATTTGCAACCTAACCCAAAAGAATTAACTCATTTTCATAGCGACCTCGTTCCCTTCTACCAATGATTTGAAAAAAATATGTAATGTAAGGTATATCAAATACCGAATAAAGTTTACCTTTCCTTGCTTACTATGAATGAAATACAGTGAATAGGATTACAACTAAACCAGCAGTGGAACATGATTTTACTTGTCAGCTAGAGCCGGCACAGGTTGAAGCACTAAGCTCGACAGGTGGGTCATAACTCCGTGGTTTAACTTCGAAGGCAATGTATGAAATACTTACAAGTATTACCTACCACTAGTAGTGAGACAAGTGGTTGACAAGAGAGGTGTAAACGTTATAGAGCACTGGAGTTAGTCTGATGAAGAAAATGGTTTCAGTAAAGTGGTTGTACAGTTTATTTGACTAATTTACAGCGTACAACTACGAAACCTATATAAAGTTGTAAGGAAGATAAATAAACAGTACATAAAATAAAACTGTGAACTAAACCTCAGTATTAAATCTAAATCACTGTTTTTAATTTTTTTTTGGGTTATGTTTATGCGCAGAATCTTTAACCAAAATAATATGAATGCTTTTTATATTATTGCGGGAGAAACTACTGCATTCAGGATTAACACGTAATATAGGCAAACGAGTTCATAGATCAGTCAGTAAAGCCTTTTATGCAGAGCTTTCTGTGGATTTAAAATCGTAATGGGGTGTGTATTTTTTTTAAAGACTCCTGCCTCTCTAAGATTTGTTCTAGTGTCGCGGAGACTTTTTCAAACATACAAACAACGGATACAAAGTACAACCCGACCCAAAACAACTATATGTAGATCAAACAAATATTTGTTTTGGGTAGGATTAGAATACACGACCTCCCAAAGCACTGGTAGTGGCGTAACGAACTTTAACCACTGCGCCACCGAGCCCGTCAAATGACTGAAAGCGTACTTTTGGTGAAGAGTCGCAACCGGCATACATATTTGCGTTAGCCGTAACTCTGTACCGCGGAAGTCCGTTGTTCAGTAAATACAAGAGTAAATTAAATGACCAATGTTTTACCAACACGTATAGAGTAATTCGTTTTGAAGCACTTTGAGAGAACTGCTGTGTTTGTGTTTTAGTGTCGGATCTGTTAGAAGTTAATGTCTCAAGCTAACTGAAGGGGTTATCTAGGTTAAAGCAAGTGTTTTTATTGCGCCACTAAGTTTTATTTATACAGTGAAGAGCTGATTAATTAGAATTGTTATACTAAATGCTATTTTTTACTGTTTGTACGGTGCGACGGCTAATTGCTTTTGCAAAGAATGTTCTGGATGTGATGGTCATAAATAGTTGTGTAATTAGAAGCAGTCTGGTATTTCGATTATACCTTATTTGTACGCATATATTGTGTGATGACCTCTGTGGCGCGGTCGGTGGTGCAACCGACTCCTTGCCTTAGGTTCGATTCTCGAGTCGAGCAAAGTGCTATTGGTATTTTCTAATTTAAATTAGAATATTTCTCAATAGTAACCCGGAGTTAAGTAACATATCCGGTAAATGGTGAATTGCTCGCCCCTATTACAAGGGACTAACAATGTTAATGGTCAAACGTATTTCATATCTCTGCCTACACCTTCAACTATAAGATGCGGGATGTTATGTTTTACATAGTATGTATTATATAGGAACGGAAGCTATCTAAAAGAGACTCTAATAATAATATGCTTATTAGCAGCAGTATGCACTGCTTATTAACATAATAAAAGGCAGCTAAATAAAACGTAATTATTAAGCGTCCCAACAAATACTACGCTATGCAACAGGTATTAAAAAATATGCTTCTTGAAACATAATATTGCTTCATTATTCAACAAGTCGCTCAAAATGGTTTAGGGTTCTTTGCATAAAGAAGTTATAAGCTTTATTCGACAAGCATCTAAGTAACGGAAATTATTTAATTCTTTAAGAAATCGTAAGTAAATTGTTGTCCCAAAATGTAAAGAATAACAATAGATATTTATTACAATATTTTTATTTTCAATATCATACGTTTGACAATCAAAAAGCAAACATATTTGTGATCATGACTGTACCATTACCGAATGTAAAATCATAGCATATTTTTCTGAGAACTTGTCACATTTACGAAACACTTTTTCCAGTACATTTCACACAAAAGCATTAGAACATTTCCTCGTTTTTTCTCGACACGGAAGGTGGAGAATGCGCGTCAAAGGGTCCTCAGTGATTGAAGGGCTGCCCTCGAGTGACATACGCGAGGCAAAGGCGTCAGGCAGAATGTCTTAAGAGCTCTAAACTACAAGACTTGAACATGTCTTTAACAAACCGGTTTGGGATTCACGCGTGCGAACTTTATGACTCTTCTAGGGTTTTGTGTTCTGTTGCTGTTTTATGCTGATTTGTGTTTTTTAAGGGATTTTTAGCTTAGCTATTTAGATTTTTAGGTAAGCAAAAATCGCTAATCTACATACATACGATCATAAATCTACTGCGTGGTAGAATTCCATTAATGTCGACATACTTTGACTGTAAATAACTATCTAAGGATATAAACCTATCCATCATTCCTCCACAGTGATTACATTATCATGTGAAATGTATATAGTAATAGGTACATACAAATTTTTAATGAATTTGCTCAAAATATTGAGAAAATCCGGAACAAATGAAATAATTTATTAATCTTTATTTCTGTTTGGTCACAGACTAAACAACCAGTGCGTGCCGTGTTGCGCAGAGCGCAGCGCTACCAACTCTACGCCGGCCAACGATTGTTGTCACTGCCACCCCGACACAGGTAATTATATCTTTAAATTATTTTATATACTTTACCTAGGAGCACTTAATATCCTTTTAAATCATCTGTTAGATTGTTATTTTTTTCACGTGGGTACCTCTCAACCTAGCGCCGAAGATTTCGTTCGTTACTGAGTGACTGATTGAATGAAGGGCACAGCCGAAACTACTGAGCGTAGAATCAGAATGTTTAAATTTGGTATGAAGATTCCTAAGGAAGTGTAGAGAAGCACTAAGAGAGGATTTTTGGAAATTCCTTCCCGAAGGGGGAGAAATTCCTCCTGGTACGTAGTACATTATAAAAATATTACTACGACTAAAAATAACAAAGCCATTTTTTGCTCCATTATAAAATAACGGTTAAATTAATACTAACGTTATCACTCAGGTGAATGTATAAACTCCTCGGTGGCCGGCAAGCGTCGCATCGCAGAGTGGAGCGCACTACACACCGCGCCGAGCGTGCAGTCAGCACCGAGCGCGACTGTCGTCACGCTAGCGGTGTGTGCGGCGGCCATCGGACTGTTCGCAGCTGTACTCATGGTTTTACAGGTACGTATATTAGTAGAACAAACATAAAATGTATATGACACTCAAAATGTATAAAACATACTAAATGAATAGCATACGGTTTGAGGCTAGAGAAAAACATCAAAGGAAAATCACGCATAAGGCAGTTCTTGAAAGGATGCAAAGTCAAACCGTTAGTGGTCACTTTAGACCTATCCTTTCTATAATTTTAGAAATGGATATGTTTACGCGATTAATTGAGTCATAGTAATGTAGGCTAAGGCATAAAATTTAATCCGTATAAACGGATGTGTATTAAACATAGTGCCTTTGGACAATTCTAACTTTACTAATTCCAAAAGCTTCATATTAAAATCTCCAAACACTTCTTATACAAGACATTTAACGCTAATATCTACCTACAATCCATACTAGGTAAGCACACCAGTATTGTCCACACACGGCGCGATCTATTCTGCCGGTAATGAACTCGCGGCTTATCTCAGATCAAGATTATTGAGCTCCATCGCCGCGCTAGATTAATTTACAACCTATACCTTACTTTGTACGTACAGCCTTTTATCTCTGCAATATTTCCGTTAAATTTCTGTACAAATTTGTTGTTCTCCTTGTAACTTGCGAACATATCTATACTAATATTATAAAGCTGAAGAGTTTGTTTGTTTGATTGTTTGTTTGTTTGTTTGTTTGAACGCGCTAATCTCAGGAACTACTGGTTCGATTTGAAAAATTCTTTCAGTGTTAGATAGCCCATTTATCGAGGAAGGCTATATAACATAACGATACGGTCATTAGAAGCGGAGTAGCAACGAAAAATGTTATAAAAACGGGCAAAAATTTGACTAATTCTCTTAGGTGACGCAAGCGAAGTTGCGCGGGTCAGCTAGTACATACATATTTGTGATTGTGGTTTTATCGATAACCACTGTCGCGTCTCCCAAATAGGGTAACGGAAATATAATCTTAACTTACTTTTGAATAGTAGAGTAAGATTCACAGTAATTCAGGGAATCGTCAATATGAACCGAGATATATTTATGTATATTCTTTCTCTATCTAGCTTAGAAAAGGGCGTGATTTTATGTATCTATGTTTGCCTATGTTTGTTTGTTTCTATGTTTGTATGTCAAATCATAGAACAACCTTTTTAATCTCTGCCTACTCCTATGGGAAAAAAACGTTATTTTATTTATGTATGTATAATCTTATAAAATAGAATTTATTTCTACCTGTACTTTTGGACACTTATCTCAATTATCTGATAGTAATACCTGCCGATTTTGTGCATTTTCGTGGTATCCATACTATAAAGAGCGATAATGGTGTGAATTAAAATTACAGTTAATTAGGTAAACCAAATTCAACTGAATGCAGTTTATAGCCAATTTGTTACTCCCTAGGTGTGCGTTAATTTTATCTGATAAAATGAAAACGAAACG
The DNA here is from genome assembly GCF_050436995.1 of Anticarsia gemmatalis. NCBI lineage: Eukaryota > Metazoa > Arthropoda > Insecta > Lepidoptera > Erebidae > Anticarsia > Anticarsia gemmatalis. Next base: position 9,708,057 of record NC_134759.1, read on the forward strand.
AAAATGAACACGATTTATTGAAATATAAAATACTTATCCGATAAAATAATTATCTACGAAGTTGTAACTATTTATTTTAAATTTTGTTCAATATTTGTCTTGTATCTTCTATACTTGTAGAAAAAAAGCCTTTTAGTTTAGACGGCTTAAATTATAATCGTATACAAATTTTCCACCAGCTACTTACGAACATATTTTTTTTAACCCAATACTGTCCACTGCTGGGCAAGGGTGTCCTCCTAAACGAGGGAGGGGTTAGGCCTTAAGTCCACCACACTGCCCAAGTGCGGGTTGGGGACTTCGCATGACCTCAATAAATGTATATTTGTTAATAAAACAACATTTGTTATTAATAGCAAATAGCTGACATCTATAAAAGATCATGTTATCATACAAGATAATACTAACATGTTGTTCTCGTAACATCGTGTTAATAAACTATATGACATTGTACATAAACATTTATACTTTACCGCGAGTATTCTCATTATATTCCCTATATTCGGTATATGTTCGGCATCGACATTCTAGTCGACGTCAACGAATGGGCCCGTTTCGTATCACATAAATACAAGTTTTATTTTTCTCGGCATAATAAAATAACTAAACATCAAACCTCTTGTTGTGGTTTCATGGAAGAATAAAAGACTTTCGATTCGTATTTTTGTGTGACAATATTGTTAATATTATAAAAGTAGGAGTCACTTATATGTTTGTTTGTTTCTTAATATAATAATAATTTGAAATTGCTTCGGTGAAATATTTTCTGGTACTAAATCATTTTTTTCGAGGAATAGCAAACTTAAGTTTTAAACTTATAGCTTGTGTTATAATTTACTGGGATTGCTGTGATCAAACATGTTTACATTGGTTTGCTTAACTTACGCCGTGATTGCAAACGAACTTTTTATGAAGTTAAACTTAAAATGTTTACCGAAAATGTTTTCCAAATAATAAATTATTACCGACTTTTCAGTAGATGGCGTTTATTTAGGCGTAAAAGCGTTTTGAATATATTTTACTGCAAACTATGTCAAAAAAGTGCTAAGAGTTAGAACTAGACTCGTAGACTAATAAATCTCATACAGAGATTCCCTAAGGTCCTAACCTTAGCTTAATGGATGTTTTTACATGAGCTGGCGGTGTCATCAACACATATTTTATCTATTCAGGTTTAAAATAGTATAGACTGATCTAGTACCCCGTTTACTCAAAAATATTGCTTTAGGTGTGGTAAAAATATTTTGTATGATAAATACCAAATTATTGAATGAACAAAAAAGCTCTTGAAAATCCTTTGGGTTTAAAAATAGATTAAATAAATGGAAATAATATGAAAGGTGTTTTTAATTTATTTGCGATTGTTTCTTCTGTCGGTCAGTATTTCCGTGAATAATAGGCAAAACTGGCGCCATATTCAGTATGAAACACGAATTATTTTAACGTCTTCATCATAACGAGAAATATGTATGTCCACAGCGGAACACAGTCTTTTGACATCTAAATCCTCAAAAACTTGCCCAATATATGGCTAAATTAAAAACAACACCTTAGAAAAGTACTTTCTTATTACAGTATTAATTTCTTTTCCTAGGCTCGCAGTCCCCGAGAGCAACCTAAAAGAACACGTACCCGCGGCATCGTGTACTCACCGCTGTCGTGCACCGACGACGACGTCACCGTCCTGCCCTCACGCACCACATTACACACAAGCGAGAACGAGACGGAGCGAGAACAACTCTTGCAACATTCCACATAGCGCGCGCTGTGATCCTAGACGTAAGTTATGACGTAATGTGTGTCATCGTATAGCGAGGCTAAGGACATTATTGGAAATCTCAACAGATCTATTTGAAAATAAATATCGGTATTGAAGTAATTGCCGTTCAAACTATCACAGATTGGATAAAATGTGCGGTCAGATGGTTCTTCTCTATACTGACAAGTGAGTAAGCTATAGATCTGATTGAGATTAGTTCCAGTGTTAAAACTAGCCTAAAACCCCGCAGTCTCGATAGCGGTAGACTAAGTAATTAGGTGACGTACAGTCACAACTTCCTAGATATTTACATTTTTACTTGTTCTCGAATTTTGATGCGATAGAAAGATAACCAGTAAGTCAATGCCAACCAGTTGTACTACTGCTTATTTCTTTATTGTGTATCAAGGACCATTACAATCATGTTCGGTGTTATAACACACTTTATACCGTAGGCTCTAAACGCTAGAAAAATATCTATAGCTCGTAACGTGTTAGCGCGGACCTTTTATCGACATAGTCAATACGATATCGTTACTTCTGTTAGTTATTTATTTACTGGACACGTCTATCGAACGATAAAATGTCCGTGCGTTTGTATCGATATATCGATAAATCATGTATCGATACTGAGACTTTAGTTCACAGTTACCGCCTTTGGCATAATGTTTAGAGGCGTTAGTAATGTAGATATCCATTGCCGGCCTCCTAAACTTATTTTGTCCCTCGACCATAATACTGACAAACAATAATCCACATTAAATTAGTACTTCAAAACGTAGCTCTATAATTCTGTAAAGGTATGGTTTTCTAAGTATTTAAGTTTTACCTAAGGCATGATTAAGTTTCTTCAAAATAATTGGATTGATATAGTTTTTCTGTATCATGGTCGATATAATTATAATCGCATCACCAGTCGAAGTACTAAAGTCTTATATTTAAAGTAACTATGTATGTAATATAGCTAGCTTTAAAATTGTAAGTTGAACAAACAGTTTATGTAACGATTGCATTCGTCGCAAGTTACACAGTGATACAATACAACTTTATACATTTCACAGTAACAGCTTATAAAAACAGCATATCAAAAATAACGACTCGACTCACAGCCTTTATAGAATCGAATAGTACGTTCTATCGATTTGTTATAAACGGAATTGTACGAAAAGTTGTTCCATCCGATATTACACGTTTAATTGATAGGCGATTCATTAAAGTTATAATTAATATTATCGATTCGTGCCAGTTCCGAGACTATGTTTATCGAGTCGATATTTAGTGGCGTGTTTGCTGTTACCTCACTAGTACTCTCTTGACTTAATCAAACCTGCCTTTGATGTTAGCCACTATATAATTTGCTTAGATTATACATTCACTGTCTCTTTCGTATAACTATGTAGAACTGTAATTCAGTTTAGTTAATGGCTTTAAGCGAACTATATTATTGCTAAGTGCTTTAGCTGCTTGCCTTATCTCTCGTCTCTAATGTATTATTTTTATTTGTCTTGACCCACTCGCTGTCTTCTTCTCAAAACGTATTAGTCTGATAGGTATCTGTACCAGATATTCTGTAATTGACACTTATGTAATGTGATAGATTTACTAAATCAATAACATGCCATATGAGTCTATATTTATATCAAACATTTACACTTATTTATAAAAATAAATTAACTCGAGTGGGTTTTTCTTTTCTCTAATTTGCGGTCAAGAGAATTGACAATAACTTAAGTAGAGAAGTACTTGAAATACATTCCTACAAGTACCTGATTTAACAATATTCTGAGTGTATCAGCAAACACGATCATAGGCGTTAGTTGGAAACACAACGGAGTTACGCAACGTATGCAACGCACGATACGCACAATAAATACGTAAGAAATGAATTGATCGGACCAGTTGTTATGACTTGATACTACGCAACATGATATTTGATTGATCGTACTTTATGCGCTAATAAATAGGGTTCTCTTTTCTTTAGACATGACGATTCATCAATACGACTGACATCCATCAATCATAGGCTCATTAGATTATTCTGGAATACTCTTTACGTTGAACACGCGAGTCCGCTGTGTTTCTGAGCTACACGCGCCGACCAAGTCACAAACAGAAGACAAAAGCCATAAACTCATGCCACACTACGTTATTATGTTATGTGAATCTGATGTTAAGATCTGTGGGGCTCTCTCAGTTATGGCGTTATTATAGTTTTATTATATTTTAATTGTAATTTAGTTCATAGGCCCAAAGTTACCATAGCGTTTTAAAATTGTACAATTTTTACTTCAAACCGTTCAAGTCGACTAAAATAGTATAAAATGTTGATTCTATTAGGCAATTTTTTACATAGTCCTAAAATAAATTTTGACTTGTCATAATTTTAACATTATTTTATAAGTAGTAAAGCTTCTTAGGTTATAATTTGTAATTAGTAAAAGTAATCATTCATTTATTTCTGCCGACTTAGGTATATTTTAGTGTAGATTTTTATATTTAAATATAATAAAATTGTCACAAATTTCAAGAACTCGATTGTAAAAAGTCGCAAATCTATTTGTACTGTAATTAACAGTTATGTTAATAAATATAATGTGATATAAATACTGTAGTCTGATATAACGCGGCGTCGCCCTCGCCTCGCGTCTGCCTCGCCTCCGCTTCGCCTCGGTGGCGCGGCGCCCGCGGTGTGACGTCATAGAGAAATTACTTAAAGTCAAAGATGAAATGTTACCATTTACCATCACAATTGTATATAAATGTTAGATAGATTGTTGAATTGTTAATAAAGAAATATTGTCAATAAATCCTCATGGTATTTTAAATAATAAATGATTGTCACAATTTGCTTTGACTTGAGGTTTTGGTCAATTAATAAAATAATTTATTGTAAAACAATTTTATAATTAAATGAATTGTTAAATTTGTGTTATTAGGGATCTTCTTGACATCTGATTGTTAGTTATATTTTGCATTTCCACTACGTTAAAGTTCTAATATAATCAAAATTTTCTAATTATCTATATTTATGTAATATTGATCTTTGTATTGCGGTTTTCTAGTTTGTTTTAGTGGGAATCTTTTTAATTAAGAATATATTTTTGTATGAAATGTTCTTATGTGCAATTAATATTTGTAATAAAAAGGAAGTATGTGTCAACAATACAAATGTTTTGTTATTTTAATACCTATGTCGTACACCCTTGCTACATTACACAATACACACTATCATCAGTTTCAAAACATTTTGAATTCCTCATAAAGGTTTTCTTGGCATTCAGTTTAAGACTTGAAAACCTGACAACTTTTCTTTTACATCTTCCAAAACACCATAAAAACTTATCACCAAACAAAATATTCAACAAGAAAACCTTTTCATAGCACATATCGGCGGACTCAAATAGGCGCAGGTAACGCAAGTATTAGTTCTGGGTAGCTGGCCGTGTTATCCGAACTCGCATACATTACCGTGCCAATATCATGTATGTTATTTGCATAGTATTGTCCCTGGACCACGCATTAACATTTAGACTACGGTTCCCTAGAAACCAGATGCCAATACGTGCTTATAATAGGATTTCGTGGATGTGCTTCTTTGGTTGTTGGTTATCGTATGAGTTAGATGATAATTTCGTATTGACATTTGAGAGATTGCTGTACCGAGAATGAAAACAAAATGCCATTGAATGACATCTACCAACTACTACTGACAACCGGCGAGCTATCAACGAATTAATTTTGTATGAAACCTGTTCAGCGCCTCTAGCGGGCGCCATGGAAACTATTTCCGGAGTACATTTTAACTTATACTATAAAGCTACTATCGCCGACGTTTCATTTCTGTCACGCACACTCCTCTCTTGCGTCTCTTGTTTTTATTTTACTCAATACTCTTACATACAATTTAATGGCATGTACTAAGCCTATGGGAATGACAAATTGCGTATCTTACATGTGTCAATCCCGTAGATTATTTTATTCTATTTGACTAGGGTCTATGAGATTATGTCACCTGTCTCAAATTAAATAAAACTAATGGAAATGATGAAAAATGAATTGACAAGTGGATTGAGTACATATTTTTTCAAGCAACTTAAAAAGCTTAGCTTTATGAGTTGGTTTATGTGTTATCATTTCTTATAATAAACCGGAATAAAATCCTTTACTCTTTGCCTTTACTGTTTGTTTCATGAATATTATTACTGTTCGTCAGGCTCAACATAAAAACCTACCTTTTTGTAGTCGGTTTAAAAGTATAATGACAACAGTATAATTTCGTTACGAAAAATAAAAAAATCCGTAGTTATTTTTTGTAACAAAAGCCAAGGCGGATATTATACATTAAGCACCTAACTAAATCAGGTAATTTGGGCCAAAGAAAAAAGTAATAAGCCACAGTAATGTCCTCCCATTGTTTGTTAAAATGTATGAAAGTGTAATAAACTTTTTTGTTCATAAAACCTTCATAAGTAAAGCGTTAACAACGTTTATGGCTGGACTATAAAGACGTGAGACATGGAATATTCAGAATATTAACTTTACTTTGTCTCTTTAAATGTATTCATAATTTCGCGAGAAAAATGGGATTAAATATCGTATCATTTATAACTCTGTGGTCTCGGCCTACCCCTGTGGGAATAGGGTGTGATATTACGTATCACTAAATACTTCTCAAGTATAAATTAATCTATCAATCTCAAAGTTACCTGCAGTAATTTTACGTTCTTTTTGCAATAGAGCGGCTTGCTGTGATAAGTTCCTGCCATGACGGGTTGCAAAATGTTCTTAAATACCCATTGATTCAACAGAACTGAAAATCAGTTGAACATTATCGTAATAGATTTTTTCTCAAGGCAAAGGGAAATATTATTAAGAACAGCAACCCACACGTATACAATAAATTGCAACGTGCGCAATGTCCTAGACCGCGGGGTGCCGTCACGTTTCGGTTTCAACCAACTAACGTTAGCGATTCACGGTTTTCCTTATTTTCACTACAGATTGCGTATTTACGGTTGTATTTGGATTTGATACGCGTGTATTGGGAAAGTAAACCATGATTCTTGATAAAAAATTGATTAAAATTGCAAAGAAATAAAAATGCGTGAGAAGAAACAAAGAGGAGATTAATAGATATAAAACAGACATTTATAGAATGTTAGAGAACTTCATTGTGTGGCATCTAAACCTTATTAAGTAGAACTATTCTCATTGTTTTGCCAAAACATTAAAACAGACTCCGGAGGATAATAAACTAACTCTGTCCAGCGTCCAAATTGAAAACTTTTCACTCAAAAGACAACGCTACGTAATACGGTTTGAAATAACATCAAAATTTCACAAACGACGTCAGTTTGTTTGCATAAATGTTGAGTAACATTTTTCGCTTCTTGCTTCATAATATATTTTCAATTATTCCACAACAGCTAAACTTCTGCAAATATTCTTGACCAGAATTCTTCAAGTTTCACAAGTACGTAGTATATAATAATAAACATTTCAATGTCTCAAAATGTTTCATGAAGTTGCGTCGGTAATTGGGTTAAAAAGCTATTAAAAGCATCTGGATTGTGTTGTAGGCGAACGTTGGGAGTTGGCATTCGTTAACGATGCCTGGGGGACTCCCCTAACGACTGATTAAAACTAACTGTGACTCGTGAATTATGATCCTAAGTTGTTGGCTTGTTGCAGTGTGTATTTGCGATACTTTGATACTCGTATCGTGGCCGTGCAGACCAATTATACGAGGTGAATACATGATCCTTATGATTTGTTGGCTTGTTTGTTTAAAACTGCGTTTAGGTTATTATTTGTAGGAAAGGAATAGGTGGAGGTTTTATTTAAAAATCTGGAGTTTCTATATGATAATTTGTGTTAACTTGTGCAATAAATCAATGTTTTAAGCAAATACTTAATTCATTCGTGTAAAAATAGCATACGTTTTAAACCTTGCATTCGTAGCACTTACATTTTTGGCACTCTTGGCTAAAGTCCCTTTTGGCACAAGCTTTCCATTGACATGTAGTATTTTTATCATTTTTTGTTACAAATCATTACAGACTAGAGTAAGTGTAGAGAGAGTCGTGAATAATTTGAAACTCACCCTGTGTATCCGTTCAAAGGACTCACGCCGCAAACTCAGCAATATATTCAGTGGTTTATTCTGCAAGTATACTTATTGCACGGTTTAAAGTTGATGCAGGAATAAACTTGATTTATTAAAGCATTTTCGCGTCGGCTTAACTTAGTGGAATATTTAAGTGGATGTTTATAAAGACTGTTACAGTGGCCTGTAATTTCGTTGCTGTGAATTAATATCCGTGACGTCGGTTTGTGTGTGAATTAGCTACGTTTAAAATAGCTTTTCCTGTTTTTAACTAGCGCTACTGTTATGGTATCTGAAAACTGGACTTTGTGATATGAATTTATGAGCATAAAAATATACCTATCAGATTTAATTTTTGCCGTCAGTATGTTATTTTTGTCATCAATTAAAATAAATCTTTGTCATCAATTATGGTAGTCCCCTTGCGTAATTAAGACAACATTTTGTTTGTTTTTGGCCGGAATAGTAATCTCGTATTATTTTGAAAATCAATTAGGTACTGCCAAATAGCTCAATTCTGAAAAGTTTCTAATACTAGTAAGACCAAGACGGGCTAGCCTCATCGAAATGACTTATTATTTAGACGTTAGAGAGACTAATAAGAAAGGCTGAAAGAGAGATAGTTCTAGGAAATCTCTTGACTTAAGACGTCTTGAATAAATTGTAAGGGGTTGTTCAGTTTTAAACCTCTATTATAAGCGCTATTTTTCAAATGTTTATTCAAATTCGTAATAATAACGTCTAACATTTTAGGGTGAACCATAATGCCATGTTTTCTTTTTAGAACTACAGTAAAAACAATTTTTAAAAAGGCATATGTAAGTATGTCTTTTAATTTGCAATATGAGATGTGCTCTTTTGGAAATTAAGTTTTACCTTACAATTTCACAAGGAACAAATAAATCCGTTATTGGTGTGTCGATAGTGATTTCTCGCGACACAATATTAGTTCGTGTGCGAGAGTTGTTTCTTTCAAGGATTAATTTTATTCCTTATATTCAAAGCGTAAATGTTATAAAGTCATTCACACCACTCCAGATTAATATCTAGATAAGAGAACATAAAAAACCCGTTTCTTTTCTTGCATTTCCAACGAGAAATTTTTCCTTTAATTTTCTTTATTCAATCGAGTCGATTTGAAGTAATAGTAAGTGGGGTACTTAATGGTCAGGGAACACGTCATATTATTCCATATGAGGCACTAAACGAGGTCAATGGCCACCATAACTTGTAATTTACTTAGGCGAGCGAAGGAGGAGTGTGCCCTAGTAATTTATTTAACCCATACCAATATTAATGGAATGGGGTTAGGTAAGTGTCAACATCGATTTTTCGTATACTTAGTACCTATCGGCGTAATAAATGAAGACTACAGTTTTAATTTTGTTAATGTACTGACTTAGGTAATGCCCTCTAATTTTACTATAGACTTCTAAGAGGTTTGTTTAAAAAAATAAACTTCAATTAAGTTGCTGTTTACGCGGAAATTGGCTCTCGAAATTACTAATCAACTAAGTTTCCTTTAAGATACTCAAGAATTCCTACACTAGTCTATGTAATATTACAGTCGCCGTCAACTAGTGGAGAATGCGTAAAACAGTTTAAAGTCTTACATAAGAGTTTTCTGCTTCGCCGACAATTTAAAAATACACAATCTCTGTGAAACATTGGCTAATTTTAAAAGCTTCTTGGAAGCCATCTTAAACGTCCGTCTTTTTGTAGTAAAGTGTGCGTTGTTCTGAACAATAACTTTATCGTTGTTGTTACGGCATTATAAATTTAAAAGTTTTCATTGCGAGTGTGTTGGTTACGATGTTTTTCTCCGCAGTTTGAGGTAAACAAAAACACTGAACGAAGTCAAGCTTTTTGTTTACTTCCAAGAATCAGGTAAGAACTGTGTGTTTCACAAACACTTCAAGCCACTTCTCACCAAGTCTCGGGCCATAACGGGATGCTCTCTACTAATTAAAATTATAAATAGCAATTTATTGATGGGGATTTTATTTGAGTGGGTATATATCTTATTTTAAAGCTTTATTTCTGTAAAATACAGCTGAAAATATGAGCACAAAGTATTTAATACTAGCTGACCCGCGCAACTTCGCTTGCGTCACATAAGAGAGAACGGTTAAAATTTTCCCCGTTTTTGTAACATTTTTTACTGATACTCTGCTCCTATTGGTCGTAGCGTGATGATTTATAGCCTATAGCCTTCCTCGATAAATGGACTATCTAACAGTGAATCCAGTAGTTCCTGAGATTAGCGCGTTCAAACAAACAAAGAAACAAACAAACAAACAATCAAACAAACAAACTCTTCAGCTTTATAATATTAGTATAAATTCGGTCCTTGAATAATTAATTACTACCTTATAGTACTATTTTCATTAATTTCAGGCCCCATTAATTTACAATAATTGCATGTATTGACAAAACTTTATTTAATATTTTTGTGACTCCATTAATCAGATACCTTGACTAGCATTTTTTTATAGTCGGAAAGAAACATGAATTAGTACACAGGTGCATGCATTTTAATGTAAAAAAAAAGTATCGTTCGTGTAAAAAGTGTCTCTAAAAAGTAAGTTAACAATTATCGCGGTGAGTGATCGCACGTTATGTAGTAGTTATTAATTGTCGACTGTCGTGGCGCTTATCGGCCATCTACCGAACAAATACACGATGAAATTATCATTTGTCAACTTCCATAACGCTATTTTTATTAACATTCACTACAAATATCGGGCAGTCTTCATTGTGACACCTATTAATTATGAAACATTACGTAGAACACTTTCGTTTAAGGACTTTGTAAGAGTCATTAATTAGAGTGTCATTTCTCGTACGGGAGATTGATTAAAGCGAGCAATCATACAAACATTGTTGCGTCAACACTGTTTATTTATTCAACGGGATCATTAAACAAAGCTACGTATTACGTATCGACATGTGAAATATCGCTCGACACGAGTCGGATCTCTCAAACACCTAACTCGCGTCGACATGATATATGACAACCCGCACTTTTTGTTCCAAACCTTTTTTTCGCTTATGTATGTATGTAAATAAATTCAATAACTTGGTCCTCTGGACACGAGGTTGTCAAACGACGCTTCGTGGGGCCGATAATTCAATTTATGCCAGTACATAGAAGCGCCGGATCCCCCAGGAACTAGTCTCGGTAAACAAAAGATATGGCGCGATATCACACCGAATATAAATAATGTATGCCTTATTCCCGGAAAGAATATTTCTTTTACAGAAGTTTTGTGATATCTACAAAAGCAGTTTGCCGATTCGGTCTGAGGAATTTACCCTTGGGATTTATGATTATTTTTTTGATTCACACTCATTTGCTACGGGTGTTCGAGGCTTGCGGGGAGATAGTTGCTGAAGAAGTTTTTGTTTGTTAAGCGTCTAAGTTGAACTAAAACTTAATCAGGAATATACATGTTTCTGCTTGACTACTGTTTATTCAAGTAGATAGTTTTTTTGTCGTATTGTCAGTTCCTTTTGTGTCGGAATTCATCAAACATTTCAGAGCGTCGTTTTTCGTGTCCGGCTGCCAACAAATAAATTGCCAGTTAATTGTTCAGTAAAATCAGTGCAGTTTTACCAATCGTTCGGAAAAACAAGCTGTTGTTTAATTAATTATATATTTTATGAACTGTCCATTTTACGCGCAGTACATTAATTCTATGCACTAATGGTTTAATTTATTTGAGTGATTAAAACAATTTCAGATTGTTATTTTATAAGCGTGCGCAGTCGCTACGCCAATACCATTGTTGTGTGCACATTACTTACTATGTATCGCCGAAAGAAAGCCTATATAGGTCCGTAGTTATTCAATGGTCATTGTTAATTTAGTATATTTAAAATTTTCCGCAAGATTACAACTTGTTTCATTGTAGCAATGTATTTAATTTTATATGCGTAATGCGTAGACATAAAATATTAAAATACGACCTCCGCTTTCACAGAGAGCAGCCTATACATTTCTTCCTCCCCCAATCAGAGCTCCCCAATAATTACCCCATAAATTATATAATAATAAAACCAATATTAATTACAATCCACACTTTCCATGTATAAATAGCAGTAGCGAGCCTAAACGGGCACATTACGTTCGCACAAGCACATTATATCATCGGCAACCACTCCGCAAACTAATTTATGAGACATTTATCCACTTTATTCTACTGTTGGGTTATTAATTGAATAAATTTCCACCGATATTGATTCGCGGATCCAATTTCACCGGAGTTAGTTAATTTTCATACCAATTCAAACGGTACACATCAAACAGACGGTTTTGTCATTGTTTAGTTTGCGTTCTGCTCTAATTGTTTTTTGATATCGACGTACGTAATAACCGTTTATCAGGTCATTACCTCGTCTGGTTACACACATACATACACAGACAGTGTTTTCATAGATTTGTATAAGACAATTACAACGGCTCAATTGAACAAGGGCAAAGTTTACCGCAGAATATTTAAACGTATAAAATAAACCTAGGGCTCTCATTAACAATGCTAGAAAGAAATAAATTAAAGGTACACATTTAACGAGAACATTTGATAAAAACAGGGCCATTGTAAAACAAAGTTTAATTAACAAAAAGTACAAAGGTACCCAAACCGCGAAACAAAAAGTGGGACCCTATTACACAGGCTAATCAAGTTCCCAACGAAATAATTAACCTGAGCTACTCGGAATCTTCAATACCTTCGCGTAATGTATACAGAACCCAAATGAATGTCTCGAATCCGCCCCAGTGGTCACAGGACCAACAAAAAAGCCCTTAATTTATCTTCGGCAAGAGCCCGAAGGGACAAAAAAGGAAGGTACAATTTGGATAGCGAATTTTTCGGGACCCCATCTATATGTTAATGAGACGGTTGATCAAATGTATGTTAAAACGGGTGATATTATTGAGTTCGGAAACGAAATGGAATTCGGATAAATTGAAATAACAAGGGTCACATTAATTGTTCATATGTACGGACGCACCTTCAATACACCTGGATTGACGCGAACTCAGAAATAGCCAAAATCAATTATTTATAACACTTAACTTTTTTGAAAGTTTAGTTTAACTTATTTTGAACTCATTGTTTTTAATGATGCGTGGTTAATGATTATCAGTTTTTGAACCAATGTCAACTTAACAAAAGTACTTTTTAACGTCACCAGAAAGCGTAATTTTAAGTGCACTAATTTGGTAACATTTTCTATAAGCAATGCAATAAAAAAATATTTAAATGAGTAAGTACATCTTATGAAAGAAACCAAAAATAATAAAACCAAGAAAATTGTACTAGAAACTTCCAAACAGTAATTGAAACACAATTTCTCGTAAAATCATTGCTATATTACCGCATAGAAAGCTAGGCCACAAAGTGCTGAATAGAATGTTTGTAGAAGGCCGAGTGGCGGACACAGTAGTGGCCGGTGTGCACCTGCCTTGTGACGTCATCATGCCAACACTTTACTGCTCCGAGACTAAACTTGTTATGAGACTAACATTCTTATGATTTTATAATAATGCTAGTGGATTCGCCAGACTTTGTCCAGGTGTAGTACAATTTTATCCCGTTGATTCAATTCGCGTGGGCATTTTAAACCCAACGATCCCTAATTATAAGTTATAAGCACATTAAAAGAAGAAATATCCAATTTAATGTTTAATTTAATGTTTAAAATTTAACTGTACATACTTATTGATACATTTTTATGTATACAGTATTCTGTAGATTTCGTAGTTTAAAGCAATCCAAAGATTTTGTTGGGTGCATTTTTGTAGCTTGTCTAGAAGCAAACAAATGGTTGGTGGATGGTTGAAGTTTACATTTTGATGTTTCAGTTTTGTTTGAATAAAGGACCGTTAATATGTTAGTTTCGGTACCATGTAACTACGCCCCTCAAAATTCCGGGAAGGACCTCATAATAATATTCTGACCTGTAATAGTTTCTAACTTTTACAATTTGAATAATATATTTGAAATGAACATTAAAATCTGGAAACTGTTTTATTCTACATGCACAAAATATATTTTACATATTTTTATACACTTTTTTATATTACTTTATATTTTAGCCTCTCTGTAAAAACTACTATAAAACGATATCTAAAGTAACACTCCTGCATAGGCCTACATATGTCCTGAGCCAGTAACGTTAATGTACTAATTGTACCTGACGCCACCTCGATCATTTGCAATCGATAAATATAGATCAATGGAACTAAAAGATAAAGTTTACTTCACAATCCTCATGTCTATACACACACAATACATATTTTTGTCTTCTCCCTAATATTATTACGACAGTTACAAGCTCACTGGATCTTGAAGATCAAAGAGTTTGTACAAAGCTGTTATAAAAGTCACAGAAAGTATTGACGTACAATATATTTATCCTGACTGATCCGTGAAGGGGAGTGATCTGCAATGTATCCTGACTACATGTCGTTGATAGATGGCTTGGGCTTTCTGACTGTGTTGTTGTTTAGAACTGTAGCTCGATTCTTTACTACTATCTACTACCGACAACCAGCTTGTCATCGAGAAATTTTGTATGAAAATCTGATCAGCGCCGCGTAGGAATTATATTAGCAGTACATTTTAAATGTCAAACTCTCGATACTCGACAGTTCCGAATGTAGAGAATTGCGTTACTGTTGTTCACATTTTTAATGTGTTAGCTCGCTTGTCTAGAATAATAACTTCTGCTTGTGACTTTGTCCATGGGACAGGTGAGGAAAAAATATTGTATGTGTTATTCCAAGGTAGCAGTGTAGTTCCATCATCAAATTCCGTTCAGTAGTTCTGGTGTATTTTAGTAACATACAACAAAACTTTTGCATTTATAATATTATTAAGATACTGAAGTAGCAATAGTATAGAAGTAGATATAGATGACATAATAGGTGTAGTGTAAGCACTGGCAGATCCAGAATTTTACTCTGTTTTATAAGACGAACTTCAAAATGATTTGACCTTCACTCGGTTACCGCCTTTAAGCGATTCATCACGGATGCTTTTGGGTACCGGATCTGTCTATGGCAGGGCCATTTTCTTCTTCGCTGACCATTAAAGGTCAATATAGTAAGCCGCTGCCATATTTAAGTAGCATCATTGAATGTATTTAAATGACGTACTGTGACGTACTTCTTGTAATGAACGCTTTAATGAATACAGACAAAAACGAGGTTCTTTGGGGTATTTATTATCGTGCAAGCGTCTTTTTTAAAAACGAGGAGGAAATAGAAAAAAATAAAAACTACATGAAGGTTCAAGTTTATTTGTAGTCTTAATCGATTATTGTGGAATAATTACCGTACATTTGAGTAAAAGATTCTTCAACCGAGAAAAATACCATCAAATTGTACATAAATTTCACGAAACGGCACTCGTACCATTATAAGCGCAATCCATTGTCCCATAATCTCGTTACTCGCAATAAATCATATTTAAGGAGGTAAAATTTCTTAAACATGATAAATTCGTCGCCGACTAATTAGTTGGCTAGCGAAGGGTTATCCGGGTGTAACTCAACTCCAATTAAACTCACTGCAGTACATAGTAGTCGGTAGTCGGTAGTCGTTGTAATTACTTCGACCATCTGCGTTAATGGTATCACATAAGAGTTACATGGTGTACGCTTATGGGCTACTTTGGGTGTTTGTGGATGTGTTAGGGGCTCGTTAAGTCGTAATGGTGCTTCTTAAAGTTTTGCATCCTTAATTAATATGATGTAATCGGAGCTGGATGGGTAATGGCTGTTTTAGTTGAGTGCAGTTGCGATGCCAAATGGGCAACCGGCTGAGTTTTCGAATGAGTTGTTTGTTTACGGTAAACGTTGCTTTTATTTTAAAAGTAAGAATTTTATTAAATAAGTATGTGATTTAGAATAAGTAAGCTTAGCTAAGCTCTTTGAGTGACTAAATTATTTCAACGTTTCATTGGAAGTCATACCTGATTATTTTTTTATAGTTACAAAATTATTTAGGCTATGCTAAAACTAAACAAAATATATACAATATTCAAAATTGACTACATGTTTAGGTTAAATTTTCATCACATGAATGTAACGTAATAATTACCTAAAATATCTCGTTCACGCATCTTTTGCTGACATTTAACAAATTAACTAATATCAACACAGAAAGGTAATATCGAAGTAATATTTTTTAATTAATAAACGTTTGAGTAACATGAACAATTTTCTGTTTATGTCAGAGATTAAGTTGTTCACAAAATTCATTAAAATTTGTAAGATTTACTGAAGCGATATCGCTGAAACATGTTCAATTTCCCCTTGATATTAGACGAGTGGGTGGAGCCACAGAGTAGCGATACAGTGGGTCAATTGCAACAGAGTACATGATTAAGAGTAAACATTTATGTAACTACTAGTAGTTAGTAGTTTCTTGAGCAAATTTTTCATTTATAAGAGAAGAATTTAGGCAAGCTGTTGATGAAACTTAAATTACATACACAGACAAATTTAAAAGCTGAATCGTATTGCTTTTTTATATTTTATTCGAGCGAAGATTTGCCTGATTTGATTTCAATAAACATTTTTAGTGTGATATGTTCCACAGTACCGACTTCAATAAAAAAAAATCTTGGTCGAATCGAAATGAATCATAAGCTAGTACCTACCTACATAAACTTATTTCACTAAAGAAGTGATTCTTCTTTATTTTTACAGAGTAGTCTGAAGTCTTAACCGTACCTATTCTGTGGCATGGTTGACAGGTAATTAGAATAATGAATGTACCTTCTAATTATACAGCACAATGGGTTTTATTAAAGAGCCGCTCTGAAGTGCGCAGCATCTATTAATTATATAGAAAATGTATAATTAACCTAATATTTACCCTTCGCTGAAACAATAAGAGTGAGTGCTTACGTTTGAATCTTCATCTGTGCCTTTCGTGTGTTTCATGTATGAAATTGAGACTGGTAATTATAGGCGATAGTATTATAAGCTAGTTTTCTGATACCATTATGGATAGATTTTTATTTTACTACTGACTCATACATACTTACGTACATAAAATCACGCCTCCTTTACATTTGGTTAGATAGAGACCAAAGAACGCCACTTAGTACATTCTCACAAACTTCCCTTTCTTCATTCACATCCATACATCTTGCCGTAAAAGACCGTACGAGTACTACGCGCCCTTTTTGCAAGACATCGCCGATTCGAAAGACTCCTTAAGATTAAAAATCATTAAGGCAGGGTTAATTGCAATCACCATCTAAAAATGCAAACACTAGTTTAATATTCTAGTTTTTACACAACAGAAGCCGTACTGTAAACATCTTTGGCCTAGCTCTATAAATACGAGTAACCATCCGACTGAATTCAAGGCCTAAATCACCGCTTTTTTATTTCACATCCTTAGCTTACAACAGCTAGACGTTAAACTAATTTTCACGTGTATCAAAATACGATCAGGTACTCGATAAAGCAGGTATTTACAGGAGACGCTGAGATAATTAGCACCTGATGAACTCTGTACGTGATCCTAACGATGTTACGAGTATTATACACTATAAATACGTTTTATACAGTGTATTTACAACTCACATTGTGTGTACACATGAAGAATGTTATCTTTTTATCCGTGTAAAAGGTTCGTTAGCGAATTGTAAAATAATTAAAGGACACTTTCAAGTATTTTAAGACTTAACTGAAATAGTATGTCTTGTCTTTAGAATAAGGAAACAAGGAACGAACCAATATTGCTTTTTATTAGTAATTTTTATAGATAATGTGAATAAACATGCTACTGTAAAAAGAAATGAAGTAAACCTGGTGATATTTTAATTAATATTTCCTGAAGTATCCATTAAAGAGATACGTTAGAGTTTATTTAAAACGAACGTGTTATAATTAACAAAGTAGTGCCAGTACTACCACGTGCGACCTTTGCACAGGTCGCTAATAAAAAGCTTACACTCAATACTCGATAGAAACACAGTTTTATTTCAATAAAATCTGATCTAACAGAGTATTTTCATCGAAATATTTTTAAATTGACAAGCCTTTTAATAAACGGAGCTGGAATGAAAAAGGAAAATAGAAACGTAGTTCTATTTAGAGCCATTTCGTTGAATGAAACCGAGTGATTTTTCAGCGCATTCCCGTCAGAGTTGGGAAATGTTTGAGTTACCTGCCCGCAGTCTTGAAATAGCATGTTGTAGTGCTTCTCACAAATGTCTTGATACGACCGGACAGGCGGAAGGAATGCTGCGATTACAACATGATTAGTTCTTGTTGCATTTATCTTGTGTAAAAAACATTTTTTGATATGAATCATTTGATGTATAAGTATTAATTGTTAATTATAAGATCGTGGATCATAGCTCTTTACATTAAACTTTAGAGAATAAGGTGTTTGACCGCAAATTCTCATCGTCAAATGGGTCTTTCAATGTGTTAAAATTGAAATGTTTAAATAGACTTTAATAATGTTAAACTAATTAGTTTGTTGGTTTCTATATCGTCTACCACAGATAAACAATTAGTCTCTATTCGACTACCAATTCAAATAGTATTGCACTATCAATATTGACTAGTAAAAACTGGCCTTTCCTAAAAATATTTACAGCTACATTGAAAACCACTAACAAAAGGTATCTAAGCCTTAAACAAACATCAAAATCCCGTCTAAGTCGTGTAATATCGATCAGGGATAGACAATAAGTTAAACAAAGATGTTCCATACATAATAACTACGGAGCAAACAGAGATCTGGTTACGGAACTATAGACGCAACATGAGCGGTTTATCCCTCGGTTGCTGATAGCTCCCGCTCTTACGGTACAGGGACGAATGGAGAGGAATTTAATTTAAGATCGATTTTACCATAGTTAGGTGGCTTTTTAGGAATATTTTTGGCGTTTTTGTGTTGTTGTCGAGACTCGTCCCAATATTTTATTTAGCGTAGCAACAAAACACTGGAAATACTTAATTGATTTAAATAATGTAACGATTGAAAACGGTAAAATATAAATTTGATGACAGGATAATGAAGCGGGCTGCTGTAAAGAATCATTAAATAAGAATCTGTATTTCCATTTATATAAGAAAAACGGTTCACAAAAAAATATGTTTGAAAAATATTTTACCATTCATTCCACAACATTGTCAAAAAGTTTTCTTAAACCAACGAATAAGCAGCTAATTTATCAGATCAAAGGTCAGCAAATTACATCACAGTGATTTTCTCCATCAATCTCATTACATATGAATAGCTAGTTTCAAATCCATCCCTGTGTGGCACTGTTCGAGAGTACATCCATCATATTTGGTTTGACAAGCACACATGTTCCCGGCCGCCGAGAAAAATAATTTAACATCTCATTGGCTTCGTACGGGACGATTTTAACGTTACGTCAAATGCATTGTTTGAAAGCTTTTAGAAGACTGTATAACCGACAGTAGAGTTTGTTAAATAGCGTTTCTTTATTTTTATGTGATTAGTAAAACGATTATTTACATTCGATTACTATTGAATTCATTGTATCGAGTATAACTTTGAAGTTTAATTTAAGGCAGTTTTTTCAGCTAATCAAGTTATTTTTTTACAACACTAAATACGAAATCCATTTTATAAGAATCAAATTAGCGGCAGTAGCATTCTGATTATCAAATTGAATTATTTTACGCATAGCTTTAACAAAAATCAACGCTAATACCTTTCTTGAGAATCGCTGTATCTATATGAAAATCAATTCAGCTCAGACATTTGCGGCGAGGGGACTTTCTTTTGTTATATATTATGTTGTATCAAAATATAACCAAGTCATACATAATTTTCCTCACCGAATAAAAATAAGAAACAGAATAAAAACATTTCCCGCTAATCGTTCAAATTAGAAGTGCTAAAAGGAGCCAATTTTCAAGAGGGTGTCTTCTGTCTAAGATAAGAGTTCCTCGAAAAGTGGTACAGTACTAATTTGAATTAAATTCCTTGGGATTAAGGAAGGCGACCGTTCTCTAGATTACGTCGCCGGTCCGCTCACAACTCCCTGTTAAGTGTACCGATGTTATAAAGTGCTGTTTATTTAAGGTAGCTCCAACAATTTATGGATGGTTTTTACTTGATCGATAGACACCTTGTTAAGTTGTTGGATAATGCAGATTTTGTGGTGTGGTTGTAGCTTTATAGTTGTATAGTCCAAACAACACAATTATTGTTTTATGAAGGAAATTAATCGGCGATATAATTGTTTTGGATATTGTGTTTATCCTGCAGTGTCTCAAGAATATCTTTAACGTTCTCTATAGAAGAGTGTTTTTATAAGCTTTTATTTACCTTGTAATGGTTGTTTGTTTGTTTTGGTAACATGGTATCAGTTGAATTATATGAATTTTCAGTGCTTCCTCATTGCCAACATCGATTTATAGAATTCTTGAAATGAAAAAAACCTAATGAATCTAGCTAACTGCAATCTTACAAGACGTTTAATTTCTTAGTACATTACAGAACCGGGATACTCCGGAGAAATTCTAAAGTACAAATACAAGGGCGATTCTGCAGCCACAATGGCGTCGCTTCAAATATTTATCATGCAATTCCCTCCGCTCTCATTCATCTATGCTGCAATTTATTTTTCAGTGAGCGGCCCTGTAAGCCGTGATCCACTTAGGATTACATCACATTGCCTACATTCGTGCGACCGTTCTGTCGACAAAAACATAGCGAATGTTGCACCAGCTTGGTTCAAATCGTACGGGAGACATTTCGGAAGAATGTTGTGTGCAATTTAATTCTCGAGATCATTAGCGCAATTCTGTGCCTCGATTCTCTACTACTATCGACTACCGACAACCGAACTGTCATCGAGAAATTTTGTATGAAAATCTGATCAGCGCCTCTGACGGGTGTCGTAGGAAACATTTTGGCAATACATTCTAAATGTCAAAATTTCGATAGCTAGCCGGTTGAGTATCGAAAGGTTGACATTCAGAATGTACTGCCACAATATTTCCTACGACACCCGTCAGAGGCGCTGATCAGATTTACATACAATATTTCTCGATGACAGGTCGGTTGTCGGTAGTCGATAGTAGAGAATCGAGCTACAGTAAGTAATGTTACTGTTTGATAGTTATTTCTTAAATATTTGAGAGAAACAAGACTCACCTGAATTGCAAATTATTTTCGCTTGCGTCTTGGGAAATACGTTTCTCAGAGGTGGAAAAAGAAAAATATTCTTCAAAATTCTTCGAATTGGGTATAATAGGAACTGCAAACCATCTTCCTGATGAACAGCTAGTTTTAATTACGTGAATTAATTAAAATTAGACTGCAGAAGTTTATTCTTCAGAAAACTGTTAAAAAATACAATGGTGACGCTGTTATTTTATTATATACAACTTATAATATACTATGGGGACTTATATTGTTCATACACCTCTGCATACATTTTCGACTATAACGGGCGTGATAATATATGTATGTACAATTAAGTTTAAATAAAATTAGTTAGCAAATAGGTCAGTCATAGCCTATTGTAAAATAGTTCCAAATAAAACATTTGTAGTTAAAGCATATTTTATAGATTGTTTTATTTTTATAGCAAAACATTGTTGAATTCTGTTAACGATTTCCATAGCGCTATTGTTTCAGTATATTCAACTACAAAACAGTTTTATTTTTAACTTATTGTGAATATTTACACGCAATTTGCTCCTTTGTTTATGTGAATCTATTTTGTTTTATACGTATTTTCTCGTAGTTGAATATATTCATTGGAATATTGATTCTACTTTAACATACAAAAATAAAGTATCATTATACTTCCGCAGTTTTTGTTAGAATACAAGTTAAACTACCTATGCCCCACAATACCTAAGTCCCATTAATTATGATTTTGTACCACGTTTTATAAACTTTCACATGAATGAGACTCTCTCTTACTTTCTGGCTATTCGTCCCATATAGTCCCTATCTTACACTCTCCCTCCACTTTGCCCATTCAAAAGAGACGATCATGCTAAAAAAACTTATTTTGTAGTTGTTGAGACATGGACTAAACCAATAACAAAACCTCTTCAGCATTAGTATATAAGCATAGTATAGACAAACAAAGCACTCAAGATACAAACGCCACTTAAATAAACTCGAACGCACTATTCAAATCCCTTAAACCACATCATCATCTAAATAAAAGCACTCAACAAAATACGAAGCCGATTAAACGTGAACCGTATTGTCGTCGGTGTGTAGAGAGCCTAAACCATGATCCATTTAGTACCGGAGCGAGTTGTAGTGGGTTCCAACAAAACAAGCGAGTACTCCCCGCTATTTTACCTTCAGTTCTCACAGAAAAAGATCACAATTGGTTGGTTTTAATTAACAATTCCTTTTGGGAATCCGTCAAATATTCAATTAATTTATTGTGTGTGCATGTTTCGGATACTTAAAAGAACAAGAAATGTTGATAAGTTATTCTGAATTGGTAATTATCTTATCCATTATAGTTTGGTAAAAGAAAGTGTATTTGGATCTGAATAGTTGCAAGATGCAAGTTAGACGTTTTTTACATATTTTTTAGAAATAAATGTTTAAAAGCAATAATTGAAGAAAAATCTTCAATTAACTTTATAACTGTTATTATTAAAAAAAGAGAAGACTGACTTATTCTCCATCAGAAATTTATTGGAACGAGAATATTTGTACTTAAAGTAAATAGTCGTTGCTGTTTTAAGTAACATTTCTGAGAATTGCAAAACAAATCGATTGAAAGTAGTTCGAAGAACTCTTTCTGCGGATAAAAATGAAATGTCTGGAATCCTTTACTGTTTACAGTCATTTGCGATTCTAAGTAACTTGTGAACGAATAAATGAGTGCATGAAATATCGTGTATCCGATGTCCGTATATTCCTTCCTTTGAGAGTGTTCTCTGAAAATTGCTACTTTTGAATGTGTTTACGTAAATTAATGTTGATGTTTTATATTTGCTTTATTACTTCTGAAGCTTGTATTTTTGTAAATTTATTGACTTTCCTCATTTGAAGGTGATATTACTTTAAAAATGTATTTAAATATGATCCTAATTTTAACAATGTGAACGTAATTATTAAATTAATGATGTTAGTAGAGTTCTAATACTTAGTTACTAAAGCTTATAACTTGTAAGTTTTTGTTTGTAATAAATACATTTTAAGTGTATATTTGTAACATAAATAAATATCGGTTTGTTATTTTTTGTCTATTTTTAATGTAGACACAGCTGATCAAAACTTTGTTGATGGATCATCTAAATTCTCTACCCAAATTGGGAAAAAAAAGATTTTCCTGTAAACAGTATATTTAGTTGATTAACGCCATAATAATTGATGTACGTAATACATACAACCAAATTACTCTCAACAATCACAGTTAATTACGACACAATAATACGAAAAGCGCTAAAGAGCACCTTTATCCTAAACAACAAAAACAAAGCATTTCAGGTTCCTTGAAAGTAAACTGAACTAAAGACGATTCTAAAGAAGCTTATAATTTGCACCAAGAATCATCTCAAATGCAATGACATTCCAAAAGTAAACCTTAGTTAATTAATTATTCTTCTTATCGTAAGGTTAGTGGCCAACCTAGTGTCAAAGTTGTTCAAGCCGTCCGAAGGACTTCGACGTAGCTGAACGACTGTTAACATAATCGACAACAACCGGGACTGACTATTACGTGTCCTCCGAAGCACCGAGTTCAAATACCACCATGCGGTCATCCATCTATGGAATGACCGCGCTAATGTTTGCTTAACCCACAAATCGATTAAGTTAATTAATATCCCAAAGTTATAATCGTACTAGTGGCAGGTTGATGAGAACAACACGAAACGCACTAACTCACTCACAAAGTATGTAAGTTGGTAAAGTTATTGAAGTAAGCACAAGAGGGAAACTTTAATTCTTTACTGATTGAACTTTGTGGCGCTAAATTTGCACTGGATGTAACTTGATGCATACCACTAAGGTAATTTTTTGTATGGATAAATGTTGATTTTCTGCAAGAAATCCGTATTTTGTTGTGGCAAAGATATTGACCGACTGTCCACCGATTCACCTTTGCCCAGCTGTTGGACAGTCAAATTGGATAATTATAGGCTATAGAAAAGATACAAGGCAGGTAGGTGCTAAATATGTACAGTCTGTACTTGGTTTGCTTCTTTCAAGTATGAAAGTCGACACATTTTGCTTAATTTTGCTGTTTGTTACCTGGAAAAGGAAGTTGGCTTAAATGCATGAAAACATCCAGCTCGTGACGTAAGCAGCGTCATATCACATAAATAAAGTAATACATAGGAAATATATATCCGATATTCATCACAGTTTTATTTCAAATTCAATCTAAGTCTAGTTTTTCTTCAAAGCAGTTCATATCGTGGTTTATTTTCTAAAGAAATAACAAAAATATTCAGTCAGGTAATCGGTATATTTCTCGAAATCCTGTATTATTTGATCAAAATAAAAATACAATATTACTGGAATAGATTCCTAGAATGAATTCACTCTGGATTTCATAGATTTCTAGCAAATAACGAGTTTGGAAAAGGACTAGAAGTACTGGAATTGTACTGGATTGAAGTTGTTTTTACATAAGTATCGTTTTATCCGACTTTTTGGTTCAATCTACTTTTAGTATAAAGCCTATGTACTTTTAGAAGCGACGGCGAAACGCGTCGATGGATAATCTTTCTTTTTACTGATCAGAAGCTCTTTTTTTTTTCTTCCCACACTATTAATGACTCCCCATTCTCCCATCCAGGAGCCAGAATCGTACAGGTAAGTTTAATAATGGCACTATTTACAGCAAAAGTTCAAATGTCCACCATGTCATTTGTCAACAATTGCTGCTAAAGCATATAAGTTCGTGTATTAAAAAGATGATGCGCATATTTTAACAACAATACTTACAATAAAATGCATTCCGTATTGGTGCACTAACTGAGAGTGTATTTAGTTCAACGCACTAAACATATACCTGACTACATTTTCCATTCAAATTTTGCCGCAGAAACCATACATCGCTACCGCTACACTCATCGTACCGACCTTATCCGCACGCGTTGTGATTGGATTGCCTAAAATGTATATATTAAAGGCAATACGGATATCGTGAGCCGCGAGATATATAGTAATCATGTACCTACATTAGATGTGTACGTATACGCAAACGTGTACGTAGAATGCGAATAAATTTGCGTGCACGCTCACGAAATATGGAATAGTTTGGAACAAATTTCCTTTTCGCAGTTTTGTTATGGCGTAACTAGTATACGTAAGTTTGTATTGGAGTAACGAGTGTGTCTTTTAAAATATATAGAATTTATACTGCAGTCAGTCGGTCTTTTTAGACATTTTATTCGGCAGTTGTATGTAAAGCGCTGTAGGTAATAGATAATAGTACTTTATTAGATCTTTACTTGGCCAGGCAGTGGCGAATTCAAGGTTTTAACCCTCACTCAATTTAGAAGGTGTTCCTTGCCCAGCAGTAAGACGGAAGGACAACGAGTGGAAGATTGATTAAAAAAAGTATTTTATGTCTATAAAATTGTACTAACAATTTCCTTTTTAGTCGCACGTTATTAGCTTCACAGTAGTTAAGCTAAGATGGAGTCATCTTGATAAGAATTTGACTATTTTACACCATTGTCTATACTAATATTATAAAGCTGAAGAGTTTGTTTGTTTGTTTGCTGGTTTGTTTGAACGCGCTAATCTCAGGAACTACTGGTCCGATTTGAAAAATTATTTCAGTGTTAGATAGTCCATTTTTCGAGGAAGGCTATAGGCTATATATCATCACTCTACGACCAATAGGAGCAGAGTAGCAATAAAAAATGTTACAAAAATGGGTAAAATTTTGACCCATTCTCTCTTATGTGACGCAAGCGAAGTTGCGCGGGTCAGCTAGTAAACTATATCGTCTGCAAACTTCACTATGTAGCCAAATACTTAACATCTTATATACTCAATACCCGATCAATAGGTCAAGAACAATGCAGTAGACTTATGACTCGAATAGTTACGAAGTTCCTGTCCCTGTCTGCTAAGTTCAGTGTGTTTTAGTAAGGCATCTTCGGCATGCGCTAGCAGAGTTCAATAGTTCGGTACACTGGCCTTAGGATGCGATGAGACGCACATTTCTGTTGTATAAGGAATATGAAGACTCTTTATTAGAAAGAATTTCGGAAGGACTTTTTATGATGTGTGTCACAGTATAGGCCACTTTTTATCAACTGAGACTTTATTATGAAGTTGGAAGAAACATTTCTTCTCGTGGTTATTTGTGTTTGCCGAATGTTATTGCTATTTGCTACATTATAAGTTGAAATACCTCCATTCGCGTGCAATGCTTCATACTTTTGTCACATAAAGTATGATCTTAGAAAAAAAGTAGCCTGTCAGTGACCCCGCGTGTCGCCAACTTCAAAATCGTTTAAGCGGTTAAGCTCTGCAAGCGTAGCTAACATTTATAATATGAAGATATGATTACATTGAATACGTATGTATTCATTTATCAGTATGAAAATGTCTGAAAATGTAATTAAAGTGCAATTTCACTTCCAGTGTCCAAACATCCACGTTGGCAGGTATCCGATACAATTTCATAGAAAGTTTACCGGAGGAAACTCAGCAGCGATTACCGCTCCTACATCCGTCCCGCGGATGTGTACCTCTTAATAAATCATGCCGATGTTATTAACCGACGTCTCCCTTAATATAACAACTTAGTTAACCTCATGCGAACCAATATTTTTGACGGAATTAAGTTTTACTAAGTTGTTTCTATATTGGATATTAGTTTTTACCCGCGGTGTTGCCCGTATGGTTAGTTCTTTAGGAGTAAAAAGTATCTTATGTGTTAATCTAGATTATAATTTACCTGTTTACTAAATAATATGACGAATTAGCAGTAGTTATTCCGCGAAAGATTCATCACACAAATGTAGATTAAATAATATACATAATAATATATGTTGTCTTAAGATATTGCGCAGATATGTATAATTTACGCTTAGTGGTATTTGAGTTGAATCGTGTCTATGGCATGCAGCCCGACACGTCAATGATTATGATAGTCCTCAAATAGTATAGTAGGAATAATACAAGTTAAGTCAATGGAGATGTGATTAGGGGAACTTATAATATACACTAAACAGTAAAAGTATGTAGAAACCGGCCGAATAGATAGATTGAAAAATTTAAGGCGTTCAATGGAAGTGCACTTTGAATATCTTCAAGAGTTTTTTACTAGTTTGATCATAAACCATTATCACTATACAAAAAATAAATAATGAAGTAATAGCTTCCGAACTCTACTCGTCCGAAAAACCAACCCATTCAAGTACCACCACTTAAAAATAGCAATTTATTAATTAATTTTTGTAAAGTTTTTATAAAATTGTTTACGATAGCAAAGTGCTATTACAAACAAAGTTTCAACGCAGATTGCTCTTATGTATAAATAGATTTAAATCTGTAATTTCGTGTCCATTCGGATTACCTAATGGATAAAGTTTTTAACCAGTTACCGAGTTCAATTTGGCTAAATTGATACTTATATTTAAAATTTTCGAGGCACATTTGATGATAATTGTTTTAAAAAAGCATTTACCGACATGATCCATGACAGTTGTTAGAACTTGTTCAAGTTATTGGTTTGAATGAGTGTTCAAGCTTTATAGTTTTGAATGGTACTTCAAAAATATGACGGTTTGACTATTATTGGGGCTTTGAAGTCATAAGACTGCCTGCTTGAAGTTCACTTAAAGATGTTTTAAGTTCTGTAATCTTGACCGATGAAATATAATTAGACTTAGATACCGCTGTATGTTTCAATACAATCGTTTTTATGGAACTGAAACTGGACTGTGCTAAAAAGCTTAAATATTTTAACAAAGGTGGAGTTGCGGACACAGGCGACTATATTTTATTCAAGTCGTGATTATACAACATAGATATAACTAGAAAAATAAATAATCCCAGCTTATCTAACGTAGCGTGATACTTTTTAATTCAGAAACCGCTCCCTTTTAAAAGCGAAAGCAAAAAATAGCAACGAAATATATCGCAGTGCACGCTACACCTGCTACGGCTCTGACGTCATAAGTCCCCCACTTACGTGAGTGGAATACCCGAATCATCTATATTAAGAGAGTAAATAATTTCACACAATGGAGGATTTTCTTCGACCTAAAAAGCACGGCCCAGATCTGAATGAAAGAATTTGTGAAGACGAGAGACACTTGAAAATCGGTGCTACGTGATAAGAATGAATGTGCTACGCCTAAATTTGTAGCGTCTGCTACGAATTTTTACCTGTATTGAGAGCACTGATGGGCTCGATGATGCGAAGTAGCATTCAGAATTTGTCGCGCGTCTTCCGATTGGTATAACACTTTTTTTGCTACGATTCGTAGACCTACTCGCCGACTACGAGACACAAAAGATTTTCTATGAAATATATTCTTGAATATTGTATCTCTTTAGGGGTATTCTTCCCTCCGTACATTATCATAATTGTAGGAGAACTTCGAGCGTTTTATCAAACCATAAAACTTTGCCCATTACAATCGTTCTAAAACCGCTTTGATAATTAAAAGACAGAATATAATATATTGTGTTTTAGAATTAATTACATCCGCCAGCTCAAAGCCGGTACACGTGAGATGAAAATTTTCCAATGAACATCTGTTGTACATTTACTTCAAAGGCTTGCTCTCTAATAACCCGCTAGGCTTTATGGCCGCATTTCTGTTAAATTAATGCATTTTCACTGTTCAAAACCGTCGTCGTTATTTCGCGTTCCATACATTAGTCGAATTATGAACGCAACACCTTTTAATAAGAGCGCTGTAAGTAAGACGGAGTACACACTTGAGAATTTTTGCCGTGACAATGTCGCGAGCGTGACAGTAAACGCATCGCGGGTGGTTTATCACACCGACAGGTGTCACAATGCGGGACATAGCTGTCACAACGATATTTTTCGTGACGCTGAAATCTGGTGCGTATACTTCTCATGTCGCTTCACCTTATTTATTTGCATCTGAATAGAGTACGACCTCAAATATTGCTTTTTCTTTTGTTTGAAAAACATACTGATTTATTCTTTAAAAATGTTGGATCTTTTTTACGAAGGTGTTTTGTTTCACATTTTCGTTTTGACTTCAATGTTTCATGCCGACTACTTCTATATTTCGGGTATAACGCGAGCGAGTCAAATTCTAGTCTAAAATTCACAATGCAGGGAATTATTCGGAGCTCGGTTATGTGTACTCAGCCTACAATATGTTCGCATGGAATCGTGAAATTCTCAAGTTAACATTTTGAGGTCGCTATGACGATATTATATTTGTGAAACATTATTGGCGAAGCGTGTGATGTTTGAGCAATTAAGCCCAGGTGAGGTTTTAATGTTTCCTGATATACGTGATTTATTATACTGCGGTTTTTTCCTATGTTAGTTTTAGTATTGAAGTTTATTGCTTTAGTAATAACAGAGTACAGATATATATGGGTTTTTTATTAGGTTTATAATAGGTTGTTACTATTCATATCTAGAAACACATAACTCACTTGATATTCCTAATTGCGCAAATATTTATATAATTAAAAAATGAGTACAAAAATATTCAGTCAGCCTGAATCCAAACAGCAATATATTTAAGCCAAAACCAATCAACTATCATTCTTTTACTCCAAAAATGAACAGATTTTTCCACGTGACACGCAGTCAATTTTCTTGAACAGGAAGAGCCGACCGCACGAGACGGAAGATGAGTGGGGGTGTAACAGAGGGGGACAACACCATCCATCATATTCAGTTTGACAAGCACATGTGTTCTCTGAATTGAACAGTTTCTATACTCTTCGGGCGTTAAATTGGTACAAGGCGTGAGAGGTGACGGCTAGATTTTTTTCCTAGTGATTGATTGGCTAAGGTTTTTTTATGCCGACTGTTTACGTATTTTTTATGCTATTCTACGAGTCCTGCTACGCCATCGCCTTCAGTCGCTACAATTTTTTGCCACCTTAAGGCCTTTGACGTGACGTAATCACTGTTATCTTAATTGAAAACTACCGGGCCCGACTTATGACGTATCGTCTAGCATGGAGACGCTGAGTTCAAATAACACTATGCGGCTACCCATCTATGGCATTTTGATGTTATATTTTTAAATATGCAGATTCCTCTGTTACAATGACTTGGATATAAATCGGTAACGTATGTTTATGTATAAATAAATAACCGATTAAATCACCGATCGTTTACAGATCAGTGAGTACTACTGTCCTTGAGGCCTCACTATGTACAATCAAAACGCTTTCGTATCAACTGTTTGATATTTAAAATTACTTAATAATAATAGTTTTTTTCCAAAATCTACTCCGGGCAATTTGAACGGTTGGACCTGATTAATGTTTCCTATAAAATTTATCGATAGCTACCCGATAACTGGCCCAATGGTGGCTGGAAATTGCCACTATGGAGCATAACTCGATTTTTCTCTGTTCCTTTGCTAGGTGTATGGAAATTTTTGCGTTGATAGACTCAAAGTGATATGACAGTAGTCGCCGCAAAAGCGCCATTCTTTTGATAATTAAAACCAACCAGTATTTCATAACTGCACGTTTGACGCAGTAGCTAACGTGGTCAACTCGCCGCAAAGACCCAAGCGTCGCGTGTGGTTTGAATCCCACCCGGGACAAATCTTTGTGTGATGAGCACGAGTATTTGTTCTGAGCCTGGTTGTTAATGTATCTATACAAGTATGTATTTAGAAGATTATAAGTATATTTATTTGGTTATTATAATACAAGCTCTGCTTAGTTTGGAATCAAATAACCGTGTGTGTATTGTCCGATATAATTTATTTATTTATAATGTTCCATACAAGTTCCTGGAATTACTCTATTCCGTAAAAGAGGAAGAATGCAGTACACTTATTTACAAGGCATCTTGTAGAAAATTCGTTTTATTGTATGATGCAATATCGTGTGTAGTAGGCAAATTGTTTGGAGTCGTAGCGTGGAATTTCGAATGCAATGCACTTGTTTGTAAATTGATATTGTAACAATGATAGACTCTTGTATTTGTTCGTAGTTGGTTTGTCACCGGCGATTTTTAGGCTATTTTATGAAAAATACGTAGAATTGTATTTGCCAATGTATTTATTATAATATTTGTTCTAAAAGACACAAATATTATTCTTTATATTTAATTACATAACTTTTTACACAATTGGCATGGTGTTGTGTTACAATATAATAAAGTATTGATGTTAAAAAATGATTTGGTTAACAAATTCTGTCTCATTTCTGAAAATGGCCATTGAAATGCGACGGAAAGGGACAAAAAATCTAAAGTTTGTAACTTGTACCGCACCAGTACATTTGCCTAGGTTTGTTTGCTCGTAATCTTTCATACCGCGTGACGGATTTGTATTTAAATATGAACCTTTTATCGTCATTGCTATCATTACAATTTATTTGAGTGGTTTAACTAAACGATGTTTTAATTTACTTTCGGTATTTTAGGTTTAGAATTAATAGGTGGGAATACTGAGAATTTTATACTACAAATCGCCAGTTTGTTTTAACTCTTGTACTGCTGCCATCTAGCAATGTTTATGAAATCTTAAATGCTAAAGATTTTATTTCTGAAACCCAGTAAACATAGTTTTAAACTATTGCTAGCTGTTGAAGTGTTGTCTGAACTGGGTTCGTTTGATAAGTAGTATTCTAATCATTGTACTACATACGTTGTATCGTAGCCCGGTTTTACCACTTCCAGATAAACCCAAGCGAAGCTTATTAGTAGAAATATTAATACATTTATTATTATACGTTTGCTGTCACTTTATCGGATAGGGTATTTGAAATAACCTGCAAACCGTGAAACTGGCCCCTAAAATTGTAAAATACCTTAGATATAACTTGGAAAAATTGACAATGAAATAACCTTTTTGTACCTGGGAATTGTATCCAGTACCCACCCCAAACATTAGTTAGATAAATTCCCATAGCAACAGAAACGGGCCATAAATTAATTTACGCTCTTAAACGCTATATTTCAACTGCAACGATTTAAAAAGCAGAGTAGTAAAGATAAAAATGTGGGGCTAGATATTTCTCAACACGAACGTATAAATCATGCGCGTGTTGAAAACTGAGTCATATCTCTGCAGACGAGTGAACTAGTCGTACTTGGTTATTATACAACTAGCTGACCCGCGCAACTTCGCTTGCGTCACGTAAGAGAAAATGGGTCATAATTTTCCCCGTTTTTGTAACATTTTTCGTTACTACCCCTCTCCTAATTGTCGTAGCGTGATGATATATAGCCTATAGCCTTCCTCAATAAATGGGCTATCTAACACTGAAAGAATTTTTCAAATCGGACCAGTAGTTTCTGAGATTAGCGCGTTCAAACAAACAAACAAACAAACAAACAATCAAACAAACTCTTCAGCTTTATAATATTAGTATAGATAGTATAGATAGCCTTTGCTTGTGATTTTCTTTAGTAGAAAAATGTTTTGCAATAAAAAGTATCTTTATGCCGTTTCGGAGTACATGTGTCATGCCAAATCTTAATCTGATTCAGATTATGAACGCAGATTAGATTTTTTGTTTATGTTTCAGAGCAATTTACACATGGCACTTACAATAAAATAAATTAAGTTCAAAGTCAGGACATATGACTTAATTTGTCCTAGGTGGGATTCGAACTCATCACATGCAGCAGCTATGCTAACAAAGAACCACGTTAGCTACTGAGTCATATCTCTACAGACGAGTGAACTAGTCGTACTTGGTTATTATACAATAGCCTTTGCTTGTGATTTCGTCTTAGTAGAGAGTTTTCTACAATAAAAAGTATCTTTATGCCGTTTCGGAGTATATGTGTCATACCAAATCTTAATCTGATTCAGATTATAAACTCTGACAACGATCTTATGTCCATATTTCGAGAAATTTACACACGGTTATATGATTCCAAATTAAGCAGAGCTTATATACATAAATAAATTAAGTTCAGGATATACGAGTATACTCCTACTTATCAAAACATGTTATTTACATATAGGTACAAACATTAGAATGTTTCCTAGATGGGATTCGAACTCATCACACGCAGCAGCTATGGTAACAAGATAATCACGTTAGCCACTGAGCCTTACTTGCTACCGCCAGCGTCTTATCTATCAATAACGTAGTTGTAAGGTTTTTAGTTCATGTTATTGTGTTACATGACAAATCTTATTTATATATTTTATAAATATTTGTGTGAAGAGCACGAGTATTTGTTCCGAGCCTGGTTGTTAATTTATCTATAAAAGTATGTATTTAGAAGTATATAAGTATGTTTATCGGTTATTTGGTAACCATAATACAAGCTATGCTTAGTTTGGAATCAAATAACCGTGTGTAAGTTGTCCGATGATATTTATTTATCCAAACATAATTCGAAAAACTAATTACCATTTCAATGTGTTTAGTTTTGTGATTAAGTCGTCACTTTCATCGGCTATGATTATGTGTAACCACTGATCATTTAAATTCATAGATAAACTCAACATGTGATATATTCTAAATAATAATTATATTTGGTGACAAAATATTTTGATGTTCAAAGTAACATTATAAATCCGACAGTCTGTTTGTCTGATTGACAGTCGGTTACGTTTTTATGTCAGAATTACTTAACCGATTTTTATAAAATTTGAAGACCCGGAATCAAACATAGCCTATTATTATTGACACATACAATCAGAAAAAAAGTGCCATGGACATCAACATGAAAAATTATTTTACTGTCTGAAAAGAAACTTGTTTATTATTTAAATTAAAATATGTTTCGCGGCCTGGCCTGCCCAGCAGTGGGTCATTAATGGGCTTAAAATTCTTAGACAAGTTTCCATTAAAAAATGTCTGCCCATCGCCGGAAAGATTGTAGGTGCGGTGTTTGTCTACTATGCACTAATTTAACAAGCCACTCCCGTTTGCTTAGATAGCCAGTAATGGTGACACCGATAACTTAGCTTTACTTTATGTTTCGCGTTATTGATCAACATGTAGAAGAGATGAAATGATGTAGTAATGATTAGATTTTTTGAATAGTAATACGTGAGCAGTAAGCAAATTAAAATATAAAATTTAGAGTTTTAGTATCTCTGTTATAAAAATTAAGCGTTCAACACATTGGTAACTTAGTCTTTTATCAAGGTAGTGCCAATGAAGTGCGTGTTTTTTTAACACTTATTTATAGTTATAAAATTATTTGTCCTGACTGTCGGATTGATAATATTATCATCGCAGAGCCTAAACTAGGCAAGTTAGAAAAATGAAATTTGAACAAGGGATGCCTTTTTAGATGTAGGAACGCACTAAGAAAGGATTTGTAAATATTTCGCGCCTACGGGGGTAAAATAGGGGATGAAGGTTTGTATAGAAGTTCGTCATGTTCGGAGCTAGAAGCATGAAACTTTATATTTGGATTTTTCAATTGATGTAAAAAAAATATGTCTTCAGTGATTTTGGAAAGTCACAAGTAGTTTATACTGCAAAATTCTTGCGTTTGGAATTATCAAATAATAATTATAATTTAACTAGTTACCGACGCACAGTTTTGTTCTCAATATATAATAACTGACTTTGCCCCAAAATATCAACATAAAGTGTAACGTTAGTTTCAAATAAAGTGACTGGGAAACCTTAATTTACAGTTTACGTTCAACATTACAGAAATGAAGTTGTTTGACATGTTTTAATGATATTATATCGTTATAACATTTTGTATGTAGTAATCTAGTGTAATTATTGCAATTAAACTTCGAGCGTGTACTTGATGGAACATTAAAGTTTAATTAGTTTTAATAACAAGAATGTAGGGGAGTGTGGCGTGAATAGTTTATTGGTTAATGGCACTTTGTTATCTATACTAATATTATAAAGCTGAAGAGTTTGTTTGTTTGTTTGAACGCGCTAATCTCAGGAACTACTGGTCCGATTTAAAAAATTCTTTCAGTGTTAGATAGCCCGTTTATCGAGGAAGGTTATAGGCTATATAACATCACGCTATGGTCATTAGAAGCGGAGTAGCAACGAAAAGTGTTACAAAAACGGGGAAAATTTTGACCCATTTTCTCTTATGTGACGCAAGCGAAGCTGCGCGGGTCAGCTAGTTAAGTTATATTTCTAAAGCTTAAAGCATTTTGAACACTTTTTTTGGGATTCAGCCTTAGGTCGTAAGGACTACTACACACAGTGCCGCCGGCATGGAAGCCGTGGTGTGCTGGCGGGTTACGCGGCTTGCCGGCGTCATTTATTTCTAGCATTCGAGCAGTAATTCTGGGTATTGACAGCCCCGCGCGGCTTGTGCCGGTGGCAATGCCGCCGGTGAGTAGCAGCCATTAGATATAAACTCCTAAGCTAACTAACTTGGATTTCAACTATCTCTCCATCGAAAAATTATCTTTGTATTCATACTGAATATAATCAACAGAGGCATAAACAGCATTTACATTTACGTCCAAAATTTTATCCCAACATCAAAGCATAGTTTACTACAACTACGCAAATATTATCTTGTTTTAAGGCTCATACAGCCATTGATATACCGTTATTCTAACATTAAAACCGCTCATAATATTTTATAACGTTGAATAAAATATTTATTTTGCGTTATAAATAACATTAGATTCGATACATCGATAATACATAACTATACTTTTATATATTATTATGTATGTACATACATGTATATAGCGTCGCTTCGTGCTTCTTCACTTACACTAAAATTTTCATATCCTCTCATAAAATGCTCAAGAATGTCTTCGCTCGTCTA
Organism: Anticarsia gemmatalis; assembly: GCF_050436995.1. Classification (NCBI taxonomy): domain Eukaryota; kingdom Metazoa; phylum Arthropoda; class Insecta; order Lepidoptera; family Erebidae; genus Anticarsia; species Anticarsia gemmatalis. The sequence goes on from NC_134759.1 coordinate 9,743,818, forward strand.
AAAGATAATTCTCTAGAATAAAAGCCGAAGATAGAATCGTAAAGAAACCTTTTAAGAACGAATGATATGTCCCACAGTGCTTTTTAAAGTTATTTCAATTTCACTCGGATTCATTCCTTCAGTAAAATACGAATTTAATTTATGTGTTTTGAAAACAACCGTAGTTTTTACTTGTTTTTTATTTAGGTTTGTGACGTTGAACTATTGAAAGTTTCCAAGTTGATATTGTGATGAAACATTTTTCACTCGTAAAGTGGTACTATTTTTTGCTACTTGCCTTTTAACTATCTGGGGGCACGGAAGTGCCCCCGCAAGTCGAGCAAAAAAAAGCGGCACGGCCGTAACATCCTTTTCTCGAAGCAATTCGGGCTATTTTTGACACCCCTATAATTTCGTTGTGGATAAAACAAGAAGCCTGGATTTTCAGCAACTAATCAGTCATTGTATAAACACGGTATATTTAAAATTTCAGTCAATTTGAACCAGTAGTTTAAGAATGACAACTTGTTAAAATTTTGAATTTTGTCACTCACTGATTCACTGATTCACTGACTCACTGACTCACTGACTCACCGATCATCAAAAGTCTAAGGTACTTCTAGCAGACTTAGAAGCTTAAAATTTAGAATACAAATAGGGTTTAGTGTTTTTATCATGGGAAAAATTTAATATTTTCTAATTTCGGTCCAGTTTTCTAAATACACCAACTGCAACAATAACTTTGTAATCCCATATAAATGTATAAGATTACAAGGTTACATTTGCAGTTAATGAATTATTATTACTGTAGAAAATAAAATAAATAGGTGTAAATAGGTACCTACTATATGAAGCATAACGGGAGGGGGTATAGGGTGGGTAAGGGTGTTTAGCCCATGAAACTGAACAACATTCCCATAGGAAAATATGTTGAATTATGAAAAAAAAACGTCTTTCCATACAAACGACTTATGTTCGCTCTACAAAAAGAAGTGAGATGCCATCAAAAACATTCTGTAAAAACCTCAAGTCTCGCCGTAAAAAGTTGTGAGATCTATATAATACCAAGTCGATTAATCTATTTAGTCTCTACTTAAAGGACCTTCTGTCTTAAGTTATTACGTATGTTATTATCATGCCAATTAAAAAAAAATACCTTTAAAACAAATAGATCGACTTGGTCATCGCACGAAAACACAAATTCGCCATTAACATTTCAGGAGCATTAACTTCTCGTCGTGCTGTGTAGTGTGATACATACTAATAATCAAATCATGCGATGGCCAGGTCGGTCTATTTGTTCTAAAGGTATTTTTTTTTTAATTGGCATGATAATAACATACGTAATAACTTAAGACAGAAGGTCCTTTAAGTAGAGACTAAATAGATTAATCGACTTGGTATTATATAGATCTCACAACTTTTTACGGCGAGACTTGAGGTTTTTACAGAATGTTTTTGATGGCATTACTATTTACAATAACTCATGGACACGATGATACCGAGAACCAAATTACACAAGCGCGCTCATAAAGCCACCCCAAAGTTCGATGACCCCAAAAAAGTCAAACCAACCCGCACCCACAAGATTTCTTTAACATCAGCTGCAAAAACGAATCAAATATGTATACAAATCTACACCAATCTACCAAGTCATTATCAAAGTAAAAACTTGGTATAAACTCGACAATCGTTGCAGAACTTTAGGAATTACTCTGCCGAATGAAAATTGCCTCCTAATAGAAATGTCAGTCGACGAATATAGAGGGCTCCCTCGTCAAGCAAACTGTCACTCTTGAAACTCGAGGATTAGAAATGTAGATTATATTTTATTTAGGAAGTTATTATGTTGAAGATATTTCACTGTTATTTCCTGTGAGCCCTGATTCTGTTTCTGTTTAATAAATTCATTCGCAAGTGTATTATCCCTTTCGGGTCGGCATTCAAATGAATTGTGAATGGAATGGTATCGAGTTTTGATTTACTTATACAACTAATATTGTGGAGTGGAAAGTTTTGTTTTGTTTTGAACGAGCTTTGATGGAGTGATGGACTGCTCTAGATTTTTGGGACTTTTCCGAATCAGAAAGTTTGACTTCACAGACAATAATAGATATAATTTGATATTGTCATCATCTTATTTCTAGAAATTAATTAGAGGCATCAATTATTTCGGCTATCGGATTACCGTTAGTAATTATATTACGAGAAGACTACACCTACGCCAAGAATAAAATGTCCAATCCAGTTCATGGAACCATCAAATTCAAATTTGAGAACTAAAAGGTCACATGTCGTTTATCTTTGTTATGTGAGATGTGCCTTTTTGAAATCGCATTATCAATTACATTGTGGAACATACTAATACATATTACTGCGTATACGTATGGTGACCGAAATTCTGGCACTGCATAGTAATATTGCGAAGACAATCGCCTTAATGATTGCCATACGTGATACTAAATACGGCTTGAATTATGTGAGCTAGTAATTTTACAGGAAAATTACACATATGGAAGAGTGCTTGAAAATGGCATAGTACATACATATTTGAAAACAGATATATTTAGAAATGATACAATAATCTTTTAGAATTTCCTGGATATTATTGGGTCATGACCGTATTTGAATAATTAATGAATAGGTGCATCTAAACAATATAAAATCGAAACATACTTGGGAAACTTCTTATATCAAATACGTCCAATTTTGGAGCACACCTTTTATCTATTTTTGTAGTGCATTTTAGAATTGTTTTCGAACGACAATTTTCCCGGTGTATCCCGGATTTGGCCCACTCGAGCAAGGATCAAACGCAGCGGAATCCGCTCGTGTTGGATTCCCGGGATTTTTCCGGGACCCGGTATTGTTGCCATTATCAACACCTCTCTCAAAACAGGTTCCTCTCCCAATTTTAAAGGGATATGAGAATAACTAGGTCTTTATTGTGAAGCTTTTTATGTCACACAGTACTATTTAATGCATTAAGTTTTATAGTACCGTTATTGAAAGTCTTTACAGTTATAAAGTTAAAAATGTTTAGTTGAGTCAGTAGTTAAAAGTTAGCTAAAACTTTTGTAATATCTTTAAGATTATTTGAAAATAAATAATGATGCCGTGTAATGGTCTTTACTCTCAATGCAGAAATACCCATGAACGCTATAAATACAAAACAATCAAATTGACATGAGAGATTTTCATACCACATTTCTGTTTCTTAATTCGAAATCGTCTTGACTTTAGACAACCGCCTCATCAGCGCCTCTAGCGGGCGCTGTACGTACTATTTTTCAAGTACATTTAAAATATTCCGATACTACCTACAGAATTGCGTTATTGCTAATGCAAATCAAGGTATATTAAGCAGTAACGCATTGTACATATAAGCACTAGGTAGGTACTGAAATACCTTAACTAGGACATCAGAATAGAACTGTAGTTACAGATACAGACATACGTGTCGCGAATATTATAGGCTTAATCTCTAAAACTTACGCTTAAGATGAAACTGGATTTAACATTTGTATGAGTTTAGTTTCAACTAGTACGTGTTATTCTAAAAGTTTTATGATATGAGGTTTTGTAAGGAATAAGCTTAGTGGTTGTAAATTTTTGGATTAATGTTGCCAGTGATCAAAATACAACGCACTTTTCAGTGTAATATTACTAATCGTTGGCTTTTCCTATTTGTATAAAAGAAATGACACTGCCGCAACAGTACACTGAAAGAATTTCTTAAGTATATAGTTAAATTTTTACATAAGAGGCGTAAGTTGCTTATGGCTACAGATAGTGTAACCCGCGAAGGCCTCGAGCAAACCAAGGTAACCTAACGGAGTTAGCTTAGTAACTTGAGACTGCGGGTAGTTTAACAAAACCTAAAACCGAACTAAAATAATCGTGTTAATACCCATTTAAAGTAAGATAACAATAAAAACTAAGCTTAATAGTTATGATATTATAAAACCACAAACGTAAATCTAGTTTAAGTCTCAAAGACTGCAAGCAAGTGTGAGTCGTAAACTGTATTCGGAATGTGTTGACCAAACCATAATAGAATATAGAGATAAAGTAACAAACTTTATACAAACTGAACCAGTTAGCTTTAAATAAATTTACCAAGTTGAAAACGTGCGAGTACTTCAAAGGTTGTAACTTGGACTAAAACTCTAATTTATTTGGACACTGGTTGAAAGAAAGTATCTCGTTTTATAAAAGAGTGTCATGTGAACATTTTTGTGCCTAGATATGAGAGTGAACTAGCAACTAGCTCTCTATGTTCGCCAAATAATTACTGTAGTCATTTATAATTTTTGTGATTTGTCTATTCTTATGTCTTCATCATCTCGATCTTATGTTATGAAACATTTCCCGGTATATCATCTATACATAGTTGAATTTTATTTAAAACAGTTTAGCCAACACAATTTAAAATTTAAATTTAGCCATTAGCTAGTTCATTACTAGTTCGCCTTGGCGAACTTCACAGATACATTTTTTTTTTTTAATAAAATCTTTAAAAGTTCTATGAATTGTTTAAAGAAACTAACACTTTGGACGATCTACTCATTAAGAGTAGACAGAACTTGTCATTGGATTCCACCCCTTTCTAAATTCCAACACGATTCCTGCAAGTCATAACAAAGCGTTGCATTAATATTTTAATCGTTTCGAGTAACTCATCTTGAACAGAAATTACACCAACCCCATGAAAATTACGTTTCAGAATTATTTACATCACACAAGAACAATTTAGGAGGCTGCGACTACGCGATTGAGAAGGTGGTCGCTCCGGTTGTACAGGCTGCAGTGAGTTTGATTCCCATTGTCATTATTTTAAATTTTGGATTTATTATTATATAGGTAATAAAAACAAAACGGGAACGATGAAATTGCAAACTAATAAGCCATCAGAGTTGCTTAAAAACTGGAAAGCGAAATAAAACCAATGGAAACTGAGATCATGGCTCAAAGACAAATAAAATCAGTTTTTTAAAAAAAATATAGAGTCACATTCCCTGTAACATTAATCATTGTTCTAAAACAGCAAACAAACTGAGATTAAATCAAAAGAAATTACATTTTCATTTCGAAAACTATTCGGAATTCCCTAGAGCGTACTAGAATTGCAACATACCTAATAATAGTCGTGGACCAAATTGCGTGGCCTTAATAACAAGCCTTTATACTTATTGAAGCTAAAGCTTCCCTCGGGACCTAAATACATTAGTCTTGTGGCCACTGGGACCATTGACTACGTGTATAGGCCATATTTGACTTAATTGCTTAGACAGCGAAAAAAATGTACCTTTTGTTTTTATTCGGCAATTGTAGGGTTTTAGTACGTCTTTTGGACTTAAGTTAAGGTCGAAATTGGCGGTTTTTGGAAACGAATTTAGACTATTGTAGAGTTTATAGTAAAGGAGTAAGAATATGTATATTGTTTATCAAACGGCGTTTTGTTTAGTCATTTTAAGCTGGATTCGTTGCATGGTGACTCTGAGCAGTCCTTAAGCGACACATAGCTTGTAAACAATATGTATCCATCATTACGTAATCTGTATTTAAACCATTACAAATGTGCCAACTACGTCATAATCAAAATAATCATAGAAATGTAATATTGTCTTAATGCGAGGGAGACTGATAAAATGATATGACGTGGTACATTTTAATTTTTCAACGTGCAAGACCACATAAGTAGTATTGTTCTCCAAACCCATAAAAATTAATTGCAATAAACCACGTAAACTATAAAAAAAAACCACCAGGCGTTTGAACTCAAGTTTGTTTCACACAGTCCATTAACATAACAAGTGCAATGAAAGTTCCATAGCAACGGCTCCTCTTGTCCTAAGGCTCTCATTTAATTCCATAAAGTGCTACTCGTAATTATCACCAAGAAGAGTTATTTTTTTCAACTTTAATCGTCTGACACTTGCATCAATTAAGTTGCGAGATTTCAAACGCTTTTTTTTCTGGTACCCGTCTTTAGGTGTCTTGAAAGAGGTCGCATTTAAATTTTAGATTTCTGCTTTGGCAGGTAAATGAGAGTTTTTCTGTGTTATGTTAAATAGGTTTAATTATTGCTAGATTTACTTGTGAAAAGACCTTGAAACTTACTTTTTCTAAAGGGCTTAAACATTCTCAAATTCAAAGTAGGTGATACTTAACTGATTATTGGTATACTTCAAAGTAAAATACGGAACTATAAATACATTGTTACAATACGAAACATACAATCTTTACAAACTTGTTATACTGCTTTCCAATTCATACAACTTGTCATCCATCGGTGGGTATCTTACAAGTACCTACTCTTGAAAACGTTATTGATATGACCTGTGTAATTTGTTTTAAGTTATATTTTCAACATTGTAGCCAAAAAAGTTTTGTAATTTTTTGTTTCTACCAAACAACAACAGTTAAACAACACAAAAGTATTTTTAAAGAGACTTGTAGAAATACAGCAACATAAATCACTTAAGTTATCTTCTAAGAACGATTTGCAGGCACATGGCCGGGATCATAACCCGGAACCGCGCATTAGCGGCGGGTGTTCTATCGCATTTTTCATCAGAACCCTGCGGTGTACTTAAGTGCTGCGGAACAAAAATAACATTACGTAGTTTTGTGAGGATTAAAACTGTTATATTATTCTTAGTGGCTGTAGAACTTTACTGGATAACAAAGGAATTGAACATTTTGTGGCAAGAATACATTTCTTGCCACAAAATGTGATATGGATTGTTGATAATTCCTATTGAATTGGCATTAGGTCATCGTAATTTGAACTTCAAAGTCTATTTAGAACTAGTCCTGTTAATTTCGCTATTAACAGTGTTAGTCCCATGTGATGGGGGACGAGCCTATTACCTCGAATCGGACACTTAACCTAACTCCAGACTTAGTTCTCTCTCCAGCCAGGGACTGGATCTCGGGACCTCGTGATCAATAGTCTGCTGCCCAATCCTACTGCCTCCGTGGCGCAGTGGTTTAGGTCGCCACGCCGCTACCATTACTATGGGAGGTCTTGAGTTCGATTTCCACACGGAACAATTATTTGTGCGATCCACAAATCTTTGTTTCGGGTCTGGTTGTACTTTGTGTCCATTGTTTCTATGTTTGTAAAAGTCCCCGCGAAACAAGAGCAATTCTTAGTGCGTGAGTTGTCTTTTAAGAAAGAAATAAAAAATAACTATGTGTCAAAAACTGTATTTGTAGGTACATTATAAGGTAGGCTTTACCACAAAACTACTAGCTTTTTGCTGCCAATGTCGCCGGTCAAAAAAATCCAGGCAACAGCAATATATCACATAAATACAGACACACATGTATAAAGATATCCCGACCGCTATTCCCCCGGCTCATATAAATAATAACAGTGGACTCGTATTTCTCGATAGAACGCAATACATTGACGCTACGTTAGGACCCCCGGTTAGATATGGATTGTCTTTGCCTTTACTACTTATTTATTCAATGTATTTTACTATTATTTAGTATTTACCTATGTAGTCTTGAGGTTCGGTAAGTTTGTTTACGATCTAAGAATATACGAAATCTTTGGACTGAACAAATAAATCTTTGAATAAACAAGAGAAGAAAAGGAGACCAAAGGCTATATAAGGCTACGCTGTGACAAGAAACGTGTCGTTTCTTTAAGAAAAGGAGTAGGTTAAAAAAGTAACTTGAGTTGAAAAAGTGTAACCTCTTCTTTTAAAAAAATAAATAGGTACTTAATCACTGAAAGAAATGAAATCATTTATTAAGATCACTTGAAAAATCTAACGGCTAATTTCTATAGCAAAATTAATTGAGGCAATTATATAAACAACCTAGATACCTTAAAACTTTACTTCTCATATTGTGGACACGTTTTACTCTGAATCCAAGAATAAAATAGCCCTCCTTGTCAACTCTGGGGCATTTTTCATATCTATAGCAACACTTTTGCCAACAATTATTATAGTGGCAAGTAACTTTAGACTCAAGGCCTATCTTTTCCGTTTTCTCGGAAGAGATTTTACCTTGATACAGAAATTTGACTTCAAAAAATGATCCAATTTACAATAATATTAATTTTCAACCTCAACCGACAAAGATTGTTAAAATAATTGCTTAGATAGTTGTAACTTTACCCTCTTGTTATTAAGATATCTTTATAGCTTGTTCTCAATACCGCAGAAGTAGGCTTCAAATAATTACAATATTCATACAAACTGAAGTTTAACTTGAAAGAATTTGAAATCATCAAAATAGGAGGCAATACGAACGAATTTATTGGGAACAGCGAATGAATAGAATTATTTACTTCTCCTTTAAAAGCTTTCCTTTGTTATGTCTCGTTCTAATTAGAGCGGAAAATTGATTTATGTACCGAATTATTTTGTTTATTTGAAGGCCTAGTACCGATTTTTATTAAGTGCGATGAAAGAATGAATGGATCAAAGTGGTATCATACCTACATCTTGAGGAATAACTGTAGTATCTTTAGGCGGTAGCATCGCCGCTTAAAAATACTTATTGAAGGTTACAATATTATGTATACTATATTATTTTCAATTATCATTATCAATGACTGTCAATGAGCATTCATCGAATGAATGAATGAAAAAGTCATTGAGGATAAATTGAGGCCATTTTGCAAGTGAAACACCTATTAATAATTTAAATAAAGCACAGATTTCACATCAATGTATCTTATCGTGGTTGTATGCAATATACTTGGCAAATAATAAATTTACAACTAAACCTGCACTTGATGACCATTACCTACATTTTGGCCTAGATTTCGATATAGTGTTGGTTCGCTTACATCAAAATCACGTTCACAAAACAACTCGACTAACCTATAAAAATATAGCTCAACAGTATTGCAGAAACAGCTTGCATTCATAGCGGCTTTTAAAACTTTAACTCGTTTTCAGTTTCATTAACGGTTATACCGTCAGTTTAACTGTTGTAATTATGTACGTAATTTGGCCGTGCTTTCGCTACAAGTGCTGACATGGCTTGCTTGCCACATAATTGCGGGAACGGAACTCCCAGCCATTTTTACAGCCCATTACAGTACGACAAAATATTTTGCTATAAGCTATAATGAGTATGAAAAAATTGTGAACCACAATTGAAAGTTTATAAAAAATATATATAACTTCCGACCACTCATACTCAGTCGTCTGGTACTACACTAAGCAAAGAAATAATTGTCTCAGGTGGGATTCGAACCCACCACACGTGGCGCGGCGATTATTGTGGCTAGACATTTCAAGGCAACCATATTCGTAACTAGTGCGTCAAATGTGCAGTCTATTGTCAAAAAATTTAAACATCTAAAACAGACTCTACAGACAACCTTCACAGTGGCCAGTAGTCAAACCAGATTCTGTCGAGTATCAAGTTAAAAATAAACACAAAAAGACTCCAGTAATAGGCCCAAAACGAATCATTAATTCAAAAAGAATATTACATCTCAAAAAACAAAGACTTCGCTCAAATTGTTCCATAAACGTAACAAAACTCGGTAAAAGTACAAAATAAATTAAAAGTTTCCTTCAATACGAGATCATACATTGTTTAAGACGTGAACGACGAACGTGTATCATGAAGTGAAACGACTCGATAAAGCAGCGTCGAAGTTAAATTCTCTTCGCATTGATAAGCCGGGACATCGCGAAAGCATTAGAAAACTTTTATACGATGATCAATCACTCGCTGTTTCAAATTGTTTTATTCAATACTACGCGTTCGCTGTGGATTGGACTGTTTTGTTTTCATTTTTATAAAGGTTTAATGGTTTTGAGATTCTACAAAATAGCAGTGCGATTTTTACAGTCATTACTTCCGAGTATCGAGATTTTGACGTCTAATATGCACTGGAAAAATTGTTTCTACGGCACCCGATAGAGGCACTATCAACATTTTCCGATAGGGGTTATTCCACTTAACTCCAAAAAAACGTTCCACTTTAACTCCAAAACAGTTTTAATAAATATTTTATTTAAATATAATTCATTCCACTTTAACTCCAAGAAATCAGCAGAAGTAGAGTCAGCAGCATAAAATATTTAGCCATACGGATGACATGGATGCAGAGGGAGCAGTTCGAGTCGCTGCACTACGCGCAGGCATGGTCAGGCCCTGAATAATTATAATATTGAACATCCAATCTTATTACGTAGTAAACATCACTTGAAAAATCAAAAAAAAAATCTAAAATTATAAGAACATCGAAGCGAACAGCGCGTGTACTCCGACAACTTTTTTCTAAAAAACTTATATCTTATACATTAAAACCTGCACTATTTATTTTATGTTAACTTAGCTAAGTAAGAAATTTAATTTTTATTTAGAACTTTATTCTAATATAACAGCTTAATCCCGTCCTTGACTTTCAATCTTTTCACCAGGATAGCACTTTTGATCCTACGGTGTTCGTTTTTGAGGACGATGAACTGACTAACCTAATTATAATAACTTTAATCAAAATTACTGGTTTGTGAAAAATTACTAGGACGTTTGGTATATGGGCTTACACCAAAATATCGTCAGGATATAATTTTTGCTGCTGACTCTACAAAAACTCTTTTGGAGTTATGTAGGGAAATATTTCTATCTGTAAATTATTTTTTTTTATTGCTTTGGAGTCAAAGTGGAAATAATGTATGGGATGTTAAAGTTTAGAGAACAATGGATTTGGAGTTAAGTGGCATAACCCTCCGATAGCTAGTCGAAAGTTTGATTAGAAAATCGATAAAAACAAAAGCATCAATAAATTAAAACGTAATTATTGAATTTGGCCAAGAAAACTAACACACAAATCTAAACGGTTTTGCGTGTTTTCTGAGTTTGCGTCCATATATCAATACTTAGTTATTTTAGTTGATTCTGATTTGAGATCTAATTTCAAACACGACGTTATTATATGGTTTCTTCTCCCTATATATTCGCGTACATATTTTTATGTATGTACGTTAAGTACATTACTTATCATATGCCGTAGTCGCAAGACAGGTGATAAAAAACACGTTGATGACAAAGTTGCATATACTATGTACAGTTTTGTATCTTACAAAATACTCATAGAAATAAAACAAAGTTTATATCTTGAAGTTTATTATACTTCTACTCGTAACCAAGAACATTGTCAAGGGCCCCAAATATCGACGAAAGCATAAAATGTTTATGTCTTGAAACTTCGACATCACAACTTTTCTTATGACGGATATCAAAAAACGGACAAAAACAGGTCCTATAAACAATTGTTGGGTAAATGTGTATTGCGCTATTATTTATAAAGATATAAAGCGGGGATAGAATAGTTATTGGTACATAAAACATCTTTTACTAGTGGAAAGAATACGAATTTATATACAAAAGACAACCGTATACTCAATATTTTTATTCAAAACTTTGTTATCGCGTTTCACAATTGGGCAACGGCAACGCAATAAACGTATTATCAGATAGATGTCGCTAGTTACCTCAATAACAAAAAACTATTTTTAAAAACACTATTGCTCAATGGCAATCAAGTTAATTTTGTATGACAACATGCAATTTATCTGCAAAATGTCACTACATACAACACAAAAAGATGAACAAAATAACGTATTTCGATATAGAGGGCTTCAAGAAGCATCAAATGGTTCAAACCTTCTTGAGAACGAAAAACTTTGAATGAGATTGTATTGGCCACATCCCAAGTTTAGTGAATCGACGGTGTGTGGTGGGTTCCGCCACAAATAGACTCTTGACTTGATGTAGTGGATCGAACTAATATGAAGGATTTTTGTTTCGATTTTGACGTGAGATATTGGAGTTTGTTTTAGAGAAAATGTTCTCGCAGTTTATAGAAAAATAAACCTTAATACTCTGCCTGTGGTACATAATCTTTTCTGTGTAGAATGTCGTATAGTATTTATTTTTAAAAAACAGTCGGATATGAGAGTGTTTAAGACTTGTTCTCGTTTAGTTGTGTTTTTTTGTCTGTTATAAAATGTATATTTATTCTAATTGAGTACTAATTAGTTGTCTTAACGAATTTTCACCAAACAGATGCGTTGTAAACTTAACTTTACAGCAAAATAAATAAAAACATTTTCAGCCAGATTAACTCCTTCACAAGAGTGAAAAAATACGCCCTACAGAGCGCTAATTCAAACCGAAAAGAAAACCATTTTACAAAATTTCACGTGAAAATGAAGTAAGTAAACGTGAAATACAACTTAACAACAAGATACGTAAGAAAACAAGTGGTCCCCCGTGGCGACGCCTTAAGGCAACGATCGTTAAAACTCTGCTAAGACTGCTTTGAAGTATCGCAATCCATTATGTTGAAATTAATTTTATATTAAATTGGAAATTTATATCTTTGATAGTAGACTTATACTTAAAATTTTACATTCATCTGTACTGACTTACCAATAAACTTTGTGTAAGCACTGATTAGGTATATGGTATTTTTTCACTATCAATTATATAACACTAAAACTACAGATTGGTATTTAATCTTGTAACCTGGAGAACAGATAACCTATATTTTTATTCTGATTTCCTTACACGTATACAGACGCAAACCGAAGCCAGTACATACATAAAACTTACTTACTCCTTTTTCTGAAGATTGTAGGCAAAGGCTAATTTGAGATAGACTAGCTAAATTCCTTCAGTAGTTCAGTTCTTTTGATTCATTCACATACACCAATCTACCATACAACACAGCCGCGCGCCGATTACGGGTACGACTGTTCAAGTTACAAATTAAAATGCGTTATATAAAACAAATTGGGTATATTTCTTAGTGCTAACTCTATATAGGTCAGTGGAATAAATGCGGCGAAACATACGTAGCTTGTACCAAACTGACCATTTCAGAAACTGTTCTTGGAAACAATTCCTTGCAAACTGCATGCCACAACCACAGACCACAGTGTCTGATTTATTCGGATTGACTGACACAAACCGATTATAATCTAAACGTTTTTATACGTTAAAAATGCAGATAACCTCAGTAGCTACCTTTTTCGGCTCTCAGGTCGGGAAAAGTACTATTGTTCTTGCCAATTTACATTCTAATATTTCTGGGACTTCGTCGAAATATTGGTGAAAAGTAGGTGTGTCTATTTATACCTCTGCTTACATATTTAAATAGAGCAGGCGAGATGTATGAGTTAAAAATGTAGTATCATTACAATTTGTGGCCGCAATATAAAATGCAATAATGATTCTAAACTAAAAGCACTTCTTCCATAACTATTCTTCAGCGCCACCGCACCGAGTAAAAAGCAATAACTGCGTATTTATCTATGAAGCGATAGGCGGGTCTATAAAATAATTTGCGTTGGAACTTGGCGGATCTCTTCGTACCGTCGATCCACGTCGTAACGAACTTGGAAATTTATTCATAGCTTCCTTCGTTCCTTGTAAATACGACGCGGGGACACAATCGGAATTTCGTTTTGATTTTATAACTAATCTACGGACGTGTCATTGCTGCAAAATGAGTTTTCGATTACCTAGACCAAAGAAATTGCGGTGCCGTGGTAAATGTAAAAGACTTTTGAAAATAAAGTCAGACCGTGGTATTTCAATCTTGATTTTAACATAGTATTTTCTGAATGAAATAATTCCTAATTTATTTTCGTATTCGTGATATTGAATTCATACACCCACAACTCACTGGCGGCCTCACAAGTTGACAATGATAACTACAAACTGTCAACTGTGAATAATAATTAACGTTCTCGGAAAAACGACAAAGTTGTGATCGTTTAAATACTATTAATTAGACAGAGAGTAATAAACAATAAAGTAGTTCCACATTAGTTCTATATTAATTTTAGTTTTGGGAAATGGGATGAAACTTTATTCATAAAACTATTCATTTGAGTTTTCAATGTTTTGCTTATTTTGAGACTTTGTTTAGTACTGTTTTAGAGGAAATGAATGTAATAATGAAAAGTAGAAATGGTTATTTTTTCTGTTACTATGTTAAACTTTTCAATAAAAATACTACTGAAAATGAGTGTTTTTTGCCATGAAACTAAATGATCGATTAAATAAACATAAAAAGTAAATTTCTTAATGCTTTTAATGTTACTTCAGTAGAGACATTAAAACAATCTTATGTAAATGTTTTTTTAGTTTTAAATCGTAGCAACGTAGAAAGAACAGAAGCTATTAATATCGTGCTCCCCGCAGCGTGAGCTCTGTGTGTAAAATTTACACTCCCAACTTATCACGACCAGGAAAACACTGAATTATGAATGAAGGAAATGCCCATTTTGTTTTTTTTTTACTTCTAAAGCTAAAAATGTCCGTAATTATTCAAAAAGATGAATGCTATTTAAGATAATTCTGGTCACGTAGCCTCCTATCTGCTTGACAAATTGCCGGTGAACGGGGAGCAAGTATCTTTATAATACTATCTAAGGTTTTAAGGTCGAGAATTTCGAAGATGACCTCTTATTCTTAAGGATGTCAAAGAATTTTGTGAGTACAGATTTCTTTTTAGATGTTTTTTGAGTTATCGTTAATTATTCACGGCCATTTGTTATGTAATCTTAAGCGACAAGTACTTCAAAGTTGTAATGTTTTTTGATAGCAACATTTTTTATAATCTTAAAACAATTAGAAATTGAAGTGTAGAATTAAATGTGCCCTTTAATATTGTTTTGAATTAATTATCTTCGTTTGAAAATATTCGTTTTTTGGTAACAAAAATATACAACGTAAATATACTAGTTAATATTTTGATCTTGTCGCCAGCTACCGGTGCTTGAACGTGTTGATATAATTCCTCAGTCAATGCTTATGACGCCCATGGGAGCGATGCCGGCGCATATCGAAGTGACTCCATTTCACTACATTATAACAAACATCGGGTTTCACGAGGAAATTGGGTCATTTACTCACTTTAAATTACCTGTAAATAACTGTTTATTATACGGAGTGTTTTGATGGACAAGAAAAGATCTGGCTGGTAAAGATTTTTTTCGTATAGCCGTTTGACTTCAAAAGAAAACATGACTTTGAAAAGACTTTGACTTTTTAAATCTTGATGTTTTACTGTTGAACGATGGTAGGTATTCCTGTTTTATTAAAACAAACAGACTTTCAAATAGTTGTCTACTTAGATACATGATAACCCCCTGATCATATGATGTGATCTGATGTTAATTGATTATTTTTGTGCGTAACATTTTTTATATCACCGTGACATTTCAAAAAGACCTTTAACTCGTTACTATCGGACAATAGTCTTCCTTGCAGCAAAGAAGACTATTATCTTCTCTTCTATCTATACTTACTACAAAAACATAATGCCTTTTCGCTTAACATTTTTTTATAAAATCTACAAGCCTTAAAAAATATTGACCGCTAGCTTAATGTTCCTGGAAATAGCGGAACATTAAAATGCTATTTACAACAGCCGCAAAGATAAGTTGTGCGGTATATAAATTACTGATTCTTTTAAAGACAGGTAGCAATTTCACCCAAGGTCTGGTCTTGAAGATGCTACAAAGAATACGTATGGTTTTATTCACAAGCTTTTGATATTAAAATGTTGGGGCTTATAAATATTTAATGCAATCTCGTTTTAAGTACCGAGTGTGATGTACCACTGAAACTGTGTTCGTTCTTTGAGATGAGTTTGTTGTGACGTCAAAAGTGTACGCTGTTAATGAGTTTAGCTTTTATTATTTGGACGTTTTAGTTTTTATGTGACTTGATTTTGAACGAACGGCAGTTTTTTAGAGGTATTGGTAAAAAATATTTTGATATGTGCTTAAGGTTAATCTCTGGAAGTTATTCAATGCGATGTTAACTTCTGTATGTTTTTGAAAAAGCTTCCAAACTTTGAAATATTTTAGCTATTTTTATTTACATGAAAGTGATAGAGATAAGTTATGGTACTTTAAATACGTTGAGGATTTTTTTTGAAAGTTCATAGCTTAAATGTTTGATACTTATTTTATATGTATGTATACTGTTGTTAATTACTATTGTATTATTTTCAAAAATACTTCATATCAGGGTAATATTTGTAGTTATTACTATATACGCAAGAGTAATAAATCAAGTGACAGAATACGTACAAATCAATCAACCTTTCTCCGGCTACGTAAACCAATGCTATTTACAATTGGTAACACTAAGCTTTTTAACTACTACGCGAATTCGTAGCAGGTCTACGTAAACGCTACACTGCTACGTCCGATAAAGCGACGTTTTATTCAAGAGATAGATAAATATTCATGATTAGTAGTAAATATTCATTGGTGATTAATTAACCGTCGGTCTTGTGCCATTGTTACCTATAATGCTCTCTTTGGCATTCTCTCGAAGACTACTTTATTTTATTTGGCGTTTGTTTTTTGTTACTAGTTAAAATAACAGACTGCCTCTGTGGCGCGGTCAGTAGTATACCTGACTTTTTCGAGCGAATTTTGGTCTCGATTCCCGGGAAAATTGAAGCTATGGGTCTTTTCTTATTTCAAAAAGAATATTTCTGAGCTAATTTGCGTTCAATAAAAACATATTTTTGTGAATAATAATATTTTTTAAAAGTCTCTGTTAAAAAAAGACAAAAATTCACAGTTAAATCAACAAAAGTTTATTTCTTATAATATAATATTTCAAAATCTAAGTATATTGTTATAATACATATTTTTTTTAATAAATAGACGGCAAATTAATTACTTAGGTATTAAATTGAAAACTATTTCAACCGCAGATTTTCTTTTCTTAGTTTCTAATACACTCTACACAATGCTAGTTTTAAAATACGATTTAATCTACAATCTTATACGGTCCTAGACTAGGTGCGCTCCTCGGATTCGCTCGAGTTATCTTACAGTATTTATTCTAGTCTGTCTGAGTGCAGCGATTGGGCGCCGTGACTGGACTGCTAATGTGAGGATTGAGCTGCCAACGTCTGGGTGTAGTCCACCATCTGTAGAGAGAAAAGAAAAATATGAAATAATGTTACGGAAATAGGAAAGTTTGGTGTTGTGTTTCATTAATGGAGGAATGTTTTTAAAGCGTTGAACAATCATAATTTTACCTTGGTTCAGGTTTTAGCAATTTTTGTATTGTTAATCTATAAAATTAATTATAATGTTTGTGTGTATGTGTACTTACCCTTACGTCAGGTATCGAATAGATTTATCATAAACCAATATTGATCCTAATTGTTCAGTGTAGGTCTGACATTGGCTATCAAAACGAATCATCCAAATAGTTGTTGCATGTTGTACTATGTGCTAGTGTAATCTATTTTTGGTAATTATTTCGCTAATAACCTACAATACCTACAATGTATTCTATCTATAATTACATATAATTCTATCTATTATGACATAAGTAACTTCATTTTAAATACGTTCCCATTCACAATCAAAATCAAACTAACATGGCATCAATATTTTTCTCTCGGATGCGAGACCACGATCCACACAAGGCAGTGCCCGTGAAATAGCTTGTATACTGCAATTGTATTGCTTCCATTCTAAGATACACCGTGCCGAGTTTAATGTACAAAGATAATAACAAATGCCTTGTAATAACTACAGAGTACACGTACAACGACGCACGTGTATGTACTTAGTGATTGGAAACAAAGCTACGGACTGGACTGAAATGGCTTACAATAAAGAATCACGGGATAGTGCTGATTTTCTGCAGTTTTTGAGGCGCCTATTCCAGTCAGTTCCAGCCAATTGCGCTCACCGGTGAGTAAACGATCTGTGGGTTAAGCAACCGTGTCGCGGTCATTCTATAGATGGGTGACCACATAGTAGTTTTTTCAATCGGGCGTCTCCGTGCTTCAGAGGGCACGTAAAATGTCGGTCCCGGTTGTTGTCAATGACAATAACAGTCGATAAGCCACGTCAAATGCCTTCGGGCGGCTTGAACAACTTTGACGCTAGGTTGACTACTAGCCATTAGATAAGGAGAGGACTACAAAGTACACGTACAACGACGCACGTGTATGTACTTAGTGATTGGAAACAAAGCTACGGACTGGACCGAAATGGCTTACAATAAAGAATCACGGGATAGTGCTGATTTTCTGCAGTTTTTGAGGCGCCCATAGCAAGTTGCGCTCACCGGTCAGTAAACAATCTGTGGGTTAAGCAACCGTGTCGCGGTCATTCTATAGATGGGTGACCGCATAGTAGTATTTGAATTGGGCGTCTCCGTGTTTCGGAGGGTACGTAAAATGTCGGTCCCGGTTGTTGTCAATGAAAATAACAGTCGATAAGCCACGTGAAATGCCTTCGGGCGGCTTTAGCAACTTTGACACTAGGTTTATTACTAGCCATACGTAATAGCCGTACAAAGATGCACGTGTATGTACTTAGTGATTGGAAACAAAGCTACTGACTGTACTGAAATGTCTTACAATAAAGAATGACGGGCATGGTGTTGATTTTCATGCCATTGTATTGAGTTTTAATCCGGAGCTTTGTAGAATACTAGCTGACCCACGCAACTTCGCTTGCGACACCGAAGAGAGAATGGGTCATAATTTAGCCCGTTTTTGTAAGATTTTTAGTTGTTACTCCGCTCCTTACGGCCGTAGCGTGATGATATATAGCCTATAGCCTTCCTCGATAAACGGACTATCTAACACTGGAAGAATTTTTCAAATCGGACCAGTAGTTCCCGAGATTAGCGGGTTCAAACAAACAAACAAACAAACAATCAAACATACAAACTCTTCAGCTTTATAATATTAGTATAGATGTAAGTATTTTATGTTTTAAAAAAGATTTTTTGTTAAGTAGGTCTATGTATTATTTAATGATTATTACATCGCTAGCGCTATTGTAGATTCGATCACCACAGGTGGTAAATTTATTATTTGTGTAATCTACTAATCTCAATGCGAATATATTATTCACAAAGGAATATTTACAATGCATACAGAAAAAAAAAATCTTACGAAATATAATGTTTCCTGCATCAATTCAGTGCTAAACTCAAAATTCATTTTTATAGTGGTGATATCTAAAAAAGCTTTAAATTCTATCGAAACTCCTCAGTTTAGCCTCAGTTACCGTTCCTACGTAAGTATTCATTCAAATACCCAACAATAATACCCCAAAACAAACAGAAAGATACTCGTGTCGATACAAAAACAGTGTTTAAAACAACATAAAACAATTGCATCACGCGAGTTCCTGATCGCCGGACAAAAGCTGCCTGATTGTAATGCCGGTGATAATAACACACCGGACACGGAACTCAGTCAGATATTTCAACCGGACCGGTTTAATATGGGACGCAATCGAAAACAATGGTAATGTGTCGTGTGACCAGTTTTTAGGCGGACTAAATGGAACTTTTGATGACTAAAATCGGTTATTGCTGTCAGTTGTCTAGAAAGTACGACTAGTAGTTGTCGAACTAGCTGTCAATTATAGAAAGCATTAGGAAAATATCACTAAAGAAACAACAACGGGGATTAATACCCGAAAAGCGGGACATAGGTTGTCCGAAAGCAGCTCGTAAATGTCCAAAGCGGGACATGGTTGCTGGCAGCGAGATATTTTTCAAACACTAGCAGTTAATAAGAAAAGAATAAATTATTGCTAAGAATAAATTATGTTCAAGAAACGCAAAAGTGCACTTAATACACGGAAAGCGCATATCAAGTACCCGAAAATGGACATAGTTGCCCAGAGCGGGATCTAGGTTCCCTGGATACTTTTTCTATCGCTGCGGATATACAGGCCGAAAGCGGGACAATCCTGCTGAAAGCGGAACGCATGGCCACTTTAATAATGTGTTTACTCTGTTTTGCGACATATGTACGTATTATTTATTAAAGGGACCCTTTAAACCTTTTTATTATGGATGCTTTAACACGTGTTGTTATACTTTGTAATGATTTACATAATGTGGAGGTGAGATGAACGATTGTGATATGTTTTTGATTTGATGCTAAACTCTTCAGTTTGATATTGTTGTGATAAATGGATTGTCCCTTTTTTGTTTTGTGTTACAGAATTAGGACCGAGGATTTTTTTTATTTCTGTTTCTGAATGTAATTGCAAAATGATTGTAATGTTGTGGAGTAGCGATAGATATTGTACAAAATAATTTGAGCGATCAGAATAAAAATCTTAATTATACTTTACAAGAAATCTAATACATATTTTAAGCTAATAGGCTATAATACGGGAATTTGCGACAGGTAGATAAAGACATGTATGACAATGATAGAGGTCTATAAAAGAAAATTAGAAATGTTTTATTTTCCAGTATTTACTTAACTTTTTTTGCGAAAAACTACAAAGAAATTAATAATAGACTTGCATTTGGTTGAAGATAAAATTTTATTATGAATCGTCCACATGAAAGCGTTAATCAATTGCCGAAATATATTTTTGTTTGAAACAACAAAGGTTAAATAATAAATAAACTTGATTCATAACATGTTTTTTAATTAATATTAAAAAAAAGTAATCCAATGTTATTGAAAAACTTTTATGAAAAATTGGCTTGTTTTTACGATAGCTATTGTAAAGTTATTATTTTAGACACATTGGTTTTAAAAACAGCCATTAAATACGTTTTATGGTCTTTGTTTTATATTTTTATTTTTTACCTATTGCCAACATGTTATTAAAAAAGTTGTTTTTCAATTTTTATTACTCTTACTTTAGGTTAGATAAAAGCATTACTATGAGAATGTACTTGGGGATCTATGGGTCATTCGAAAAAAAGATAATAATATTTATTTGAAAAATTGTTACAGATCATTTTAACTAAACATCGTAACTGTATAACTTATAACAAGTTAAGTGGTCTTGGTTTTGTGTCTATTTATGGAGAGCACATTAGCGCTAGTAGTGTCAATAACAGGTAAGGATAAATACTGTATGACCGTTTAACCCATATTTTCAATAGCTTGGCCAATATCAGCACAAACAAAATGAAGAAAAAAGAACAAAATAATCCAACTAAAAGTTTCTCTATAGTCAAATTTACGCCTCAAACTCTCTAATGGCTGCTGCAGAAAAATCCAAAGCAAAATGTATAAAATATGCAAAATGATTAAGAATTGAAAGGATTAAAAACGGATTCGGTACTTGGTACGCTAACGATAATTGCTGGGAAATGTTCTTTTAAAATTTCCATTGTCCGACGGAAGGTATCATTCCCGTTTTAGGCCTGCCCATTAGGTACGGTTAGGCACTAAAAGAGTTAATTCTTTCTGTCGAAATACAGAAAAAATGTGGAAGTTTTTAATCGCGGTTGGATTCCTACGGCACGAAGTTTATCACCGAATTAAATGGGAACTGGCCATATTGTTTTCTCGTTTTGTTTTATATTTTTATAATAACTTCTGTTTTGCGTCGTTATTATGACAGTAGGAAATGCAATTTTTGCTTTTTATTTTGGTTATGCTATTTCGTACGTATATGAGAATAATCTCATAACCATAATGCCTAAGGCATCCTGTGTCAGTTTAACTTTGGGCGGTGGGGGGATACGACAAGCTCGGAATTATAGGTATATATGGCTATAAATGGAAAAAAATTGCAAATATTATAAATACTGAAATTTAAATATATTTCGCTGCATTCAAAACGCGAAACCTAAAATTTATAGAGACTTATTATTATACTAGTTGTATTATAAAGCCATATTCTAATGCTAGAATAATAGAAATTTCACGTTATTTGGATTTAAATGCGAGTATAATTAGGCATTGTTCCATAATTCGCTATGAAAGGGATTTCATTAAGCGATAACAATGATATGCTGATATTGAATTTTGGTTGAAATCACAAATCGTTTAGTGAATCTATAAAATTTAATGTGAAAGCTAGTATAAAAGGAATAGAGGCATAGAAAATAGATTTGATAATTTATTTGAATATAATCACTTACTCTAATAGTGAAGGAAAACATTGTGATAAAACCTTACATCCCTATAATTTGTTTAATACATTTGTGAGGGCATGCAAAGTTAACGGCCGTGTCCGTACTTTCCCCATAGTTTAGGGTGCGTGTCATTAGGCAAATAGTTTGTAGTTTAATGCAAACCGGTTTAGAATGATTCAAGGTGTATTAGCGGTATAAATAAACCGCAACTAATTGTATTAACTGGCTATTAGAGACACGTCGGATAAATTGAAATAACGTTATGAGTAAAATATTATAATATATCGAGTGTGGCATTGTATTGTATTAGTGTTTTTTTGTTTATTCAAGCAGTGATATCCCTTGATGCTAAGGATATTTTTGCATACAATTCGTTTGTAAACGGGAAACACATTGAACAGGTACTTTTAAATTCGTGAATAAATAGAGCACTATGTAAAGCACAGGATTCATTTCTATGTCATATAGGAGTAATAGAAGTGACATTTCGAGGCTGTATAATTCATATTTATCTACATTTTTTGTTTTTATGATTCTTTATTATTAAGTTGATTACTTTACTATACCTATTTGTCAAAGTTTCTAACGCGAAACTTATTACGGTTTGCTGCATCTTTCGAAAGTTACAATTCTTTAAAGTTAATAAATTGTTTATAAAATAAAACGATACAGTTTGTAGCAAACTCAATGCCGAGTGTGTATATTCTCTAGCAAGTGATTAAACTGACGTCGATGTGTCGCCGTAACGCCTGTAATTTGCCCCTTGTTTTTGTTTCCACGAATTCCCAATTAGCCTTTGATTAATTGCTATCGTTCGTTAATATTGTTTGAAGGGCGCCTGAAATGTGTTGCTGGTCTATACTTACAGTATTAAATGTGTGATGTTTAATTTAAAAGAGATTCGTGTCTGATACGCCAGGTTTGATAAAAAAATATTTATTTTTTGCTCTTGCTGCTAGAATTGTTCATAATGTGGCTCTTTTTTAGAAACAAAGATATTTTAAGTTAATATTTTAAATAATACACTTTATTTTCCTCACAATAGCAATATGTAAGTACATATCTATGGGATAATACTTAAAACAAAAGTAGTCTTAATAAAATTCAATTGATCAACAATAGCTTTATTAAGTTGCTGAAATAATAATTTTAAAAGTGAACATTATCTGACACTTTCACACATTCACACGCAGCCGAATGTAACTAATTGTATTGTTGTGCAAACTTAAATGTGCGAGACAAAGGAATAAAAACCAAAAGTACAGTCCAACACAATAATGTCAAGACAGCTGACATGTGACGTCAATGTTCAATGATCACGGACAATGATTGTCATATTCTTTACTTTAGAAATATTTTGCCAGATTGCTGAATTTTAACAGCTTTTCTATACCACTTGGCAAAATTCGTGACGTTTAACGTCCCATTTCGGACACTGGTATTATGAAATATTTCTTTGTACCTATTTTATGTTGTCGGTATGGATTTCCAAAAAAGAACTTTTTTGTTTTAAGATTTGACTGTGTTTGACTACACTACATGAAGTGTGTTTAGTAAAGACATTGATTCAACAATCAAGTCACTATCTAAGTATATGCTTATCAAAGAGAGGCATTTAGACGTCAAACAGTCGTTCCCATTCACGCGTCGTACAAGTTGGTAGTATCCCTATATCCTGTTAAAATTTAGTTGATCAGCACTATGAAACTTTGAAAATGCAATTCAATTTTTAAATAATAAAGTCGCGCGGGGAGTGTTTTTGCCCGATTCTGTCACCTCGAGCAGGATGAGTCGCCGCACTAAGAGATTTATTTCACACACCCACGACCGCATGCCACGGCCGAGGGAGCTGTCACACTGGCAGCTAAACTAGCTGCGAGCTACGTCTGAATATATTATACAAATATGATGAATGTGACGTGGATTCTTTGCAGCCATTGTCATAGATTTATTGTGGACCCTTGTTCGGTGCTTGTAGCTGGGTGAGAAATACTTACATACTGAAAGAATATGTTTAGAATTTAATGTTAATTTTAGTTTTAGTTGGATGTGGTGGGTAACATTATTTAGAAAAAGTGCACTTATTAGATTTAAGTTACGCGCAATAAGCTGCTTTTAAATTTCTATGTTGTTATAAGAATTCACTGTGACGCACTTCGAGGGTACGAGGATTTGAATTTAAGTTTCAAAGGTTTAATAAGCTAAAAGAATTAGCAGTATTTGAGATCAATGAGATTTGAAACAAGAAAAAAACAAAAAAACAAAATTCGTATTTACTCTTTATATTTCAGAGTTTTAGAATCGGACCAAAGGTATTCTCTTGTCAAACGAAATACACAGGTAAAGGAAGAGGAATATCGGTGTTTTCCGCTCTCGAGGCATCAATAACAAAGACGATTGAAGTTCGACACACGGAGCTTGCCGAGCCACCTCAAGAATACTCTATACGTATCCAACATATTCGTACCTTCTTCGGAATTTCTCTTCAAACATGCAGTCTCATCTATACTAATATTATAAAGCTGAAGAGTTTGTTTGTTTAATTGTTTGTTTGTTTGTTTGAACGCGCTAATCTCAGGAACTACAGATCCGATTTGAAAAATTATTTCGCTGTTAGACAGCCCATTTATCGAGGAAGGCTATTTAGGCTATATATCATTACGCTACGACCAAAAGGAGTACCAGTAAAAAATGTTACAAAAACGGGGAAAAATTTCGCCCATTCACTGTGACGTAAGCGAAGTTGCGCGGGTCAGCTAGTATTGTTATACAATTTGAATACTATGGATAGAAACTAATCACTCAACATTTTATTCTATCAGTTGTTTGCAGACAGTGTTATTTTTTTCAAATGCAACCGTTTTAAATTTTAAATGTTTTGCGTTTGTTGTTGTTGTTCCAGCTTGTGATGATAAATGTTGGTGGCAGGTTTTAAAAAATAACATTTAATTTTTGAAACATGTGAGTAAACGAACAATGGTCTAAACTTAATGTAAATATTTGTAGAGCTTTGTGCATTCGTTTCAATATACGTATTATTATGTGACATGTTATTTAGATAACCGATAAAGTAGATTATGGAACTGAATTCTATTACTGGATCACCACTCATGAAGGGATTCTAAAGAAAATGTTCACTTAGAAACGATCTCCATTTTTTTATTTCAAGGAAATTTACGGTTAAACGAAGTTCTTCGTTTAAAAACGACTTTATAGCTCTGGCAATAAATTATAGTCTTGCTTTTAATTAGCTCTTCTTAGCTTGTAGTGTGTCCAGTCTCAACTGGGCGGGGGTAAGTGGTCAGTTCTCTGGGCACACTTGATAAGTGCTAGTATTCCTACGCCTTTTGCCACTCTTTTGTTATTCGCAGTTTCGCTCGAGCGGTGCATGATTGTGATAATAAATTGTTTTGTATGACGCCACGAGCGCGCTGTTGTTGTTCGGTATCTTTGAGTTTCAAGCGAGTGGTTTTAATTAAAGCAAATAGGTTTAATCCGCTGACGGTGGAAGAATTACCGTTGCGGTATTTTTTTTTGTTCGAGAATTGATATTTATTTTTAAAGTGGATCTATAATTGAAAGCAAGGATTTATTTCGTGTATCCACAGTTTAAGAATAATAATATTTATAAAAAATTAATGTTAACACCCAATTGTTAGGTTAATTATTGTTAGTAAGACCTACCTTATTTTATTCAAAATCTGTTCTTAGCGGTTTCTTCAAATGTTTTTCTTCACATACACAATATTTTAATGAACATTTCGTTAACCATTTTAATAGTCAGTATAATATCAAAAATGTGTCCCCTACTTCAGTATTTCACATCACAAATTTCAGCACGAAACGTTCATAGTAGCTGTATCGCTCAACGCTATCGGGCCGCGATATCGCGCTGCGATCGCTCCAAATCGCCACACAGATTACAACGATCAGCGCGTATCTACAAATATGCCATCGACTGTACTCGCCCCGTGATATATGGAGGGGTTAGGTGAATTGTGTGCGCGTATTTATTCCAAGCTCATTTTTATGCGATTATCCTTTGGAATAAATCATAATAATGTATACGAATATATTTTCTAGGCATCCTGATTCTACAGGATTTATTGATTTGGTTTTAAGAATACTGGTTATTTGATATTGTGATGTCGTGTGTAGAATAATGACAAAACTAACGTTTCGTTTATTCATGATGGTAAGTGTGTGTCGTCAAATCTCTTGACTGCCTCCGTGGCGCAGTGGTTTAGGTCGCCACGTCGCTACCACTGCGTCGGTCGGGAGGTTGAGAGTTCGATTCCCACACGAAACAATTATTAGTGTGATCCTCAAATAATTGTTTCGGGTCGGTTGTATTGACGCGACACAAGAACAATTCTTAGTGCGGGAGTATTCTTGTTTAAAAAAAAAGAAAAAACAATCGATGGATTAATTTGGAAGCAAAAGGTATGGAATATAGCAAGCTTCCTTTTATAAGTTAGTTCTTACTCTAGCGGTTGACTTTGTTTCTATGCATTTGCTTAACACTAATTTTAATTGAAACTTTAATTATTTCTTAGAAGTTCTATACCCAAACCGCACTTAGACGTGATTGACACAAAGCCTTTCCTCTCCCTCATTCCGGGAAAAGATTACCCAGCCGTGGGACCGTAGTAGTTCAAATAATCTGTATAAATAAATATATTATATACCCGTCTGAGAGTAATTATAGCTATATAGCAAACAGTGTGAAAACCAAGATACCTGTATGTAAACCATTTAGTAAAGTCATTTTCTGTTTCATAGAAACTCAAACTTGAAGCACGATGTTATTCCACAGCTATTGTACGAACTGAGGCGAAAATTGGAATTATGTCTATCAAAGTCTGTTTTAGGGTTGAACAGGAAACCGTTATAGCTTTTGGGGTACGAATATTTAGCATTCTAGGTTATGTGCGTGAATTTCATATTTGTTCTAGCAGACCCAAGAGGTTACAGACGGGTTCAAAGTTTTTTCATTTATTTTGGCTGCTTAGGGAATGTATTTTAAGAAAACATGTAACTACCACTTGTCTGATTTCTTGACTTGAAATCTCTCAATGCTACATTTCATCGAATCTATTCAGTTCTTTAAATCTATTTTCTATGGTGCTTTAGAGAGCGAGATAGGCAGACATAATAAAGGTGATCTTATTGCTTAGATTCTTGAAACGCACTCTCGACCCACTAAAATCTGTTTTTTGTAACAAAATATCAAGATTATTACCTTAATCGAGTCTCATTCATTGAACTGAGTGCAAAAATATACCTAAAATGATACATTGGCGCCCAACGTGGGGCCCGATAATACCTAAACGTCACCATACAAGTAAAGACAATGGAACTCGTTCCGCGGTCTCATATAAACCTAATAGCAATAAAGTTCGCAGATGCATCGAGTAGAGCAATGTAGTGTATTGCAACATTTGCAACGCGGTATTTGGTAACTTATTGCGTTCGTAATGCTTGTTAGGTATCGGCTCTTCGCTAGGATGTTAATGTGTGGCCTGATTTGAATGATGTAGCGGTTGAAGGCTTGCAGTTACACCCGCCGAAAATAAAATAAAAGTTCTTTGTAGGATAGGTAAAAAAATAATAATCAAAAACGATTAGTCTAAACTCAGCGTATACAATGACCTGTATGTAAGCTGTATATACATTCGCTTGATTAAAGATTATTATTTTAAGTAATTTAATAATACATTTATCCATTAAAATATAATAATCACATAACGCATAACACACAAGGCTATCGTAATGGGATTTATCTTTCTATTTTTCGGTATCATTTGCCTGTTATTTATTGCACATGTGAAGCCTAATAATGCTTAATAACATCAATCAATGTTGCGGTTTTCACCTAGAGTATAGAGGAAAACCTTAAAAAAATGAACAGTAAAACAATAATAATAAGACGTAGTAAGCTTTAATATAATGATTACATTGTAAAACGCTACCTCTCATGTCTCAATACCGTGTCGTGGCATATCCCGAGGCAGCAATAGGACACAATGCCGGTTCGCATCGGAGTTTCCTGCATTTGTTGGCTTCTGCAATTGTCGCGAGAACCGATCGATCGACTTTAATATATGGGCAAATTGCGTTCCCCCTGTTTAGCGAACCGTTGTAATATTAAATGTTGAGAACTTCGCGACATCAAGTACCGATGTATTGTCGCTGCGGGATCGAGGTGATGTTTCATTGGAATTTTTGTATTCATGCCGCTTTTGTTTGTGTCGTATGACGTATTCATGTGTGAGTTTCAAATGAGACGAGTGAGGAAGTTGAATTTATTGTTGAATATTTTCCATTTAACTTTAGTATATGATACAATTTATATAATAAGTACTTATGCTTAAGGAAGGTATCTAATCGTGTTTTCCACGAAAGATTACAAAGAAACGAAACGTTCCATGTAATGATGGGGAAAGGTTATGTTTAAGATGAATGTTCCGAGAAGGAAAACAGAGTAACGTTTTCATAAGGGTCTATAATAATATTCTACATAGGTAATATAAATTTCCACGAATTTACTCTCATAACGACTAGTTATGTTAATCCGGAACACACAAAGTTGAAACACAAACACTCGGCACAAACACATGCATAACTTGAAAGGTAAACGCATACAATATCGTAGGACAGCATAAATACAGTGAAAACGCAGCTTTACAAGTGCTACAATATTAAGCAATTTGCTTAATCCTAAGTCTCGTTAAGAGGCGGGTAGTCGACAAATTGTTCCACCGGCTGACATCAGTCAAGTCATATCGGGGTTTAGGATAATGAGAACGCTCCACAATGCTCCCGTTTTTTGCTCTTTTATCAGAAGCTCTGTTGCCGTAATTGGGATGTATTTTTTATTCGACTATCTCTGTTTAAAATCTTAGAGTTGACTAAGCTTTGCGTTGGGTTTAAGTGTAATGCTCCTGCTCCGTCCGCATTCATGGTAGGGTTCATACCAACATTAAGATGTTCCTTATTCATACAATTTTTAAAGTTTAGCTTCAATGCCTTAACGTATAGGTCACATTTCCATCGGGATATTATTGATGTTTTAATAACGGCTTTAAAACTCACATTACCGTAAGGAAGTAGAATAGTATTTATACACATTTAACATAATAATATGCACTGTTCTGTTAAGTATGTAAAGCGTTACGAACAGAAAACTAGAGTAAATAATTTAATTAGCCGGGAAAACGGTATTTGTTTAGCGCCTTTTGTAAACGGCCTTGACCGGTTAAGTTATGGGCATTCTATTCACACTTTAGTGCTATTTAAACAATACTGGCATGTATCTTGATCATAGTAACAGTACGCTAAAATACACACGTTCTTTATGATTAACGTTTTTACAACCATTTGTATGAACTCCACACATTGTACAAAAGTTAACACGTTTTTATAAAGTGTCCGAGATTCAAGCGACATATTTTAACAAAATCTATCTTTTGGAAAATGTGCCACACAAAATGCTGAATATAAAACGTATAAAAATATGCACCATAATGTATCAGTTTGACACTGTCCGCGCGGACGGAAATCGTAATTCCAAGCATAAATTCGCAAACGTTGCGATTTTCCTGTGTGCGGACCAGACGTTGAGGCCACGAAGTAAGCGATTTAACGACGACTTCTCCCCACGGCCAAGAAACTTGCATCGCCTTTTTCTTTTTCTACCCACTCGTTAGTGCCAGCGATTCTTTCTTAGTTCGAAAAGGACTAATTATGTAGCGAAAGCAAATCTTTATTTCGTTTCTTGGAGCTTAAGAAAATTAAGTTTTCAATTTGCATTTGCGTGTATATTTTTGTTAATTACTACTGCGCTAGATATTTAAATATGGTAGTTAGTTGGAAAAGTTTATCTCCTTGTATTATATTTAAGATGGAATTAAAGCTAGTTATCAACAGTTTGATATTGTTCTCAGACTTGTCACAAATCTTAAAATGGCAAAAGCGTCATTAATCAAGTTCCTTAATTGATTTTATTTTATATACACACAAACACAACTTTAAAATATTTTTTGCTAATTGAAAATTATCTATTATCCGTTAATCAAGCGTGCATGCATACTTTAACAAGGTGTCAAAATCAAATGTTAAAAGTCGCTGATTTAAAGGCCTTCGTCTAAATCTCTGCATTTTATTGGCACAATTTGAACCGGCTGCAGGCGATTAGAATTTTAACTCTTTTAAAGATTCTGCCAATGATCCGAGAGCCGGTACGAATCTTTGTTCCTTATCAAGGGCAAGTTAACTACACTATTCTAATCTATAGTAATTTACTGAGAACAGCTGCCGGCAGTGATTTTAGTTAGGAGTTTATCATTCAAATACCAATTTTAAACAATATTGTAAACGTTAATATTCTCGCCTACGATTCAAGAAAAACAGCAAAAATTTTATAGGGACAGATTATACTTTAAGAAAGGACATATTGTTTGAAACAAAAACAGCAACACAGATACAGTCGTGGGTAAAACCTACTTGTTAATAGCATCATCATCATCTCCAACTACAAGAACTTTTGTCATTTTCACACTAAGATAACTTTTTAATATTTTCTTTCAACACTATCGAATTTCAGTCAACAGCAAAAAAACTCGCTAGTGATTTGTGACCCTAACTGAATAAAGATATCAACTCTCTCAACAAAAACATCACAATGTGATTTTAAATTCCTCTTAGCTCTGATATGAGCGTAAATTCCATTGCATTAGGTACATCAATAAGCTTTCAACATTCTCAGGTATTTTTGACGCGAAGTTCATGACTTAAGTGGTTTATTCTGTAATGATATCAATGGAGAAGTTTATGGGGAGCTTGCTCTCGCCCGCGACGCCATTTTTTTTATTTCTGCTGTAGTTTTCTAAAGGGAATCGATTTAGTTTCGCTTGCGATTGAAGTCTTGTAGTGACTTTTGTACTTAGCTTTCTTTTCGCATGATTGGTTTATGCTCGCAACTGTACTTAAAGTTATTGAGTTTTATTTCTTAAAAGGTTTTTCATTATTACTTATTTAAAAAAAGGTAACTTTACTATTAAATTACTTATAGTTACTATATGTATTTGATTTTCTAACAACTTCACTACCTACTTACCACTTACCTGCTAGTTACTTTGCCGCTGTAAATATTTCTCAGGGGATTTGCCCGTGCTTCATTCACATCCATACATTTTGTTATACAGGACCGCTGGTTACGAGTATAGAGCGTCTGACCTTTTTGCAGGAGACCTCATTATACATCTGTTGATCTAGGTTATAATCCATTATATCCTTTCATAAGTTTTTACCTCAAATATGTCGCTCCTTCAATGCAAAAGGGCCACAACTCAAAAAAAAATGAAAATCGTTTTATTGCAAAAATGACACCTGAACCGACTATATTTTATAGTAAAAAAAAAACCCCCATCATTTTTGCTTATATTATGGCTGCACTGACTTACTGCCCTTTTTGCATTAGCTCACTTTGACAGGTAATGTCAGTGCAAAACAGCCACTCTTTGAGTTGCGCCCGGAGATTCAACGCAAATGCTCGTCAGTTGCATGAAAAAGTGCCACAATCCAAAATATGTCTGTGTTGGGAGCAAAATTTCAAGTTAATGTGATTATATTTTACGATACAAAACTGCCATATTTCTGAAAACGACCGATTTGCATTCAAACACTAGTATTTGTTACCATATTTTGTAATATAACAGTAGCATATTTTGAAATACGTCCCTTTTGCATTAAATTATTGTGGAATAAATAATCATTTTTAGCGTGCTAGAATGGGAAGGCCAGAAATATGACCGTTTGGTATGATAATAATTTTAGTTTTCGTTACAATTTTAAAATTAAAATAATACATTTTGATGCAGGCAAAGTAAAGAGGCACCCTTTCTTTTCAAATTCCTCTTTCAGGGGCAAGATCCGACCAGTCCTTTTCAAATGCGTCTAGGTCATCCCGCCATCTCCATTTAAGTCTCCCGCGTCTGCTATGACCATCTTCTGGCATCCAGTTGGTAGATATGCGGGTCCACCTTTCCGAATGCATATGGATAACGTGGCCGGCTCAGTTCCATTTCAGCCAGGCGGTCTTCTCCCTTACATCGGCTATGCGAGTTTGGGAGCGCAGTATTGAATTTCGGACGTGATCTGTTCTTTTGATGCATAATATACTATGCTCCATCGCTCTCTGGCTTTTTCTGGTTTTCCGTAAGGGACCATGTTTAGGCAGCGTAGGTAAGGACGGGTAGTAGGTATAAACATGTCGACGAGCTTTCACTTCAGTGACAGTGGAAGGTTACCCTTCATTAGCTCTTTCCTGGACCAGGATCTCTTTCAGGCACTTGTGACACGTTTGTCCAACTCTTTGTCCCGTCGGTTGTTAAAAGAGGTTATCTGGCCCTAGCAAGTGTACTCGTTGACATAGTCTATGACGTGCCCGTCTACCTCGAGCCTACGTTTTGTGTTGTTGGTCATAACCTGGGTTTTTGTACGGTTCTTACTCAGTCCAATCTGAAGGTTTGCCGTGCTCAGATCTTTGAGCATTGATTCGAGTTCCGATGCCGAAAAAGAGAAGAGGACTATGTCATCTACAAAACAATGGTTTGTTAACTGTTTACCACTTACAACTATGCTTTTGATTGCCATAACACCGCCAGGCTCCCGAAAATTTCTCCGAGGGTGCTGGTAAATAATTTGGGAGATAGCGGGTCTCCCTGTTTCACGCTTCTTTGGATTTGGAATGATATTGTTGTCTATTGCTTTGATGAGTTTGATGTATGAAGGTTCGATTCTACACAGTATCTTTAAGTAGGACTTGGATGGAGTGATGATTCTATGGCGGAATGAGTAATGCTGTCAAAAGCTTTGGAATAATCCTCGAATGCTAAATATAAAGGCTTATAAAACTCAAAAACCTTTTCTATTATCTTATTTCTTTAATACTCCTGCTGCACTCAGTCTACTCGTCACATTACCCATTGATTGATGATGATGATTGATGTTTAATTTTACTAAATAATGAAAGTTACGCACAAAGTTGATCTCAATAATTTTACTTACTTAATAAAAAGTTAAGATTTTTTCATTTAGATTGTCTAATACAATGTTTTCCTGGTCTATTCAGTTATGGTTTTACTTAGTAATTATTATTAAACTTTTTGATACGGTTTTTTTACCAAAAAAGTACAATTAACCATTTTTATTTGTAAAACTGTGTTTAATTTTTGACATATTTCTCATAATATTGGTTCAAATTTTGAATGCAAAAGGGACTTATATGCTTTTTTCTCTTAATAGGTAACAGCTATTACAAAGTTTATTTTGTAGAAAGATAGAGCTAAAAAATACGCATCTAATTATATATTAACATCTTATATTTAATAAATAAATATATGAAATGTTATAAAAAAACAGTTTCAAAAATTTGTTTTGGCTCTCCTGTAAAATTTATAGATTTCGATTTGTGGCCCTTTTGTATTCAAGGAGCGATGTAGTAACAAACACATTTAACAGGATTATCCTAGAAAGCGATTTATCCGCCTTCATTTCCTAAATTATTATTATAAGATAGAGCTTATAAAATAAACGAATCTTACGTTGTTATAAACTGAACGTGTATAAACCACCCTATAATTAACAAAGGCGGGTTTACATTTCAATAACCTTAAAGAAGAGTATTGTACAGTAACCCGGTTGGGTTTCACGCGTAGTTGCCCACTAATAACTTTATTGTCGCCACTTGAGTGCACCTAATACGTGGTAAGGGTGCATATCAAATGAGTTGTATACCCTTATCTGTGAGTATTCAGTAGGCAGGAACTAGGGGTTCAAGGAATACTTATAAAAGCGTCATGTTTCAATAACTAAAGTATGCATAGATGTTATTTAGGGTTACAACACATTAGTGGTTTGGAAGGATTAAGGCGGGTGTATACTGGCTATTCAAAGTCAAAGTCAAATATTCTTTATTTCATAAACTTTAACAAGTATTTGAAATCGTCAAAATATTTTTTATCTACCACCGTTTCGGAAAAGCTGTTGCTCGTGAGAAGAAACGGCAAGAAACTCACGGCCAAGCATTTGTATCTTTAAGTGTGCTTGTTTGAGGCTCGAAAGTCAGTCCACGAACTTTAGAACCACAGACAGGTAAAAACTTCTCTGGTTTTTGTTGGAAACGTGTCGAAAAAATTATGGCGAGTATGTCGATTAAAATCGGTGTTATTCTTACGCTTTCTCGTCTTGGTTAAGTATTGGACTTTTCTTCTTTTTCATACTTGGTTACTTTGTGTCTAACCTTGCACTGCTACAAGATGTAACTATATTGAACCGCTATTCACCTGAAATACTGAAACAGCAGACAGGAACAACTCATTAACCGACTATCGCTTATTACTGAAAAGCTTGAAGTATCTTAGCTTCTCCAGTTGTTTAGAAATATCCTTGCTAATGAAAACGGACAACACAAAGATTTCCTTCTAACATCGTTGAGGATGATTACAAACTGGCCAAAAGCAAACATGTTTTATTCTACCCCAAGATTAACATACGTCCATAGCCCGAAGATAATTAGACGAAATACATCCTTTCATTCGTTGACGAATCCGACAATAAGATTACGTAGAACGAACCATACTAATTGAGACCCTACGCCATACATTTAGTTCGTTAAGATCCCAGGCCGGGACATACTGACAATTACTTTTCCTACCGTTTGCAGCCATCCCTCATAATTAGTTGACGAACCGGTTTAATGAAGTCACTTGTATGACCCATTTTCTCTTACAGTCCGTGGATCAAATTAGTCGGTCCTCACATAAAAAGAAATGGCTCTAGTTATAACGTGGAGTGGCTTAGTTTTTCACTAACGGGTATTGGGAGTATTTCGTTAGCGTTAATAATATTGGCAATACTGGCTTATATTAAGAACTGTATTGGGCTGCGAATGGTCTGATTATTATTGCCCATTCAACTTATAATTCAAAGTATGGAAATGATGAAGATTACAGTATCACAGGTAATTATGATGGGAGGATGATTTAAGGGTCTAATAGGTTGTTTTGAAACAAAAGCTTGCTAACGATCAAAGGATCACCAGCTTTTGTTTCAAAATTATTAGAAAAAATATGCTATTATTGTCCGGTTTCTGAGACACATTTAACAGCAGTTTATCTATTTTAACTGTTTTTATACGTTAAACGCTATTGAATATATAAACTAACGCTAAATGAACCTCAGAAACCGGGAGTAGATAACTCTACGTTCAATTTATAGCAAATTTGACATTTTCCTCTTGGCTATACTCAAGATCTATTAGGTACTCATAATTCTTGTAAAACTTGTGATAAGGTTGCCTAATACTAATTAACCGTATAATGAACATATTAATGTTTGTTTCATATTACAAACAATCATTGCCAATACAAACACTCTATTTCGGTACATTTGTTCAGCACGTGTCAACTTCCAAGAAAACTCAACCGTCTTTATGTAGAGTTGTCGACAATTAGCTGCAAGTATATAATTCCTATATTTCCGTGAATTATCGCTCATTATTGTATATTATTATTAGTCATTTCCCAATAATGGCGTATTAGTAATTTCGAATTGTTTTGGAGAAATATTTCATTGGTAGTTCTAAGAATGATTTAGGCCTTTGTCTAAGCTTATATGCTGTTTTAATGCACAATTTTGTAGAGAAGACAAGTTAAGGGTTTACAATTAATGTTTGTGTGTAGCTTTGTTTATTAGGAATTTGTAAAAATACCTGCAAAATAAGCTTAGTTTAAAATGGATTCTTGTATGACGATCTTCACAATGTAACAGTTGTTAAAAAATAAATAAAATGAACAGTAGCGCAATTCTATTTATTCAAGTATGAATAACCGGCTAGCTGTCAAGAATAAAAAAAAAAATCTAAACAGCGCCTCTAGCGAGCGATTTGGGAATTATTTTAGTAGAACATTTCAAATGTAAAAATCTCGATACTCGATAGTATTGACAGTAGAGAACGCAATACAGGCTGCTTCTTTTAAGTTTTCTTCAATAAACATATTATATCACTGGAAGTGTAAAATAAAATAACAATAAAACCGCCAATTAATTTAGTTTATTTACATAGTTTATATTCCAAGTAATTTTACCCAAACATAATTACTAAGAACATGTCAGTATTCTATTCGGCACGTACGGCTAACACTATACAAATGGAATAGGCGTCTAAATGGCCCGAGTGTGGCCCTAGAGGGCTAGCCGTGACGTTATTATTATATTAACTAAAATGACTCCGGGACCCCTCATAGAATAAGGTGCTTAGTAAAAGGCTTTGCAAAATTACGAGATACGTAATATCTAGAAGTTCGTAGTTTTGGAATAAACAGATGAATTGCCCTGTATAGTGAAATCAAAATTAATATTTATTAGAGCCTGGTCCTCCTTATATTGAACTGTCGAATAAACGGGATTATATGTATAAAAAGGTAACTTACTAGATTTTTATGTAACAAAAACATATTTATTCTTTAAAATGAAGGTCCAAAAGTAAGCATGTATTTAAGAAAACAATTGATTTTAATTCGGACTTTAAATTGAACCGAATTTACGTATAAAAAATATTAAAGTTAGTTTAATTTTAAAATAAATAAGCTAAAATATTCAAGTTGACTAACTAAGGTATTAACTTACCTACAGCTATGTAGTTTTTGCATTTATATTTTACAAGCTTCTAAAACTAAATCGATATATACAACAGTTATTAAGCTATGGGTACCATAAACTATTCGTCCCTACAAAGGACCTAAACAAACGGTAAAACTTTAATGTGAGCATTAAACTTTTCCCTTTACAATGTTATATTGTCCTTCCGGTCCCATCGTGTAATAATAGAACACCATGGATCCATGGGTTTGTGATAATCGCGAGGATACGAGATCTAAATAGACAATGTATGGGAAACTGTCTGATGGTTGGAGGAAAACAAAAGCGTAACGACAAAAGGAAAGATACAAGTAGCTCGATTCTCTACTACTATCGACTACCGACAACCGACTTGTCATCGAGAAATTTTGTTCGCCTCTGACGGCCGTCGTACAAACTTTTTTGGCAGTACATGCTGAATGTCAAAATTCGATAGCTAGCCGGTTGTCGGTAGTCGATAGTGGTAGAAAATCGAGGTACTGCACGTTTGACGCAGTGGTTGACGTGGTCACCACGCCGCAATAACCGTAGCGCCGCGTGTGGTGGATTCGAATTCTTACCGGGACAAATCTTTGTGAGATGAACACGAGTATTTGTTCTGAGCCTTGTTGTTAGCGTATCGTAAAACTATGTATTTAGAAGTATATAAGTATATTTATCGGTTATTTGGTTACCATAGTACAATCTCTGCTACCTTAACGCGATTCTTTTCAGTCGATAGCTGCTCTGCTACTGGCCAGCAGTAAAGAAATTTGGTTTGAAAAATTCTTGCAAAAATTGGGAAGGCATAGGTATGGGTCAAACGAGTATTGGACCTTTAGTATGATTCTCTGCAGTCGACATTGTCGGCAGTTTGACATTTAAAATGCGCTGACAAAATTGTTCCGATGAAGCCCGTTAGAGGCGCCTATCAGATTTTTATACAGAAATCTCGATGGCTGGCTGGTTGTCGATCCTTAGTAGGAGAGAATCAAGATACTGAAAATCCAAGGTCAGTAGTCACCACTTGCTACTACTTAGAAGAGACGGAAGCTCAATAATGTTGTTTACGTGTTAATTAAGTGCGTACTCGATCAATTAACAGATAAGTGTGTTTCAAAAACTATTAAAGTTAATTGCGTGAATCAAATGTGCGAATACTATACTTCATAACGTTACTTCTACGTCGTCCAGTTCTGTAGAAACAGGACATTTTTCAAAATAGGTAAGTAAGAATTTAATATGAAACGACCATCGATTTGCGATGATTTGTTTCGTGTCTAACTGGAATATTTTACTTTAGGCCGCTGTCAGTTAAAGGTCCTGTGACATAAGAGGCAAATGAAATAAAAAAAAATCATCTGTTTTATTTTATTTCTAGAGACATCTAATTAAAAATACGAGTAAGTATATGTGTGCCACAAAAATACATGACGTTCTACAGTATTTTTAAATGGGCACAGGGAATTAACCTCGGCCGTAAGATCTGCGCAGCCGGGCCCCTCAGATAACAAAGAAGATATCGTGTCAAAACATTGTTGAACGTCTAACGCAATATACGAACACACGCGGTAAAGACATGAATGTTATCTCGAACTCCCTGATTATTGACGTAAAACTGGCGTGAAAAGACGGTTCTTATTTTGGAATCTTTAATTCGTGCTTAGTGATAAATCATTATGCTGTTTCTTATATTTTGATAGATTGTTAATACTTACTATTTCTTAACTAAGTACTTTATTAAGGCACCGTTCCTATGTTGGGGGTTTCCTAATGGAATAAGTGACCAGGTAGAACCCTAGTACAAAAAGTTAACTTAATTGGGTTTTCATATTTATTTTTTTTGACATCGAAACTTTTTCATGTACTTATTTGCAAAATTATACGGAAGCGTTATAGAAATCAAGGTAAAAGTATATTATCTAAAGAAAATTACAATAGAGAGCTTTGTCTATTATTATATCTACATAAATAATACAAAAATGTCGAAGTGAAAATTGATAATAATTGAGGAAAAATTCAGTTTTCCTCGATCGAATGTACACGTGACAAAATTCAATTAACAAGTTAATTTCAGTGAAAACTTATTTATGTTTATCACGTTGATCTGCGGGAAAGTAGCGTGACCGTATCGTAGCTTCAAGCTTTGTTAATTGTAGGGTAAGCACCGTTACTGGGAACTTTATACAAGCATTGTTAGGCGAGATACTTCGGACAGTTGCTTTTTAAAATCTTGGTGGGATATTTATACCCCTTTTGTAATTACGGACATTTTAAAGTGCTTAAATTAGCCGAGTTTACGTAAAATAATTCATTGGAAGGCCTTGTGACGTGAGTCTAAAAAAAGTTAGACTACTGACTAATTTGAGTTGAGTTGATTGTAATGAAAATAAAACTAAGTTATAATGTATCTCCATGATTCTTATATGCTAAGTTAAATAGATTCCTATTGACCTTTATCAAACGCTCTATAAAAAGATCTTCCTATAAGAATTACCTTTCTTATCGCATACAATGGCATGTGAAGTCAGACCGGACTAATGGTCAGTGGTGTGAATAACTATCAATGAAGTCTCAGGTGTACAATCGTACCTTTCAAATGTACTTACGAAGGATAACAGACTTTGTACGTAAGTAATAGAGGGTTTTTATACCTTCACACCACGCTACTACTATTCTATTGACGACGGAGTATGACGTCATTCTTGATTAAAAAATCAGCAAAAGGAAAATGACTTCGGCTTATGTGGGTACAATGATGTTAACAAAATAACACTTTCATGTTACAACAAATTCTGCGATCAGTTGTTGATGTGATCAAAAGCTCGATTCTCTACCATTATCGACTAACGACTAGTTTCATAGAGAATCGCGCTGCAGTTGTTGCAAAAGTGGTAGATACAGAGCTTAATTTTATATACTTTTATGCTACTGAAGTCAAAATATATTTTTTGAGAACAACTGTAATCAAATACCTGTTACGTCTCACCTTGAATATAGTACCTACCTATATGATGATTATTAGGTATCTATGCTTTATGAACACCTTGAAAAACCTATCAAAATTTAATCAAAGCCTTTCTCAGTAGGCTGTATAACAGAAAATGTGGCGAGACAGGCCACAAACCGTTGTAACGTTAGACTAAAATGTGCCGCGGTCTTGTTCATTTGGAACGCGAATTAATTATTAACACCCCCCTTTATATAAAGGTTGTGCTCACGGTGGAAATTAAGACGGTACAGCGTGTGTATTGATCCAATTCTGAGAATTTGGTTTCTGATTTTTTAATTATTAACTTAGTATTTAAATCCAACAAATAAGTAATGAGCCTTATATGCTAGGTTAGCGACTAGCGGAGGTACCTACTCACACAGAATTCAGAATTAAGAACATCAGCAACCCGCACTCTTATGCACCTGATAGTGGCCTGTCTGATATATGTATCAATTTTTTTTGGAAATACACAGCAGTACTAATTACAATCCAAATAAATCATAGCAAGGCTTTCTAGTAAGTTGTCGGACTATAGGCTGTTGCCCATGTACCAATAAATGACACCTTCTTATGCACGAGGAGTTTTTAAAATATTTATTTTCATATTTAGGAGGTAGGTTTGATCGGGAATAAAAATGCAATTTTCAATAAAAATAATGTATAATTAAAGTTGCACCAACAACAAACAATAATTAAACAATTAATACGAAAAAGCGAACTTAAAGTTACGCGTAAATATTCTAACTACCTTACTAATAAACGTCGCGTTAAAAAAGTATTCTGTCTTTTTCACTCACTGAAAGTTTTATACTTGATCGAAAGTGACAAAATATAGCTCACCTATTTTAGTACATTACGTTTATCAGTAAGGTAGTAAATAACTGAGGAAAATAAATAAAACTAATGTAATCGATGTAAAAATAAATCTACTAACAGATTTTCTATTACATCGATTCTGTATACGACCAATATCACTTTCAATGACCTATAAAAGTTACACAATATTGAACTCTATTCACAAACAATTAAGTTCCAAATTACGATTTTCTTGGTACATTTCTTATAGCAAAATATTCACTAGAAGACAGTAGGTACAAGCGAATTTGTATTCTGTTACTTAAGAAATAAGGTTCAATTTATATAATAGTCTCAAGTTTCACAAGTTAGTAACTACAGTTTCATAGCATTTAGGAATGTATACACTTGTGTGTAATTATAATCTTTAAAGTAATAACAATCTTAGATATAATTAATATACCCTCTTAAATAATTAATTATTTATATAATACTTAATGATCCTTACATACTACAGAGTTATTTCATGTCTTTAATGATTTTAAGGCACATTCATTTTTCGATCTTATTGCATAAGCAAGAATTGAATATTCGAATTTTGAGATTCAGTCATGTTTTGAATATTGAAAATGAATGGAAAAATCAGTTAAACATACTATTATCCAATTCAAAGACTATTTTTGAAAATTAATAAACATAGCCAAAGAGTATGCGAAATATTTTTCACCTAAAGCATAGAGTAGGATAAAAGGAATGTTTGTGCGTGAAACTTTAATGCCTAATTTGACACGTAATTCTTTAGCACTGGGTTTTCTACCTACATTTCATTAGATTATAACATGTTTGTCAAACAAAAACAAAATATGTTAATACATAATTTAACCTTAAGGAACTACACTACTGTTTAAAAATGATAAGAAAACCTTTGTCAAGAATCATTGATCACAATGTTAGAAAGTGTTTTCATGTTAGGCGAAGATAGTCAAGAGTATAGCCAAGTGGTTTAAGATTGCACTTTTCAGGCAAGTGGACAATGGTTCGAGCCCGAGGCAACACACCTATGACTTATAGTAGATATTATGTCTTTATTAGAAAAAAAATATCACTTGTTCCAACGATGAATGAAAGCATCGTGATGCAAACTTGTCTGTCTTAGAGTTTTTAAACAGAAGTGTAGAAGCACTTATAAAATGTCTTAGTAAGCTATAAATGCGTATAAAATACGGTAATATTTACTGGAGGTTCGCGGTCTTGTCTCGTAGGTATCGGGCCGCTTGGAACGTGTTCTGCATGAGCATAGCAACGGTCATAGGACCGACGCCACCGGGCACTGGCGTGATAGCCCCGGCTATTTTGCTTACCTCTGTTTGGAGGAAATAAAAAAATAAATAAATAAGGGTGTCTTTTATTCGTGAACTAATTTTAAAATGCGGAAAAATATATCGCTAATTTGATTTGAAAAAACTATTTAAAGATCTAAATGATATAAACGATCAAAATTTTTTGAAAAAGTAGGTAATTCGCAAAATCATTGTTTAGGAATTATTTAAAGATTAAGTTAAATTAACGATCAAAATTTAAAATGTTAGCGTCCGAAATATGTATGACAAAAAGTATAGTTGCAAAAAAAAATGTAATACATCACCAATAGGTACCCATACTCATTTTGTTGTATACCTAGGTAGGTATACAACAAAAACCTATGGAATAAATTTAAAAAATCTACACTTACCATCATAGTCGACGTCTCCAACCAATCTAGACTTGCCATTCGCGTCAGTGATCTTGGTGATGCCGATGTCGATGACAGTCGCTCCAGGTTTCACCATATTGGCCTTAATAAGACCGGGCACACCTAGATAAAAGAATTAACAGTTTATATTTTCTGACTTTTCTCACGTTTCCAAGTGAAGGTTGCTTTAATTTTCTAGCTTATTCATTCAGGCGTTTTCAACAGTAGAAGTAGAGAATCCGGGACCCAAAAGAAGAGTAATAATTTTCAAAAAATCTGTACTTAAGTGGCTAGAACATCGAATAGTGCGGAGCCGCGCGAAACAGTTAACTAATTGTCGGAGAAGGACACTTTGTATTTCTACATAAATACAGAAAATTCTACAATTAATTATAATAATTACTAACCTGTAGCACTAATAATAATGTCGGCATTCTGGCAGTAAAACTCCAACTTCTCTTTAGGCGTGTATCGGTGGCAAATGGTCACAGTCGCGTCCATTCCTAGCCGGCTGTCGTGATTCTTGTCGCTATGCAGCATCATAGCTATAGGCATGCCTACGTTCTTCGACCGGCCGACCACAACCGCGTTACGACCTAGAGTCTCTATGTTGAACCTAAAAAAGGATGATGAAATTATCACAACTGTTTTTTTCGTTCATTTTTGGAAAATTTAGATAGGACAACTTTAAAAATAAATAACATTTCTTTGACTATAAGTAATTAATTACTGTTGTAACTAAAAAGAAACAAAACACATAAAAACAATTACTTCCTAGCATCAGTTTCAAACCTAATGAAATATACTGAGTGTTAAAATTTTACTGACCTTTTCAACATCTCAATCACAGCCAAAGCAGTAGCAGGAACAATAGTCGGCATATCAAGACACAGTCTCCCAACATTAATGACATGGAAACCATCAACATCTTTCTCCGGAGTGACCGCATTACACACTTTCCTCTCATCAATACCATCAGGTATCGGTAATTGAACTAAGATTCCGTCCACATTGCTATCGTTATTCAACCTCTGTATTTCAGAGATCAACTGCTCTTCAGAAATGGTACTATCATGAAGAACTACTTCAGCATCAATCCCAACATTCCTAGCTGCTAGGATTTTATTGTTCACGTAGGTGTGGCTAGCTGGGTCATTGCCAACTAAGATGCAGCGAATGGAAGGTGCCCTGTGGCCAAGGCTTATCCAATTGGCTATGTTCTGTCTCAACTCATTTTGGATTTCGTTGGCTAAGGCTTTTCCGTTGAGGATTCGGGCCATTACACTGTTAAAGAAAACAATTTTTATTATTGATGTATGAAGTTGATTTTATGTTGATGGACACTGGAATTTATGACTGTACATAATAGATAGATTACTCAAGTAACTAGTTAATGTTAAAAATCAAAGAACTATTAAATATTTATGGTGTTAACAAATTTAATTAACTTCAACATATTATAATATATTAAAGAAAAATCAACCAAGCAAGTTTTAGTGCAAATAAATTTTCTTTAAATGTGAAAAGACAAGATTAATGACATAATATTTATTTATTTCAGCCAAAAAAATTTTAGTGCTATTAGAAAAAAAATGAGGGTCAATAATTACAAAATAAAAACAAAAAAAGAAAATAAACAACTAAAAAACACAAATAAGTAGGTGAGAATGAAAGCCACAACACAAATTTGACTGTTAATTTTACCTGGCCGAGCCCAAAGAATCAATATACGTGTGGCTTCTCATTGTGGATGTCAGTAGTGCACTGAATACTCTCAGGCGGAGGATTTGCCTCATCGCCTACTGTTGACGTACACAGGTCATTAGGTCAAAGCGGCCCGACAACTCATTTTACTACATAAGATAACAATACAACAAAATCATTCTGTACCGTTGTACGAGTATCCAAATTAAACCAGTTTTTTACGGTTGTTAATTGGAAACTTGTGAGGTTAATAGTTCAATAAATATCTTAATCTCCAGTTAAGAATGAGTCCGAACTGCTTAAAACTGAATTAAAAAGCGGTCATGTCAATAAAGTTGATAACATTGGGTAATGCATAGGACAGTAACGTGACATTTATAAGATAAAATGTTCAAAAATACTGGCTGGCTGGTTGTAACTGGATTGCTTTTAAGGAAAAAAATAAGTAAGTACATACCTTTTTGGTTAAATGAGTTAACCTAAGAAAATCGCACGGTTTGTACGTGCGAAACTAACCCAAAGAACAATTCTAGTGAACAGACACTTACTTGAAGAATGGTTATAAACTTCCTACTTAGGAAAAAACAAACAATGACATGACTGCAATGTAATACGAAACACAGGCTGAACGTAATTTGTGTCGTTTGTGCAACAGTTTTAAATTAAGAATTCTGTGAATATTGCTGCACATTCAGTATAAATTTAAAAAATGTTTACTCACGTTGTTTTATTTATTTCTTTTACGAAAAGTTAAGATAATGTTAAAAAAAATATTCTCGTTACACGTGTCTCCAACGTTGCTTCAGAAGGAAATTTCCGATAGCCAATTCAGCAATAGAATAGAATTTTTTATTGGTTATTTTTCAATTGAACTGAACATCGAATCAAATCAAAACTTTGTAGGAGTTTGCAGCATGGT
The DNA here is from genome assembly GCF_050436995.1 of Anticarsia gemmatalis. NCBI lineage: Eukaryota > Metazoa > Arthropoda > Insecta > Lepidoptera > Erebidae > Anticarsia > Anticarsia gemmatalis. The sequence continues at coordinate 9,788,530 of NC_134759.1, forward strand.
GTTGCAGAGCATGAGGTTTCCGAACGCATTTTGTCAAACTTTTTGAAAAATCAGTAAGAAATTATATTTTCTTTTCATAATATTACAGATATTTATTTGTATTTACTTCTTAGTAAATTTAGCGAATAATTTAGTGCATCACAAAATAAAATAGTACGCATTTAATCATTTCATTATCTTCTTTAGTTTTAGAACGTACCGATTTTGACACCTGTTTCTCGTTTAGTTACTGCTGTTTATTATTGCTTTGAAAAAGAATAATTCGTAAATTTGTTAAAATACTTACTCATTATTACGCAACGATCACCAACTTATTACATCTACTCGTATTAATCATAATGAAGGAGTATTTTTAACCACTTTTGATAAGTGAGAACGTTTTTTGATAGTGACTACAACGGATAAAAATAACATAAACTTATTATTGTATAAAGACTAACCTACTTAGGTACCTACATAAAAGTAACTTTTATTGTTGTAACAAATATTTAATTAAGTCCACTATCCAAAATCCTAAACTGCCAGGTCGACACGTAAAATGATTTGAAGATGCGTTTGACACATTAACTTATCTGATTTATATGTCTGTCCGTTGCATTATAGCTTTTAAGCGGACCTAATGAATTTTGTACGACTTTTCAGAATCGAAGCTGAGGGAGCTTGAGTTAACGGGAAGAAGTAGGTATAAGAGTTACTGTTCTGGCAATATGTTCTGGGCCTACATCTATATAGGTAGTAGTTACCTACCTATATAAAAATGAAACCCGTTTTCCTTGGTCACGGCATCACGCGTGAATGGCTGGACCGATTTTTGTGTTGTATTTGTTATTATTAGGAGAAGGTTCTTACGGAAAAAAATATTAAGAAAAGCTCTCAAAAATATTGAAAAATAGACATTTAATTTTGCATATTTTAGGGAAGTACGCCGGGTCAGTTAGTTTCAAATAAAGGAGCATGTGAAAATAACGCATTTAATAGGCCGTGAGAGGACACTGAGCTTTTCTTAGGAATATTGAGTTTATTCTGATGAAAATATTCGATTATTGCTTTACAACCTAGGTCATAGTCGTAAACTCGTAGTAGGTATTATTTTTTCCATATTTTTGTTACTTACAGCAAAGGATGATTAAGTAGGTAGGTACCTATGTATATTTTATTTAAAAAACAATTCCTTAGCAATAAAATGGAATATTTTGATAAAAGAAGGTTATCATAATCAAAAAGACGTAGGCGTAAATCTTCCTACCGCGTATAGGGGTTATCTATAATTAAAATTGTGTGGGACTGGCAAAGTAATGAAATACCTAATTAAAAATTGTCATATATTACAATCTTGTTCACACCCACCACTTGCTTCAGTTCAAGAGTATGATAAGTAGTTATTAGGTACCTATTTATTGAGTACAATTTGATGATATCAACGTAGGTATTTCGGACTAGACATGAGAAAAACCGAAGCTAGGGACTGAACAAAATCCCGATTTCATCTTACATAAAAAGGACATAGAGGAAGCCTCACATTATGGACAACTGGTTGTGTTGTGGTAGAAATACGACAAGTTGTGGGTCTGTGGGTTCAAATGTTAGGAATCACGTCTCTCTATATTAAAGAAACAAAGGAATCGACATCGCTGCCTGACCGACTACCTGCTGAGCCAAAGTAAGTGTCGTATCGATCTATAAAAAAACAACCATAGAAAAAAATGTAGGGATTCTGTTTTCTACGATTTCAACAACATTACCCACCTAAAAAAGTGGAAGAATGGGAAATTAGGCAAAAAGCTCTCTCTGAATAAAAACGAGTCATTTCTCTTACTTTCAATTACAATAATGATACCTATGAGGAATTAGAAATTATTTAAATTAGTTTGGCAAGTCTACTAGCAATGAACACTAATTTTATTGTCTGTTTGTACATAAATAAATAAAAAAAAAATTGTAAGTATATTAGACATTAATAAATTGTACATTAGGAATAATATATGAAATTGAAGAGAGCATCAATTTTAAAATAGTCGCAGAAGCATTGAATGACGCAAACAGACTAACGAGTTAATTATCACTTGTTTTATAACTCCCCAAGGGGTCTGCGAATATTATTGTTATTTATCAGTGTAAGTAGGTAATTATTGTGACGATTTGTTAATAAGATCAGAGGCCTCGGTGAAACTTTAATTAGATAAAGGTTTCATCATGTTAACGGATATGATTGTTGAGAATCCGTGAATTTACTTTGTTGTATTGTAATTGATTGGTCTCTCGTCTGAAAAAGCACGTGTATCTATTTGTGATATCAACAATGAACAACTCTTTTCTTAGTGAATTTGTACATTTTAAATTGCATATACTTGAAAAAGATATTGTTGTGTTGATTTTTTTTTGTTATCTCAAGCTAGCGTAAAGCAGTAATAAAATAGTATGCCATCAAAAACATTCTGTAAAAACCTCAAGTCTCGCCGTAAAAAGTTGTGAGATCGATATAATACCAAGTCGATTAATCTATTTAGTCTCTACTTAAAGGACCTTCTGTCTTAAGTTATTACGTATGTTATTATCATGCCAATTTAAAAAAAATACCTTTAAAACAAATAGACCGACCTGGCCATCGCATGATTTAATTATTAGTATGTATCACACTACACAGCACGACGAGAAGTTAATGCTCCTGAAATGTTAATGGCGAATTTGTGTTTTCTTGCGATGACCAAGTCGATCTAATTGTTTTAAAGGTATTTTTTTTTTTAATTGGCATGATAATAACATACGTAATAACTTAAGACAGAAGGTCCTTTAAGTAGACACTAAATAGATTAATCGACTTGGTATTATATCGATCTCACAACTTTTTACGGCGAGACTTGAGGTTTTTACAGAATGTTTTTGATGGCATCTCACTTCTTTTTGTAGAGCGAACATAAGTCCAATTTGTATGGAAAGACGTTTTTTTTTCATAATTCAACATATTTTCCTATAGGAATGTTGTTCAGTTTCATGGGCTATACACCCTTATCCACCCTATACCCCCTCCCCCGTTATGTCTCATATAGTAGGTACCTATTTACACCTATTTATTTTATTTTCTACTGTAATAATAATTAATTAACTGCAAATGTAACCTTGTAATCTTATACATTTATATGGGATTACAAAGTTATTGTTGCAGTTGGTGAATTTAGAAAACTGGACCGAAATTAGAAAATATTAAATTTTTCCCATGATTAAGACACTAAACCCTATTTGTATTCCAAATTTTAAGCTTCTAAGTCTGCTAGAAGTACCTTAGACTTTTGATGATCGGTGAGTCAGTGAGTCAGTGAATCAGTGAGTGACAAAATTCAAAATTTTAACAAGTTGTCATTCCTAAACTACTGGTTCAAATTGACTGAAATTTTAAATATACCGTGTTTATACAATGACTAATTAGCTGCTGAAAATCCAGGCTTCTTGTTTTATCCACAACGAAATTATAGGGGTGTCAAAAATAGCCCGAATTGCTTCGAGAAAAGGATGTTACGGCCGTGCCGCTTTTTTTTTGCTCGACTTGCGGGGGCACTTCCGTGCCCCCAGATAGGTGTCGAAATGGTTTCCCTAATTTAATATAGGTACTATTTACTATAATAGGTATAATCTTCAAAAACTGAAGTGTTTTGAAAATAAAACCATGTAAGTACCTGCAATCTGAAATGTAAATAGTAAAAGAGCAAGTTAGAAGAATAACAGATGTCTCTTTCAAGTAATAAATTTTAATGAATCATCAAAGTTGTTTTTGACAAAGTATTTCTGCAAAATATTTTACGATTTATGTATCAGATGACATAATTATATTTTTTTATTGCAGAGTGATTTATGCCAAATTTTATCGCGTAAATAACATTTCTTGTTGTCGTAGAATACAATTGACGTAAAACTGTAAAAAATATTATTGAAGTATTTTTCTAATGAAATAAATACAATAAATTGACGTCAGTGGAGTAATGTTACGAGTCACGTGCAACAAACGTGTTACGCAAGCGTCCACCAGGGGTCAATCCTAGGTCCTTTTGTGTGTGTAATCTTTATTAATGGACTGTTGTTCGTTCTTATAAAATAATATTTTTGGTAGTTTATTTTTCACGATGCTTTTTATATGAAAACTGAAATTCTTATCCATTTTTTATCACTTGATATAAACTGTGTCACGAACATTAATCATGAATCAAAGTTAAGCTTTTGACTAGGTCAATCACGAAACATAATACATAGGTGTGGCTGTGCATGCTTGCCGATACTAAATGTGGGAATCCGATACATAGTATAATATGAGTAAGACGGGCGTGGGTGTGTTCGTGACGCAGGGGTCAGGAGATAACACGATGTCAATGTCTCGACGCAGATAATTTAATTAAGTACTATAATTAGTTTTACGCAATAAAAACATCTTGTTTCGCTGGCTGCTTAAGCAGTGACTGTATTTGCAGACTACAAATCAAGTAGCATCTAAATTATGTTAGTCTAGTGTCACTTTGATGTAGAGGGCATTTTTACGTTATTTATTTAATGTATTGATTAACTACATTCGTTAATCTTTGATGTTCTAATTCAGTAAAAGCAAAAAACGTATAAAACTTGATAGAATTTACGATTCGCAATATTACTTTACATGAAGAAAATCTATTTTATTTTAATTGTCAAAACATTTTAATGGTAACTGACGTGTTAGGTCATCAAAATTTCATTAATAAAACACGAGCTTGGTATTATTAAATAAATGGAAACAACTATTATACCATTATTGACGATTATTTTAATTAAAACTGCCTATTAGTGAATGTAATGGCTGATAGTAATTTTATTATGCGTGTTACTGGAATTCTATAACTAATTGACCTAATAGTAGGACATGTACGTATTCATTATTGAAATTACGACTTGTATTAATATAGCTATTTAGGTAATATGCCTAATGAATAAGTATCAGTGACCTTTATTGTTATCTGAATTGAATGTTGTAAAGTAATTATTAAACTGGCTTAAAACAGTTTGAGGAGTTCTAAAGCGATTAGATTTAATTGTATTATTTTATATTTTTTACTAGATTTGTAGCAAAATTGTATTTATAACTTTTACTTTCAAAGATTTTTGTAATTGATTTTGAAATTCAAATACATTATTAGCCATCTTTACTTTTCTAGTGAGGCTCTGGGCCCGCGCAGTTTACTGCCACTGGCCATGTTTATTTTTTCCAAAACCTTTTATATCAATAACTACTCGTGGCTGTACACAGCGAGGTAGCTTCATTACGATACTGTCAGTAATATGCACTTCTACTTTTTACCGATATCTACGACTTGTAGGTCTGTGTGTTTAAAGCCTTAAGTTATCTCTTTATCTACCGGTTACAACTCAGTCCACAGCACTTGACGACAAGACTCGCGTGATTAAGTATAAGGAAGAATCTACATCCAATAATTTTATAATAACCTTATATCATTCATTATCGACTGTTTGATTTAGTTCCTTATTAAAATGCGTTATTACTTCAATTTGTTTATTAAAATTATCTGAATTAATTACAGGAAAATATGAAGTTTGTTAAGAGTTCGAATTGTTCGATGGATTCGTCATCAGCAAGTTGGGAATTTCAGCGAATCTTATCGCGCTTCTAGAAGGAATTCATGTGTTGTTGCCATGAACGTTTGACAGATAAGAATAATATTGTGTTAATTGATATAAGTATGACATTGAACATTAATATTAGAAGGCTATCTAGATAGTCAATCTTTTAACCCTTGTCGTGGATTGCATGGGTGGTATCCACCAATTTCTATGCTATTAAAAATCTTTTATCTTGCTGCTTTATTTGATGCAGTCTTAAGTAAAAATATTTTGTAGGAAATATTGGTACAGTCCTTTGTGTGGTTAAATACAGTTAATACAGTAACTATTTACGAGCTATTTTAAACTTTACGTTAGCGATGTCAGCGTTGCAAAAATTCAATTTGCATACGCGGGCGATCGGAGATCATGCGATTGTTCATCTTGAACATTCAAACTAAGCGCATGAAAATAATACACGAACGTTTACCTCAGGCTCTAAATAACCTATACCAGTGTGCAGAATATTATCATAATGACACCTATAGATTAGGCACCAGCTGTAGAGGCGACAGTTCTCTCTAGATATTGTACCTATTCTAATAATAAGGACTATCTGAGCACCTGACAAGGTTTGCCGCCAGTTGTAAGCTTTTAATATAATTAGATATTTAGTTTCATTTGAGAATTTGCTGTGCTGGAGCTAATTTTATATGAAGATACTATTTTAACTTTGATATTTTCAAAAGCCAAGCTTTTTAAACTTTTCTGATAATTATACGATTTTTATACGATATAAAAAAATTGTGGACCTTTTCTTTACGATTTATCGGGCAATGGTGCTCACGTATATAATTAATTGATCTTCGATATCTTCACCTTTGTCTTTCATAATTAAGTAATTTGATTTTTTTATTAATCGTGAGTAGTGAGGATTCATAGGTAAACCCAAATCGAGATTGGGTAAACAAGTAAAGGGGCGGTTAACTTTAACGGTTAACGGTTATATGGAAGTAATAAACGGTATTTTCCCTTGTTGATTTTAAGTTGCGTGAGGCGATAAGCTCACCACATTTTTAGCAGGGAAATTCCCATTGTAAGGAATGCAATGTCCATGACTAGTGCTTTTGGAATGTGTTTGTAGGGAAATAAAATCTTACTAAAATCTTTTCGTTGGCAACAAGAAGATAGCGATCTCGGTGTGGTATAAAATATTGTGACTGGTATAAAATATGAGCGTAACTGAATTTCGGAAATCCTGTCAGTTAGCTTCTAAGCGCACTCAAAGAAAACTGCGCCAAAACGTCAAGCTCGCTACTTTAGGAAGAATCACATTAATTCCCGTTAAGCTTGAGTAATAATTTTAAAAGAGGTTTAAAAAGTTAAAGAATTACCTATGATTTACCGACATTTTACCGTGATATGTAACGAATTACAAGATTTTACCACCAGCATTTTTGTTTACATGCAGTAGAATTTAAAAGTTTTACCCTCAAAGAATCTACTCAGTAAGTCTACAAAGCTGACTGCGAACCCGCCTAGAACTTTCATCCTTGAAATTTAATTACTTTTTTACAGACCTGGATATTTTCGGTGGCGTAACTTCAATCTGGCAAGTTTAAACAGAATGAACGTGTAGCTCCCGTTCAAGAAAGTAACTTTCCATAACCGCTCAGCTGGCTAATATTCAATTAAAACTTTTTAATTTCTCTGACAGACCTTAAGCAATATTTTCTGTTTACGCTTCACCCTCTGAAAAATAAACATTTATAATAAAGTATTGAAGTAACTTCCGAAAGGAATTATTTTCGAAGTCGCGAATTGTTTTCGACTTCGATTTGTCGGAGCTGTTCTGCTAACGGAGGTCAAGGATTTTTGTCATGCTGTCGTTAAATGAAATGACGGCACTTTGTGTCAGCAAAATTACTCTAAATGATTTTCCTGTTCAAATTTAAAGAGTTTTTATCACAATGTCTATTCGTAGCCATGATTTTCGATGGTTGTTATTAAGTGAAATAGATTGTGTTTTTATGCATACAATAATGTCATATTAAACAGTGTATTTTTAATAAGTATCAATAAAGTTCAAAAATATAAAAATACCCAAAAACTTATTTCACGAGGTTCAAAACAACTCACCCTTCAGCGCAATCAGTCACAACCGCGGTCCCAAACAGAATCATTTACAGTGAATAGTACGAGGGGAGCTGTCATAAAACACCTTTATTTATCAACTTGGCAATGTTCCATAACCAAACCTAAGCGTATATTCTAAGTTAGACCTTAAACTCAATTTTGTGTAACTTACTCTAAGTGCGTAGTAATTTTGAGACCTCTGTCATGGGAGCGTTCGACTGAAACAGCTGAAGACCACAGTTTGTTGGCCTCTAAATAAGCGATGAGAAAAGCGAACTTTTGCCTCCTTGATAAAGTACTTAAAAGTAACATTATGGCAGGAATAATTGAATTATTTGAGGCGTTAAGCAGTCGAAAGCTATTGTTAGGAAATAATAAATGACAGATTACTTATAGGTCATTAATTATGATAATTATGACAATTTTATAGAGATCAAGATAATTCCCACAGGCCCCATGTAGCTTTAGATGATAAACTAAAAATTATCTAGGAAAATTGTTCTTGCTTATGGTATTCGTCTAATTCTGTATTAAAAAGAAACTTCTAATCTCAATTAATAAACTCTCAGTCAAAGGCTATTTCGAGCTTTAATAAAATAGGTAAAACATAACATTGTCATAACCAAAATACATACACAATATTGGCTTCAATACAAAAGTATCAAAGCAAATACCATTGCAGTAACAGTATGAAGGACATAAAGGCTTCCACGTCACTAGTCGCTGGCTTTGAGGCTTAGCGTAGTACACATAGTCATAGCTTGTGTTATCCCAAGCCACAATGGTCAGGGGTCAGACAGCCTTCCAACTTTAAAGGCTTAACGTGCTTGTACTATGTAGATGTGAATATTTTATTTCTTTGATTGGATTTTCTTGGGTTTGTTGTCTGAGTTGATTGTACGGTTATACAGCATTGTAGAGATTAAGTCTTAGATTGTTTGCTATGAACATGTGAAGTAGTTTTGACTGCTTATAAAAAGTGCTATGCTATAGATACAACACTATTCGTAGTTATGTTTTTACCGAACCTAATTCTGAGTAGTTCGTAAGTAAGTGTAATGAAATGTCAGTCTATATAAACATTATTCTGAACTCAAATGTTGGTAAAGTCTGGAAAATATTGCCAAAAATAAGTCAACAAAAGTTGACCGATCAAGCGACCATTTTAATTGTGGACGTATAGCTTTCCAACCCTCTTTCTATGTTATTTTAGGACCTCCGGTCGAACTAATTTATAGGGGACCGACATTCACTCAGCCGTGAATCCGTTCAACTTGTGATATCGTAAAAGACTGAAAAGGTTGTCATTGGTGAAAAAGATTTTGCACAGAGATATGCTAATATTAGAAGGCTGGGAATAAGGTAGAGAACATAACTTAGTTGTTATGACAAAGTATGGGAAGGTGCAGATGTGTGACTATTTACAAAACGACACATGTGCTTATGTTTTGTGAAGTACGTCATACCTTTTAACTGTTGGGAAAGATAGTCATTGAAGTTTTGCAGTTATTTCGTTTTTGGAGTAGTTTATTTCGTTATTCACTTAGATAATTGAGTAAAATATACATAGCGCCACCATACATACCCAGATAAGTACACCAGAAATATAGTGCTAAATTCAAGGCCAAACCTGCGCTCATTTCAGGAGGAACCCTATAGTCTAACTAGAAAGAGGTTGTGAGCCGTAAAATAATTTTGTAAATCAATTTTAATATATTTAATTTAACATGATATTATGATTTTAACGGCCTCGTAAGTAAAGAAATAATGATCAAATAAACGTTACAGGCTATATAAATACGACCCATGTCCATTATATTGTCCAGCTTATAGTCCGAATCAATTATCAATTTCCGTTGCAACAATACAAAAGCGATATAAATAATCCATTCACACAATTAACGTAATTAAATCCTTTCGACAATGTGTACGTTGTTTGTAAATGTTCGCCATACATTCTTTTATAAATTCCAATGATACATTTTTGTTTGCATTGTTTTAAATATGATGATATTTTGTATGAACGAATATTAAATGCAAGTAAATAAAATGTACCAATGAATTAACATATTACGATAATTAATGCGATCATGTACATTTTGTTTGTTCGATGTTTCAGGTTTGGTTACAAGCTGATTGGTAAATAGCCGATCAAAGTGTGATCCCGACTCGTAAAGTGGGCGCGATGAAGAGGATGAAATGTATTTTATTCTCTAAGCGCAACGATTTATAACTGCATCAAACACATAGTTACTTTTTTGTTTGTATCAATGCACCAAAACTGATGTCATAAATTGCTTAGGTAACTGGGTTAAACAAAACTATACACTAACAAATAACTTTATCTATTGGTTAAAATTTTTAATAATGAAAAGACAGACGGGGGAGGAGATCTCATAATAATGTAGTAAGGAACAATATTATGATGATACATACATACCCACACAGTCAAAACCTTAGACGCACATTTTTTTGCTGCAGAACCGGTTATGTAAAACCTATTTTTTAGCAGAGCCCTACTTTGTTCTGATATCGATATGGTTGCATGTATGGTAAGTAATAAATTGCCAACTTGAAGATTTATTCGTCTGAGGCTTTTAGGTCGCTCAACTCCAAAAAACACCTGACCTCTGGGGCATCTCTGTTAAATTAGTAGAAAGTATCATCCTGGAAATAGCCCCCCATTTGGCTTTAATATTTAATAGGTGCGTAGATGCTGGTGTGTTTCCGGACTTAATGAAACACAGTAAAGTAGTACCACTCTTTAAGAAGGGATCTAAGAGTGAGCCCAGCAATTTCAGGCCCATTTCCATCTTGCCTGCGGTTAGCAAAATCTTCGAAAAGGTCATATTAGAGCAGCTCGAAAGTCACTTTAACTCGAATCAGCTATTTCATGGTAAACAGTATGGTTTCACAAAGGGTAGGTCAACAATCGATGCAGGTATTTCGCTCGTCAAGCATATCTATGATGCTTGGGAGACATCCCAGGACGCCATTGGGGTGTTCTGCGATCTCTCCAAAGCATTTGACTGTGTCCAACATAATACGCTCCTTAGGAAACTAAACCACTACGGAATTAGGGATACAGCGCTCGATTTACTTGCGTCATATTTGAGTAATAGGATTCAACGAGTAGATATCAATGGTGTAAGGTCTTCAGGTTCAGCTGTTTCTCTCGGCGTGCCTCAGGGTTCGATACTCGGTCCGTTTCTTTTTCTCGTATATATAAACGATCTCCCCTTTCAGGTGCAGGACTTATGTGATATTATATTATTTGCAGATGACACTTCACTCATTTTTAAAGTAGATCGTTCGAAGTCTTGTTTTATTGATATCAATAGTATTCTTGAACAGGTCCACAACTGGTTCAGTTGTAATAATCTGTTATTAAATTCTAACAAAACTAAGTGCATTAGGTTCACTATGCCCAACGCGAGGAATTTAGGTACTAACATAGTCGTAAATGGGCAAACTATCGATTTGGTAGATTCGGCAACTTTTTTAGGTATCAGTCTGGATAGCAAGCTCCAATGGGGCACTCAAATAGCGCATCTCTCGGGGAGACTCAGCTCCGCCGCGTACGCAATCAGAAAAGTAAGACAGTTTGCTGGTGTGGATGCGGCAAGACTGGTTTACTTTAGTTATTTTCACAGCGTCATGTCAACTCATGTCTTACGGTATATTACTGTGGGGTAAGGCTGCTGATATAGATGTTATTTTTGTCCTTCAAAAAAGAGCTATCCGTGCAATTTATAGTTTAGGAGCGCGAGACTCCTTGAGAGAGCTTTTTGGGCAGATAGGGATACTGACGGTGTCATCACAGTATGTGCTTGCAAACTTGTTGTATATAAAACAAAATTTAGGGACTTTCGCAACAAATAGCGATAGACACAATTACAACACTAGAAACAGACACAAATTAGTAGGTCCCCATCATCGTTTACACAAGGTGCACAATTCGTTTGTAGGTCTCGGCATTCGTTTCTTCAACAAGCTTCCAAAGCACATCATGGATTTACCCCTGCCAAAATTCAAAGTTGCTGTTAAGGAACATCTCGTTAGGAAAGCTTATTACAGAATTGATGAGTATCTAAACGACAATAGCTCTTGGGATTAGTCGCTCGCTTGATTAGGATTCTTTGAAATTAGGGAACTTTGCTATAAATTGTATAAACTCAGTAGCAGTAGGTCTAAATATTGTAAAATATGGGCAATTAATGATGCAATTTGATGTTATTCATAAAACTGTCACTTTTTTCTTTTATAATGTTCACAACCAGTGTGCTCACTTGCTGCCCATATTCTTATTATCACATGCTAGTAGGTGCTCCCAACATACGGTATGATCAGAGACTAATAAATAACCTAGCTATGTTCATTTAACTTAATTGACGTTTAGTCTATATCGCTGATTGTTGGCAGCTCCTCGCATGGTCAATTATTGTATCAACCACATTGTAAAACTTTTTGGCGATTGAAAAGAGTGGCCGTGAGTTTCTCGCTAGCTCTTCTCATAAGACTCTACCCCCTTTCCGAGCTAGTGGTAGATTCAGTAATTGTAACGACTATCATAAGTGTCAATATTTGACCTAAATGAATAAATGATTTGATTTTGATTTTGATTTTGAGTAACTGTAAGGAGTGCCAAAATCACTGTTAGAGAACCAGTGACTAGGAGGCAGTTTCATTTAAACGTGAATACATATTAGAGCGTCTTGCTGTAAATATTCGGGCGAATGCTCGATGCCGTTGAAGAGAAATCCTGTGTCGCGTACAGAATTTTCATTGTATTCATGTTTTTTCGATGTTCTTCATATGGTTACGTATAATGAAGATTGTTTATTATTATCGCTTTCATAGCATTTGCAAAGTTGCAACGCATCGCGTCTGTTAGTGACACGGGACAACGCTTTTTGCTTATTAAGATTGATGTTTTATAGCGCGATTGGTTAGACTCAATACTATGCTACAGTTTTCTTTTAGAGTATTTTACTGTTGCGAATAATATCGTACCGCTGTTTCAAGAGTTACAATGTACTTTTACCTTTATACGTAATATTTTAAAATGCGATTTATTGATGTTTTTGCAGTCGCAGTTTGTGGACTCTGGTCGCTAATTTATGTAGAAGACATTTTAAAGTTATGTCGTTGTTTATAACACTGTTTTCATTGGCCAAAGCTTTAAAATGCGCAAAGTAATGACTATTCTTAGTGTTTTGCAGTTTGAAATCGAAACATGCCAACATATTTATGCATTAATTGTATAATCGTTTAAGACTTTTAGCAAACTTACTATTACTACTAAAACACAGGTTTGCTGTACACATAACGTTTTTTAATGCGTTGCGTTGCTGGCACATTAGAATAAAGGCATGTGTAATGGCTATAAGAAACCTTGCAATCTTAATATAATCTTACCTTACGTGAAAAACCTTACTTATGTACATGCGGTTGTTAATAAAATACAATTTAAAGTCATTTTTCAGTCCCCGTACATTCTATGTTATGAAAATTCTCACTGTCATATAAATGAAGAATTCCCTCTCGTTGCAGAAGTACGTTGTAAAAATTACTTTGAAATGTTTCTCTTGTTTGTGCATGAATTCTTTTACTGTTTTAAACAAGCATGCTCACAGATGTTAACAGTCCTCCCAATAACTCGCTCTAAAGATGCGTTCAAAATGTTGTCTTAAAGAAATGTTATGGAATTATAATTATTGGATATTCCGTTTCTGAAGATTTGATTGCGGTTCCATTATTTATAGTTTGTTTATACAGGATGTTAAACGGTTGTTCAAGCAGGTGCATAGACTGTTGCCTACATATTCGCATGAATCAATTTAAATTCGAACTCTCAGGTTCGCAGATATAGGTACTTTTTTTCGGTAACAACCCAAGTGGACTAAATTACCTTTAACATTTACTTCAAGTTTAGTAATCCTAGCACGTCGGGTATAAACTAAGGAAGTAGAAGACCTTAGTGATAGTTCAAAGATTTCAGTTTTCCCCTCAGAGTACAATTCCTGTGACGATGACGACGGTAATCATCGAATGTCACTACTTCAATATAAGGTAAAAAGTACTATTTATATATTAACCGCCAACTACTAAATAAAAATAGCTATCTAAATTGCTCTTTTAACGTGAACAGCACCTAAGAACAGTAAACAAGTGAAATCGCGTGCATTTTCTTCGCGCGTGTAAAAAAGGGGAGAATATGATGTACGGTTATTGCTTTGTTTTATTATACGTAAAATATATTAAACTGGAACTGGGTGAAAGAGGAGGAATTAAAAAAATTGCCACTATAGTAAACAGATGCGTGGGCGTGTAGTTTTTTGGTTACGCAAATGTGTAATGTAAGCTGATTTATTGAGCCATTTACAAATTAAAACTACTTTGTTTACCGCTAGTGATCATAGAGTATGAATTAACCTGAAGAAAATATGGCCTGACGTGTTCGTTTACTTATAAATGTTATTTTTCCAATGGTCTTGTCAGTGCTTGAAGAAGGATTTGCATCTTCTCCTGATCTTGATGAAACACCGTGCTTTATGCTGTAAAGTGTGGAGATTGCATTATTAGGAAACATTTTAACTTTAATGCTATTTTATAGTTGATCTTTGGGGATTTAAAATTCTATCCCAGTTTCTTACAATTTTCGGTAAAAAAATCAATATAATATATGTTTAAACCCGGGTTTTAGACTGTCTATCTATAGGTATTTACGACAAATTTCATCTACATCTGTTAAGCAGTTTAGCCTTCAAAGCGTGACCTAATTTTAGTATGAGTTACTTTCCAACGCGCTTTCGTGTTTAATTCAAAATCTTATACTAAACTGAATACGAACCTAAAGAAACAAAATACATTCCTATCCTACTAACTACCACAGTCATCACATACCTAAATTATTCACACATCGTTTAAACAAACACGGACGGAACAAACTTACCTTTTGTATTTCTATATTTTTAAGTGGCCACGAAAATTGCCGGTATTTCGTCGCTGACTCTACTAAGCGGTTTTTAATGTCATCCGTTCGGAGTGCAATAAACGCTCGTATATATCACAGTAAGAACTTGCTTCTACGCGAATGGAAAACATGCTTCGAAAGGGGTATTTATTCTTTGAGTCGTGATATTGTTTCTTCTTTAAGCGATATTTTTTTGTTGATCGATGGTGTTGTCTTTGTTAAGTCTTGGTGATTTTGGTTTTATGTTAGGTGTAACCATTGTGCAAGTGTGCAACCGAAAACCAAAATCAAATGTTTGATTTGCGTTAATTTTTATTTCGAAATTATCAATGCAATGCGAGAGTTTAAGACTTAGTTGACTTGTCAGAAGGCACGATATTTTAAATAATAATCTGCTGATCCGGCTTTTGCTTTAGAAGGCGGTTGAGGTTTAGTCATTAATCAAGAAGATAATTTGATCCACTACTTAAGTTTATTTACAAAAAAATACAGTAAAATGAGAGCAAAAACCTTTTTTGTTTTTACGTAACATAAAAAAGCAGAAAGATTTTTCGCTGTCAAAAATTTTAAAACTTAACGAGCGCTTCCAGAATCCACCCCTTCCGTAGCTACACTTATCACGATGTGTTATTAACAACGGGAAACAAAAATAATACACCGGCTTCACTATGTTCCCCCTTTTATTGCGCTAGCGATAGCCCCCGGCGTTGCCTGCGTGCTTTGATAACTACTCCACAAATAACAGTTAAAATACTTCGAAATATATAAAAATGGTGTTTAACTATCATTAGGACGGCTAATACTCTCTAATAATGGGTTTGATGTGTGGAGTAAAGCCGGTTGTATTATTATGGAAATAGGCTTCAATGGTTTTGATACTGCCTGGGTCAGAATGGTTTTGGAGATATGATGCCGAAATTGTTAGGAAGAAAATATTGTGGTTTTAAAAAGAAATATGACTCCTACGCTTAGAATGATTATGTATCGCAGTGAATACTTTCAAGATAAATATGTTTATAGAGACTCATTTTGAAATTAATCTCTAATACTAGTTAATTTTCTATGCTATTAGTCATATATTTTTTTAAACTCCTTAACTGTAATGCGTTCTTTTGCTTGATCGTTACTTCAACAGCCTTTCTAAAATCAAAAAGCAGCTTTACGTCACTTTACATCAAAAACGTTGTCAAACTTATCATCAAGAAAAACTAGAAAATAATAAAATAAAAATGAAAGACACTAAAACAAACCTCATCTCAAACAGAGAGCACTTTGAATAACACAAAGTTGTTTAGTTAAAGTAAATAATTCACTAATTTTAGTTTCAAGTGTAAACTTAAGTTCTTTGCAAGTTTTATTGTAAGGCTGAAACTTAGGACAAGCGGAGCGACAAGCGGGAATTCAATAGAAAGCATATTGCCCTATGCAAAATATCGAATGCCGTAAATATTCTAGAAACGCAAGTTCATGGAAAAAGTTAAGGAGAGATTGTGTTGGTGTACCAAAACGGTTTGAACTTCTGTAGAGATTCGATGTAAGTTCTGGTTTTCAAGAAAACCAATTTATGTCTGGTAAAAAATTACGATAACATCGAAATACATTGATTGTATCTAAGACAACTTGAAAAATAAACTATTAATACATAGGCACTTTTCTCTTAAAACTTTAACCCATACTAACATCCTAAAGCTAAGGTAATGCTCTCTATCTATTATACTCTTGCAGCTAAACAGCTCCAAAGATATTGATGACATTTTGCAGGTTTTTTATTTAAAAGCCATTTGTGATAAGAAAGAATACCGTTGATCAATAATCCAGATTCCTGTTACCGGTCGAAGAAATAAACTGCCACGTCCATTGAAGCGTATAAACCTCTCCGTTCAACGCTAAGTCGTTCTAAACGTTCAACCTAAGTAAAGTTAGTAGCGGAGTGCGGATAAAAATGCAGTAAGTTAGTCTAATGCTTCGGACCGCAAATTTATTGTGTACCCACAGAGACGAGTTTCTCTTGATTGGATTACACTTTGAAGAAAATAGTCATGAGGAATGTTTTAAAACGAAAGAATAGAATGGAAACTCATCGAACGCGCAAAAATACTATTATTATGTAATAATGTATTCTCTTGACCTACTTTTATGGAAACTTTACTTCAGTTGCTAGCGCAATCATCTCTATTTGTTTGTAATAAAGAGCAAATTGGCTAAAAGAGCGAAGAACTGATTGAGTTTGACACTCGAAATATTGCTTAGATGTTTAGGAATACGAATAAATTTAAAAACTCATACCCAATTTATTCCGTGCGAGCGCGGAACCGTAACAAAAGCTAGTACTTACTATTACTATAAAATAAAACCATGACTACTATTTTCGTTTTACGTCGGTGAAATACAGTGCCGAACTTATTTAAAAGACGAGAAGGGAGCAAATTAAAGGTCAACAACTCTTTCAAAGGCGTTTAATGAATACAAGAACAATTTAAAACGGACTCTCGTACCTACTTCATAAAGGAAACTCTTTGAGAGCCAACTAATTAAAAAAAGTTATTAAAAAGCTGAAAAAAAACCGAGTTGTCGAACTCAATGAATTAATTTCGTTAAAAAATTGGACCTCTTTTTCTTGTCACTGCTGTTTTTCACGAAAAAAAATTTTGTTGAGGAAATTCTATAAGGTTTAATTAAAGTGTAATTGTTTAATATCCAGTTTTTAAATAATGGCTGTTAATGTTTGATAACTGGTTTGAGATTTGATTAAATTTAATTTGGAAATGTTATATTTTTATTTCAAGTTCTAAGCTTTTGTGTTTTGTTGAATATTATAAAAATATTCTGCAACTAATAGTTTAAATGTGAGAATTTGTATATAAAGATGGATGTTTATTACTCTTTGGCGTGAATAATAATAGTTCCGATGTAATTTGAGACACATAATACAATAAATACAATACTGAAGGGCCCATAGGATACTTTTTAACACCATCTTTGTTGCCACACGGACAGAGTCGCGGGTGGAAGTTAGGGTATATAGTTAGGGCTATATTCGTACGAACAAAGTCTTCGTGTGTGTTAGAACTTAATTAAGGAGATTCGGTATTTTTTGCTCATAGTACAATTTCAGTTACATAAATAAAATATATAAAAAGCCTTCATGCCAGAGGCGTTCCCAAAACCTAATTCTTATTACAAATTAACTTCTAGATAATCCTGATTTCATTAAATATTATATTTACTATTTCATTTCCATTTACACACTAGATACTTATTACGCGAGAAAATAACTGAAAATAAATCTTCTTTAGCAAACGCCTACAAAGTAACGAGATTTTTCCTTGGGCATATAAACAAAACGGTGGAATCATGTTTCTCAATCTTTTTTAAATTACGATCTCCAATGAAAAGTTTTCGCACTCGTTGAAGAGAACGGTATTTATGCCATAGCTATTCCACGTAGGTCCTTTGTCAGGATTGGAATCGTCCTGCAAAATATTATTTGAATGGTTGCTTATTCATAGTAGTGTAAAAGCTAGAAATAATAGTAATTTTCAGATTTTCGGTGTTGAGTACAGATTAAAAAATATTAACTTTATTTTTCAAGTAATTCCACAAACATAACGACTGCGACTAAAAATTAATCTTAAAAATAGGTTTGTGAAAATCTAGTACGTTGCGTACTCACCATTAGTATAAATGAATTCGATGTTTTCGAGGATACAAGTTTGAGAATCATTGAACGGGAATGAAAAATACGCAAAATAAGACAAATGTAGCGTAAACGTATCGTATGAACGTGATTACTGGAAGATTAGCTCCCGTCTAAGTAAAGTGCGATGAACCGGCTAGCACAGCTACTGATGTATCTTTCGAACTCGATAACCTACATCCCGATACAAACACAGAAGTCTAACATACTTAAAAAACACGTATTTTGTTAAATTTACTTCTATTTTTGGGTCTTCGCTTGAACTCTGATGCTGTTTTATCTTGCTGCTTTTGGAGTTAGACTTGATTGAATTTGGTTTCGAACTTATTTCAGAAGTTGGTTTTTAATTGACATGAAATTGCGAGAAGTGAATTAAAGTACCAAAAGCTGTAGAATTATAGTAGCATCAATTACAATAAGTTTTCAGAAAATTGGGAAACAAACAAACTGCTAATAAGATAGTCCCCACAGTCAAAGACAGTTTGTAGGTAACTACTTGATTTGTCTTCTTAGACCCCGGTTTCGGAGTACTTTTAACGGTAGTTTATCTATTCAACAGCGTTTTTTTTATATGAGTTTAAACGCTATTGAATAGATAAACTACCGCTAAATGTACCTCAGAAACCGGGGTTTAATCAGTAGATTTTTAATTCACATTGTAGGAAAGTGAGTTATTCATAATCATCTATTAGCCTTCTGCTAAGTATCTGTTGTTGTACATCCACGATACTGATACATCAGATAGGCCGATAGGTAGCACGTCTCACTGAACACTCGCTTTGATACTGCCCTTGTGTTTTTATACGAATTTATCTTCAATCAATCAGTGTTACACAGACACGCTGATCCCATGTTTGTTTGTTTTGATTCACGTTTTATTTATTAGTCTCGTTTGCAATGTTTCACGTAAATGGGGACGAATGACACAGGCGTTTTTGGTGAAGTACAGATTTACGTGTATTTGTGAATGGCTCGTTTAGAATTGGATATGAATATTGGTGCCTATTTGTAATATGTTTATTTAGCCTGTACTTGCGTTGATCATCTCCACAAGGTTGTTTTGTTGCAATGGAGAAACATGAGTACCTAGTGTTTTAATAGCTAATTATAGTCTGTGTCTACAGCGTACCCTTTTATGTCAAAAACTTGATTTAAAATGTCGCTGTCTCCAATGATACACCTGTTTTAATAAAGGAACATTCTATTTCAAAACCATAACGCTTTCTTCTTATTTCAAGCGAGACGAGGATCAAATTGCCGTCGCGTGGACTTCATAAACTTTATGAACAGTCAAAAATTCCTCGGGACATGTTTGAAATTTCCATTCTTTATTCCCGTCCGCGGCCTGTCTAAATTAATATGGCCGGTCTAACGCTAGCCCATACAGGCTGGCTGTTCCAATACCAAATTCTATTATTCGTTGTCGAAACACGGTCGATTTTCAGCGAATCAGCGCGCTACGAAATTTTGTTATACAACTTTTTTATTTGTTTCGCGTAGCGCGTGACTATGTTTACCCAATAAACTTTGTAGTTTTAACGAAATTTTTCCCATCGCGTCGTTTTGTTTGTACAATTAGTTTAGATATTTGTCTAGTCGAATGCGATGTTGGTGGTACCAGATGGTGCAACGGTAACGAACTGTAACGTTCACTCAGCTAAAGTGCAGTCTTGTTATAAAGCAGCTTTTAATCCTTTACATTGTGGATGTTTTTGGAGATCTTTCGTGACACTGGTTTTCGCTGTGTCTGTTTTTGTTTTGCTACAAATTACAAAGTTTGAACAACGAGTGTTGTTTATATTGAACCGTACAATATGTAAAAGTGGCTGCATAACACTGCGGTATTATAGTTCAAAATAATAAAAACTTGTTACTTTTTAACCTGATTAGATATCGTATTTGACTGACGAGTTGGTTTAGAAGCAAACTCCTGATTTGTACTCCGTCAAAGAAACATAGCTCCTTAACGTCAGTATATTGTTAAGAGATACATTTTTACGGAATTCTTCGCGTTATTTAAATAATATTCAGCATCATTTTTCCTGAAAGTTATCAAATGATTTTATATTTTCCTTAACCTTTTATTCAACCCTTTTATTTAAGTTCAAAGGGTAAAAAGGGTAAACCTACGTCTTCAAAGTTATATGCGGAGTACCACACTCAAGCAAATGATTTTTATCCTACAAAAGATAGCGTGATTCTTTAAGTGGAACTACAAAAAACTTTATTGAAAACTGTACACGTAAGGAATTGTTCAAAAGGTCGCCTTGTTCTATGAAACAATGAATTATTGAACGACTGAAGCTCCTCCGATAGACTGACACGCAAAGGTCTTACTTGTTCCCTACTTGAAGGATCGTTCCAATGTTCTAGCAATAAAACGTCCGACGTTTATATTTCTTCGAATGGTATAAAAATTATCTGCCGCCTGTTTATAATTCTGTACAGTTTGTTCCAGACTTGTCGGTGGCGGGCTGTGCCTACTTCTCGAATTACATTCGCAATTTGTAGTAAACGTTTTTGCTTTGAGCTTATTCAATTATGGAAGCAAATATTTTCATTTAAAAATTGTTAGTTTAGAACGTTCAACTGTAGAAAATTAAAGGTTAATGACCTTTTTTGGGTATTTTATTAACAGATATTTTATATTCTAAGCAAAAGCTTAGCACTCAAACTATCGAGATCACCATTTAGATTAACTATCTTTCCAAGATATCAATGATGTCAATATTTTTGACGTTTGAAGGACAATATTATTTGTTCCTTCGATGCTTCGATTTGTTCTTGGCACTATTTCATTATCATTCAACAAAAGAAAAAAAAAACTTTTGTCACTCAAAACCTAAAAGCGTTTTTAACCATAAATCTTACATCACTATTAACTAACTAGTATCGCAGTATAAAGACTAGTACCTACAAGTACTAGGACCTAGTTCAGTAACAACTAAATACACGCTATCGAAGTATGTAAGTACTTAAACAGTATTGGTATTTTATAGGGCATTACTATTCCGCCAACGTAAAGCATTTCCAGTACCTAAACCTAAATAAAATAAAGGAACACCGGGCACTTTAATTCTTAAAAGGTACCTTTACTGAAGGTTCGTACTTTTTATTGCCGCTATTGAAATATTTTCTACCTGTTTGTGGTACGAAATTAATTTAGGATTTATAAAGCTTTTATTTCTATTCGATTGGTAGTTTTGTGAATCAAAGATTAATGATGTCGGGTAATTGAAATTGTGAAGGTTTATATTTAAAAAAATATGTTTTAGTGCTATTTATTCGTGAATCACACATTTTGTTACGGCAATTCTGACAAGAGAAAAGCTTACTTACATCGAGATACAAAATACAATTATTTATTCTATATGTAAAGATTTTGTATCCGAGTAATAATGGTTATGAACAATCTCTTCAGTCGATACAATGGAGATTTAAAATGTACGGAAAAGTCAGTTCCCAAGATACCCGCTAGAGGCGCTGATTCAGTTTTCATACAAAATTTATCGGTAGCAAGTAGTAAAATGTCGTGTAGTGTATTAGTTTTTGTTTAATACAGTTATTTATATGAGTGCGATATGAAGTAGGATTATAAACGATATTATCATAGATATTTTTAACAATAGAGTGATGTGAGTTATTCGAGCCAAACTACCGAAAGGGTCAATTCATGTAAAATTATTTCCAACATTAATTTTAATAACATATACATTTTCATAATTACGCTAAGTCCAGTAAATGATTGAATTCATACCTCGAATCAGTTGCGGTGTATATTATTGGCCGCGCCAATACAACCGCATCAAAGAGCATGGTAATTATTTAATTCTATTCGGTTCTCGTAAAATAGTAATAAATTGTATAATTTACTGGGTTACCACTGAATATTATGGTTTATGTTTCTAGGTATTAATAATATACACTTTTTTTATGTATACTTATTTTTATCAACACCAGACGGACGCTATAATAAATCACAATAATTATTCTACATGATGATTTCATTTAGCCTTCATACATGGGTACTCTACAATTTCTCCAATAGTAACTAAAGGATGAAGTATCTATTCGTATTTGGTCTGCGTAATAGATTTGAAACCTAAATTCGACATACCCAACCCAGTAGTGCGTCAGTGACGGGCTAAATTTAACTTAAATTATTTTTATTTGCTTCATTTTATTTGTTGTTGAGTCGACTTGTAACAGTCACTCGACTCAATACCAAACCAAACGGAGCACAGAACGAAGAAGTGGTCAATAGTTCTACGAAACTCATAAAATTTATAATACGAGAGGTAGAAAAGTTATTTTTATTCATTTTAACGCGTTTATAACTTCCAATACTTTGTTATGATGGACTGTTATTTTCTTAGTAAATAGGTTATTATTGTACATTATTGATTGCGATAATAGGCTTTCGTTGGACCTACTTACATAATATATTGTAGTTTCTAACCTAATTTTATTTGATACTCTGTTCTTAGTGTTTTATATGTAGGTATATCATATTTTTAAAGCTACGGTCACGAGAATAGTCTTATGGCCAGATGAATAATTTCCCACTACTATCGACTATAGTCTACAGAGTATCTATTGACTTCTACGAAAAGCTGATGAGCACCCTTAACATTACAAGATATGGTAAGGGTGCTATCAATCAGATTTTCGTTATTTCTTGTAGAAGAGAACCATTTGAAGGAAAAGAAAGGTACTGCATCGACTGCCTCCTTGGCGCAGTGGTTTAGGTCGCCACGCCGCTTCCATTGCGTCGGGAGGTCGTGAGTGTGATTCCCACACGGAGAAATTATTTGTGCGATCCACTATAATTGTTCGGGTCTGTTTGTAAGTCCCTTCGACACAAGAGCAAAGCTTAGTGCGGAAGTTAGTTTCAAAAAACATTTTGTTAGATCGATAGTACCTTGGTACTACTGAATTACCGAACCAATTTATTTCAATTGATAAAATATTCCAATCTAGTAGCATCAATCTATTAAAATAAATAAAGATTATGTAACAAAACAAAATAACTAGACTCAATAAATAGCCACAAAGAAAAACTAAATAAAATAAAAGATTCTTTTTAAATATTCAACTAAAACCGATAAGCAAAGCCTCTAAATTTATGTAAAGTCTTAGAAATTGTTAGAGTAAGTTGAAAAAAAATATTCTTCACTATAAGTGGATTGTTCTAAAAGCGGTTTCAACACTCGATATCTTTACTTAATAAGACAAGACTGATTTTGTTAGAATAGTTATTTATAGCCTTTCTCCGTAATAGATAAACACATTTTCTTATATTTTTTGTTTGTAAAAATCATGGTCTTTTTCAATATTTTGAAATACTTTATAGATGTGGCTTAAATATTTCAAATGAATTACACAACTTCTGTCTTTACAATTTTTATCAAACTGTTGATCGTTCGACGTTACGATGGTTGAACTTCGACACTAGTGAAGGGCAATTAGCTCCCATTATCGAGCTGTCTTCGCCAAATATTTGATAAAAATCAATATTATCGGCATCTCTAAGTAACGATTCTTTAGGTGAACTGAATCAAACACTATACACAAATGCCAGAAAATTTTATAGAAGACTCAAAGTATCGATCTATCAAGAGCACTACAAACTATAAGAGATTTCAACGAATACCTTCCAACAAATTCTTTGAAATCTTAAAGACGTATTTTGATATAATTTTCACTCTCCTTAATGACTGAAAATACAAAACGAGTTGTAGTTGAATACTGAAAAGCGTCCGTTGAAAAACAAGTCCATTAATTAAAAGAGACACAAGTTCGATAGCAACTTTCTTTATAGTTTTTATCGTTTCAAATATTGAAATTCTTCCTCCGTGACGCGCCAGTGTCTGTGATTTAATTTCCTTTCGTTTTAATAACGGTACAGTAAGTTTTGAGTATTGAAGTTGTCGTTTAGTATGCCTAGGAAGTACGTTCAAGTATCTGTCCTTTCTTTCGAGAAAAGTGGGTCAATCTGTGTTTTAAAAAGATTTGTGCGAAGAACATTTTGTATAAATGCGTTCTGTTATCTCAACTTTTGTAGGATATGTATACAAGATAGATTTTCTGCAATATAAATGAAATTGTACCTAGTTTGAGTAGTATATAGTTAATTTGGTAACGTTTCCAGTATGTGGCAATAAGTTATTACATGGGATTAACATCGTTAATCGCGTAACACGAGTGTATTGTCATTCACCTCTGCCTGTACCTTTTAGTATAACTAGCGTGATGCTATGTTTTTTTTTGTACCTAGTTTTTGATTTGAAAACATCGTAACAGACTCACAAAAAAAAAACATTGAATAAGTCAGTTTTCCAACAAAGATCTGATTGACTTAGACTTTGGTTATGAAACCTATTT
Source organism: Anticarsia gemmatalis (assembly GCF_050436995.1). Lineage (NCBI taxonomy): Eukaryota > Metazoa > Arthropoda > Insecta > Lepidoptera > Erebidae > Anticarsia > Anticarsia gemmatalis. The sequence goes on from NC_134759.1 coordinate 9,813,297, forward strand.
CCAAATTCGTACCTTATAAGAAAATATTTGATGCAAAAGTTAACTTATTTAATATTCAATCTTCAAACAGTCAATAGACATTCAATGTCAAGAATACTTCAAAATGTAGTGTTTAAAAAGCAGTATCTATGAACGTTAATAGATTCACCGAAGTGAATGTGATACCGCGTTACATTCACGAACGAATGAATATCCATTCACTGGTTCATTAAATCAGTTTCATATCGGTCCCTATCACTGAATAACGCGGGTTTGTTTTAACTTTTGTACAGAGATAATATTTGGTATACTATTTGCTAACTTAATTTTGAATACGGATGTTTTAGTGAAGTTCCTGTTTGTTCAACGGTATTCGTGACCTATATTGTTTAGTATCTTTTGAAATTTATCTACCAGTAAAAGTAACAATATATTAGGTCGGGGAAAAAGTCTTTTCGCATTATAGTAGGTATGAACTTGTAATAAAATCTTTTCTCTACACAAAATAGCTCGATATTTGGGTACCTTACGAGCTCACTGAAGAAACCTAATGAACCGTGTACTCATTTGTAATTCTTAAAGCCAAAGACATTTTATTACAAGTTCATACATACTATAATGCGAAAAGACTTTTTCCCCGACTTAATATATCTCCTAAAATTAGGAATGCCACGGCTTGCTTGTAGCGTAGTTTAAAACCTGGCCTGTAGCGCGATTCTCTACAGTGAGTACTATCGACTATCGAGATTTTGACATTTAAATTGCGTACTAAACAATTAGTTCCTACAGCATCCGCTAGGGGCGCGGATTAGGTTTTCATACAATAATTCTCGTCAGTAGTAGTATGTTATCGCCACTCTGTCATTTCTATCATTTTGTCTTCTTACCAAGTATTCGGCATGTACAATGACTTTTCAACTTATTCTTTCGAAATACGCTACCGGTACTGTAAGTGTATTTAAAAATATTGAATTACTATTCGAGAGCTGGCTCTATAATGGTAGGATTATTTCGATCGGGGTTCATTTTTCGTTGTTCCTGGAAATTTTGGGAGTAAAGGAAATCTGGTTCAAAGGAATACTTATTTTTTACTGTTTGACGAACGGTAAAAGACTTCCACGAACTACTGAAAATAAATTAATGCGTCATAACTTTTTGAAAAGTATGTGATAGATACACTCTGAAGGCAGACAAATTACGATGGCCTAATGCCCAATTAAGTAGCGACTTGGTATTAGGTGTAAATTTCCTACTAAGCATGTATTTTTTAAGTTCTCTATTTATATTTTTCGTACGCGGTTGGGAGATAGCGAGACTGCTTGACCGCCGATGGATCCACAAATAATTGTTTGGATTTTGTTAATACTTTATGTCCAATGTTTATATAAGGCCCCGCGATACAAGAAAAAATCTTATTGCGGTGGTTGTCTTTTCACCTTAAAAAAAAACTAAAATTTATAAATAACAAACTTTGCTTAATCTACTCTACACTCAAAAAGCCACCCGCTGTAGCTCACACTTCACACCTCTCCCGACGACGTCTCGGCGTGTTAGTATTAAAGTATAAAACATAATCCTGGGTCTACAGGGTGTAACTCTAAACTCGTGATAAAAGCTTGGCAAGAGACGGCTCGGTACTCGCTCTGGGCGATCACGCTGCCTTACACTATATTCATCCGTAGGAAAATAACCTGAATCATGTATACATTTTTGTTTTTTTTCGGAGATTTGAAGTACGAGACATTTTTTTGAGTTTTTTGTGTCTGCGGTATATGGCAAAGGCAATGATCAGGTTTTCATACATCTTTGTATTATCGCAATGGGCAGTCGATAGCGGATGTAATCCCATGTTCTACAGCGTGATTCTCTACAGCCGGTACTATGAAGTGTCGATAATTTGAATGGTTCTTACGGCGCCTGCTAGAGGCGTTGATCAGATTTTCATAAAAAATTGTCGATAACCATTAGTCGATAGTAGCACTGGCCCCTCTGGTCATAAATTTTCAGAACAAAGAAAGGTTCGAAACGCCCATATAGATAATGGACCACGTTGGTTAATACGAAGTAAATGGTGATCAATCAGTAATACTGATAATAACATCAAACACTGTTCATAAATTTTACTAGATTTGTTTTTACAAAAAAAATTACATAGACATAAAACAAAGAAAAACTAATTTTTTACCAATATTTGCAGTGTGATTTAGTGATTTATTTAACGTTATAATTTCTCATAGTCTGTGAGTGAAAGGATTCTAATAAAACATTAAAACACACCTTGTCTAGACTGTTAAACAAACAAAGAACAATTTATTATATGTTTGCACTTTTTCGCAATCACTGAAAAAAGTTTCTTATTTAATATCGTTTAAAAATATATAATGTAAAATTAATATTAAATGTATGAGAGTGACTAATGCTAAGTACACATTTTCGCAAAATTAGCTAAAAAGACTCGACCTATTGCGTGGGGTTATTAAAAACGGTGAAACATTTGCGTACATTTCTATCTGCACCTTCGGATATAACAGGCGTGATATTATATGTTTACGTAGTAATAGTTTAATTTCGACAGTACTTTTAGCGTGTTGAAAATGGTTTAATAAGACGGGAGTAGTTGTTATGCAATTGCACTCGAAACTGTAGTCAATAAAAACGACAGCATTTCGTGCGATCAAAAAATATATGTGTTACTTAACACCAGCAAATATGTACACAGCCTTAGTCTACTATTTAAAAGTGATCATTAATCATTGAGCGCTCTTTTATAAGTATTTCTAGATTTTAACACACTTTTGATTGCTAGGTTAGTCTCATGAAATATTAAAGAGTTTTTACGAGTTTATTCTAATTCTTTTGCTACTTATTCATAAAAAAAATTCACGCTAAAATTCTTACACGCTTCTTAATGTAAAGAAGTCTTCATAAAAAACTAAATGCAACGCTAATTTTGAAGTTTACATAATGACGACAAGAAGTCTTGTCCAGTGAAGACACACTGTAGTTACCAGTATTCATTACAAGTATCTAGGCTACATATCTACACTTAACAATGTACGGCAAGTACGCCTGACACATAGACTTTTCCAGTAAATTTGACAATGTACGGTTGCCAGTATGTATGACAAGTAGACTTGCTCAGTAAACTTGATAGTGTATATTTATCAAGACAGATACCTAAGTGATTGATAAAGGCACATTTACCTTATACTGTGCATTGACTACGCCGCTAGATCTATACGAAACTTTTCTGTAACAAAATTCGCCCTAAATTTTCCTTAATTTCTGCAATACTAATACCAATACAAAACTAGATCAATACAACTTCGGATTACCTTTCACTACAACTAATTAGTTACAGCATCCACAGATTTCAAAGCTTTGCAATTCAAAGAGCGCATTGCAATACAGCCAGTATCAATTGTAGTGACAAGTAAAGCTCAATGGCATTGCTACTGATTCAAAGATTAATTCTGATAACAAAACCTCTTACCGCTATTGTTCCATTCGATCCCAGTAGCGTTTATTATTCCGCGTTCAGTTTCTATTTGTAAAGGTTTTATCAATCACTGTTAAGTTCCGGATTGCTTATTGAAGGTGCTGTGTAAAGTGCGAGAATGAAATGTTTAAGACTGGTTTAGAATCTAAAGATGGAAGTCGGTTTGTCTAAGAAAATGTTTTGACTAATTTAGCTTTTTTGTACAACATTATTATGTTGAACAGTTAAAATATTTCTTACTGCGATTCTTACCTATCAGTTGATTTAAAGTTTGAATTTAAGCAGTTTGTTTCATTATTTTCTAGTCAGATTATTTATGTACCAAATATGTTATTTTTGGTAATATTCATAACAAACTTTTTTAATCTTCCTTTTAAGATATTAACGTTAATGACCCATCCAGGACCACTGAATGTAGTCTCTCATCTATTTCAAATGTCAGAATGTATGCAGACTGCAAGAAGGTAGAGTTTTTGAATGCACTGTGTGTACCTGGACAATGAACCGGCACAAATAGTATGAGTCTCTAGCTTTTCAAGAGTTAAGTTATAAACGAACGCGATTTTTAAAGTGATTTTGCACTGTATTTACTTTCAGCAGGGTGATGGCCGTGCGTGGGAGTGAATGAGATTGTGGTAGGCATTTATTTTAAAAGGCTAAACAAAAGTGAATATTTAAGTTTAGTTGACTCTTTGATTTGTAACGTTGGTAGCTCTACATTGCAGAAGTTATTTTACTTATTTATAATTTCATATTATTTAGAACATTTAGCTTTTATATCGTTAGCCTATTCTTGTAGTTCGATAAGAAATTTCGTATTCATTTGTGATCTCGCATTATAAAACTTTGAAATAGACACATGCGACTGTCATATGCAAAGATACGAAAGTAGTATCCGATGCAAGTGAAGCTTTGAGCAATATTAGAGCTTCATAATTTAAACGAAATTTTGTCAGTAATGGGATTTCTTCAAATATTCATTAATTTAAACTCACTGGTCGGTAACTAAAAATTAAATAAAAAAAGTCGAAATCCTATTTTCCAAATCCAGTTTGCAGTGGCTCTCGCAAATTGCGCCAAACGTTCAGTAATTGGATCGAGGCACCGGCCACAGTTAAAGCCCGCATTAATTGCAGGAACCAAGCCAAGATTCGGCCCGAATCACCGGTCGTGCGGCCACTGTAATTAAACTATGTACTAATTACACTTTATACAGATAAACTGTTTTTATTGGGCACTTGTTTTTCTTTTGTTGTGGTCAATTTAGTGTCAAGGCTGCTCGAGCCGACAGCAACTTGCTTTGAGTCGAGTTTTTCATCGACTTTTCAACCACGACCGTTTTTGAGTTACTATAGGCCGATAACTCAGTAGAGAGACTTGGCGTGAAAGGTTAATTTTGATTATAAAGAATAATACTGTGTATTTCCAAAATAGGTAGCTGCACCGAACAGTCCACTGTCAGCTTCATAAGCCTTTAGAACATTACTGACCCGTGTCAGTGAAGTTCTAAATACCGAATTTGTATACCTGCCACCCCTACACACATAGCTCTATACTAAATTATTACACTATTCCATAGTCGACTTTTGACATTTAAGAAACTATCGAAAAAATGTTATGAAAACTGATCAGCGGTCCAAACGTAATCTGCAAGAACTATTTTTTCTCAAGTAATTTCAAGTCAAACGCTATTAGAAATTACCGAGTGTGGGAAATTGCGCTACAGTGGCATACATAATCTTAACTATTTCATATCTTCTCAAAGTAAACCAAGCAAGCTATGCTATGTATTTGTATATATGTATTTTTGAGTAAAAACCAAATGAGGGAATCGTTTGCATGTCTAGTCCAATAATAATATCATATCATATCATCGCTTGGCATAATAGCGATGCGCTATTAAATAAATAAATCGCATATTTGTTACTTCAACGATATTTATAAAGTCCATCATCTACATATGTTGTCCTTTGTCACTTCAATACGGCTGAAAGAAATCATTGAACTTTGACTGAATTACAAAAGTCTTGTAGTCTATAACGTGAAGTAAATGATTATTTACGCTTCTTTTATCCTCTTTATAATATGACCTTTATTTTTTTGAAGTCGGGTAAAACCCATATGACCAAAGCCGCGGGGAAAATCTTGTTTCGGAATAAGCCGTCGAGACTGACATTTTCGTGGATTGAGGTCCCATACTTTACCCCTTTATTGTGCTATACATATGTATGAGTGGGTACTATGACATAAGATAGTCAGTTACATCATGGATGGCAACAGATGGCATGATTTATTCATAACATATACATAAACAAGGCAATTGACAGGCAATTGCAATTACCGCGAGATACATAGAACAACAGCCGCGCAATGACAACATGTTATATTGATATAATCATTACTGTTATATAAGATTTATGTTACTCTAGCTGATGCACGCAGTTCTTCCCGCATGTTTTTTTAATGGAAATAGTGAGCTTTTTATATTTAGGAGTATGTTTTATCAGCAGACAACAAGGCTCAGCCGTTTTGAATGTGAAGATGGGACAGACAAACACACATTTGCCTTTGTAAAAGTCTTTATCCTTTGCTGAGATTTTCATATTTGTATAATAAATATAAAAAATAAGTAAAAGTGAATGTTTACACATTTATAATACCGTATTAAAAGTAATAGTAAATATTATTAAGAAAATATTTAGACGCATTATTATCAGTTAAGTTTCCAAATCATTACAATAAAAAGCAAACAATTCGATGAAGCTATTTTTATTACATTTGTATAAAATTCAAAACAACATTATAATTAATGAAATACTGAAACAGAAACAATACCGCGGACCAAATCTATTGTTTTCGTTTAAAATATTTTGATACAATATTTGGCCTTTGGCTAACTAAATAAGGCCCATTATCCTTATTAGAAAGAACGTCCCTTATTAGAAAGATGTTGAATTATTCTATAGCTCTGTTATCCGAGGTTACAGGTCAATGAACTGGATAAGCCTGCCACGTGGAAAGTTTATGAATTGTAAAATTTTTGTCAATGGGAACAAACTTTTCGACCTTATGCTTAAATTTGTTCAACTAGAAATTAGAAACGGCCGTTCTTACTTCTTGGAATTATTTGACTTACTTATATGATAGTCTATCCTGTCGGACTCAAAACTTTGTGTCATATAAATATCGCTGGGATATTTAGGATACACGGATTTCAAACAAAACAAAATTTGTACGAAGGACTCAGAAATGTACTCATGTTTTTATTTTATTTTAAAAACGCGTGGTTTTGTGCTTTACTAGACATGTTAAAAAAATATTGCATTTCGTAATCATTTATCATAGAGGTAATTACTTCCAAGTAAAAGTGGGCGTGGCTATTGCCATATATCGGGCACTTTGACTAACTCCATTTTACCATCAAAACTGATCTAATTTAAACCCATATACTTCTAAATGCATATTCTACATGTCTTTATCTTAGCAGTCCAGTGGCTATCACAAATCACTTACATATATAATAAGTGATACTAAACACATAGGTACCGTAACATCAAAGCTTAGGGTGGAATCCATCCAGGCATATATTCCCACTGCAGTTCACTGCCTGCGAGGGGCATTAGCATTTCTTCAATCTTATGCTTTTATTTGAAAAAACATCACACACTTATATGTATTCGAGATGCATGCTTAAGTAGGAAGTTCTAGAGAACCCTTGCTAATTGAAATCGAAAAATATAAGTCCGTATTTTCCGTTTAGGGCCGCAGAAAGTACCATAGGTTAGAATCTCCGTGATTAATAACAAGTGGACTTTGGATGTTTTAGTAAGGCTTTACAGAGAGTCATAATTTTATCTAAAAATTGCTAAGCCGTATATAAAAAAAAACCTTTAAAAAATTTCGCTTTTAAATTAGTTCTTGTGACAAATGTAACAAGCAGGATTAATTTTCTTTTCAAATTGCTGATACTTTATATACCTAACGAAATAGCAATTAATTTGTAATTGTCCCTCTTTAGTAACGTAAAGTTTTAGTACAATGCTAAAGATCAAAACGAAAACTCTCTTAAAGGAAACCTATTGGCAGTAGTTCGATCTCAAACATTCATATTTACCTACAGTTGCAATATTACTAGATTTTTCCCAGAAACTGTTTATCGTCGTTCACATTGTATACGATTCTTATCATTTGTTTACATAGTACCTACTTACATATTTATCAAGTGGATGTAATGCATTTTGTTTTATCTCAATATATCGTAGTACGTGCTTGGCCGATACACCCCGAGGCTACGTAGACGAAGCTCGTTGCTTACACACGGATCTTACTTACTCCCAGATATCTGATCTTAGAGATCGGCGAACTTTGATTTTATAGTTTTATGCTTCAGGTTGAGGAATGAATAAATTTCAAAGCGCTTTTGTGAAGATTTTATAGTTGTGCTTTGAAGCAATGAGTTTTTGACTCGTATGCTGCCAGTAAAGTCTTCTTGGTTCTATTTTCACGGTATATCACAATACTGACAGTTGTTTAAGATGTGATTGATATATTTTTTTGGAGGAGTGCCCAGTTGCAAAAACGATTTTTTAAACAGATTTGATATCCAGCGGGATCTTGAAAGGAAAGGTCATGTATACAAAAAATATTTTCTTTGAAATCTAAAGATCCTGTAGCGCGTTTCTCTACAGAAGGTAACATCGGGTACCGAGAGTTTCACATTTAAAATGTACAGCAAAAATTGTTCCTACGACGCTCGCTAGATGCGCTGATCAGATTTTCATACAAAATTCGCTGCAGCCAGCCGGTTGTCAACAGTCAATAGTGGTACATAAACGCGCTACTGATCATGTTCCGTGATAGATTTCGTGTCGACTCCGAATTTATTGTCTTTCAGATGATTTTTTACAACCTCTATTGTAAGAGATACCTTTAAAACCTTTTATTACCGTTGCTTAGTCCAGTATCGCAAGAACAGCCACACATAAATAAGCAATGATCTTTGAAGGCTTATCCCTGTATACTTATATAGTTTCCCCCTTATTCCTCTTGTTATTTTTGTTCGAGATATTTTTACTTTGTTTGATCGTTTGGTATCAAAGCGGGTTTTGGTATAAGAAGCCTTGGCGTCCCCATTACGAGCGGCTTATGTTGTATGCGTAAGTATGCAGTATTGTGTTTCGATGTACAGTCGAGAGCAAACGTGTACCTGTTTATGGTTATTCTATGCATTTAAAAAATAAATGTTGTTTATTAAATACCCAAAAAAGCATTTTTTAAACATATTATAATTAAATAAAATTGGGTTACTATTAACTTCTAACTTTTTTAGGTACTAAGTAATGTATTAGTTTAAAAAAAAAAATAGATATTAAGCCCGACATATTTAGATACTTGGAGACATCTAGATTAATCTATACCATCATGATTATTTTACTCATCAGTCTTTATATATGTATAACTATAAACGTACTTTTATGTAAGTACAACCGAGTCACAAGTTCAAATAATATTTAAAATCGGACAGTGTCCTATGTGTATGATTGTACTCGTATATTTTAAAAGATTTTCATTTTTTTTTATGAAATCTTTCAGCCGCTTTAAAGGCCTAAAGATTAGGAGGCTTTGGTCATTTCATCCCACTTAAAACTTATCCCGCGGGATAAGTTGTCCACATTAATATTTTTATTATTTTTCTTTAGTCAACTCATCCCGCTTTAAAGAAAAGGTAAAAATGTACTGCATTATTTGAAATATGTGAACAAAAGTGTTGCTATAAATGTGGTTTTAAGTTTATTACAGTAGGAGATGAGGTTTAATAAATATTCTTTTTGTGTTATAAGCTGTATATTCAAAAATGTCTGATGAATATTATTACTCACTTATTTATTGATATAATTTATTTCCTTTCTTTTTAAATAAATAACTATCATTGGACTCACACACGGTCATTTGATTCCAAACTAAGCAGAGCTTGTACTATGGTAACCAAATGACTGATAAACATACTTATATACTTCTAAATACATACTTAAATAGATACATTGACATCCAGGCTCAGAACAAATACTCGTGCTCATCACACAAAGATTTGTCCCGGGTGGGATTCGAAAGGACTACTCCCGCTCTAAGAATTGCTCTTGTGTCGCGGGGACTATTGCATATGTTGGGACACTTATTAAGAAATAAAACGTCATTTGTTTTAAACTTGTTGACTAGACTTAGTAGTAGTACTTACTTCCGTAATCAATTCCGAATTTTAAGAAGTAGCTCTATTCAGAAGTAGCCAAAAGGGGCAGTGGCTATAATGAGTAATAGTCCATTAGCGAGTCGGTTGCCCCACTGAGAATAGCTCTAATGCGCGTGAACCACTTTTTTTCAAGTCTGTACAAATCGTTAAATATATCAGCGGGATGAGTTGTCCGATTCAAAAATTGTCCTAGGACAACTCATCCCGCGGGATGAGATCAAGCGGGATGAGTTGACCAAAGCCTCAAGATTAGGGTTTATTTACGTGAAAATGACATTCGGTGTTTTAAAATTCAAATTGTCTGTGTTTGAAATATTCTTGATTTGGTATTTTAAAATTGTTAGTGGCCTCCAAGCACTATTACAATTTCATCAAATATTTATGTAGGTCAAATACTGACATTTATTATTGTCTGGCTAGAAACTCCTGGCTACTCTTTTCAATCGCCAAACTGATTTTTCTTTGAATTACATAACACATTTTAGGTATACCCATATAGCTGGTGTGTAAAGGAATATCTAAATACATTGTCTTTTGTTTTGATCTTGTTAACAATAAAAGTTCAGGCGACTAAATATCAAGTTCTACAAAATAGAGCAAGATCCTCTTTCTCATACAATACCACTTTGTCTATCTAACTTAAGTTCAAGGTCAGACAATGCACGTGTAGGTACTACACACGTGTACAATATAGTATTACCTATTTATTTAACGTATGCTTAGTTGTTTACGGTTCTTCGGATGCAACAAGATAGATGGGCAAGTATCGTCACACAATAAATGCCTGAAGGTCGACGATGACGTCGAGAAAGGCTGAGAAAGTGTTGGCGTGACAATTTGGACACCTATCTGGAAGGTTGGCAGAAAATGGCTGAGGATAGAGTTACTCAAGCCAGAAGGTATTTGACTATAATGAACAACTGCTCTCTTAATTGAAAACAACCGTAACGCAATTCTTTACAGTCGGTACTGTCGAGTATCGAGGTTGACATTTAAAATGTACTGCCAAAATAGTTCCTATGGAGCCAAATAGAGGCGCTGATCAGATTTTCATGCAAAATTTATCGACAGCTAGCGGGTCGTCGGTAGTCGATAGTGATAGAGGATATCGATTATCTATCACTATCGACTGAAATAAAGTTTTAAAAATTATTGAGCACAGATACATCAAGTGGTATCCATCCAAAAATAACAGCGGCAAAGGCTGCCTAATCCTTGATATTTACTCCACAACTGTCTATAATTGAACAAGACACGTGTACTACACACGTGTGGTATTCAAAGACATTGAACATTAATAATTATGAACGGCACTATCATAGGCGGACAGAAACAAACAACGCTCATTAATTCACGAACGGACACCGGACAAGGTATTCTAGCAGGAAGTATTGTAACTCATACCTTAAGTTTCATTGTAGTTATATGGAAATTACACTGTATGTAAATGCTAAGGGGAAAATTATAGGTTTTTGTACTTATAACGTACGTATAACGTATAATATAATTTGCTTAAATGAAATTACTTTTTAGCATTTTTTTATTATAATGAATAGCTTCGTCCTACAATAATAAACACCATAATTGTTAAAAAGAACATATTTTTTGTCTAATTTCTTCCTTGGGCGTATCTGATGACGTCATTATGCCTGACAATGATAATCCATTGATAAACGGTTGAAAATATAATAAGCAATTTAACCAGGACAGACTGCCTAACCATCCTGTTTCTGGTGATAGGTTCAGTCTTATTTCTTATCCTCTATTGTTGCATAGTTTTTGCTTAGCTTTTAGCTCCCAAGAGCACATGTTTTTCTTTGACATGGGATAGTAAGTACTACTGTTCTAAAAAGGCTTTGCAAACAGATTATTAAACACTAGGCTGTATTTCACAGTCATAATATCACGGACAAATCCGTCAACCTAAAGGTATAGCTATAATAAGCCGCAAAGGGTGAAAGCAACTTACGCCACAGCGGAGCGGAACAAAATAATTGTTTCTTGGAACTATTTACATAATAACTGTTTCCGTTGACAATTAACTCCTACACAGAAACTCTTGCCACCTTTATTTACTTCGTATTTTTGCACGTGACAGTTATACTAGAAGAAATAATTAATACTTTGTAATTATTAGTTGACTTGACGGTCTTGTCTTAAGAAATAATTAAGATGAATTAATTCTAAACCTGCAAGAAATAAAATTATTCACATTTTTCTTCGCTATTCTTACTTACTAGAAATACCGCGTAAATACCTCTTTCATTTTTAAAATGCAACATACTGCATTCTTGCAAATATTATTTCCGCGTTATTGATGGATTCGATGTCTAGATATTACAGTGACATATAATTATGTGTCATATTCGATTGTACGGTTTGCCATACATTAAACATGCTTTATTCCTATCAACACAGGTAATGAATATAAATATAGCTAGCAGGAGTATCTAGGCTATACAGCTATCGTGCAATGATACTGTTTCTTGGTCATAAAGTAGTGATGTCCTACTTTAGAAATACATAAAATAAAAATGTACCTACAACAATTTTTCATTAAAATTTTGTCAAAAGAATAAACTTTAGACAATCTAGTAAAAACTGCTGCAAAGTTAAAAACAGTGCCTGAAGGCAGGCCAGATAATGAATAAAAGTTTTTTGAGGTCACCCAGTAAGGCAGTGCGATTACATGGTGCATGAATCACGCCAACCTGCATCGTGGGAACTTTATGAACGTTTACATTTAACTAATATTAGTATTCCGTGCTACGGTTTCGACGGGAGACCATAGCTTTAGGTCTGATAAATAACTGAACCGAGGCATTTTTTGGCGTCATATTCTATTCAGAATGTAGTTTTATGTTTTACGAAGTCACTTTTTATAAACTTTATGCTATTCGGAGGCTTGCTTTATTCAAATTATAGTCCTACTACTTTAGATTCATAACTGAAGACCCATAGACAATTGGCTGCATTAAAATCGTTTCAATTCTATTAAATGACTAAACAACAACTAATATCATTATCAAAACACATTATCTCGGAAGTAATAAAATAATCACTAAGCACATACACAAAACAGGCAAGAAGCATTAAATTTCAGCACTCCACTTACTTATTTATTCAACATAACACATCCAACTTATCATTTCTTACTTACGCCTAAACTTATCTAACTTAAGTCCCTAGAAAGTAACTCTAACTTGGAACAACTTAGCGAGGGAACTTAGCAATCTTTTCCGTACTGTTTACAGGAGAAAACTTCGGTTTACACCTTCATACCTAAGTTAGGAACTTTCGGTCCATTAATTGTTATATTATGGTGTGGGACCTAAGCAGAGGTGATGCACGTAAAAGCGTTCTCATGTATCAAAAGTTGCCTTGTCGTTGAAACTTGGTGTCAGGTGAAACTTGTTCCACACTTTTAAGGTACTCGGAATTTAAAATCGAATGTTTTAATGGGCTGGTTGCTGAGATATGTGGTCTTAAGTTTTATTCTTTTCTAAGAACAAGGTTTTACCGCTATTACAAAAAAATAAAACGTGGTGGGCTCAAGGTTCTCTGAGACCTTTGGCTAACAGTGGTACATTATAGGTTAATTTAAAAATATAACAATTTTTGTTTTCTTTTCAAGGTTAAAGAACATCTGGTTAACTTATATTTTAAGCTACGATAGAAAAAAAAAAACACTTTTATGCTAGCAAAAATACGATGACATAATTCTTTTTGAAAAAATTGTGTACAGTACGAAAATTTGTGCATTTTAATTCTGACCAGTTATTTATATAACACACACAATTAAACGCTTCTCTGGTTTTCATAATAGGCACGTATAAAGCAGCCGTCACGGGTGAACTGAATTCAAAATATACGGACACAATGTCACGGTTCATTAACCTTTTTCTACAGGCTGCAATTAAAGTGACCAGCAATAAAGTGACGATGCAATACCTATCGAATTTATTGAAGCGTGCTAAAAACCGTATGTGCAAATCAATTTCGAAATAAAGAAAATAATGTCTCGCATTCATTCCAAATTATACGGAAGAAATTTTGTAAAACGTGTGCTTCCTTTTGTTCGATAAAATATTAAAACATTTTAAATATAGAGGAGGAATGCGATTTATTTAAAGAAATAAATATGGCAGCATTTTTCGTGTATATGTAAAGAATTTATCCCCATTAAAAAACACTGTACACAGGCACACCATGATGAGATGTAAGTCAATTGGAAGAAATATAAAAATATTAAAGAATACCCATTACCCAACATGTATGACGAAACAGGAGTAACAATAATATGGATCTTCAATAACAATGAAATGAGCATAAAAACTAACGTGTGATTTCCAAGTGCATCGAATGTGTTCAGCCAACACTCAATTAAATCCATTCCATATAGCACCGACAAAGTAGGCAACACCTGATAGGTTTAGCTCGACCGTAACCACACCAGTTGACTCCATAATAGGTCCACAACTGCATGGCTCGTTAACCAGGCGACCGTGTAATGCAATCACCCGAAAGCTAATACCATTGAATTAATTAAAACTAGAACTAGCTAAAGTTGTGTTTAGTATTCCGATTGCAAAGGAATATCTTTGATAATTACGAAGGCGAGTCTTCGAAGTTTGTAAGGCGATATGGAGATGAAAGGGGATAGTTTGAAGGCTGGATAGATAGTTGTGAGCGACAAGAGAGAGTTGGGCAGGAGGTTCTTTAGAATATTAATAATAGCTGCATCGTCTGTTGCAGCCAATACTCAAAACAAAAGGGAATTTGTGTCTACTGTTAGATCTAATTAATATCTTTAAAATAATGATACTATACAGCCTTTCTGTATGAAATATTATTAGAGCAAACGCTCAGCTTGATTTTTTAGCAAAATAAAATGTATCACTGCTCCGGATTTTTTAAATATAGGTTTACAAAACGACTGACAATTTACAATGAGCACCTTAACTTTATCAAATAGTAAAATTTTCTTATATTTGTTTCCGTTTCTAGATGTTACTACATCTTTAAAGCACTCGAATAGCCAAAGCTATTTGGTACGTAACAGAATAGTGAAATGAATTGAAGGCTGCCTCACATACGCGTAGATAGCTCTGAATTAAGCCGGCTACACACGACCGGAACTCTAGACGGATTCGAGATCCGATTTCCAGATGCTCGCACTATAGATTTATAACGTGAGTCCACCGCACACATCCGTTCAGACTTCGTTTGCTTACCGTACGAATACGGTGCAGGGTTGAAATGGCCGTTACTTGCATATAACTGTCGTATAGCGTGTCTACCTCTGAATTTGTTACGGTTTTTGCTTTTACATGTCGAGGTTTTGCAGAATGTCGTGAATTCTACGAAGGAAATGTGTTACGTTGTGTTTGGTGGATATTTTAGTTACTTGTTATTTGATGAAATCGTAAATCAGTCTAGTTATGTTAATGTTTTGTCATAACAGAGTGGTTTTTCAAATAATATTTGCATTTTGATGCCTTCTGAAAAAGGGGCAAGCAAACCGACAGTACCACTCAATCAAACAATGTTAACAGAAAAATCGATGTCGAAAACACTTTTCATTTATATATTTTTTATTATTTACATACTTCAGATAATAACATAATTAAGTTTGATAAACAAAATTAATCTACTTAATTGTATCCTACGATAACACAAAAAGAAACCAACAATCTTTTAACGACTGCAAAACAAAAAAATTAAAAAAAGGGCTACAAGTACTTTCTAAACAGAAAAGAACAAAAGCACTTAACCGGCTACGTAATTAGAAGCAGCCAGTATCATGAGCTATTCAGTTGATTAAATCAGCGCATGTAAGACGGATCTGGCCGGTCATTATAGCTAATTCGCATAATTCCTCGCGGTCTAATCAACCAAGTGCTCTAGACTGTTGTGTTTATTACCCGCCTCCTTGATTATGTATCTCACTGTGTAGACCAGCGGTTATTTTCAATTTTGTTTCAAGATGTTTTTTTTTGTAAGAGTGGCTGCTTTTTGAAACACTTCTTAAAGTAGTAACTCCCCTTTTTAGACTGGTGCTAGTTTTAGTCGCTACTCTTATTAGGAAAAACACATGATTTTGATATCAATTAGGTAATCGCAGTGCAGCTTTTTGCATTTTTAGAACCATCCTTAATGCCTTCACTGGCGATGTTAGCTACTTTACTATGAAACTGCATTATTACCTAAAATAGAGTCATGATGACAAATGAACTTTGCTTATAAATATTATTGAAAAGTGTCTTCTTAGGGCGCAGTATTTTTTAGCTACATAAAATATTGCAATACAAACAGAACTTAAATGCGAATATGATTATAACATAACTTGTCAACAGTCCTGCCACAATTCAATTTACCATTGAAAAGCTTCAAAAACACATAACCGCAGTATTTACTATAAAACAAAAAAAAAAACACTGTGCAACAGACTCGTTATGAGATTCAATTTAGCCAGTCTTCCACAAAAATGTGAGAGCTAGTACTGAGAAATGACAATTACTACGGCTGTGTCAAGCGAGGCTTTGAAAAAGTTCTTTTTTTTTAAAAGCCAACTCCTACATTAAGAATTACTCTTGTGTCGCGGGAACTTTTAAACACATACACAAAGCACAACTAGACCCGAAACAATTATTTGAGGATCGCACAAATAATTGCTCCGTTTGGGAATCGAACCCACGACCTCCCGACGCAATGTTATTGGCACATAGCTTCGCTTCCTCGCACATCTCTACTGAAAACGCACCCTATGCCGTCGATTTTTATGTAAATTTTATTAGACTTGTGGTTTAGTAGCAAAATTAGATTGCAAAGGGTTACGCCCCAGTAACATTGAGAATATACGTACTTTGAGTTCATTAGAATTGCCCAATATTGTCTAAAAGGGTTTACCTTTTTTCTCAAAGAAAATTAGCTACGGTTGAGCTTGCATGTGATTGAATTTTATGGAATACGAGGTTAATTAACTCGAGTAGGTACTTGAGGTTTTATTCGATTAGTTGCTTTAGGTTCTGAACACGTGTAACTTGCAAAAAGTGTATTATTTTGCCAGATATTAACCTTCTTATTTAACATAATAATAATTTGTGTAACTACGTAATCCAGGACAGATATGTAACCCAGTAACATAATAATAGTACTATTTATTTATTTCATGAATCGTATGGATCATCTAGTGTCAAAGAATGTTAAAGCTGCCCGAAGGTCTTCAACAAGACTAAACGTTAGCTTAATAGCCAACTGCTGGGACCGACTTTTATTGCTTCCTCCAAAGCCTAGAAGTACTCAGCTCACATACTCCTATTCGGACGTCTATTTAGGTATGTACTTAGGCATTCTAATGACATGAGACAAATACTAGGATAGCTTACAAATTCGGATTAATTCTGGATTTACTAAATGTTTTTACATGGCTTAACGCATACAATTGTTGACCTATTTATTTAAATGTGCTCAACAAATATCATAATACGTATCATAAAAGCAATATGCCTTGTAAATTACAATATTACACGTAATTACAACGCGTGTTATACCAATAATGGCCGAAAGCAGGAAAAAATGTTTGTTAGGCCTCTAATAAAAACGGGCTTATCAAACAATTGAAGAATAAAAAACATGTAATTCCCTTAATTGGTCATTATTATATTAAAACCGTTATTAATTTGATTATTTAAGTGTTAATTTCAGACTAAAAAAAATTGTTACTCTTGTTGCTTTGCTGATACTCAAACCAAAATTAAAAATGCGAAAGTTCGTCGTCTGTGGGCGACAATTTTACTGAAAAATCCCTAAATAAATTTCAAAGAAATTTTACATAAGAAGGTTAAAGACATAATATTGGCTATTTTTTTTTATATTTAGCAAACGAAGTCGTGGAAACAGCACAAAGGGTTGATTTCGCGCTATAATCGATAATCGACAAACTGGTAACTATTGTCTAATATTGTATGAAAAATTTACCAACGCCCCTAGCGTGTAGCGTAAGAACTATTTTTTGCGGATATTTTAAAATAAATTCATACTCTCAATACTCACTAGTACCGAGTGTAGGAAATCGCGCTACAGGTCATTTGTAAGTTCTATGCGAATGGAATCGCATACAAATTCCAGTTAATTATAACAATTTGCTGTCCAACTGCCCGTTTGTACGTAACAATAATTATTATTAAAGTTATGGACTCCATTGTGGACTCGCCGACGCGGCCTGTTATATTAATTTTAAGTAGCAACCGTTGTTATATTTGCAAGCTAAATATTACCTTCGCAATTGTTCCTGTGAGTTATTACTGTGTAAATACAGCTTAATGTGCGACTAAATTTGAACGAAATACGAGTGCTTTAGACGTTACTGTTTCTGTTTTACTCCGGGTGATTGTGTTTGAAATGGTTTAGTTTGTTTAAATGAGTGAGAACTAATGATTTTTTTATTTGTCATATTTTTCTAAGATATCAAATTTAAAATACCTTAACCATATCACAGGAACCAGGAATACTGGAAACCCGAAATACTATTTCATCAGAAATTGAAATCCCATTTGTTCTTTCTTTACCCGGAATCGAACTTTTCTCGTGTAGGCTTAAGACTTGCAACCAAAAAATTCTTACGGTCACCTAAAAGGGGTTGCAAAATATTTCTAAGAAAAACTAGCTATCGGCTTAAAAATAATCAAGCTGTTCTATAATTAAAAAAAAATAACTTAAAAATCTGCTTTTTCATTAAATAGGAACCATAATTCATTTCAATGTAGGTCAGGATGTCATTGTTCTCGTATTTAGCTTAAAATAAAAATCATCACGTCTAGCAACTGTTGATATTTATTTATTGTAACTCAAAAGTGAATAAACTAATCTTCAGTAAATACATATATTGACGATAAACGTAACTTTGTGAACTATAACAGCCATAAAACATGGACCGGTCAATACCTCAGTAAACAAAACTAAAATGAACCTCCTTTGTTCTTAGGTGACTGACCATCGAATGACAGACAGCTCATAATGGAATTCCGAATTCAAATGCAAAGCCAAATGGCAGTTGTGGCCAGTACTCAGAATAAGTTTGATGTAAGTACTACAAAATTAGGAACATTTCGGCAAATCAAATTTTGTCACTAGTCTTAGTTGCAATGCCAGTTGCTACTGATATATATTATAGAGCCAGGTTAGTTTTTCGCTTGAAAAAAATATAAGGGGATAAATGTACGACAGTTAAGTGTCTACTAAAGCAGCCTATAGTTTAGTTTTTGTCGTATCAGTATTGAAAAAAATTCTTCAAAAGGAATCGTTTTGCACATAATATATGAGCTTTTCGCGCGCCGATTCTGTGGTTTCTCGACTGTTATCATAGCTACAGTTTGATGTGGGCGTGACGTTATGTATAGTTGATAGGAAATATTAAGTATTTATGTATTACAAGCGTATACTGTGAATAAATATTATGAAATGTAAAACCTCACTAATCATTGGTATTCCATGCCCATTTCTCTCTCACAAATAAAGCTATTTACGCATCTGCATCTCCCCTTGAGGCAAAACATCCTTCATTATACATTCACGGTGTGCACTAGACCTAATTAGCTGACGTCATCGGTAAGGCCGATCGCAAACCAAGTTAAGAGAACTACTGCAACAGATTGAAGGGAACGTCAAACGTTCGGTTAAACTTGCTATCTACGAAGTTGTAAGATACGGGGTTACTTTGAAAGTAGGTTAGCGTTTTACAGCAGTGTACGGGTTAAAAGATTCTTAGTGATTTTGCAATTAGTTCGTGGAGTAATAATTATATAAGTAAAATTAAATGTTATAGGGTCAGTGGCAAATGCGGTCGCCTCATCAGTTCTAATGTGTCGGATAGACGTGGTTCGTTTCCCATGAAATAGTTATTTGTGCAACTCACAAGCTTTAGTTGTACTTTGCGTTCGTTGCTTGTATCTTTGTAGGAAGTTCCCGCCACACAAATGTAATTCTTAGTGCAGTAGGTGCTTTTAAAGAATCAGTTGAAAAGAATACCAATATTTATTACACTAATTTACTTACAGTAATATAATTACAGGTTATAACCAAACGCAATATTCATCATTATACATATTTCATCACATCTCATCACAAAATTAATTAAACCAAACAGATCCATACTTTACAGCTAATAACGGGAACGGTATCACAACAAATCTGCAATCGGGGCCATATTTCACGGCTTAATTTCTATTGCTCGGCCCCATTGATTTTATAAATTCGTTCTGCCCCACTGAGAATTTAATGAAAAACGTGCGTAGAAAGTTTCAGCTCCATTACTTGGTTTGGTTATTAATGACGAGGGGCCGTGTTCTCTCACCTACTGCTTTGATAGATCGACTCGTGAGACTGGTCGAATGCAAACAAAGGAATCTTAGAATAAACTGGCTTTTAAAAACCACCTATATGAATTTATTTGAAAAGACACATTCAAAGACACATTTATTATGACTTTACTAAGTAACATTTTAAAAAGCAAAAGCATGATGAAGGAAAGAAAAGCAAGCCTCAAGCATTCTCCTACTACGTCATAGCATTGTTGCTATGACAAGCCTACATCCACGAGGAAAAGTAACTGTTATGATATGTATGGCCCATGGTAATAGTTGCGCCTCGAAAGTGAATATTTTTTTTACCCATTACTATCCCACTGCAAGGCAAGGGTCTCCTCTCAAACGAGAGAGAGGGGTTAGGCCTTGAGTCCACCACGC
Organism: Anticarsia gemmatalis; assembly: GCF_050436995.1. Lineage (NCBI taxonomy): Eukaryota > Metazoa > Arthropoda > Insecta > Lepidoptera > Erebidae > Anticarsia > Anticarsia gemmatalis. The sequence continues at coordinate 9,833,767 of NC_134759.1, forward strand.
TGGCCAAGTGCGGGTTGGGGACTTTGCATGCCCTCAATAAATAAACAAATTTTTAGGCATGCAAGGTTTCCTCACGATGTTTTCCTTTACTATTAGAGCAAGTGATAATTATTTCAAATACACCCATAACTTCGAAAAGCCATTGGTGTGTTGCCTCTGATTCGAACCAGCGACCACTTGCGTGGGGGATGCCAACTTGCTTGAGAAAAAATAAGCCTCGGGCAAAAGATAATAGATAATTACATAATTATACTTCAAATATAGCTGTTAATTAATAAAATGCATAAGTTATATGAATAATTATTACAATATATTGCAAATGTTATAAAAATTAAAAGGTTTCTCCTTTATATAGTTACAAGAAAACCCAAAACTAATAAAACCCTTTTCACCGTTTGATGTGTCAAAAACAATTATTTTACGCAAAACAATTTGCAGTCGTTTTATTAAAATTGAAATAAAATATTTTGTTTCAAGAACAAGCAATGTTGCCAGAGTCAATATTTTAATAGAAATAATTTTCGTTCGTTTATTAATATAGTTTTACTTTTTATTTCATTGTGATATAATATTTTCTAAGACAAATTATTTTTTGTAGCTGGTAAAATATATTACTTTAAATTTCTACTGTTTTAATATTAAAAAGGTTTGGATTTAAACAAAGCCGTACTACGTCAAAATAGATGTAAATAAATTATTCTTGTCACCTCATTTTTTGTTCTAAACTAGATGTTTTTTCTCTTTAATAATGCACAAAGCAATTTGTAGAGTTCATATAATTTTAAAACTTGATTTGTAGTATAATTTAATTTGATGGCTGTCGCATTTATTTATGTTTTTTTAAATGTTAATCAATTAATTTGACAATGCTTACTTTACCTAGTACTGTCCCACTGCTCATTTAAAGATATTCTCCAACCAGGGGTTCCATAAAATAAAAAAATAGGATCTAGTCATGTTCGCGTAACTTAAGAATTTCTTAAAGATTCGGTTCAATAAACTTACAGTGAAGCAAGCTTTTCTTATGATATTTTTCTTTTCTGTCATAGCTACTATAACTGTCTTGTAAAAGTACTTCATAGTATTTCGATCAAAGTCTAAAAATATCGGGACTTACCACAAGTAGGCCATTCATTTTATTACATAGAGTTTCAGTACATATCTACAGATTATTATCATTTTTAAATATTTACTATACGTTAACAGCACATTTTTAATTAAAATCATCAAAACACTATATTCTAGTACCATCATAAACTATTGAACGTTCAAAGAAAAGCGGCTACCACTTGGCTTTGTTCGCAGCTAGGTTACTCGATCGATAACCTAGTGATTGATGAAATACGAATTATCAATGAGCACCCCACCACTTATAAATGGTTCTCGAAATTGCTTTTGAAATAACCATCATTATCGCCACACTATTATTTGAATGAAGTATAAAACAGCTGGTTCTAATAATTGTTTTTGTCAGGAAATATTTGAATAATTACTGTTTTGGTTATAGCTTTATAAATGGGTAGTTGAAATACTTAATTATTATAGTAGGTGATTGTCTGAAAAAGAAACATACATCAGGTGTCCTTATTTTTTTCAGGCACCATTTTCGACTATCGAGACCATTGTAACGCCTTCGATTCGAGGATTTCATATGGCTTGTAAGAATAGACCTTTTAGAATACACTGATCAATTTTCTATAGGCAATGGTTGATAGCTATTTGATAGCCTGTTGAATCGACTTGATATTATTTTGTTATTGCCCTTATTGAAACCGGCTGTACAGCGTTCAACGAACTTGAGAATTTAAATCCTTGAAATAAAACCATAAATAATTTCACCACCCATTTCAAGATTACATAATCTTTTTCATGACGCAAAACGTTCAGAACCAATTGGTATGCGAGTAGTATTTTACAGAGAACTATTTTTACCGTGATAGAAGGCATAAAACTGCTTAGTAATAGAGAAAAAGGCGAAAGGAAAGAATGATGAAACAGATATAAAATGCCAAGCGAAGTTATTGAGAGCCTCAGGCGAACTAAGATTAACCTCAATGTTAGTACCTACATACGTGTATTTTTGTGAAATCATGATATTCTTAGACTAGGTGTGTATGTGAGTATTGAAATAAGGTAACCCGTGAAACACACCTAAGTCGGTAGCGGAATCATTTTTACGAGACGCGTTGTTCATAGTCTTTATATACCACGCGGGTGCTGTCTTGCAGTCGGGTGCAAGTATAGTGTGTTTTAGCCTAACGAACTCCGAAACCGTGAGGTTGCTGTAGTGGTCCATGTAGCCGCTGCACGTCACTCGACCCGCATCCGTCTCGTAACCGTTTTGTGTGTGGTTATACATACAATTTCTTCGACTACAGCCACGGTACTTCTAATCCGACCCGCAACCGCGTTGTGTGAAAACAATAAACATATCAACTTCCTTCATATTCCATCTCTACCTAGAACGCGTACAACTAAACAGAAACTTGCATCGAGAGACCTCAAGAGAATCCAAGAAACAAACAAACAGATAAACTAAATTATAATTCGTCGAGTTATCAAAAGTTCTTATTATTTATAACGGTGTGTGTCATGAACTCGGTGCACCTTAAGTTGGTCTTCCCACTTTTGCGTTCGAGTGTACCGCTGAGGGAACTTTGTTTGTTCCTTTGTTCCAAGTTAAGAACTATAGAATCCACTTGGAGTTCTTCGACTGGTGGTAGTTGTTTGAACATTATTATGATGTCGTTTTCGGTGTAAAATGAGGGCACTAGAATTATTGATTGGTTGTTCATTCGCTTTTACAGTGCTGACTGCTGTCATTTTTGTAAAACAAAACTCGCGCCGCTACGTTTGCATGTGTTTGACTACAAAACTGCTGCACTGATAACGTTGTGGTTTATTAATTTAATACACATCGTGATTGGTGAAAAATGACTATTAAGTTCAGTGTTTGGGTTAGATAGTATAGGTTTGGTCCGGGTCTTTTTACACTTAAAGTGATAAAAAATACATTTTACTTTGGTTTATGTCCTTTTTCAATAACGACATACATTAAAGGAATTACTTTTAAGTATCAAACCCTCTGCTCCCATATAAATAAATATATTTCTGGTAAAACATCAAGAGAATCTTAACTCCGAATAGCAACAGTCAAACAATTTTCTTTAAGTTTCAACCTTTGATAATAAATCTTTGGTATAACGAAAATATTTGTATTTCCCTACTAAATACGGCATCATTAGGTTTGAAAGCTGCGGTACCGTGTGGGCGTCGTAAACTACAATCTACCCACATACATGACGACGCCTACAGACCTTTTAATTTTATCTACATTGAAATATGAAATACTCGGTGTTGTTTGATACTTTGTTTGAAAAGACTGCTACTCGTAGGTAGAAGTGAAAAGAACAATGTAAGGTTCTTTGTATTATTACTTTTTAAATCTGTGAGATGATTACCTACTTTCATCGACTATCGCCAACGGTAAAGAAATTTTATTAACGCCTCTAGTGTTTTCCGAAAGAACTATTATTTGAGTTGTTCAAACGTAAATGCTCGCTACTCGATAGCACTGAGTGAAGGTAATAGCTCTACTAAATCTAGACTAATAGAAGACTATAAAAAACTAGCTATCTTTAATATACGAAATTTTTTGTGAAAAATTTATCAGCGCTTCTAGCGGGAGCCGTAAGAACTATTTTTATAGTAAATTTTCAATGCCAAATTCTCGATGCTCTAACACTACTCTGTACGGCTAGTATTCTCGACTAAAGATCAGTAATAATGTTCATGACATTTATTGATTACACGAAAATATTGAATGTTACTCAATTTTAATAAGAGTTGACGATACCCCAAACTGATTTGATTACTGAAAACCGTTCCAATCAAATATTCTGTTAGCGGCTACAATTTGCTTTTATAATATTTACTACACAAGTTTATGATTAAAATACATGAAATTTTGTATTCATGAAATAACTGCTTTAATATTTATTATTACAAATCGTAGACGTACTTAGTTTTGTTTATGACATCTATTTTATGTTATAGGCACTCTGAAGATTAAAAAGTTTCAAGTAAGATTCTTTATACTTTTAGTTATAAAGTTCATTTTTGTAATACGGTGCCCATATTTTATCACAAAAATATTACAAATTTTACTATATCATGCACAACTAGGCATTTTTAGTACTTTACATAGCATTTTTATTCTGAAACGGTAGTGTTGAGGCCTTGAGAGCTATTTTCATATGTATTATTAATGTCAATCACTCGATTCTGGATAGTAGAAAATCGTATATTTTAGAAAATCGCGCTATCGATTAAGTCATTTGAGATTATAAGAATGATTATAGGAACATCCACACTCCAAGCATTAGTATCGTTGGAGTGAGAACTTAGCTTGTCGATAACATGGCTCGGCTTTACTCAGATACCAAAATAAATCCCATGTTAGTTGCTATGCACAGTTTGACTTTGTTAACTAGTTTTGTACGACTGCAGTTTATAAGCGAAGTTGTAATAGCACCATTATTACGAAAACGAAGAAAAAAAAATCTCTGAGAGTTAATTATATTATGATTAGTATTTACGAAACCTGCATGACTAATCTGCTTTCGCAAAAATTCTACCCGGACCGACCGTCAAAAATGTGGAATTTATTCCAAATCTTGAAGAAATATTCCTCACGTTTTTGATCTATCGGGTTTTGATATACGCATTCGCACCGTTCCCCGTGGGGAAGTCGTAAAACATATCCGATACACTTATGCACATAGTGTTGTTTAGTAAAAGCCTTTCCATGTTAGTGAATTAGTCACGTCCGTGCGGTTTCAGTTTTTGCCTTATCCTATGATTTATCCCCCGATTTGTTACAACAAAATGAGAGATTGTACTGTTTGGTATTCATGTTGTGCGCTCATTGAAACGTAGTGCAGTGGAGATTTTTGTTTAATTGGATATCGTTTGTTATGGGACATTGTAATCTTCGCTTTGAATGCTTTTGCTGAGTTAGTAATTGGTTTTGTTTTGAACGGATTTGAAATTGAAAATATGTTGCTTTTATGCACTTGACTAAACAATTGTAAAAGTTTGTATGTCATGTTTTCGTGCATTCGTTTAACGAATAAGTTAGTAGCAATGCAGAGTTCTGTCTCTGTAGTACAGTAAATATGTATGAGAGTCCAACTGCCTAATTCAACTTTTTGTCGAAAGTCTCTATTGTCATATATCACATTATGGTATGTCAAAACTACTGAAAACGTCTAAATTGGTATTGAGATATTAAGACGTGAAAAAACAAACGTAGTCAGGACCTTTTGTCAAAAATATTTCGAGTAGCTGTGAAAAGTAGCTACTATTAAACAATATGAAGATTTTATGTAACGCGCAATAAAGAAAAATAAACGTGACAAGACGCGACCGAGCAAATACAGGACGAATGTTTTCGCAAAGAACTCTAGGGTCCTATGTGGCACAATCAGCCGTTTGCATTATGCATGAAACCATCCCGCGGCGACAGATGCCGTGGAAACTTCTAGAAGTGATATTAATATTTGTTTGTCAGGTGCTTTAGTTGAGCTGTTGCGCTTTTATTTAAGCCGTTCAGCTCTAGATTACTGACTATCTATTTGTTTTTGTAAAAGAATGTTCTCAGGAATAATAAACAGTGAGCATTTTAGTTTATCATATTTAACTATGTTAGTTTCGCGTCTCGGAAAGTTTGCATTAACTATGATTTTCAGTCATTGCTTGAGCGAAATTTAGAAGTGGTCATTACTACGCTTTTTAAATAATCTTTTATCATATCGGTGTCAGGTTCTACCGAAGATAAAGTTACTATAGTTACTTGCTAAGTAAGTATGAACGTCATTATAAGGTAAATACCGAGACCGTATCTACAGTTTATTACATTAAAATTTGTAGATATGTAATTGTATTATGCATGAAACCATTCCGCGGCGACAGATGCCGTGGAAACTTCTAGAAGTGATATTAATATTTGTTTGTCAGGTGCTTTAGTTGAGCTGTTGCGCTTTTATTTAAGCCGTTCAGCTCTAGATTACTGACTATCTATTTGTTTTTGTAAAATAATGTTCTGAGGAAACCTTTTGGATCCGTTTTACATTTTAGTTTTTCATATATAAATTTAACATTGTTTGATTCGCGTTTCGGAAAGGTTGCCCTAACTATGATTTTAAGTTAGTTGAACGTAATTTAGAAGTGGTAATTACAACATTATTCTTCTTATCATAACGGAATCAAGTTCTATCGAAGGCAATGTAAAGTAGCTTACTTGGTAAATGTACCTATGTACGTTTACAAAAATAAAAAATACTTAAACCGCATGCACCGTGCATTTCATTAAAATTTATAACTTAGTAATTGCACTGTTATATAATTGCAAAATCCTTTTTTCTTCACATATTCTTTGTACATTTTTATTTCGATACTATACGAATTTGCTCAAACTATATCAATTTGCTAAAAGCTCAACTGTCAAACTTCTTGATACTTTAAAAATACACCCGCAAAATATCAAAGACATAAATCCAGCTAAACTGAAGGGTATAAAATTGTCAGTACCCTGTCGAACGCCATAGATAGTGGGGGACATTGAACACGTCAACCAATCAATTGATGAACAAGCAAATGCTTTTAGTTTCTTACTATACACATTCAATTTTTCAAACCCCCTATATTTTGGACAGGGTGTAAACGCCGTATCTTACGTATAGTATTGAATATATTTTCGAATATAAAATAAAATAGAAATAATTTCTTAACAGTTGTATATAGTTTAGTGCCTAAAGCAATACTAACATAGACACATTGATAAATACACATAAATAATTTATAAATTAATAATGTAAGAGTCTGTCGATCTATAAGTCCTTAATGACTAGACGTTTGTTTTTAAATACCAATCTCTAACCAGCTGATGCACGGTCCGACTTTTTGAACGCCAGCAAAGCCGCGCGGCTTAATTAGAAGAGCTATTCTGTATTATAAAAAAAAATATTTGATAAGTAAATAGTACGCTAAAAAACAAGTAAAATAAAATTATTTATCGTTTTTAACTCAATTTATTGTAAACAAACTTGATGCTATCGACAACAAACATATTCATTTAATAAAATAAAATTCTTGAAAATGTTAAAATTCTTTCTTTGTTGTAGTATTTCGAGGAATCTTATCATTTTAAACTTTGGTTCGTGAGGCAATAACTCAGTCTTATTCATTTCGGTCAAAAAAAGAAAGCATACATTTTAAATTCATAATTTACTAGATTCATATCGAATAGACTGATATACGCTAGTTCACTACAGAGGCCATATTATGATATTCTAAAGCGATGTAATTTACCGCACAATTACATTTCCACGGTATTAGCTTTTCGTGCAAAACTGCAAAAATTAAAAATTCTAAGTACGGCTGTATAACAAAGCACTTTGCAGCTATCAATAACACTTATTTGTATAATTATCGCCATGTCTGTCTTATCTATGCTTATTTAATCAGCCTAGACTTTCATCCAACTATGTTGGAGTCAATGTTTTTAAACTCTCGCGACTAGTACACATAATATTATAATGCAACGGGTCTTATACGCAAATAAGGTATCCTAACCTTTAAATTTTCAATCGCGTATAAGACCCGTTGCATTATAATATTATATGTTGGAGTCGGTTTCCAGTCTCAGCGAATGCAGCTGAATATCAATATTTTACATGGAGCGATTGACTATCCGACCTCCAGAACCTAGTTACCTGGGTTATAACACGATATTTGTCAGTTTTATACGCGGTCATGATTTTTAACTGAGCAGAGCACGTACTATAGTATCTGACAAGTGACCAATATACTTTTAAATACTAACATGTCATACATATTTAGGCAAAGCTACATCCAGACTCAGAATAGATTATTTTTACTACGTCGAGGTAGCCATATTAACGCGTCAAATGTGCAGTCTATAATCAATAGAGCCTTTTTAGTTCAAACATTTGCTAAAATAAGTCAATTATTTGTTCTATCATTCAATTTACAAAGAAAACCAGCCAACAGAATTACTCGAGAGGTTGTTGACCTCTCGTCGCAATACAAGCTCACTACGTCGAACTTTAATACGTTTACACTTTAATGGTTTAACTTCATTCTTGTTTCATTGCTATCTTCTATAACTGCGAATAGTCATTTATTTTGGATGATATTGACTTTACGTATCTATAAGCTATTTCGCCCGGACTTAAAAAAATATTAATAATAAAGAATTACAAAACAAAATTCACGATAACTCATCGGTAACAGCATTAGACTAGGAATCAAAAGGCTGTGAGTTCGGATCCCGCTTATTACGATAAGTAAACGTAACCTTCCACAAACTTTAAAGTTTACGAGGACTTACGTATTTCTAGTACAGAATTTTAATTATATTTTTTTTATTTACATATTAAATGTCATTTAAAAATACGGGTAAGGATGTACGACACAAACCCGGTTAACATTAAGATAAAATAAGGGTTACCGGGTTTGCGTTAACCGTATATCTATAAGAACCCGAAAAAAACTTTCTCGAACTAAAATCAAACGTAGAACTTCCTTACCAGTTGATACATCAATCAAATATTTTTATAACGACACACAAAAGGTTCAGTTTAGTTGATAGTCAATAAAGTAGTAGTTTGGTTTTGCACACGTTATCTCTCATGTTAAGCGTAAACTAACAGCACAAACGGAAGCACGAGTGATTGAAGCCCGTTCATGTCTGAATTAATTCAATACAAAACCTTTTTTGTATTTCTTTTTTATATTTGTAAAGCATTCTGACGGTCTTCTTCGAATATATTGAAGTGAAATGAAGATTTTATTCATACATTTCGTGGAACGTATCATTACTTTTGACCTATTTTCGGGACATAATAAAATGTATAAACTTTTCAATTGCATCTGCGCTTTAAAAAGTACCGAGAATTTGAATTCATTACTTCCAGCCAAAATTCGAAATTCTTCCAATAATGAATTCATGCACACCTTAATATCTTTCTTTTTTATTTACTCAAAAATTAACTTCAAATAAATCGAATTAAACTTTACATTGCACAATATAAGATACTTTTTTTTATATCAGCTTTTAAAATCCGTTATTCCATGTTCAAACTATTTATAATGCTATAGTCAAATATCTTTTTAATTTAGCTAATGAACTTCGCTGGAACTGGCACATAATTATTCAAAGACAACAATGCAGACAACAGAATCTCTATTTTCAAAATTAGAATTATACGGAGAATAAAAATGGAATTCTCCTTTAGCAATGTTGAGTGGACAGTTAGATATGCTATTTTCTAAGGAACTGAAATGCTTTAAGCCAGAAATAGTTTTAAAAAGATTGGACGACATATGAAGAGCGTCCTTATTCAAAAAATATGCTTCGGCTTGAAGTTGTGTAAAAGTAAGGTCAATTTCAACATGCTCGATAAAAAAATTAAATGTATTTCTACGGTATAATTATTATGACGTGACGTCACCTAACTTATTTAAATAGTAATTTATCACTACATACTTAAACGTTCAAATGAATTACTAATAAAAAGCTGCTTTTCATTGCTGAATATTGAACTTTTACATCTATTTGTCAAAACTGGCAAAATCATTCCTCTAGTAAAGTAGTTTCTTTTTCCGATTTACTTGAAATAGGCGTTATTTTTTTTTAAATTCAGTTCCATATTTCTCTATTTAATTCTTTTATAACCAGCCAGAAAAGAGCCATTTGTAAAGAAAAGAAAAAAATATTCCGAAATCAACACAAACAATCTAAACACATCAAAACAAAAGCAAGCACGGTCCACATTAGATGGGTAATTAATAGAGGACATTGATTGATGACGGCGATGACGCGAATTCATCAGAGGATCGAATTACGTGCCTATTTCAATACCGGGCCTTTCGCGATTGATGGAATTTTCACTGCACTTTAAACTGGTCGAGATTAATGTTCTCATTTTGACATTATGGTTGGTTTCTAAAACTTTGTATCTCTCTGCTTCTATTAAGAGGCAACTCCCGAACTAAGAACTGCTCTTGTGTAGCGGGAACTTTTATAAATATACCTACAAACAACGGACATAAATAACAACCAGACCCGAAACAACTATTTGGGGAGGCCTGATTTGTTGCATATAATATGTATTTTAAATATTCTTTGTCTATTAAAAAAAGTACTTTTACCATTAATTCAATCAAATAAGTCCTAATTTATTAAATGTGTCGATCATTTTTAATCTGAAAAAAATTGTAAATAATGATAAGTAATAAAAAGTCTAAATAATGATAAATTACAGAAAAGACTACTGCTAAAATTAAAACAAGGTTGCGTCTTAGAACTAGCTTTAAAATATAACTAGAAATAGCGTATTGTCTCCTATAACAAGTACATTATACGCAAAACTAGGACAAAGCAAGTCACGTACTCTCAATAAACATTTCTTAACGACTTTACGAGCTCTCTTAATGTCCACCACTGAACTAAGTGCCCACTAGAAACCTAACTTTAGTTAAACTAAAGGCATAGTGAAATTATTTCTAGCTATTTTCATAGAATATGTCAAGTCACCTTACATAATTACTAAAGTAAATCTTTACAAAGTGTATATCTCTCACTGTTTTTTAGCTAAATTTTTGAATCAATGTTGATAGAGAGAGTGTTAAAAATCCTCTCCCCTCATGAACTGGCCCAAGTTAAAACATTTGATGAATCTTTAGGTGTGAGTGGAGCAGCGTATGTCTATAGGTGAAGTAACAGTTATATCCAAGTAATTTCTAGCCCTCGGTTTCTGAGGTACATTTAGCGATAGTTTATCCATTCAATAGCGTGTAAGCTCATTTAACGCAACACTTTGAATACATAAAATACAAAATGTGCTTCAGAAACAGGGGGTAAAAGAGTTATTTCTAACAGGATATACTATAATAGATACGTTGGAAGGATATTTTTTACCTTACAGCTATGTAATGGGAGGATGCATGTTTTATGCAGCTCCATGTTAAGGTCCTCAACCCAAAAAAAAGAATGCGGATATTTGTATAAGTACTAAAATTTCTAGCAAGAACGTATTCAAAGATTTTTTCAAATTTGATCCTGTGTGCATACAAAGGGACCTCGTACAGACGTCCATGCCAGGTTTAGGTGCGCCACACACTAAGAGCAAAAAGTAAACGCAACAGGTGCTCAAAGGTTTTAGTTTTTTAGGCGCCCCGCAAACGGAATCTTTCTTTTTGCGGTCCGTGTGTGGATAGAATTACTTTTTTTAATTCAGTCCAGACGAAAACTTTTGAAGCACGAAAATATTTTTATTTATACAACCGCATTAAAAAAATACATATTATTATGTAAAAATATAAACAACTTCACTTTGTTTATAAAACTCCAGCACTTAGCTTCCTTGCTGATGTGTCGCGGCGGCTTTTACAAACATACAAACCACGGACACAAAGTACAACCAAACCCGAAACAACTATTTGTGGGCCGCACAAATAATTGCTCAGTTTGGGTATCGAACCCACGACCTCCTTACGCAATAGTAATAGCGTGGCGACCTCTTTAACTACTGCGCCACAGAGGTCGTCGTATTTTAAACCTAAATTTCGTTAACAAGCGTATCTCCAAATTCATTTACGAGTTAACAAGACAAAAGTCGTTTAGCTAATTTTTTTCACGGCCCCAAGACGTTCCCCATTGACAATAAAAAGGCAATAAAAGAATAAAAACACTTAATAAAATTACAAGTAGAGCTGTTGAAACTTGCCCGTTATGTGACTTGTTACTTTTGATAACTTAACTAAGTCATCGTCCCCTATTTGTTGAAAAACAACTTGTTTCATATATTATGGGAAGTTGACAACTAAATGGTCGTAAGTGGCAATCACAAACGAACATTTAACCATAGTGTAGAAAAGCTTAGACATACTGATTCTTAAATAACTATTCAAAAATATATTGAAAGATCAATTAAAAGTCAATAATTCCAAAAACACAAAAAAGTAATGACGGATTCCTAAAATTAAATGAAATAAGAACATATTTGTTTTTGGTTTTGTTTCAACTCTAACTGTACTTTGAGGCTATCAGACAGAAGAAAGCCAGGTCCCCGCCATTCCTTTTCCCTTCTTCTTACTCTCTTTTATTTTTAGTTAGATACTTAAAAGCATCCCTTTATCCGTTCACTTGTGTTATAAACTATAATTTTCATGGTAAAATAAAATGCTAAAATGATAAAATTAAATTATGCAAACTGAATTTTTCAGTAATTCTTTTCATCCAAATTATTATAACTAAAAGTTTTCAACATTCACTTTATATCCCGGATTCATTTTGTTTGTAGTTCTCCACACGGTTTTAATCAGACCTCGCCTTCTATTTCCACGTAAGAGTAATTATTTGACGATTGCAATCAAAATTAGGGCGAGTTCTCGAGTAACGTAAACCTATATTATTCAGTTAATGAAAACGGATTTCTGAGAATACGTCATATTAACGTATTTCGTGGACTCTTCCTTTCTGGTATTGAAAATTTCCGCGACTGTGTGAGTGTGTGTTGTCTTATTGATATAGCGGCCTATGTAAATAGATGATTATATTATAGTCATTGTCATTTAGATAACGTTACATTGACAATTGATCCAAGAAATATAACGATCTTATACATATATAATATTTTTATTATGCCGTTTAAGCTATTCTTTCGAATTGTTTCTTTTTTTCTGACATACATTGACTTCTTAATGTCTATATAGTATTTTTTAACTCTCTCTCTCATATTTGTTAAAGCAAGAGATAACGCCACTAATTTGTAATGTTATATTAAATAAGTTCGTTTAGCAGCTGTTTTGGAACTGTTATTTTCTTTTATAATATGATATTAAATTCATTAATTTATTATTATTACACATGAACATGTATTAATATTATGTGAATTATAAATATACAACAAAAATACTTTAGGGGCTATATGATCGATTTATGATTTAAATTCAATACACAAACAAACAGTTCGTTTAGTTCCGGATGCGATCATACGACACGTCCAATTGACATAATTTGCCGACCAATGGTAATTGCAATCATACTAATGACGACTGAGCTCATGTTATCTCTACTGTGTAAATCAAATTATAATTGAAACACAAATGGAACAAACAGATGCAGAATGCTTGAAATATTAGACTAATGATGCACCGCAACGTTTGTGTGTATCGGCTGGACAAATTAACAAAGTGGAAAGTGGAAATATTTCGATAGAATTGCTCTAAAATGACATTGTTACTTCATGTGAGTATTGGTTTTGTGAGTTAGGCAATACTCGCAATTCTGATGACCTGTTTTTCTATTCTCAGAGGCTTGCAAGGCAGACTAGGGGTAGGACTACGTCGGTAGTGTAATGGACATGGAGTTAAGAACTCTCGATCAGTAATTTTGAGGCCTTGTAAGTTTTACGTTTGACGAAACCATCTGTGGGTCTAGGTTGCACCTAAATGAATAGACCGATTCAGATTACACAAACAATTAAATCTAATAATATATATAAATTGCGCTTGGTCCTAATTGTTCAACAATCTAATTACATGTTTCCGTGACTGTGACTTAATAGTAAAAACATTAGACGTTAAGTACACGAATGAAGGCAATTTGCTTACCTGCTGTCTAGAGACTAAAGCTCGGTGCACCATGAGGGAATATGCATTCAGGACATCCTAACTACTTGTAGATAAAGATAAAGTGAGTAGTGACCGGGAGTTTTTATAACAGTTCTTACAGGGTCATTAGACTTAAATTGCGATTACAAATATTCGTGTATATTTGGAGGTTCCGCAACTCCTGTCTCATATCGGGACATATAATATGTTGTAAGATATATGATATATATCATATTATGTCCGAACAACAGTAAATTCGTGGGAGGCAAAGCTTAGCCCACTCAGGCTATCACTGCTTTTTCAATATAAGCCTTGTTTAATAAGAATAAGTGCCAAAATTTTCTTAATATTCAACTTATAGAGAAATCCTTTAAGTAATATGTCACAAAACTTCTCCCCGGAGACAATCTTTGCGAAAGTACTTACATTCGTATTGCACTAAGACTTGAAATCTTGCCAAGTGATTAGGTAAAATATCGAGAAGGAAATGGCTTCGGTTCATTTAATTCTAGACTTTAAATACGAAATTGTTTTATACTGATGGCCTTAGCTTAATTTTATTATACTATGAACACTTATATAATAAACTAGCAAACCCGGCGAACTCCGTTTCGCCACCAAATGGCTTCGTTTTATGTAACATTTCGTTTTGTGATTAAGAGATGAAGAAACATTTTTTTATGTTTTATATTTGAAAAGGAAAAAAATATTGCATTTCACAACAGTAATGAATTCATTTTGAATACAAAAATGAAGTGTCATTTAGTTGAACTTCTCTAAGTATATGAAAGTGAATCCAAAGTAAATACTGAATCGAAGCGTTATACGTGTCCGCAAATTATTCGAAGATTCATTGAAGTGCTCTTTGGTAAACCACATTTTTTGTTTTTTGGTCTGACGTTAACACAAACAAAGCGGATGGTTTACCAACTCGTGAACACGCAACGTATAACTGTCCATGTGAAAAACAATGATTCTCTAAATTTATCCCGCAAACACTAAGCGATTGGCCTTGCGACTTGTTAATTGTCATTGCGAACGCAAGGCGAACTGGAAATTGTAATCGTTTGAAGTCAAACGGAAGATCGGTCGGAATCATTGGTATTCGAGGAATACATACATTTTCACCTGCGTACTTTCCGTTAATGATGGTTGCCTCAATCAAATTCGACATAAGTCTTTTTACCGCAAGTCGAGTACCGTTGCAAAGTCGCGGTGGATTCAAATTACGCAATATCATAATAACTGTACCAACTTTGAGTTGCAAGTTATGTGGTGGAAATCCTGGTAACTCCAGAGAGTTCAAAAACTCCGTCGGATAATTTACTACTTCATCGAGATTTGTTATAGAATCAACAGATTTGTATGTCACCAAATCGCCTGCTATTTTTGATTGAATGGTGAAATTCAGTGCGTGTACATCATTATTCTTTGCGGCAAGAATTGCTCGTTCACTTAACCAAGCATAATTCTGATAATTCTCACTAATGTTTGGTAAAACATTTTCAATAAGAGCTAATTGAGAGTCTACAAATCGACAAAAGTCGTTGGTAAGAGTAATTAATCCAGATGTCGCATCAACTGGGACTTTTCCATTTCCAACAGCTAACAATTGTTTGGAAAATTGTGCAGCACTTTGATCATTTTGAAGTTGAACTCTCATATTAATGGTTAGCGATAATGTTTTTACGTTATTCCATAAAGGTGATGCCTTCAGGCAAGCATTCAATTCATCTGCAGGCGTTCCACGGGGAATTACTGGCAAAGTCTGCCTGAAATCGCCTGCCAACAATATCATCAAGCCGCCAAAGATGTTGTTATTTCGCCGAAGATCCTTCAGTGTCAAGTTAAGTGCTTCAAGTGATTTCTTATGTGCCATTGTGCACTCATCCCAAACAATGAGCTTGCATTGCATCAACAATTTTGCCATTGCACTGGATCGGGAAATATTGCATGTTGGAGTATCAATTGTGTTTAAATTGAGTGGCAACTTAAGCGCAGAATGTGCAGTACGACCGCCATCTAGAAGAGTCGCCGCAATTCCAGATGATGCTAACGCCAAAGCTATGTCACATCTTGATCGAATAGTGGCCAAAATCAATGAAATGACAAATGTTTTCCCTGTCCCTCCAGGTGCGTCCAGGAAGAATAGACCACCAGTATTATTGTCCACCGCTTGTATTAATGTTTCGTATACTTGTTTTTGCTGTTCATTCAGTAACGGCACATTATTTTGAACAAATTCCTGAAATGTATCAACATTGTATTGCAGCTCTCGATTTAATTCTTGGTTGAATGCATCGTGCATCGATCGATTTGGCGCAATCATTCCTACTTCAATCAGTAGCTTGTTTGCAATAGTCAAGCATTGATCCTCAATCAGAATCAATCCTTCATTGTAGATTTCATCGGTTATTTGCATGTCAGGATTATTCGTTTGAATGCGCAAACGATGCAAGATATCTTCACATATGTCGTCTTTGTATTTGTTCCATAACTGCATTGGTTGTGATGGAAAACATGTGGTGATGATAATTGCGAACAGCGTTCGTATTTGGTACGCATTTGATGAAACAACTGAATCGGCAAGTGTTAAATCCCAATGAGAATCGTTCTCCAGCAAACCCAATAGTTGACATGCTTCTCGATATGTTTGGCATTGGTGGCCATTCACAGTTTTCAAATGCGCAAATGATTTTGGTCCACGTACATTTACCAACAGCAGTCGCAAATAAAAACATTCATCATTTCTAGGATGAACAGTATACATACGACCTAGTGCATCAGAGGAAAACACCTGTGGCCAATCTGGAACTGGGGTGCCTTGTTTGCGACGTTGGAATTTCTTTGTTGATTGATTCCAAGTGTAATACTTGGGCATTTCAACGTACATCAGCGTCGCTGCGAATGGATCTGTTTCACACATTGAAAAGATGCTAGTCAATGTTGTCGATGGTGGTCTCTCAGCTCGTTGTGCGGCATTAGCCTCAGTGAAGTAAACTCTTTGGCCATTTTCCAAATGCACTGCTAAATGTACAACTGTGGGATATCTTTCATGAATTTGAAATGACAATAATCGCCACAGTGCTTCATTAGTACTGACGTATCTGCCCATTTGGAAGTTGCTGATTTCGTCATTCGCATTTTCCGACGCAATACCAAACACAGCCATGTCGCTGCCTTTTGTGACGTACTTGCACAAATATTTGATTGATTTGGCCGAATGACAACTCTCAACGTTTGCATGTGTTTCGAAAATTCGTGATAGCAGCGGGCAATATGGTACAATGAATTCATTTCCGATCTCAATCTCTTGATTTTGAACTTTGACTTTAATAGTTCGACCATTATCTTCTTTTGAACGCCGACGATAAACTGGATATCCATCGTGCCCTGTGACTGTTTCAGCAACTAACGGTCGCGGATATCGTTTTGTGCACTTTCCATCAGCCATGCAAGGCGATAATGGATTCAAAGCACCGCACGGTCCATGCACCATCTGCGTCGTCACAATGTCGTGTAGATGGGGATCAGTGACTGGATCAGGAATTTCAGCTGATATGATGTCATCCACTTCATTTGAATGTAATTTGTTCAGCAACCAAATTAGGATATGAGCATGCGGTAGTCCACGCTTCTGCCATTCCACCGAGTACATATAACAACGTGTGTCACCAAAAACTCGATACTTAGTAAGCACATCCATCATAACCTTGAGTTTTTGCTGAAATACTCTGGCGATTATGTCATGGCGATCTTGCGGTTTTTGTCCCGGTTCCATCTCACGTTCAATTTCCATCCACTTCGGATTGCAAGTGAACGTAATAAACAAATCCGGAGTTCCATAATTTCGCACGTACGTCATAGCGTCTTGAGCGTATTCGTGCATGTGGCGTGGGCTTCCGATATATGATGATGGAAGAATCGTCAGACGTCCAACATTCTGAACATCGCCATCTGAATGAATAGCATCACGCAAGTGTATATAGTCCTCAGATCGTAGCTTTGCCTGATTGTATCGGATGAACGCTAAACGTTCGGTCTCGACTTTGACATACATGTCGACAGCGAATTGCTGGAATAGCCGACGGCACTTCAGAATGACATTCTCCTCATGTGTACGAATCATCAAACGATACGCATAGTAATTCATTGCGCTTAGATTTTTATTCGTTGATACACCTGAAAATGCAAAATTAAATGAATTGTTAATAGAAACCAATAATAGCAATATAATTAGTGTGTGAATATTTTACCTGTAATTGGATCGACCATCTTCAACGTGATGTCGTATCCGTCTTGCCCTTGCCAATAAATGATTGGATATTGTAACGCATCGTACAAACGATGTGTCTCGTTTACACGATGCATGATATTGCTTCTTCGCTGAACGACAATGTCTCGCGATTTAGTTGGATCGCCAACAATAATTGCAGCAACATCATTAACGGTGGGTGCATTGAATCTTCGCACGTGTTCACCTGTTGGGGTACAATCCGCTCTTATGACAAATTTGTGCGTATCCGATGGCATTTGTTCCAATGCTGTTTTGAACATATTAACCACAGCGTTATTAGCGTGAAAAAATGCTTGCAACTGTTCTATAATTCGTCTCTTTAACTGTTGTGTTCCCTGTATATTGCAACGCACATTCAGCTGATCCACCATCGACGAAATAAAATATATTTGCAGAAATTGATGCGGCTCATCCGGTGATGGCACCATTGAACCATGCAAATGATATATTTGTCCTTGTATCTGTAATTGCAAACAATCATTTGTTGAAGAATACGGTGTAACTTCTGATCGTGTGATGGTGTAGTGTTTGGTGTATATGTAGTTTTTATTGTTGCAATTCATTTTGTTAGTGTGAGTGATTGGTTCTGTGTGTTGTATCTTTTACCTTGCAAGTCGGCATAAAGCCGCCTTCTCGAATGATATTAGCTCCAAAGGAAGTCATGCGAAAGCAGTTATTGTATTCAAGGATGTGTTGAAGAAAATGGTAGGAATCGTGATCACTTCCATCGAACAATTGTTTCAGTGGCTGTGGTGGTGTAAGTAATGGATCCAGTTTGACTTTTCCACTTGCGCAACACAATCCAGCCGTTTCTCTTTTAAACTTTAACGCATTACAATATCGGCATACAGTCGTCATTGGTCCAATATCTAAATTTTCATCATTACTGTAGTTCGCAGTGGGATCATATTGGAATGCCAAGCGATTGTATGATGCCAATGATCTTCGTGTGCTCACGCGCTGTCTTAATCGGTCATTTTCTCTTATTATATTTTGTCTTACTTCGCTTAAGTTCTGTGAATACACTTGTTGCTGGCTTGCATGTCTTGTGCGGCGGCCGATGTTCGCACGTCGTCCTCTAGGCATTTTGGACTATGGACAGAGTAGTGAATTTAACCTCAAATGCACGATCCACATAATTTACACAGTTTAACTTACCACCTTAAAGACAAAATGCCTGCTGTTGAAATCGAATAAAAATCTGAACAATACACGTAATTGATTTGTTGGTTTCCAATTAAAATGTTAGGAAACGAATAACTTATATTTTTTACTTTTTTGAACACAATACCGTTTTTTCACATGAAAGTCTCTGTCAAACAATATATCACGCACCGGCACCATCTACAATGAGTAGCTGTCAAATAAAAATATTAAAAGAAATACGATACAAATATTGGTATGTAGTACATGCTATGTATCAGAGATGGCGCTGTATGAGATATTGGTATGTAGTACATGCTATGTATCAGAGATGGCGCTGTATGAGAAAAATGATTTTCTCTGTTTTTTCGCCTTTCTGTTGAATTTTTTCCTGAATTTTCTTTGCTATAAACCTCGCGGAGCTCGAGACCTTTCCAACGAATCCAAAACCGTGGAAATCGGTTCGTGCGTTCTGGAGTTATAGCGTCAGGAAGGAAAACCCGACTTATTTTTATATAGTAGATTTAAAAGTAAGCTTGTTCGTTCGCCTTTTATGGAATTAAGACAAAACCTGGCAAGGTGATAGATTCACAATGGGAAAAATCAATTTATAAAGGATATCAGTATATATTACTATTACGTGGAGATATTCACTAAAGTAAATTTGTGCAAAAATCGTCAAGGAAACCGAAAATGGGAGGCTTTTTTCTTAAAGACAACTCCCGCAATAACAATTGTGTCACGGGGACTTTTACACACATAACAACAACGGTCACAAAGTACAACCAGACCAGAAACAACTATTTGTTGATCGCATAAATAATTGCCCCGTGTGGAAATCAAACCCACAACCTCCCATCAACCCACGATGCATTCGTGGTGGCCTTAACCACTACGCTACAGAGGCCGTCAGAAATCTTGAAAATAAGTGAGTGAAAATTAAATCCTCCATTTAACCCTCCCAAAGTAACTTCAAGTAAGCAAAACATATTAAATCTATTTTCAGTCACCACAAGTTCTATTGTTTACTCGTTCAATTACATAGAACCTGCTATTATAAGACGTAGCCCCGAGTTGTTATTATATCTGTTAATTTATCGATCGTATGCTGTCTATGTTTAACTCATTGTCTTTTGTTTATAGTGCGTGGGAAACTGTTTGTTTTGAATGTGTTGAAAGACGATTTCGTACCAGTGTTGACTATCGAGAACTGGCTAGCTATCGACGTTTGTTTGAAAATCTAATCAACGCCCCTAGTGGATTCTACAAGAACTATTTTGTTCAAGTAGTCTAAATGTCAAGTGCAATAATGAAAGAGTAAAGCGCTTAAGTAACAGACGCGATGTAACGTTAATTTAGTTAACCGATCGGTAAACGATCTATAGGTGAAGCAACCATCGATGCAGAAGTTTCAGTGATATTAGGGTCTAGCATCTCATGCTTTGAATGGCTCATTAATACTCAACTTCAGTGGATGCCTTTTATTAAGATACCATTTGTTAAGTTTTCACTTTTGCATCTAGATTGACAAGTAACCGTACGATAAATAACGCCTAAGTTTTCACGTGTCCACGAAACAAATAATTAATGCTTACTCTCTCGCACGATTTAATTACATCAGCCTGAAGCGTCAGATTTAAAACGTCGATTTTGTTTACCTTTCTGTTCTCGTATCCTTGTATTGTTTACTAAAAGGCTCTGTCAACTTAAGCAGACTAACTTAGTACTGAGGTAAGCTAAGCTATGCTTTTCTGAAAGATCTGCGAAGAAGAATGTTTGATCTGAATTTTAGGCTTGCTTTTTTGTACATGGTGTTGTGGTTGTGTAAAGCGATAGGGATATTAATATAGAGCGCTAAAACTTGCTAATAAATATGCACCGATGCGAAGTATCGTGATTTTCAAACATAATTACTGTATCAAATATGTGCCTAATATTTTTTGAACTGGATACTGATTGGAAAGAAATAACCCTTTTGTTTATTCAAAGTCAAATACACGATGTTTATTTTATATTTTTAATGTAGAAGTGGTTTCGAGAAACAAAATCTACAATTTGTTAAAATGATAATATTTTTCTTTATTAAAGCTACAGTTGAAATTCCATGTGTTTCTTAAGAACAAACAATTGTATGTAAAACTTTATAATAATATATTATGTTAAGCGTCTATCTTTTACTTCATACACCAACAAAACCGACATAAGACAAACATAACAATGGTATTACTTTTTACTTAGAAATAATATTTAAGTGAAACTTAATGATCATGTATACTTAGAAAATAACTTAAAATTAACATAAATTGTTTACTTTATCTTGTAATCTTCATTTAACAACTAAATTCTGCGGTTGCACCCACCCGCCGCGCAACTTCGCTTGCGTCACATAAGAGAGAATGGGTCAAAGTTTTCCCCTCTTTCTAACATTTTTCATTGCTACTCTGCTCCTATTGGTCGTAGCGTGATGATATATAGCCTATAGCCTTCCTCGATACATGGACTATCTTACACTGAAAGAATTTTTCAAATCGGACCAGTAGTTCCTGAGGTTAGCGCGTTCAAACAAACAAACAAATAAACTCTTCAGCTTTATAATATTAGTAAAGATAATATTAGTAAAGATTTCCATTACTGTCCTACTGTTAGACAAAGGTCTCCTCTTTGTGTTCTCTTTCACCATTGATGCAGTCGATTATAGTTTCTATTAAAATAATTTAATGCTTGTCAGTAATAATATAACTTTCCTACTTACTACTAGTAGCGGAATCTGAATTTAGGAATTATTCCGAAAGTCCTCGAGAATATTAGTTTTTCAAGGATAAAAATTTCTTCTAGAGAATATTACCGATTTCGGGGAACTACTTTTTTCAAGTATATTATCGCTTTTACAAAGAATATGGTAGCAAAGTGAAGACTATATTAATATTACTTCATAATATTTTTTGGTACTTATTACTGTGCCTCGATTCTCTATTACTATCGACTCAGCGAGAAATTTTGTATGAAAATCTGATCAGCGCCCCTGTCGGGTGTCGTAGGAAACATTTTGGCAGTACATTCTAAATGTCAAAATTTCGATAGCTAGCCGGTTGTCGGTAGTCGATAGTGGTAGAGAATCGAGGTACTGGTCGTAAAAATATCGCTTGATGCAAAAAAGAAAATTATATCAATTTTATAGTGCGACCGACTTCGAATCAAATAAAAACAAAACACGGTCGACGTCCATAATCAAAACTGAATAGAACAGTGGTAGAGCTTTCTTTTTGTTTTCTAAGCCTAGATCATGTAAGGGTGTTTACATAATGGTCATGCATACTTGTAACAAAATATTAAAAATAAAATAAATTCAACCCATAACTGACCGTTCCCAGTTTTGACCCTCAACGGAATGTAATGTAATTTATAGGACTAGGAACTTAGTACAATACCTTTTAAAGAGTTTTCTGGTATCAGGCAACGTTTCAATTCAAAGGAAATTCTACATCGCGAAGGGTCTTATGCCGAATTTAGTATTTCAAAAGGCCATTGATACTGACGTTTAATCCCAGAACAGAACAGTAACAGAAATTTTGTCCCAGCCTAATTTTAGCCCATTTGACATGACGTAAAGGCGAACAAACACAAGTACAGATTACGTTTACAATGCAACAATTAGGTATAACATCATCATAGCGTATAGCGTTTCCTGGGTATTAAAGTTTAGTTAAGTTTTTGAACGAAAGTTTAGTTCATGCTGGCCACCTGTACAGCCATTTGTTATTAGAAAAAACAATACTATGTGATTGTCTTTTGTTTTGTTGTGCTTATGAAATACAAGTTTTTTCCAAAATTTAACAGTTTATTGATATTAAAAGCCTAATCCTAATACTGCTACTAGATCAATTCCGCACATCAAGGTCATGCTTGAAAGGGAATTAGTCAAGAACTCCTGCCTCGCGGTCCAAGAGCAACGGCTTAAGCCGGCAAAACGCACTCGACTAGCATGACGCGCCAAACTGTTCCTATTGAATCTCCCGGCGGAATTCTCTGCGATAATATCTATACCTATCTATACTAATTGTTTTTGTTTGTTTAAACGCGCTAATCTCAGGAACTACTGGTCCGATTTGAAAATTTTTTTCACTGTTAGATAGTCCATTTATCGAGAAAGGCTATAGGTTATCATCACGGTAAAACCAATAGGAGCAGAATACCAGTAAAAAATGTTACAAAATGGGGGAAAATTATGACCCATTCTATGTGACGCAAGCGAAGTTGCGCGGGTCAGCTAGTTATAAATAATTATATTATTATGATATCACAGGATGCACCGGTGTCTGTAAACGCCCTAACAGCCATTCAGAACATACATGTTGATTTGATTTCCAGCACCCGAGTCTGAATTCAATTAAGGTCTGCTTTTATTAGCGATAGACATATCAACGATACGAACCGTCGGTTTTGAATTGTAAAGGTACTGACATGACAGGACCCGCTTCAATTACTGGATTTCATGAATCGAATAATTAATGTATTGGCTTTGGCTATTGATGTTTAAAATATTTTGATTTGTTTTTTTTGTTTGTTTTGTTACAATTTTGTTGTGGTTTTGTTCTTACAGGACAGGATTTTGATAAAAAATCGGTATCATAAAAGGTGCAACATTGATTATAACGAAGGCAATTTATCAGCGTTAATCTAATATCAAATTAGAATAACGCAATCCTTTGTTTTATTTTGGTATGCCGTGATGTATCGGCTATTAAGCCGTTTTGTGATCACAGCTAATATAATAAAAAAATAATAATAATAATAATAATCTGTACCGCGATTTGTTACCAGTATGGTGAATGGCAAAGTTGTGTAATTATGTAATGCCCCTAGCGGGTACGGTAGGAACTAATTTGTAAGTATATTTTAAACCTCAAACTCTCGGTATATGTATGGTAAAATGCAAGTTTGTGTGAATTGCCACGTAATATAATTATAATCATGCAGCGCCAAAGTTTAAAATTAATACAGTTTATCTTAACCACTACACTACCTTCATACGTTTATTTTAAAAGAAACCATCTAAAAATACAAAAGAAACAAGTTATTACGAGACACGTTAATATTATTAAGGCTGTATATTCGGCATGGTTTTATACAGCGTTGGTAGTGGATAGAATTTAATTAACCGCTGTGCAGTTGGTAGACTCACGGACCTGTCTGTTGGGACGTGGACGATAAATAAACTAAGTTACAAGATACAGCGAGAGCGATTTTTGTATTGAGTTTTTTGAAGTAGTTAAACGTGTTTTACAAAAGATTATTGTTATAATGTGTGTGTTCATAAGGAGAACTTTGCCAAACAGTGGGACAGTTATGGGTTAAAAAAAATTACGTAGAGGTTTACCGTAGTGTGTCCTATACGTAATTGCAGATTATGAATAATTAATTTATAAATAAGCTAAGTTATAGTATATAACGGTAGCGATTTTTGTACTCTCATGTCAGTAGTGTGTTAAGAGATCAATGGGGTATTACAGAATTTTACAGATGTCTACCTTCAAAAACTAAGGACAGCGTTTCTGTATTTTTTTTGTGATATCCACATAAATCTATGATCAAGACTTTTCTGTGTATTTTTATGTTATTATTCATTTATCGCAAGAGATATAAGGTGGGTATTATCGTAAATTGCAACTGGCTGTTCTATGAAACTAAAAGAAATTGATTGCAAAGGCGGCGAGACTGTCACCATCATAATTCATAATAAACATGTTAGTCCCGTGCAGTTTGGCAGTGTGCCGGTTGTCCCGGAATGGCCCTTTCAGCGGTCAATACTGTCTTATTCACTTGAAACATTACTATAGTATGATAGAGATGTAGCCTGTTTTTATTAATTCTGCTAGATTAGGATAAAAATATTGGTCGTGTTTTGTATTGGAATCTGACAGAAAAACGAGAATTAGAATGTATTTTTAGTTACCTAGACTGAAACAAAGCTCGTCTTATAAAGCAGTTGCTTTTGATAGCGAAGGTACCCGTACCTTACTCAACTGAATGAAGTGACCCACATCTTTCTGGGAACACATCGATCATCGATCAGCTTCACCGAAAATAAATCTATTTATTTATAGAATAAAAATATTGAAAACAAATTTATTGGTACTTGGTACTAATAAAATTACTATGGAGAGGGTGTGAGAACGTTTTAATACTAAGTTATACGAAGTGCATTGAACTTAACTGATCGTTTACTCGGATTGACTATTCAGAGTAAGCGATGCTTAGTGCCGTGTGTGCCGTTCTTGGAGTACCAAGGTGCTAACTGCACTCTATACAAGGTGCTTGCAGTTGGTAGGCTTTCAAAGGAAGCTATTGAGGCGTGAACGGAGTCTGGTTTGTGTTATGAGTTGTAGCGTTAGCGGGGAACGTGAGCTGTAGTTATAAACGTTTTTTTCTGTTTCTAAAAATAGACCAAAGTGTTAAGTAAATGTTAAAATGTGTATTTACTAATCTAAAAATAGTTGAAGTTAGTTGCTGAAGATAAAATGTTAACTCTTAAGTACCTTTCTTTTTATTAATAGCATGCTATTATTCTTCAGTATTGGATATTGGGAGTTAAAATTTCTAATAAAATTAATCTTCAATATAAACAGTTACAACGTAAGAAACTGGAACATGCGACCCATGTTTAAATCTTCCATCATGACAATATAAAGGCTAAACTTTCAAACCCAAAATCGCTATGCTCTCATAACTTAGACCATCCCCATGGCCACACAATACCCTGCCGCTCACTCACCCTACATAAGTTATAACCTCATAGTTAAGTTACAACTTGGTTTGCGGGTCAGTCTTAACGTCTTGGGGATAAATGTTAAGGAAAAAAGGGTTTCCGTCTTTATCAAAATATCGGGTGAAATTTTAATACGTACGTGTATGTCCGGTCACGTAGTAGAGAGAATACTTGACTTAGTAATGTGGATGCGTGATTACTATGCGTCGTCTGCTTTGTTGAAATACGGGTTATTTTTTTATTATTTTTCTCGGTATGCTTGTAATTTATGAGGGGAATGAACTTTTAATGTAGTCTTTGAAGGGGTAGGTAAAGAATTTTATTTTTTAGCCCGTAAGTTTGGACTAGCTACTCTAACAAAATTTTAAGTTAAAAGACTCTATGTCAATTTATATGCATGTTTTTTAGTAGTACCACTAAAAATAACAGACGATATTTTACACGAGATTAAAATAAAAGTAAAAACAAGGCCAGAAAACGTACGTATAAGTCTTATTCAAAAAAGGAGTTAAAGTGTAATCAAATTTCTCTGTTTAATTTGGATTTTGAATGAGAGTAAAGTATGAAGCACTCATCTCCTATAACAGTTCAACAAACTCCTGTTTCCGAGAAACAATAATTCCTACAATTTTTAAATACTTTCTTCAGACTATCTAATATATAGGAGTCAGCCCTATAGAATCTCATCAGCTGAGTGTTTCCACCGTGAGGTTGTACGTAAATTAATTAGGCGAGGTCGCACTGTCCGGTCTTGGGATGAAATTAAATACGAGACAAACAATGCCCACTACGGCTTAGTTTCCAAATAGTGTCCCGACGCAGCTGTATAATGCAATATAAGATTGTGTTTTCTGTGGCACATGTGACGTTTTGTTTCACTTTTTTATTTCACTTGCATAGCTACTGTATTAGGTATTTTTTTATTAAGAAAATGTAAATATAACTTTACTTTCCAATCAAGAATTAAGTAGCATTCATAATATTTTTTTTGGTTACCGAGTTATCAAAGTAATTTTCTATTAGCACCAATTTTAAGAACATTTCTTTGTTTAGGTGTTGAAAGAGGAATATTCCCTGTCATCGATTGAAAGTTTCACACAGTTAAAAAGATACGCTAGCTAACAACAAACACCTTAAGTCTAAAACGATATACCTTCTTCTTAGTAAATCGAATCATAAAATAAAGGCTATTACACTTTTTTATGAGATCTTTTTGAACTCAGAAATGGTAAGCCAATTTCTAATTCTTTCCACTAGTTATCAGGGTATTTGAAGTGACCTCCGTAAAGCCTTCGGTATCAGCTGTCAGGAAGACTAATGGCAGTGTCTATAGTAGCGGAATATCTTGATAACCGACATAAACCTCAGGATATCGGCATCGATTGTTCATGGGGTGATACCGGTCCAATGGTTTTACTCTATAGAATAGGTATGTAGGTGAGCTTTATAATTTTATAAGATAAGTCGTACAACTACGGTTTCAATCGGTTTAATATTAATATGTTTGGAGGTTCGGAGTTTTTTTTCACTACATGTACATAAATTTATCAAATTATCTCCCTCTATTTATAAAGTTATACTACATAAAGACTTTAACAGTATCTTTTACAAAACAAGCAGTACTGGAGTGTAACAATTTTATCTATACAACCGTCACTCATCTCATTCAAGTGTTAAATCATTTCAACATTTTCAGATTATTGAATTATTTCAAATTTTATATTTATTCAAATTTTACTCATCAACAATAGATTTTGTACATCAAATATTTGTCGTAGGTAAAATAATGGGATATCAGTTAACTGCTTTTCTCTTGATAGATTATAATATTATTCGTGCATACGGGGACAGGCTTTCCTTAACTTCAATCTTAATTTTCATCACTGACAAAAGATTTTACAGCACGTTTTACGCATTCAGAAAATTTAATATAGTGCTAAGTATTTTAATGAACTAATTTATTAAACATTCTTGCTCAGCCACTGGAGTGATGCCTCAGTCATAGTCTCTCAATTTTCTTCATCGCAAAGGAATATTATAGAAAATGCTTTAGACTGACTATTCTATATTAAATTTAGCGAACAAGGCACGTGGAAACCTGAGCACAGAATTTAGGGTGCTCTCTCATGAGAAGCTTTAGCGTGTAATAGTAGCGTATGTACCGATCATTGTACAAAAGCCTTTATCTTTAACTTTCACATCACAAGTAATTCTGCTATCACCTTGCAGTACAAAAAGTAAAATGGACGAGAGTCAAACCCAATGCCTCTTTATTGCGGGTCTACAATCATACATGAATGCATCTATTATGATTAATGGTTAGTATTGTTATTTGTTATGTGTAGGAATAAATTTCTGTAATGGATATAATTCTACGTCTTGTTAAATTATAGAATTGGTAACATTTCGAGTGGATTCAAAAACAAACATTAGTTAAGTCTACCAAGTAGTCCTAATATTGTAATAGGTAATAAATAATATATTATGTAACAGTGTAAATCTTACACAGTTTCTCGCAAATGCTTCAGTGAGTGATCACCTTTAGTGCCACTGTTGATGGCAAACAACGCAATGAATTTTCAACTTTGTTCTGTAAAGTGCAGTAGAGTTACGTCGTGTATGTAATTTTGTGGAACCAACATTGTAATTTTTAAACGATTTCCGTGCTAAGATATTTAGCGATTGTGGGATTAGGATTTCAAGTGACCTAGTTTACTTGACCTTTTGATCTAACATTTATTTTTGTAGAGCAAATTCAGTCACTGTAGGCCAGCAATCATAATACGTAATAAGATTTGTAAAGTTGGAGAAAGGAGATATGATAGAATATCAGAGGGTAGTCTAAGATTTAAGTGTCAGCAGTTGCATAATGTTAGGCGGAAAAAAACATAAAAGAGATTAACACTAAAATGTGGTAGGAAAATATTTTACTGGCAGAAAACATTAAAGGTTGCAGCATTTATAAAGTACCTACATCACTGTTCATTCAAAATTAGTCCGAAAAATATTCTTTTGAACAGCTTCCCTTATATCAAAGGTAATACGTATAGATTCCTAGCCATATTTTTATACGCAGTAATCAGCGATGTGGTAATGCTGATGAAAGAAGCCACCATTCTTGGCTGCCTGTATAACTTGATCAGATTATCGTACTTTGAAGGTACGGCTATGAGAAAAGCGAGCAAAATCTTTTTAAGACGCTATTGTTGAAACGCTACTTTAATTTCTTTGAGGGGTTTAACATTAATTATTTTGATTCCATAGATTTCTTTCACTTTTTGTGGTGTCAGAATCTTTTTGTTTATACTTATTCTAGGTCCACAAACCATCGAAAGTTATTTCGATGATGTAACCAAACCTATATTTTTAGACTACGTACATCTATTCTTCAGTAGAAATTTGAATCAAACTGTGGATTTTCGATTCTAAGTAATCTCCGAGTGTAGGAAACCTTCCGTGGCGGTTTCACAGAAATCGAAACGCTCAAACGCGTTACAGAATCGCTCACTTAATAGCCTCCAATTCTGTGCCTATAACTTTTTCATAGCTCAATCCAATTTTGTACGAATTAATCGTGATTTTCTAAAAATTCTTTAATGGATTGCTCTGACATCCACTCGTTTGATGTTTACCAAGCACATGTTGTTCGTTAGACAGGTATAAAATGACAGTGGTTTTAGCCTTTTTTAGACAGATTTTTTTACAAATTTTCCCAGCGTACGATTTGTTTTGGCAGTTTGTTGAGCGTATATCAATGTTCAAACAAAAATGGAATAGTAACTATGTAGCTCTTTTCATTTGAAATTTTATGCCCAGAATATTCAATCGTGTTAGCTCTAAAAGTTTTCTGTTGTTTTACAATATTTCAGTTTGGAATTGAATTAGAAATAAATTTGGAGAGTATTTGTTCAAAATCAATTTCGCTCGAATGTGGAATAACCTACATTATGTAATAGATATGGTTTAGAGCTTGAGAAAGAAAAATATGAGACTAAAATAATTTATTTATATTATACCACTGAGACAAAAGCCTATTTATGTCGTTATATAGAACTACTAAGAATTTTAAAGAACAAAATACCTGTACTGGTCCATTGTTGGGCAAAGGTTTCCTCCAAACTCGTCTTTCGGTATGGATCCCCAGATAATTACTATTACTATTTTAGGAGTCATCGTCGACCTTTAGGCCACTCCACTGATGAAACTTGCAAAAAACTCTTAAATTTAAAGTTAAGAATACACAGCAAAATATTTCGATTTACCCAAAAAGCGAAATTCATTGCACAAAGTTAGTTTATGTCTGTCTCTGACAGTGCAGTAAAAACTTTATTTTTTAGCAAACAATGGCTTAACTGTGCCGAAGTTTGAATGCACTAAGCTCCGTATAATTCGCCTAAATCTAGTTCATTATTTAACGTAAAACAATTGAAATACTCGCTGATTTTTAGAAGTAGATATATAGAAAGACTTATAGAAAGTCGAGTGCAAAAATTTGGTTTTCCGTGAAGTCGCGGGGTCGATTTCCGTTTCAAGCAAAGTGTTATTGGGTTTTTACGATTTCTGTTAGAATATTCTTAATAGAAACCCGAAGTCTGGTTACGTGCCCGGTTTATGGCAGTATCGAAGTCGATGAAGTAAATTCTTTGGCAAAACCCACTTCACCGCTGAGCCGATTTCTATGACATAATATTATGGAAATACTTAGGAACCCGATATATCAACGCACAGCCCAAACCACTGAACGGATTGGGCTGAAATTTAGCATGCAGGTAGATGTTATGACGTAGGCATCCGCTTAGGGGATAAAATTCCTAAGTCACAGACCAAAAGCTTAATAAGTATATAAAAACACTTTTTTTTACAGAAAGGGAATTAAAATTCACTTTATAAACAAGCGAGGTCTCGCAGCTCAGCTAGTTCATAAGCTAGTTTATAAATTCTCGGTATTACCTCGCTACTTGATAATTACAGGGTAAGCAGAGTTGTACACGCTCCACCGGCAATAATAACTAACTGTTATTCTTATAATTACATATGAACAGTTAAACTGTTCTGAAGTTTGACCTGTTTTCAAAACGGAGATTTGCATGCATGATACGTTCAGTAAAGGGCTATTGTTTGTTTATTTTTAAAATCAAATTAAACACCTAGTACGGTTATTTCAAAATTAAAGCATGGCAGGTTTCAACCCCTTTATAATTAGTTTTTACGTATTTTAAATGGCTCCTTGGTATTTGTGCAAAAATGAAGAGAAATTAACTACTTAAAGTACACAATTAGCATTAAAGTTTATGGTTTTCAAAATATGAGTCACAAATACGAATTAAACCCGACAATTCAAAATAGAATCACTGATTTCTGTTCTACTACAGCTTCTTGCCGTAATGTAAAAGGGTTAGGGTCTTACTCAGTCTGCAATGCTAGGCAATTTACGATCATAACTTTTCAAGGCAACATGTTATGACAACAATCATAGTTACTGCACTTACGTTATTACTGCTACAAAACAGCGTATACAATTTTTCTGTCAACCATAAAGCGTCTCAATGTTTATGCACAACACAAACAACCCAACCCCAAAAATCCCATAATTAAACACATTTCGGCAACACCAACCCATTAACTATAATCTACGCCGTAATAACTCATGCGTATAAAATGCTCTTAGCATTAGCCGCATACATCTTCTCACATTATTCATTTTCCTTGCCAAAAACCGAATTCTGTAGAATTACAACGTACGAGATGCGATCTACGGAGAGACACTTATTTGTAATGTGGTTATTACGGTGCTGGAGTGGAGCCAAAACGAAAACTACTTAACTTTAAAAACTGGGGCTACCTGCGCCTCATGAATACTGCCCAGCCCACAACACACTGATGTTGGAGGAAGAAACGGACAGTCTCCTTAGTGAGGAAGGAAGATGTTCGATTCTTTGCTGTTATAATATCAGTTTTTACAAGTAAGTATACAATTTGCTATATTTTATTCATTTTATGCAATATTTGATTATTGTAGGACGTAGGCAGTACCAAGTGTCTGTCACAGCTTATGGGTGTAAGAAAAGTTTTTATGCAGCATTTTTCATGGCTGGTACAAAGGTTTATTTATGAGTTCAAAATTGTATTATTTTTATTTGATGTAGTATGCAGCTGTCACATTAGCTCAAAAAGTATCCAAAAGTGAATTCTTTTCTATAAGTACCAATTTAATCAAAAAGCAGAATATAATGCAAATCCAATATCGTATTCCACTCACAAAAGAAATATCTTCGCAAGTCGTAAATTGCGTGCAAAAATACAAACTTTCAACTCAATATCATACGACGCCTTTCGTCAAAGCTTTTGAGCCCTAAACTCAACAAAAATAAATAGCATTGTTGAACAAAAATGTCATTGACCTCTAAAAACTTGAAATATTCGAAACACGATGCATCTCTAAAACAAAAAGGCATCTCAAATATGATTGTGAAATTCAACACTACAATTTACAACGTCAATGCCACGATACGACTGCAACGTATAATTTTATACTAGTATACGAAAAACATATTGCGAACGAAAAGTTCAGTGATCTATGTGTTTGCTAAATTCGCTCTTTATGCTATTAAACTGTTAGCTGGCAAGAATCAAAATCGCTTGGACTAAACGGCAATCTTTAGAAATATGATTATAGGTGGTTGTTATTGCTTATTACTTGCTACTATTAAACGCATGAAGGACTAAATTACAAACAAAATTAAGACTTTGAAGTATTTTTCGTTAAAAAATGTCATTGCTCTATCACATACTGCTAAAATGTAGCAAAATTTGTTTATTCTCCGTGACACTACAGTGTGGTTGGCAGTAACATAGAAAATGTATGTTATCAGAAAAGCAACCAATTCCTTTGATTGCTAATAAACTTTGTTCTGAACTATGTAGTATAAGGAATTCAATACATTTTGTTATTTTCGAGATTTATGTAACACAGTGAAAATCATGCGTAATATAACCTTCCTTTTACATCCCGCAAAGAAAATCTAAAATCAAGAAACAAAGCCGCAGACACACATTGCTTGATTTAAAATGTACTCATAACTTCCACGCATGAAAGCTTAAACAGTGAGTAAAGTGTAGTTGCTATTCTATTCCCCGAGAGTACAATTACATGGAAAACATCAGTTGAAACCCACGCTTTTAATAATAAATTAGAAACGTGTAACGCCGTGTAAACGACTGTAGGCTGTACCTTACGTACCGAACTACGAACTACGACGAAATGTATTAAGAATCAAGCTCTACCGGTATCTGTGGCCCTGGTACATCAAAGAGATTTATGTGTTGACCTTGAAGAATAAAACGTATCGTAAGGTTCTTTTAAGGTTTGTAATCTTTATTTCGCAATATTTTTGGAACTGTTATGATTTTTTGTTGATGCCCTTTTTAACCGACTTCAAAATAGGAAGAGATTCTCAATTCGTATGTTTGTTAGGATAAAACTTCGTCATTAAACATAGACGGACTTGTACATTTTATCTTGATGGAGTTACCTATTTGAACAATTTTTGCCTTCGAAATATAAGAATGTTTGATTACAGTGTTAGCTATATTCAACTATAAACACTATAACTCGTAGCATTTTGTAAACAAAGAAAGCAAATAAAGTGAGGAAATAGGTGAGATAGTCATAAACGTCGGTTATTATTGGCAAGC
Organism: Anticarsia gemmatalis; assembly: GCF_050436995.1. NCBI lineage: Eukaryota > Metazoa > Arthropoda > Insecta > Lepidoptera > Erebidae > Anticarsia > Anticarsia gemmatalis. The sequence goes on from NC_134759.1 coordinate 9,867,369, forward strand.
GTTGAAAAGCAGATTACAGTGTAGGACAAAATAATGAATATATCTGACTAGCCCCCAGTTTCTGAGGTGCATTTAGCGATAGTTTATCTATTCAATAGCTTTTAAACTTATACAAAAAAAAAACGGTATTGAATAGGTAAACTATCGCTTAATGTGCTCAGAAACCGGGCATAAATGCAAATAATCGTACATACAAGAGCTTCTAAAGCATGTAACGATATTCGATATTTGTTTGTTGCTATAAGTAAAACAAGTAAAGGTTCGATGTATGGATAAATAGGAGAGTAAATATTGGTTAATAATAAAAAAATAAAATAAATGACAGCATTGAACGTATAGAGCAAAAGGTAGAGTGGATATATGCGTATAATTTATACAATATTGGTGCTGCAATTAACTGAAATTATAAGAACAGAAGATGAACTGCCGCAATGAACTAAACGAAATAAAGTTTAATAAAAGTGGTTCTCTCATTATTAAACAAAGGCATTATAGAATTTTCACAACAACCACGTTATTTCCAACATAACCTTTTGCAGCAGGAAAATGAGACGTCACTGTGGATATTCAAATTTTGTTTCTGGGTCTGTACTACTTGGGCGGCAGTGTAAGCGTTTTTCCTCCACAAAATCAGTACATTCGTATTCAAATGATTATTGTGCAGACCACACGATTACATTTATTTGGGCTATTGGCGCTGTTTGTTCGTTTGTACGGATATTTCCTGGACTCTCTATGTGATCGCGCCTCGTAACGCGTGTTTCGTATTCGTGTGAAACGCTTGTAATTTTGACGAGAGTTTAAAACGTTTAACATTGTGTAGTTGTTGTATAAATGTTAATAAGACAGTTATTATATTAGTATTTTACGTTTGTTTTTCAATGTGTTTTTCCTACATTCGTTTTTGTGTATCTTTTTCGTAATGTTGAAAAAGGTGTCTATTACCTGTTTAACATTGTGATAAGCACCTACGCACAATATCATTTTATCAAATAAGCTTTTGTTTTTTTTTGTTTTTAATGTTGAAAATAAATTTATAATACACTGAGACAGGCAATTAATAATTTGATGTCAACGAAAATATGATATTATGACATCACTATGTCGTACCTATATCTATACAAAAATGTGTTTTTGTAGTTTCAAAGAGAGTAGCTGATTTGACTGGCACTAAAATACCGTATTATGAAAAGTATTCAACATCAATTCAAATAAGACGAGTGTGTAGTTTATACCCAAACAATTTGTAAGAAGATACTACAAAATATCTAAAGAGATGACTAAACTAAATAGTTCATCTCTACTGCAAAGTACATTTTAATTCTTAACGCATTGACCTGTCTCAAAAAACCAGCACAAACTCTAGAGATAATAAATTACAGTTCGCTGTATAAAAGCACAATGCTTTTTGCCTATTTAGTACTCTTTGAATCCGAACATAATACAGAGTTTCATTCCACTTAAGCAAAAAGCCGGCCCAGTTATAATTTAGCTCTCACTTTTTATTTCCCGACTGTGTCATGACCCTTTAGAACAGGAGTGGTTTCGTGCGAGTCACTTTACGATAGCATTTTAAGCTTAGTAAGAACCCGGGAAATTATGGAAGTGAGATATCCGATGAGGACTTTATTTTCATTATTTTGTAAGTAAAAATCTTTACTGATAAAACATTTACAGATTTTTGATTAATATTTGATTAAATTCAATATTATGATGAAACCTTGCATGTGAAAAAGTTCTTTTACACATTTTCTTGAGGGCATCCAAAGTCCCCAACTTTCAGTGGGCCAGTGTGGTGGATTAGACCTAAACTTGTTCGGGAGGACATCATTGCCCAGCAGTGGGAATGCCACGGGTTAAAATGGTTTAAGCATAAGGATTCTATCTCATAGTTGCGGTAATTAAATGTTAATAAAGCAATATAATTTACAACTATGGTTTTGAAACAGAAGGTGATTAAGGTGTCATAAAATACGCATAATATATCTTCACATTATTTTCTTTAGACGACGTATCCAAAAGACAAGCGACACTACTTTGTTTTATGTATAAATACAGTCATTTGCGATTAATTGTAAATACACGGCAAGGTACGATCGGTACAGATGTTAAACATCCATTGGTGTGGGCGACTCATAGGATATAATCGGTATTACAAACAAGCTTTAAACACATATTTTGTACGGTTATCCCGATTTAAACCATCACAACCGAAGTAACATACAAAATCCATTTCCCAAACAAACATTCATAAACCTAAACAGCTTAACTTATTACTTACTTATATACCTAATAAAATAACGTATTAAAGAACCTAAATAAATACACGAAACGAAAACTTATTAGGGTGGTCATAAACGCTTATATTTGCAATCAAAACATGCTCCCATCGTGCGGGTTCGTTCAAGTATTTGTTTAAGGTCGGTACACACCTGCTTCTTTGTGGTTTCGTATGAAGAATACTACAAATGTTAGTCGCCGCCTAAGCAAACAGTGCGATAGTGTTTGGGTAACGAACAATAGGTTATGTTTAACGAATGTATATTGAACAGGTAATTACTTTTAGAAGGTTTTTTGTTGTTTGCTGTGTCTTCTATGTTATTGATAAGAGATTAGAACTAAGCAATTTATCATAGAGGCTCTATAAGTTTTGATAATTCTAGACAATAGATTTTAATTTTTTCATTGGACTAATGCGCAGCTATGATATGCTTAACAATTCTCTAGAAAAAAGAACTTGCCTTCCAGGTAACATAGGCTTTAATTTTCCTTAATGCCGAAGAAAATATTGACTATGAACAAAAGTTTATATTAAAACGACAATACCAATTCAGTTAAAACACAAATTTTCGTAGCAGTGTCTACGCGCATCTGCTACGACGTAACACCGCTACAGTAAAAGTCTACGAGCTACGAAAAGTTTTGCTCGCATTTGATTTGAACGAAATTCAAAATAAAAGAATTATCTATGAGTCAATATAAATCTTAACACTAGACAAAAGAGCACAAAAAAATGTAAGCATGATATTTTTCAGAAAAAGTTAATAAACTTAGTAGCTTCCACATAATCTAGTGATAAATGCTTTTTAACTTATAAAAGTACTAGTCTAAGGAATTAGTAGCGGAACTTATCATCTTGTTCAGCGGATAATATGCGAGCAGACAGTCACCTGATATCGTTGTAAGAGATAGTGCTTCGGTACGGCGGGAACACTTGAAAGAAAAAATATTTATAAAATTACTACTTTTGTTTTTTACAATTTGTGTTTCCATTTTTCGTCCAATTTGATGATATTTATGTATGAAAATTATTTATGTCAATAACAAAGATATAACACAAAAAATAAACCTAGCTTTTATTCTAGTGCGCTCAGTTTATTGAAAGGCAGTAAATGTTTAATGTCTATTATGCCACCGTTATTATCATTCAGTTCCAATTTTCCATTCAACTTCAAAACTAATTCGTTCTAATTAGGTTTCGTAAATAATTCCAATAATACACGAAAGAGCTCGCTATTAATTTACATCGCCAATTCCAGTGCGTCCAAAACAATGAATTTATTAATATTATTATGTTTTATATCACAATGCATGGAACAAAACAAATAATAATTTTCGGAACCCTATTATTTCTAGCGGGTACTATTCGGTATTGGCTAGTTGCCAGACTTTTGTATATACCTATCAATATGTTGCCGCCATTTTAACCACATATTTTTACTGCCTTCAAAATATTCAGCTTTTTTGTCAATGTAAAAATTCGCTGCAAAGACATGTATGGGTTCTTGACCGAAACTTATGACATTTCAAAGTTTAGGATTGACTATAGCTTTATTTTATAGAAGTTAATTGTTTCAATCCTAAACTAATCAATAATCAATTGATTACAACGCCTACACAAAACCTACAAACCTACACGTCAACATGTGTAGTACGCAACAGTTAGATAATGATTTGTCAAATTTTCCTAACGCACTCTCGATTTCCTGACGTTCCGCATTAAGAGGACTCTTAATAATAATTTTCAAATTTCGTTATTAACAAAACGAAAATCAAACAAACATAGAATAAACGATCGCATCCTTAAAAAAATATATAATATTACCATGCAACTAGAAGGTTTAAAAGCCAAGTTTAGATTATTATAGTAAAAGTGTTCTCGCCGTATCGCACACAATCTTTATCCAGCCTTTATTCTGAGTACAAGCTTCCGAGCTTGTGGCTGTCACCTGACAACTCCTCTTAAGCTTGTCTTTCATAATTTTCTTTCTCCTTTTATCGCAACTTCTTAGATATTATCTTTTATCTATTTGTAGAATTAAAAGCAGTATTAAGACCGACGTTATTAAAAACGGCGCCTGTTTTTGTTTGAAAAGTTATCTGTGTTAAGTTTTTATTAAAATTATATTCTCTTTGTGGAGCGTTTGTGATATTTAGTTTGGACAATACGGTTGATGTTTAATGAATAAACCTTTTTAAAATGTTCGTATTATTTTACTTTTTTGTAAAACGAGGTGTTGGTTGCTTATTTTTTGCTTTTCTTTTTTAACACATATTTTTTGCTATTAATTATGTCATGAAAAAAAAATTCAAATTTTTATAAAGGTCTTTTCAAACACCTGTTAATCCAATAATTTTATTCCATTGTTGGAAATATTGATAAAATTTATTTGGTCAAAAATTATATATTTTACTCCTGCAATTCAGAAAACATGAAAAATGCATCTTTTCACAAACAATACACTTTAAAGAACAAGCTTCGTTAAAACAAGTCAACAGCAAAACCAAGAACAAAAAAGTGAAATGTTAAAAAATATTTGGTAAAAATGTATAAGGTGTGCAATATTTTTGTAGGCATGTGGCTACAAGCGTGGTGCAACCTTCCCTGTATTTACCGACGAGAGCTTAAACCGTGACGACAGTGACGCTTATGGCGATGTACGAGTTACCTTTTCAATGTACAATGTTAAACTATTTTAGACGTACATAAATCTCGCATTTTTGCGTTGCGTTTTACTGATATTTATTGTGCATTAGTAGTGTATGCTCTTAGGCCGGAAAGAATTTTCTAAGTTATTTTTCCAGCAATTTGCAGACTTCTGTAAGATTTAGGTTGATTAGACTTTTTGTGTCATATAAAATATGGATGGTAGTCATAGTCTTGCCGTACAATTATTTGCTATGGATTTTGTTATAGCAAGTTATGGGAATAATGATATAAAACTCAATATTTAGCTCAATCCATTCATATTTATAATTTCAGTTTTGCTTTTCCTTGTTAGCGGCTGACACATTTCGGCGCCGACTTATCTCAAAAATAACTGCTTCAAAATTCATTATCATTTCAAGTCTTTACCAAATTCTAGCAAAAAGTCTTAACCACTTCTTCAATAAAAGTATATTATTTATCCCTCTTAAATATTTCCACAGAATCAGAACATGTGTTGTAAAATAATGTTCCTAATTAATCCTCTCGGATGTTTTTCTCAGAAATTGGGCTTTAGACTACTATGCTTGAGTACCTTCCAAATACGAGAAGGCAGGCTTCTAACAGTTTCCAAAAAGTTTTTGTGAAATAAAAGGGTATCCAGGTATTTACTCAATATTTTATATGTTGTACACTGCTTGTTATAAATGTATGAATAAGGGCTAGTTAGAACAACATTATAATTTCGTCCGTTTTATAATTCATATATTCAACCATCTTATCATACTTTTCGGACCATTTGGAATAGATACATATTTCTATTTGAGTTTGTTCTTTTGTAATACATAGCTGACCCACGCAACTTCGCTTGCGTCACATAAGAGAATCATAATTTTCCCCGTTTTTGTAACATTTTTCACTGGTACTCTGCTTTTGTTGGTCGTAGCGTGATGATATATAGCCTATAGCCTTCCTCGATAAATGGGTTATCTAACACTGTAAGAATTTTTCAAATCGGACCAGTAGTTCCCGAGATTAGCAAACTCTTCAGCTTTATAATATTAGTATAGTATTATAGATTATAAAACACACCTATGTTTTGCCGATAACAAAGTTATTCCGATGTAAAAACCTATTGGTCATATGAATTAACTTAAACAGGCTTATCATAGCAGTCAAATTAAAACCAGACCTAATAAATTGCCTGACGTTATTTCCAACTCCATTTAATAAAGAAAATCTAATATCTAACAAGTGTTCCCCCTTAATAATATTCTATAAGTGTACTACATTAAAACCAAATAGTTGTACGAACTCTACAAGAGTAACAAGCGTGATAGCTAAACTATTACGTTTGAATTCAACTTTGTTATATTAGTAGAAAACTTGTTCAAGTAGTTAAGGAAAATTTATGACTTCGTAACTTTTAACTTTCCTAACTTAGTCTTACATTTGAATCGATCAAATTAATATTTATGGCTATTATTTCAATGTTTTATTATTTATATTACGAGTCAAGTATTGTTCTATAATAAAATCCATACTAATATTATAAATGCGAAAGTAACTCTGTCTGTCTGTCTGCTACTCAATCACGCCTAAACTACTGAACCAATTCGCATGAAATTTGGTAGGAGATATTTTGATACCCGAGAAAGGACATAGGCTATATCATCACGCTACGACCAAAAGGAGCAGAGTACCAGTAATTAATGTTACAAAAAACGGGGATAAATTTCACTCGTTCTCTCTTATTGGAAGCAAGCGAAGTTGCGCGGGTCAGCTAGTGAAAATAGTAATACAATATCAATTGTAAATATAACGTACTTTTTAAAAAGACCACCAAAACCTTTGTTTTTGAAAACTTAAGTTATCAAAGGGATCAATTTTGACTGTAAATATGAATGTTACGACTATAATAAATTCCATTCATTATTTGGTAACAATTAAGTATTGGCAGTTTGACATTCAAATTCTACGCTTAAAATTAGTTCCTTAAATATCCGCTAGAGGCACTGACTGATGCCGCATAGATTTTAGGTTTACTCGATTGATATTGTTATAAATTGGCCTCCCTAGTTTGCTTTTGTAGGAGTTTGTGTAAAGTCGCTGTATGACGTCACAGTGCACATGGCTTGAGTGAAGCGGACGGAGTGAAGTACCATCACGGTAGTAGGTCGACGGTGTTTACACTAATTGCTGGAGACAACACTGACACTGCCTTGTCTGAGATTCAGCCTCAAACGTAACTTTATACCGAATTATCTTTTGTTTGCTTTACCAAATATTTTTCTGTTTTATTTAAAGATTTTAACATGATTTTACATGAGTAATGATGGCTGCATTTTTTGTGATGAAATGAATAATGAAATACTTTTTGTAACGTGTGATAAAATATTGACAGTGTTTTGTAGATTGTCATTCGAAACGATGATGTAAATAAAAGTTTAATATGTCAGGTTTCATAACAAAAATTATAATTGCTTAACTATCTATTTTTAAAAATGAGTACTTGTTATAACTACTTCAAAAATAATAAAAATAATATTATCCATATAGGTATAGGAATAGTAACCTACCCTTATATAAGACGACGTGACGTTTTCCGATACAGTTATCTTAAACATCTGTCAACCCAATTACGAACACAATGCAGTAGCAGAAAATATCAAAAATGTGTGTTAAATTTATTAGAAAATAAAGTCATCGGGATCTTTTGTAGTGGCGACGTTCGATAACACCCCGGCACTAGTTCGGGTTAACCCTCTACCATTCATGTGAAATCGCCGCGACCCATGCGAGCGGCTGAAGGGTTAATCACGTATTAGATCCAGCTTTTTGACTAAGCGTCACATGGAGTGAAATATTGCCACTATCTATTTAAACAGGTTGAGATTGATTTATGTATTAGAAGCAAAATTATTCGGGATTTGTAGGAATATTAAAGTTTGAGAAAATAAATTGAAATTGATTTTTTATGATCTAATAAACTACTATCACTCGGGCCATTTCAAACCCAGTCATGTCATTTTATCGGAATCTCTCTTTCGCACTTACACATTGTCACAATCATTTCATTCTTTTGATTATGACGTAGATCGCACGTTTGTAACAGCCTGATTATAATAAACCAATTCAAAATCAACAGTTAAAAATATTCTTAGATGTTGATATTTTTCAGGAACCAAAAAAATCAATATCTGTTGGCAGAGCTACCAATTGGTGTTGAATTTCTGTGTTCCAATCTCTGGGTGGATTTAATACTACAAACTCAAAGTGTTAAATTTTCCCGAACTAAGTCGATACGGGCAAGTTCATAAAAAAATAATATATACAGTCCGCGGACGTTTCAGTGCAGTTTATACGGAGAAAAGTGCCACTCGTGCTATGAGCACGTGTATTGCACTTGCTCTCTTGAGAAAGCTGCATGCCTGAGAGTTCTCTCATAATGTTCTGATGCCTTGGTTAGAAAACCAAAATGAGGATTTTTTAAGTGGTTTCAAGAAAACCTTCTTTTCTACTTGAAGGAGCGTTACTGAGAACTTATTATCAGGAATATTCTTAGGAGTAACGTTTTAGTATTCGAATTCGTTACCAATCCGCGGCATTCTAGAGTCTTTTAATTGAATGATAACTTTTAATGTCTTTAGAGATTCGGGCCCCAAATCCACGATCATAAATCCTATATGTGTTTTTGATAGTGTGGCATGCAAAACGATTTTAATATTTTCTTCCAGCTAACTATAAACTGAATAGTTCCTATCGTTACTACTAATTACGTTGAGCTACTACGCTTCGGTTCCAAAACGACTACAAATTAACCGTGTACAGTGACGAGCAAAAATGTGTACACAGTGTCACATTTGAATTTCATATTATCAAAATTTCATATGCGTGTTCGCGTTAATTCCCGTATTTTATTATACATTATTTCAATTCAGTCAAATATTCTAGAAATCATTAAGAAAAATAAAAGTATTTTGCTGGACCCGGGATTCGCACCTGAGATCTTGTAATCATCATATACACTACCGCCCAGACCACAAAGGCAATCTTTTTAATGTTATACATGTCAAAATTGGACAGGCTATACACATTTTTGCTCGCGACTGTAAATATAGTGCGGTGAAGCCCCGCATGAGATTGCAACGTGTTTGAGGCGAAACTTATTCTATTAATTACAAGTTGTTCTCTTTACTGTATTAAGAAACTTATCTGCCGTCGATGCCGGGAACTGGGACTCGGTTAGCTGTTACAGATTTAGTACGCCACTGATTATAGTTATTAGCTTATGTAGATAGTTTTGTTATGAAACTTAATAAATAAATTTAATCCATTAATGTTCCACTGCTGGGCTAGAGTCTCCTTCTCCCGGAACGTAGGAGGCGTTAGGCCTTGAGTCCACCATGCAGGCCAAGTGCGTATTTGAATTATAAAAATAAAATATATTGAACTTTTTTTTTATATAACGGGTCTATTGCACTTTTGCAATTTTTTTAACCGTTCAAAAGAATAGATTTATTGCCAAAAGTGTTCTTATGAAATGTTCTGTGCGTTGTAGCAGTAGCTTCTATTATCATGAAATCACGAGACGCCTGAAAGGTTTTTATAGTAAATCATTTAAGCTAGTTTTATTTCCAGACGTTTTGGTAAAATCAGCGGTGTGACATTTTTGCATTCATGTTACACATACACATATAATGTACTATTCATAAGTTTTTCTCCTACATGCACACAGAAAATCATCAATATCAGTATTAGACCTAATTGAAAACAGTATTTTACGATCATAGAAAGAAGGTCTATAAAGGATCGCAACCCAATCTCCGAAGTGTTTAACATAAGTCAAATCCGTTAACTCACGCGGTGACAGTTTGATGGTGTAACGGTTTCTCGTGGCTGTAACCAGTGACTCCCCGATGGCTCTTAAATGTGTGTTTCAAGATAAACAGCCCACATAAATGTAAGAGGTCAAGGTCAAATACTTTATTTATTTATTTTTAAATGTACTGTTTTTCTGTTTTAGTACGCATTGAGAGTAATCAGTAAAATTTAGTGTAAAGGCTGTAATTAAATAGCTCTTTTCAATTTGTTAGAAATATGTGGCTCTTATATGTGTGTCCCTAATTATATACCCCACTAAGGTCTACGTGAGGTCAAACACTTTTATGTATTTTTAAATGTAATATTTTAGTATGTATTGAGGGTAATTTGTAATAAGTGTGTAGTGCAAACACTAGAATTTAAGTATGTGTGTGTGTTTTTTATGCATAAAAAAGGTCTTTATAGGATCGTAAACCAATCTCCGAAGTTTTAACATAAGTCAAATCCGTTAACTCACGCGGTGACAGTTTGATGGCGTAACGGTTTCTCGTGGCTGTAACCAGTGACTCCCCGATGGCTCTTAAATGTGTGTTCTAAGATAAACAGCCCACATAAATGTAAGAGGTCAAGGTGAAACACTCTTATTTCAAATGTACTGTTTTAGTATGTAATATGTAATATGTTAAGATTTTATTAAATTGCTTTTCAGATTTTTTTTGAATGGTGTCTCTTTAATGGTGTCATATAAATAGCCCACATAGATGTAAGAGGTATCAAATATCAAACACATTTTTTTTTAATGTAAAGTTTTAGTATGTACTTATTGAAAATTTAATGTGTAATGTAAGGACTGAAATTAAAGTGCTTTTTTAATATGCTGCTTTAAAATGTATAATAAAATAACATAAGGTGGTTAAGTGGTAATTGTTTAGCTAACTCTTTTATTCATCTTAAAATGCAATGTTTTATTGTTTTAGTATGCATTGAGAGTAATGCGTAATAGTTTAATGTCTTGTGACTTCTAGAACTAAAAAAGTATGAAACATAGATACTATTTTTTTGTTCTTATTTTTGTCTTATTCACAACCTTACTGAAATGTATCAATGAAAGTTGTACAAGAGAGAGCTTTTGGGTGGTTTCTCGAAATCTTAGTTAATTATATTTAGCAATTTTTTTGTCTCAAGTTGTCTTCAAAAATAAATCTTTGCAATATCTGGATAAAAATGTTTCACCAATGACAACATGCTTAACATGTTCTTTTTAGGAACATTGCAGCTTAATTTTTCTCGCTTAAAACCTACATTAATATGCAAATATCACAAGCAGAAGCTGATTACAAAAAGAACAATCTAGTAACCATTCACCCACACATAAGTAATAATGAAACTATGTAAACACACTCACTACTTACAAAGACCAAGCAATACGTAGAACTAAATTACATTCGAGCATGCAATCTAAAAATCTACATATTTTCCATATTACTTCTCTTACCAAAAACTATTTGCAATAATACAACTATTTTCTTCGTTACGGTATGAAATTCTTTGCAATTATGAAAACGGTTATCGTTTACATAATTAAGCGCGCTTGTTGAAATTGGTTTATGGATGGGTGATCACAGGAATGCAGCTTTTCTTACAGATATATTCTTTCAGAGTGACAATAGTAGACTTGTATCTCGGTAAGTTTGGATTGACTCTAATACAGTTTTTTATTTAATAATCTATCACTATATTACCAGTGATCTTAACTAGTAGTCCGCGCGGTATTAAAAACAATGTAGCTGATTGTCATTAAATAAGCATATTAGTAGCACCTACTGTATGCAGTAGACTATAATTATGTGCATCACATCCAAAAAATTGAGTAGAACTTGGTAGAAAACTGTCTAGTAGTTTTTTATTGTTTGTAATTCTATCAGATTGAAATAAGGACGAGCACTAACTAGCATTCGTTTTAACAATCCTAAAGAGTTTGACCATTAAACAAACGAAGTGAAGAAAAATCGTAACACAAAGACCCACCAATTCTTAGGAAAGTCACATTTATTAGTTATCTTTTGGGGTTTATTTGATCTCAGTGTACACTCCCTTTATAATTCCACAAACGGCCATTTGCTTCCATTTCGGTATTGTTTGGTTAGGAGCGGATTTAACCAGTTTGTGTCTGGTTACTTAGGTCCTACTTAATTTTAGTAAACAAACACTGCGGATCGCCGCTCGCCGCCTTAAGATTTTTGTTACGTTATCGTAAATTGGCGTTGGTTTTGAATATAAGTAGAACAATGGAAGAATAATGTTAAGTATAAACACAGTAAGCTACATCACGATTCCCGGTTCTTTGATGTACGTCCGTTAAAGCCCGATTATACCATTCCGAGACAAATACGTGCACGTCGTCACGTATGTATTTGACTGCCTAAAGTTGCGGACAAAGTGCATTCTATCGATATTATTTGTTTTTTTTTATCCATAGCCTTGGTTTGCAGCACAATCGGTTTTCTCTAAAAAACATGCTACTAAGGCATTTAGCTAATGTTTTTACAACCGGCCGCTTGTCTGACATCAACTCTCATTAGGAATCCTACTTTGAATTGGGCAGTAGTGGGCATGGAGGTTAACTGAATTGGAATCTGGGATACCAGAGAGAGTGGGACCGTGCAGCTTACTCCAGCATACATCTCTGACCTACTAATGAAATATGCTTTGTTACTGTATCAGTCCAGTCTTTCTTCCAACTATTTCGAAGCCGGCTTGCAGTCTCACTGGATGCAGCTGAATACCAGTGTTTTATATGGACCGACTGCTTATCGGACCTCCACAACCCACTTACCTTGGTTATGGAGGTCTGTACATGCTTATACCTCTATATAATAGGCTTTGTTACTATAAATAATAACAATATAGTTAATGAAGAGTTGCATTACAAATCCTACTGGTATACAAATCTTCACTACGTTAAACCTCAGAACGATAAAATCAACCTGTCTAAAATCATATCGCACGAGAAATAAATCGAGTTACAAAATGTTTGTATAAACATATTGATAAACTAGCACTAATATTATTATTCACTTGCACTCCACGGGCTCACGTGACGAGAAAGCGCTACACGTCTACGACTCTACACGGAATGCTACGTACTATGTACGGTTGGCAGAATATGTACATCATATACATATTTTTAGGATTTAATAACTAACAAAACTGTTGAATTGATTCTTTGGGCGTTTATGTTTATGATTATTATATTATTACTAACGGAGACTATTGCGATAGAAAAGTAAAATCAAATTTAACCTACGTACTATAGATATCATGTGAAACGATGATGATATAGTATAAATTATGAATGTTACTACGTTATAGCATGCTGAAACAATTATGACTCGGTTACTGACACTCAGAAGATTAGTATGTGAAAAGCTTTTTGGCCTTGTAGCTCTTAGAATGGATGTCTACTAGCAGTATACAAGCATTGAGACTGTGTTTTAAAGTCGAAATATGTGTGGCTTGTACAAGTTGATATTCAGTTGTTTTTGTGTGACATATTGTTTTGCTATTTAATTTCTTGGATTGTAAAGAACCACGCGTAGTATAAAACAGTTGAAATCATTGAAAAAGATGATTGCTATTTCCATGTTTGCATTATAATCCGTAGATAAAAATATTCAAATTAGTATATTATTATGTATAAATGTAATATAATCATCAATTTCATAGAATCAGTTATGATAATCAAATATTACGATCATACTAGGAAACGATTGGAATCGATTTCACGAAACAACTTTGTGTGTTATATTTAATTAATGCTGGCTCACATTTATTGAATAAATATAAATATCGATAATTTAATTTTCATCAACTAATTGAGTATTTCTTGAATCAGTTTTAAAGTGAGAACCTGTTTTTTTTAATGGCTATGTCAATAAACATAAATCAAAGCAAAATGTGTATTGTACTTTTCGCATAGTTACAGTATATATTATTATGCATTTAGATATACCTTTTAGGGTACTTAGGTTTTTTTTAAGGCCTTGCTGTTTTGTGTGCCATTAGTGAGATGACGTCTTTATATTATGAAAATCTTTTGTTTTTATTTTGCTTACTTTGAAAATTGTATTTTTTCTCATTTCCTTATCTTCACTAATTATGATACTTTAAGTACTTTTTCTCTGTCAGAATAACAACATCCATGAACCGCCATATTTTTTTCTCTTTTAGTATAAAATGAACAGACATTGCCTGTCAACCGTACATTTAGTACGTGCTAAAGCATGACTGAGCTACGTTCGTAGCTCGCGATATGCAAACACATTCCACGCATGTGATGACTAGCTATTAGTCCACTCTATACAAAATATCTAGTGCCTACAATCTCTTGACGTGTGGCCTTAGGGAACTTGCAAGAGTTAATAATATAGCGGTAGAGGAATATGTTAGAAGAACTTTTAATAATACTGCTACTTATATAAAATAAGAAAATATTACATTTAACAAGGGTGACCAGGAGTTTCTTGCCAATTCTTCTCATTGGCCCTACCTTCCAAATTGGCGGTAAATTCATTCTCTGTATCATTGACTATCATAAGTGTCAGTATTTGACCTAAATGAATAAATGATTTGATTTCGTTTTATTTTTACCTTCCGAAATGTCATTGATCAGTTTTGAAATCTAGATTACTCGCGGAGGAAGAAAATGCTTTGTACATATAAGGTTTAAAGATCTTTATTTCTCATGATCTTTATTTCATGGGAGTATGTAGAGCCGATAATACGTGGGTAGGTCCCAACTAGCACGTGCTAGTTTCCTCTGAATTTTGACTTTTGAAATTTGTTCCATAATTAGTCTTAAAAAACAGTGGTAACTACTCAAACTATAGCGAGAAAATTGACCAAATTTGTTTCCTGATTGCCACGTGTAAGCAACTTTTGTATCACGGAATTAACAGGCATTTTACTAAACAATACGAAACATATTCTTAAAACTGTTCACTTTATAAGAGACTCAATAATTATTTTCCTGATCGCCAGGAAACTTTTCTACCACGGAATCAACAGGCACTTTACTAAACAATACAGAACATATTTTAAAAACTGTTCACTTTATAAGAGACTCAAAAGCGTGATTTTTTATACGACACGCTAACACGTGTACCATAAAGCGACAAAAATATAAAGTTTCATCTCACTTGTAAACCAGATAACTTTGTTACATGTTGATTTTTAGTATGCAGCTCGAACCTAGTAAGTTGAGCGTCGCATGCACTCCTTGTAAAGTACAGAGAATAACTTTGAAGTTTTGTAGCCATTGCACTTGAAATCGCAGAATTTTATAAAAAACTAGCTGACCCGCGCAACTTCGCTTGCGTCACATAAGAGAGAATGGGTCAAAATTTTCCCCGTTTTTGTACAATTTTTTACTGGTACTCTGCTCCTATTAGTCGTCGTGATGATATATAGCCTATAACCTTCCTTGATAAATGGACTATCTAACACTGAAAGAATTTTTGAAATCGGACCTGTAGTTCCTGAGATTAGCGCGTCCAAACAAAAAAACAAACAAACTCTTCAGCTTTATAATATTAGTATAGATAGGCGGCCTCTAGTGAAGAAAACTGGAACTAAATTGACAGCTGTAAATAAATATTTAACTATTCTTTGGTTTTGGATTTTATTCTTTGTTGTAACGGCTAACAAATGTCTAGAATATAAATGTTATCTGTAATGTCAATAACTTATTAATTTCTATAATAATGTAGCCACCTCACTTATGGTTTTGGTCAACACAATAGAACACTAATATGTACTTTACAATACAAAAATATGTAATTTTTTCAGATAAAATTAAATTATATTCAAACAAGTTAATTAGAGGCGAAATTCTATTACACTAATGTTTATATTAAATAATGCAATATTTAATTTACATAATGGTGACAAACAAATTTGTTAGAGAATAAACTTAGTAATTCTCTAAAACTGAAAGTTTAGTTGCTGGTTAGTCCCGGCGATACTTTCATCTGACGTTAGTATCAAGACAATTGTTTTTTAAACGCACTTTTATTCCAAATCTTGACGTTTTTGATAAAGTTGAAGTAATTTTTTGGCCAGCATTACTGTGCAATAGTGCACATTGAATTATTTTCCCCGTTGCGTGGACACAGAAATACTTTGGGTACCCACAAACGAAACAAATACAACTTAAAGCATAAAAAAAACACCCACTGCGTAATTTTTGACTGCAAGCGTCCATTTCTGTCCAAATATTTTTTCCAGACCGACCTTACGTAAGTTGGCCGTGATCCATGTCTCTACACTAACAAGCGTCCAGCAAACCTATGTCCATCTCACAATTACAAGCATTGTAAAACTCCCAACCAAAAAATGTACTTAGACTTCAGTATTCTTTTCTTCAGAAAATGTATCTGTACGTAGTTGTAACAAAGCGAGCTTCGTGAAGCGTATTAGTGATTTATGTTAGCATTTTACAAGGATCGTTACGGCTAATAAATCTTTGTTAACTTGTTGCGGTGGCGTAGAATTAGGCTTCCTCATGAACGCATGTTACGCGTAATTTTTTTCGCCTTCACTCTTTTTATTTATACGAAGGCATGGATTTAGGGACGTGTGCCGTAATCGTCTTCATCAGGGAACAGGATTAAATGGCTTCCGCGAAGATTGATTATGGACTTGGTTAAGCGTTGCTAACGGCATGTTTAGCTTGATCTCCCACGCTTTTTAACTGTCGAGGCTATATTATGAAAAACATGTTTGTTTTTATGTTTTGAAATTGCACCGGCTGGCACTGACACCCGTACGGCGACAAAATAGCCACAGCTCAGTAGCACGATTTTCTACTACTATCGACTTTCGACAACCGGCTAGCTATCGAATATACAAAGTTCTGAAATCTTCGTCAGAGCATTTATAGCATTATTCTTCAACCGCAACAAGATACTAAACAACTAAGAATAGTTTAGACATCAGATATTCTAAGTGTCAAATTGTACGAAATATAAATATCAAAAACCTAAACTTTCTTTTCAAGATAAGGTTACGAATACAGAAACTTCAATAATTAATTTAATTTCAACCCTTAACCTTCGAAAAGGTCAAAGTATTTTCGGGTCATTTCTCGCGATAACTGTTCTCAAAGAACATCCGAAAATTTGTCTTAAAATGTTTCGCTATTTAGGACGTTTTCCAAATGAATTTTCAATAGTTTTATTTTCCAAGATCTTATTGTTTTTGTTTGGAGTCTCGCCAAATGGGCTCACTATTCCTTTGAGGATTGATGTCTTAATGCTAAGCAAAAACTTGAGTGAATGATGTTTATGTTCATACAATTGTGGAAGTATAAAAGCGGGTTTAGATAGACGCCGTTTGTAATTACTGCTTTTATATTAATGAAAGTTTTTATACACTGTATTTTATGAAGCTTCTGCAGATCTGCTAGGTTTGCAGATTACAGTGTTTTTTAAAGAATGACATCGTTGTCCTCTCTCTTACTAGTCAAGTTGATTTGAATATTCTTTTCAACTTGAATTCAAACAGAACATTATAGTAACACTGTAAGGCTGAAAAAGGATTTATTTTTTTACTTCGATTTTGGAAATAGTTTTCAGTATCGAATCGAATCTTAGAAGCGAAGGGAAGCGAATCTTAGACTTTGTGATTAGCAGTCGTATACACTACCACCCAGCCCACAGAGTTAGTAATTAGAAAATAGGTCCTTTTTTATTACAATTCGATTTGTATACGTTCAACTGGATGTGTTAGTAACATTATCATTTAAAGAAGACCCAAGTATTGTTTTATCAAGGTGTCGATAAATAGGTCAAACGTAATAAATTTAACATTAATGTGTTGTTTTTCCCGACTCATTTGAGCATCAAATAACACACAATAGTATATATAGCGGATATTCGGGCATTGACATATTTATTTTATATGTATGTCTATTATATTAACTCGGTCTCGGTATTTCTTTCCGTAACTTGAGCTTCGTTTCTCGGAATACTGTATAGATAGCGACAGTTCCTCGAAATAGTGCTTTTGAAGTAAGGCTTAAAATATTTATTTATTTTTATTGATGCTGTATGATTGAGCTATAAATAACTGTTACTATTTTTTATACTTCGATTAAGAAATGTAGTACGACGACAGATTTAGTTGTTATTAAGTTATTAGTCGCTATCTTAGATATCTTTGGATAATCAAAAATGAAATAAAAAAAATGATTCTATTTACAGTGTAGGCCAATCAATTTCAAGATATCTATCGCATTGGTGTCTACAGAGGTGAAAATTCTGCATTGATATGCCCTATTTCTGTAAAAGAAAGGAATATGTCTAATTTTCTTCATGAAAATTGGCGTAAGTGTCTTGACAACAAAGTCCCAGTGCTCCATGATCGCTCCGAAGTTGAGGACAGAATCAAAGTAATTACGAATATTAGTTAAGTTAAACGCAGTTCTATCAAACCATCAGGGAAATAGGGCCGTGATATTCTAAATTGTAATAAAATTAATAACTTAGCTAGTTCATTAAGTAAATAATATTGGTATAGCTGGCAGATATTGCGCCTAATACAATTTCCCGCTTCGTTGGCGGCCAGTCCCTACGTCTCAGGACAATTAGTGCGGACGACATTATTTTTGTGTCACCCCTATTGTACCTTTTGCTTGTATATCTTTGTGTAACGAACGCTGAAATTCGCGGTATCCCCCCGGGTAACTACTGACGTAAACGTCTAGAAATCTTGCCTTATATTTTTGTTTTTATATTTGGTTGGAAAATATTAGTTGTTATGTTTCTGCGGTCCGAGCGGTACATGCGACTGATTACAAGTCTTGGGTCTGAATCCCAAGACGGACGAAGTGTTCACATTCTATGAAAGCATGTTTGTTTGTTATTCTTTCACATCAAAATTGAACAGATTTTTCTATAATTTGGGGAAGTGTTCATCAAAACCGGGGAAGCAATTTAGTCATTATTGTCATTGTCATACCTGGCCAGCAAATTTTCGTGTTTGGCATTAGCAGCCTGTAATTTTAGAATGTTTAAGATAATCATAACTTCGGTATTTCACCGACTGACTGTACATCCAATCCTATAACAAACTCATTTTACAATCAACCCTATGCTATCTATAGCCACGTCATATTAAACTGGCCCTTCCCAAGGGCCAAACCTGAATTAAATTACTTATTTGACCCGAGGACTCTGGCTTATAGGAGACATGTCAAATCTCCTTTCAATTATCTTTCTAATGAATGGCGTGTTTGTATGTTAGAATTGGGTTTCATTGTACTAGTAATGATAATGTATTGAGACTATTAAGTTAGTCGTCTTTGTGTGAGGTCATTGTTCGAATGATAGATTGTTTTATGTAGTAGGTACTCGTGAGTAATGGTTTAGTTCTTGAGGTTAGTAAAGGGATCCAGTGTTTATTTTTGGATGAGGTAGACAGTCCAACGCTCCCATTCCATATCTGTAGTATAAGTATACTATAGTATATTCTATTAGTCATCAATAGTATTTGTATTAATAACTGGTCTCGTACACTGACGTCCAGTGTTCACAGATTTATGATCGGATTGATATTAAAAGGGTAAGCAATTGCACTTGTAATCTGTGTTATTATACTTATAGATATAAGTAAATTCAGTGACTGTACTAACCATGTACATACGTGTCAACATTAGACCTAAATAAATGAATTATACAAAAATATTACAGTAGTAATTTAAAAATATCATTTACCGAATAATATTATTGATCTAGAGTTTCTCATCAACTCTTCTCCTACACTTTATTTACTTTCACCTAAAAAAATACGAGTAAACAGATTACTGACAAGCCTAAGACTACTAAGGTTTTCCTGTACTCAATCCAAGTTAGGATATCGACTAATCGGACTGGACCGTTACAACCTTTTTATTAGACAGCAAAGCTCTTCGAATGCACTTAATGATTAGGGCGGATGCCTAATTTTGAGCTTTATTATAACTCAATTCTTCAAGTAGGTAAAATAAATGAACAAGAGATCAAATATGTTTTACAAAAATATATTTAAAAAAAAACCCAGTGCATTCTCACCATTATTAGGAAAATACTAAAAAGCAGCTAAGTCTACTATCATTTTAAGAGTATCATTATTTATTATCATTTTAAGAGTACTACAGGAAAACAAAAGCACGTCAAGCAAATTCTATTAACTAAAATCTGCGTGGAAAACAATTTTTCTCATGACATTAAACACAACTTTGTCAAACTTTGAGGGTTACTAAGTTTAGAAGTTGTTCGTGACATCCGTGCGAATGGGGCCATGAATTTAACTTAATATTACACTGCAGTGTACAAGCACCATTACCAAGTGTCTCCGAAGTAATTAGTGCAGGTATAAAAAGGTTCCCTAAAAGCAATTTTCTTGGAAGAGACGGATTAAGTATGGAATTATTTATTTACTAGTCTGGTCAGGCTTAAAGCACTTAGGCGGACCAATTTGTGGAGTAAGATCTTGTTTTCCTTTACTAACAAAAGTTTGTTTGGATATTGTTAGTAGGTTTTAAGAAAAAATATTTTGATATAATTTTTGTTTCGCTGTATTTTTTACAACGATATAATGACTGCGATTAGCATTTGTTTCCTTTGTGAACATACGTTACGGTATACAGTAATATGGTATAGTATGATGGTACTTATTTCTTTTAATGCCAACTTAAGGCCTGTGCAATCTTTGGAACTACAAAATTGTTAAAATTTTGCTTTAACAGAAGTATTGCTATACTGTACTGTTATAATAGAATTTTTGCATTGGAAATGGTTTTAAGAACTTAAAAATATAATAATATCATCATACACTAGTCCCATAACCGACATTTCAGATTATCTGGGAAAAATCAAGATAAAAGTTTTCCCTACACAATTAAAGTTAGGCAAAGTATATAAGAGTAAATCAGAATGATGAGTACGACAATAAGAATCTGTCAGTTGGCGTTTCACCGAACTTGTTTGTCAACTTATGTGCCTAGAAAAAGGGCTGTTATTCCCTTCTTTTATGAAAAACATGTTATGTAAATCGTAGACTTACAAAAGCCAGAAATATCGAATATTTGAAAAACTGTGTTTAATGTGAAAATTGTTTTAAATTTTAAAGCAGTAGCAGTTTAGTTTAAATATGAAGTTTTGGAAATACAATTGCAGTTTATGTAATCAGTTTAAACAGAATAGAATACTCGTGTGTTTCGGAGTCTCATTGCTAGTTGAAGAGATTTGTTTGAAAATCTTTCAAGCAAGGCACAAACATTATATTTTAATTGTTTTTTTTTATCGATGAAACTATGCCAGACTATCATCAAGCCACTTGTTTTGTACGCATCAACACAATTTAAATAAGGTAACAACGCGAACAAACGACGCAATTTTTTCACCAAAGCAATGTAATGTAACACATTTTGTTGATAAATTATTTCTCGGGGTACACCCACTTCATTCAATTTCCCAAATAAATAGCTTATGCCAGTGGCATTGGGGGAATTATTTATTTACCTACCTCTTTCTTGGCTTTTGCTCTATATAACGGCAACACCTCAATTTATTCATGAGTTCACATGTTTTTAAGAAATGCCATTACGCGGTTCAGCACGCGTTGATAGCCGGTAGATTGCGAGCATACAATAATTTCACACATACAAACCTAAAATCACGCCTTGTTTCTTTGTGCAATTTGTTAAAGAATTTATTTCCATATAGATGTAGGTTTAATAAAAAAATTTTTGCTCATTCCATATCATTCATGGAACTTAAAATCTGTACATGCATTATTATTCGCTCAAACACTTATTAAGCGTATGTCGTAAGCCCAAGGTTATAGAAAATTTAAATGCCTAAAATCGATTCTCTTTCACGTTGAAAGGGCTGCAACTTGTTATTTACAGAAAGTTCTTCAAAAACATTGCAGGACATTCATATGTGAGTTCCCGTAATAATATGGTCAATTCTCCAAACCTAATCATTTCACGTCTATTCCAACATTGTTGCTACTTGTACTATGTTTCAACTTGCGTTCAAGTAATTTTACACTAGTTAACAATGTGGTTATATTGTTGCATACAATACATTGTGTTACTGTATGTAGCCAGTTGAACTCACGAGTCGCTAAACGTTTTATAGGTGAAGCGATCTTTTGCGCGTACCTTTTCAGTGATGGGTGACCGCTATTGGACTTTGAGCTAAGTGTACACATACTTTAAAGTCACAGTAAAGATCGACCCCAACTGACTATTTTTTTTTTTTACCTGTTACTGTCCCACTGCAGGGCAAGGGTCTCCTACCAAACTAGGGAACTTTATTAAATAAATAATAGTTTTTAAATAACGCAAATGTAAAACCTAATTTTAAACACGATATTAAATGAAATTTAAGTTACAGTTCAATTCCACGTACAACGTTTCTTTTACTCTTAGCTTCGTGCTCATTTGAAAAGGAAACCACTACTAAATCTTTGTAAACAAGCATTTACTTCTCCAAAACACCTCGACCACCAGATTTATCGCTATCTACAACTTAGTTATCCAAATTGACATAATGAGGAACTAATATATATTACTGCGACATGGCCGAATGCACAAATTAATTTAGTTACGTTGCATGCACTATTAATCTTAATGTATCTGTTCGTTTAGTGTAAATACTGCTTTACAAATCAATTAGGCCTGCTACTAAATGATGCGTTGAGAGATTTGGTTCTAAATGCCAGTTCTCGACTATTTAGATGTCTAATGATTGCAGTCCATTTAAGGTGACCAAGCAAGAGACCAATTAAACGCAACAAACCAATAACTATCTGAAATTTCTCTTTGCAATTTACAATCAATCAGTTAAGGAAGAAGGCGTGGCCAAATATTGCATACCTGAGTTCTTAAGAAAAGTTTTTACTGCTTTGAAGAGACACTAACCAACTCTTGTCAGAGTGATTGACTCAAGGTCTTAAGGTTTTCCATTCGAATGATTTGAAACAATCGAAACTTTTTGCATTATCGTACCTCGTGTATTAAATATTACAAAAGAGCGTCACGATGGGTAGCCACTTCATTGTTTAATGCAAATGAGTACATTAGAAAAACAGACCCAAACAAAAGTTCCACAACATATTTGTACCCACTCAAAGCCAGAGCCCGCTGTCAAAACAAAACCATGAAGCAACAAATTAATTTTTCAACTCCGCAACATGTTCGGAGTTACTTAAACAGTTGAACTGTCCAACTCTGTCCTTATCCCAATCTTAAATTGGCCACATTCTGACCTACCGACCGGAACAATTCCAATTACATTCCGGGCAAGCACAAACCAGGGTGGGCCGAATTGTGTGAGGAATCTCCGAACTTTGTACCATCTTTAATTAATAACGGAATAGTATTGGACTCGGGTTGAATTCTAAACGACAGTTGCCGACCAGATTGCGTTCCGACGGAGTTGGTGAAAGAATCTCTACAAGTTTTGCTGAGAGCTTTGACAGTGATCAAGTTTTGTTAAATAACTGGAGCGTGTTTGTTGTTTAATTGTTCACTTTATTCTTTGGATTTATGTTTGTTTAAGATATCTCTGGAATGGAGAGATATATTTTGCGTTTTAATGTGATTTATATAACCTTATACTTGACAGAATATTCGCATAGGATCCTGTTAAGAGTATGGTCTTAAGTCTAATAGTTTAAAGCATTTTGCTTTCTATCTTATAATAAAACAGCACGTCACAATATTTGCACAAAAAAGAAAAAAGTATTTCAAGTTAATCACCAAAAACACTAACCACCTTAATCAACTTTTTCTCTTTAAATATAAAATACAAGCCAAAACATCAACGCTTTTCCACCCCGTGTTTAACGTACTTTATCTTTTTAATTCAACCCTGTAATTCTTCAAGGAACAAACAGGCCTCATTTCGAAAGGGTTTATTTAACCCAATGTTCATTTTTACAGCGTTCATGGAGTTATCAGCGAACCATCTGACGGGGTAAAAGGATAGGAAATTAAGACGCTTTTTGTCCCATTTTCGTTTCATAGACGTTTGCACTTTTCAACAACAAAACGTGGACGGAACGGCGAAAAATGCAACAGCAGCTTTGTTCGAAAGAATTGAATTAAAATGGCGACTGAAATTTCTCTGTTTTTCGCGAAGCACGCCCGAATGCCCGCAAATGGACAATTAGCCGCTTGCAAGAGGAATAAAGGCAAGTACTTGGTTTTGGGAAAACATGCAATTTTTGACAGACATAATAATAACCCTTTTTTTGATTCTACGTAGTAAGTGCAGCGAGTACAAACAACTTTCAAAACAAAATTACTGGACTTGCAGTTTTCAATTCCAAGTACTTTAATGACAGTTATGTGCTATCAAAAATAAATATTAAGATAATGTTTTCCATACACCAATCCCATAAAAATCGAAACCAATCAAAAACCTCATACAAAAACCTAGTATCCGTTGTTGATCTCTCACAAATTCATCTCGACGTCAACTGTAGTATAACTCGGTTAGCTTTGGGGTTCCCTCCACCATCACATTTGCGTATCACACGAGAAAATTTACGAAGCAGTGAGCGACGCTCAACGAAAATGTACTTAGCATAATACTTATAAGATTGCTAACTCTTTACGAAAGGCACTCTAGAAAGAAACGTCATTACTGTGACGTCAGCGATGTAATTACGGTAGTACTTGTGTATTATAATGCTTGTTGTTACTTGAAGCAGGGTTAAGAAATGATCAAGGAAGTTAGGTTTGTTCTAGAAGAAAGATCATTGGACTTTATATTCTTATTTATTTATTTCTGTATTTCAGTGGGGAGAATATGGGCTCAAACAAAGCTTACAGGATTTTCAAGAACATATATTATTTAATCTCATAAGTACATATTATTCTTAATCTTATAAATGCAATTCTTTACTTTGTGGCCTATAACTTACTAACAACTATACCATGGAATCGATTACGATACAGTTTAAGTGCTTAGTTTATATAGTATTTTTTGCTTTACCCAAATTGCACACGAGCGGCTCACCGACCGCGGGTTAACTGGTTAATGTACCTACTAAACTTAACAAACAATAATTTTACTCATAGCTATTTATACACTTATCTTCTCCTTCCTACAAGCTCGATACTTTCAAAACAAACAAAGGAAATTCAATACCCTATCCATTTATAACCTATCATTAATACAACATAATAATATCAAAGCAATGAAATATCGATACTAACGTATATCGGAAACATCCTATATCACATTTACAATATCTTCATACCATTGGTATGTGACAGATATCAATAAAGATATGAGAAGGGTCGGGCCCGGACCACTTATGTTACTCGATTGTTATTACCGCAAAAATTGCTATTCAAGAGAATATCGAGTTGTCTGTCTATTCCTGTAAGGCTAAAATTTACATACGAGTATCAGTTTGTGTCATTGTCTATGTTACGATACAGTAGGAGAAGTCACGAAATGTATGAAAACTTTAGCATGTATCTTTTAGAATAGGAAAGCACAGCTTCAAAGAGCATATAACAATATTTTTTTGCCGTTATTTTAAAACTAATTTTATTAGGAGAAAGTCTATTTATCTAGCACCATACTATGTGGTTGTTACGTTCTACGTTGTTGCAAGTCATTGTGTTATCATTGACTGGTATATTTTTGCAATATCTTCTTATTTTTGAATAGCATTTTATAAACTACTTTTTAAATCTCCTTCCCTGACAAACATTGCATTGTACAATAACAATAACATTCTACATTAATAAAGTTCCTTTAAACTCCGCGCATCAGTATGAATTAAAGACTTTTCAAACACAACTACTACCTAATCTACTGTAAGGACTTTATTGCGTACAAGTTTTGACTTTCATAGGCTCAGTTCGAGTCCTTATTACAACGGCTTAAGGGTCGGAATAGCCGTATCAATTTGTGAAAGTGGCTTAACACTTTTACTGCGATGGGCAAAATGGTCCCTAAGGCGATTTTATGGTGTATTCTCAACGAAAAAAAACCGTTTTCATTGGATATAGAGCAGATATTTTAGCCTAGTGGTTATAAAATGACGTCATAACTCGGGGTGAATGTTTTAAAAGGGTGTTTTGACAGTTTATCGTATGTGCCTTGCGGTTTTGATCAATGGAACTTTTTCCAATGATATTGTTTGGATAATTGATTTCACTGTGGTTTGGACTAAAAGTTTGATTGCAGTTAATCATGTTATGTTTTCGTTTGAATACGTATGTGAGTAAATAAGTTGAGTAAAATGTTCGTAGAGGAGTAGAAAAATTATGAATTACGTACTGACCATCATGCAGTAAGATTTTGCTTACACTAATTGCTCTATAATAAAAAAACAACCACAAAACTCACGCATACTATAAACATCATGTATAATATATGAAAGCTGTTTTTAATTCAATTTTTTTTTAAGAAATTAAAGGTCTTTATAACCTAAATCCAATACCAAAAACTAAATACCCAAGCCCAAGTCACGTCCCAACGAACATTAAACTGGCTACATTTACATATTCTTCCAAATACATACAAAAGTAGGCATGACAATGTTAGCAGCAAATGTACCGTGATATCAACACGTACTGTCGCGGACGAAAGTAATGGATCGCAACGAGCCGCGACGAACGACTTACTTAGTGCTATGCAAAACTGACGAACACCTGTATAAAGTGCTTTAAGTGACAGTTAAACGACTCTCCGAAAGTTGTTTTGATAGATAGAATTTAGAAGAAACTGCTTCCTATCTTTAAATCGTTATCATAAACTAGGTTTTATGGAAAATGAATAAACGCGATAACGCGAGCATGAAGAAGATTTGGGTGTGACTGTGGTTGAAAGGGGATCAAAAGCATAAAAATGCATATAAATCAAAACGCTAAGTTAACAACACTCATTACTTGATACGAAAACTATCAAACAATCACGAATTTTATGACAATTAGCATTAAATATTGCAGAAGAATTCAACATTTCCAATACTCCTACATTTCCAACATGGACATTAGACATTGCTCAGCTAAAGCTAGAACGCTATTTGGTTACAATTGATTAGGTATCTTAACTTTCGAACTTTCTTGTTCGCAATCTGACGGATACCAAAATGCATACTTTGCTAATTCTCAAGTCATTAAACCAGTTACATAATAAATATGCATTGCCAAACTGCAAAGATTGTCTAAGCTATGAGGTTACACTGATTAATTGCACTGTGAAGGCAACTACGCTACGTTACGTTTATGGGCGCCTCTTGTTTGAAACTCAAAAATACACAGAAACACTCAATAAAGTGAGCATGTAAACTAAATATAGGATCACTCCACTACAGTCAGTTTGTTCATCTCGATTTTTTCAATTCTATCTCCAATATTTTTCTACTCAAATATCACGAGGTTGGCTACAAAATGTGAACAAAATGTTTCGCTATTTTATTTTCGGATGTCTAAAAATGTATATAGTAAAGTTATCGAGGGTTTTGTGATTTTTGAAGGAAGTCATTTTTCAAATAAAAAAGTACATAAGTAGGCGCAGTCATCTTGCGACAAGGATAAGTGTAATCTGCGTTGAAACGATCAGTAGAATAAATTTTAAAGCGATATTCTTAATTCTTATATAATATTCGATAACAGTTCTGCAACTCTATTATAAAGCAAAGATCTTGTAACGGTTGTACTAAAAAAAAGAAATATTGCGACGAATTGAGAACTTCCTCCTTTAATGAAGTCGGTTAAAAACGGACAACAATAATTTATAATGTGAAAATGATGTTCAGAAATAATGTTCCCTCGACGACTTAAGAAGCATTTGGCGTGAAGTACATAATCCAATTTTCGTCCCAATCACTTAAGCTTATTCCAAAACAAATCACGAAGCACCAATATCGAAAGTTTTCCAATTCCACTCATATTTTTATCACCCAACAAACTGCCATATCCCATTAAAATAAAACAATATCTATTAAACGTTCGTATCTT
Source organism: Anticarsia gemmatalis (assembly GCF_050436995.1). NCBI lineage: Eukaryota > Metazoa > Arthropoda > Insecta > Lepidoptera > Erebidae > Anticarsia > Anticarsia gemmatalis. The sequence continues at coordinate 9,895,157 of NC_134759.1, forward strand.
TGCCTTTAATAATCCAAGTTTGTTTGCACAGTGGGCCGGTGTTCGCGGACTATTTGCGAAGCCCTCAAAACTTCATTCGAAGTCATGAAACAAATAGCTTTTCAACTCGTTCGGCTTGAACGCTGCGTTTTTATGAATTTTTAAATATTTTTTGTGCTAATACAGATTTTGGAACAATCTAAAAAGTTGCATCAGTTTACGTTGGAACTTTTTAATGTTAAATATTTATGATTTTTCAGATTTTTGTAAAGTAGCCGAAGATAACAAAGCAAAATGTTTTTATTTAAAAAACAATGTTGGTTATAAACTTTTCAAGGGAATTTAAGTTAATGATATACCTAAGTTAAGTATCTTACGTGATCGACAGACTGTAGTTTCAGATGTAGTTGTAAGTACAGCTACTATAGTGATGTGTCTTTAGTTCATATACTTCTTACTTATGATGGTAGATTTGCGCATGCTGACTTAGTTACTGCAAAAAAAAAACCAGAATGATACTAAAGAGCATATCAGTTTCTGTTCAAAACGTCTTTATGTTCGTAATAGTCTGAATCCATAAATTATTGAACCAATTCAAGAAATGTGGCTTCTCGAAAGCGGTCACATATTGGAATTATTCCGAGAACTATTACTCAGCCGAACGTACAGCAAACGTGGCTGTAAGATACTCAGAACTATTAAATTTTTAAACCGAAGCGACGATTAAAATTTCAAGAGTCACAAAGCCCCAAAAATAATCAATTTGGAAAACAATACTTAAGTTAAACGTACATAAGATGCGATAAAGACTAGCCCCTTGGTGTACCCGAGGTAGCGTACTGAATGAATTTTAAACACGAACACTGTACCGCTCTAGACAATTGAAAGTTTGCATTATGCATGAAACCCACTGTACCTAGGGAACGATCGAACCGCACCAGCTAAATATTTGTGGTCTTAAAACTGTAACTTTATAAAATTGTTAGTACTACGAAGATGGTTTAATCTCGCTTGATGTGTTTTTTCGTAATTTTGCATGTATTTTTGTGTGAAAAATATTTGTTTGAATGTGTTATGCAAAGTTTGATATGTCGTAACATGTTATTGGCCCATTGGGATTTATTGATCGAGAATTCAAAACTTAGTACATAAATATTTTATACATATACGCGTACGTATACATAGTATATGTACAGAATTACTTTACAAATAAACATGCACACTGGTCTCCACATCAATCACTTAAGAATAAACCAGAACAAAAAAAAAACATCTCACATATTTCTAAAAAAAACTTAAACTTTAAAACACAATTATAATTCAGGCGCTCACGTATCGAGCGACATTTTGCGGTTTCTTAACATTTTAGTACGTCTTTTTATTCGGAATCGTGCCAAAGACATTTACGATGTGCCTCTCACTTCCATCTTTATCTAGTTCTTGGAAATCTTTGCATAAATATCTAGAAAAGTTTCTAGTAAAGATGCTGCATTGTGCTAGATTATAGAATGTACATATAATATATGTCTTAGTGAAAATATTTATTTCGTAGAAATAGTTAAATATAAAAATGGTCGGTTGTGGACTTGCATAGTGTTACGAGAAAAGACCAATTCTTGGCAATAGAGTAGCTTAGCAAATTAAATTTTCTTGAAAGTTTCGGCTTTTTGATCTTCTACAGGCCTGGATTATAGTTTGTAGATTGTTTTTATTAATATTTTTTCTTACGTTTTAACGTGAAAGTAAAACAAACCAATAAAATTTGACAGTTATAATATAACTTTGGATTACATACACGTAAAATCACGCCTTGTTCCCATAGCGGTAGGCAAAGTTGAGAAACTCTACTTGATACGATCCTTACAAACTTACCTTGCTCCATTCAAATCCACACATCTTGTCATACGAGTACTATTCACCTATAGATTATATTAATTATATGTTCAAGTAATTTGTTTGTTGATAATCCCTCAAAATATTCAGATCGTCAGGATTCGTGTAATCTTGAGTATACCGTGTAATTTTAATCTCATCAATGATTTTTCATTAGCGTCACACTTTCGCATGCGTTTTCCACATTAAAACATCGTTAAGGTCTTCGTGTTATGGATAACACAATATTTATTGATAATCAAGGTACATTAAATATTATCTTAATGATATACTTCACCATATTTAACTAAATCACATTTTAAACATAAGTGTATGATTTGAGAAGTATATCTTAAATAGATCTGAAATAGATACAATAAAAATAAATAAATATGTATGAATGAAAAGTTTTTAAACTCTCGTGACTTGTACATAATATTAAGACCTCATACCGGGAGGAAGCCCCAAGCAGTGGGATAGTAATAAATTAAAATATATTTTTACTCTATAATTAGAAAAATAACTAAACTTCTCTAACAGACACACCAGTGAAGGAAATATGTCGTTTTTAATACTGAACTATGAGCTTTAAAGATAATTTAAGAAATAAGACCATTAGCTCGATTCTCTAGTGCTATCGACTACCGACAACCGAACTGTCATCGAGAAATTTTGAATGAAAATCTGATCAGCGCCTCTGACGGGTGTCGTAGGAAACATTTTGGCAGTACATTCTAAATGTTAAATGTCGATAGCTAGCCGGTTGCCGGTAGTCGATAGTGGTAGAGAATCGAGGTACATTTAAACTAAACTAAAACTCGATAAAGTCGAAATACTTAAAGACATTTTTCTCCACAAAGGTCAAACTATAGTTTACCCATTGGCCATACCAGGACACCATGAAATAACGGTTCAGCTAACTCAATCTAACTTTAAAATAGTTTTTGTGATCGCACCGAACTAGATAAAGGAAAACGAAAATGTTATTAATATCGGATACACTTTTAACTTTGAAATTTCGTTTGGAAATCAGGTTTGGAATAAAAATTGGGGAAAAATTTTACCGATATTTTTGGTAGGGACTATTTTTTGGGAGTTGAGAAAATGTAAAAGTGGTCAGGTATTTAAGGTAATGTAAATGTGTAGTGTTTTGTTCTTTTTCTTCTGTAATTAAACTACTGTTTTACAAAATTTATTGTTATTGTAGACGTGAAAAAGATCTCTGGCTTTGACATAGATTTCATGTTGCTAATTTTCGAGACTTACGTACTATTTCCAACGTATTGCAGCACGATGATACTGTAACACAAGAGATACGTTTTTATAAGTAATTAAACTTCCATGACATCATTAATTATACATAATTTGAAAGTACTTTCATTAAAAATATTCGAAATTATTTTATAAAATGTTTATTACAATCAAAATGTAATATATTTCAGAGTTGTTGATACCCATATATTAACTGCACGAGATCTAATGTCAAATAACAGGGCTGTCACAGCTCACCAATTTAATTTATGATTTGATATAAAATTATATATAATTAACTTGTCAGCGATAACACTGTGCTTATTTATTCAAAATTCGCTTTCAAAAACACGAATAATTTTACACAAAATATTAATTAATAGCTGCTTACAGCTAATCAAAATTCCGAACCAATGAACCACAATTTCCATGAGTTTATCATTGAAATTACCAATAACGTTACAATTAAGGTTATTAAGTTATTATATCGTTATAATAACGTTATATTATTCTATTCGCGTGCCACTACTGTGAGTTATTGTTCGCACGTAGATTTTGCATAAATAAAATGATCCCGTTGTTTAGACAGGTTAATGACCTGATGTTTGTGGTTTTATTAATAGGTGAGAGAGCTCTATTTTTATAACTAATGAATAGGATAGATATAAATAATTACAAGAAAATATAATTTCAAAGTCGTTATGTATATGAACTGAAATCGGAAATCTATTTCAATTCGTTCTATACATACTGGTTTTCAGTGTAATTTTTGCCTCTACATTCATTTCACCAGTAAAGATTAATCATCATCACAATTACAGCACAAAAAGCTGCAGATTAATGAATTTTACAGGAAAATCACGTCGTATATTTCACTTTCAGACTTCCACATGATGCGTGAACGCAATATCGCATTTAATAAAGTTACTGCGACGTATAGTTCCAATGTAAAATCCAATTAGCTTCGTACGCCATCAGCGTCCGACCTCATATATCATATCTTTGATACCATGGCCCTCGATTTTTCTACCGAATTTAATTTTCGACAACCCTGACTAGATTAGGGGTGTTGTATGGGTTTTTGATTGAATTTCCTTTCTGAAATGGATTTTTTTTTAAAATTTCACACACGATAATATCACGATTTTTCCCATAGGCATAGGCTGGAACAAAGAACACCACTTGGTACGATTCTTACAACTTCCCTTGCCTCATTCACCTTGTTTTTTTTTAAATGTGTAAACGGACAAAGTATTGCTGTCATTCATTAAAAGAAAAACTTCATGAAGTACAACGATTACTGGAAGAAAAATAATATAAAATAAGGGAGGTGATCTGTAAGATAAGAAATCAAAGATTCGTTAGAGTTCTTCAAGTCACCTGAAGTCTTCGTAAAATTAGACCACTTACTTTATAAACGCTTAAATGGATCGTAACCATCTTCAGAACCTTATAATCAAATTGATATTATCCACCTAGACTCATACAAGACTTAATTGATTTTGATACTTTTTACACCCATCACGAAACAGATTTTGATACGTGTTCCATCAAAATCTGGCTTTATCAAAAATATGAACTGGAATAGCAATCATGGAGTACAGAGTTGTCCATAAAAATGACAGTGTTGCCACCACAAGCGTACATAGGCATTTGTTGGATGCACCGCACTATCTTTGATGTTCCGGCAGGCTGGCTTTTTTCACAGAATTCAATTTTCCATGCTTTCACAGGAACAGATCAAATTGTCATTTTTAGAGTCCTTGCTTGTTCTATAGAGAATGTACCGAATATAATGGTAATGAAATGTTAACGTATATTGTGTAACGTGAGGTAAAAGGGGTATTTAATAAACTTATTGAAAAATTTACTTTTACGGAATATAATTTTACGAGAGAATAATTATTTGTCTTCGATTTATTTTTATTTTTTTATAACTCAAAATGGCTAATCCGTTTGTACAGAATTTATTTTCCATCTACAGAATTTCTTTTATAATACAGATTCACGAGAAAGGACAGGATACTAGTACTTATCGGCCAAATGACTTTTACTAACAGAAAGAATAATGCTTAATACAACACAAGTAAAGTCACGGGAAAACAATAGTTCTAAAATATATCTCAGTATACGTGTATCGTTTATCTTTTTTTTCTCATTTCTCTTCAATGTATCCATTTTTCCTGTTTCCTTGTCACAGAGTCCTCAACCAATTTGGATTAATTGGAAATCCAATCCAATTTAATTCTGTTTGAGTTATACCTATATTTTTTTCCATATTCCGAGTATTGTTCATTTCGATTAAGTTTTTCCAACTTTACACGCCTCGGTAATTGTGAATATATATTCGACTGCCTCCGTGGCGCAGTGGTTTAAGTCGCCACGCCGATACCACTGCAACGGGAGGTCGTGGGTTCGATTCCCACACGGGACAATTATTTGTGCGATCCACAAATAATTGTTTCGGGTCTGGTTGTGCTTTGTGTCCGTTGTTTGTATGTTTGTAAAAGTCCCCGCGACACAAGAGCAATTCTTAGTGCGGGAGTTGTCTTTTTTCAAAAAAAAAAAAAAAAAAATGTTTGCGGCAATATAGAACACGATTAATTAGATTGTTTTGTAAATAATTTTCTAGAATTTTATTGCGAGAAATGAATACAAAAATATTTGGGTCAACTTCTGATATTAATTTTTAATGAAATAGAAATGATAGCCAAAATCACCTCTATTTATATTTGTCTTTGTTTTAAATGATTTACTAGGGATCCCGCGTGGCTTCTTAGAAAAAAATTAAGTTGACGTTTGTGACCAACTATTCCTAACGTAGAGTTCAGCCAGCGTTTATAATGTAAGCGCAAAAAAAACAAAAATACTCGTACGTTCATCAATATGTTCAATAATATGTTACTTTGGTAATAGAGTAGCATTTTCAAAAAACTTAATATCTACCAGACTTACAAATGTGCTTGACGAAACTTCACTGGAAAGATGGACTATGCATTCAACAGATTGAATAATATCAAAGACGAAACTATTAGAAGTTTCGAACTAGTTTTGAGTGTCTTGAACTGTGAAAATGTCGTAAAAAACTCAGCCACGTTAACGGCTAAGATTCACTTGAAGGAACTCGCCTAAAACAAACTTAGAAGTTCCAGTCATTTTAAAAGTTTTACGAAGATAAAAATTAAAACTGTGTTAATGCAGCTGCTACCGATACTTTCGTAATGAATTGACTTTTAAATGTTTTAAGGTTCGTATTTTTAACAAATAAATAACAATTATGAGTACATAAAAGAATGAGTTAGCATAGGGCTTACTAAGTTTGGATTAGCCTTAGCGCTATTAATATTGATTCAAAGCATTTCTTACGAAATTTACTACGCAAGCTATAAGATAAAATTAAGAATCCTTGACATCTTTATTTACAATTTACTTACGAAAATTCCTTAGTGTTGTGTTTTTTCAATAAACGTAGACCTTGAAATTGCAGATTTTAAAGTTTACACTCCTCTTTTTAACGTTTACATTTAAAGAAATGTCCGTTACCTAAATGTACGCGAAGTCTTAAAAAAACTGTCCGCAATTTGAACATGCCACCATTTCATCATGCTTGATGAAACTTCAACAAAGCCTCAAGCCAATTTCAGTCACGTCAGAAGGAATATGTAGATGGATCGTGGTAAACGATTTTCGATTATATCATGCGGGTGCCCGTATCACACACGTCTCTCAGGGAGGAAGATAGATTGCGCAGTCAACGCTTATCTGCTCCCACTTTGACGTCCAGGCCTTTTAAAATGTACCCGCATTCAGTTTTTCCCGTTTTTAAAAGTCGGGAAACGAATTCATTTGGCGTAAGTCATTTTTGTGATTGATAAACTTGTTATCCAGATTGATATCAGTAACGTGGCCTACACTACACTATTCTTGGTACAATCGTTTGAAAAATAGTTCATACATCTGCCTTTGCATTGCCTATAATTACACTGTAATTAATGTGAAATCCTAGTTTGTCACAGATAATAGGACAATATGGACACTGTTCTAAGCCGTCGGATTCGAACTGGAGACGTCACTGTTAATGTCTCTGATTGTTCATACCTACTACTCTAATAACGCACCAGCGAAAGACTTTTTAAACACATTCTTCATAAAACAATACAAAATATATCTCTCATTTAAAATCAAAACTTTAATTCGTTTTCTCACAATGAAAACTCTAAACAACAAAATTAACTTTTATTTATTTTTTTATTAAAGATTGTACACTTAAGAACTCAAATAAATTGGAATCCCAACTCCCCTTCAACTTCGGAATGATGAATATTTGATTTTTTTAATAAATCTCACCGCTATAATTCAGTTACGAACGAAAGAACGGAGTAATCGAATTATTCAAATTGGCCCGTTGAAGTCGTCAAATTAAAACATTGATTTAATTTGTCTACCCTCAAGAACAACTCGGGACTTCGGGATTTCTAAACAATTTGTCGGAAAATAAAGGCCGATGCACACAAGTTTTTATTGTATTTGTGAAACTTATTTCTTCGCTCTCTCTTCAAGGAATGGAACGAAAAGAATCCCATTTATTATGATTATAATATTATAATATGATAATATATATTAATATTTTGAAAAATCCAGACTTGTTTGCTTTTTGGTTGTCGGTAGTCGATAGTGGTAGAAAATCGAGCTATACTTACTACCTCTATGTCCACGATGCTAGCGAACTAAACATATGAACGGTATAGTGTGAGTATATTTCCATACATCTCTGCCTACACTTCTGGACACAACTGATGTTATATACATATGTAACATGTCAATTAAATAGTCTCCACACAAACATCTTATCAAATACATAACATATAACTAGATACATTACAGAACTTTAGTTAGCTGCGACACTGACATGGATTGATGACTGAGCAGAATCGACTGCTCTTGGGAAATTAACAGGCACGACAAAAACGAAGCGTGTCAAGTAGTAGTGTTATTATTGTAGTATTTGTATTAACTTGAACGTGATTTTATACATTAAAAACTGTTGTTACTTTCAAGAACTAAATGATGGAAAGAATAAAGGCAGTGTTTTGCATATCATTTTAAAATGATAATAATGATGAAAAGTTTTGTTGCGGAGTCGGTGTTGCATGTGACTGCTAATCACGAGGTCTTGGGTTGGATTCCCGTGTCGGGCAAAGGTATTTTGTAAATTAACATCTACTACCTTGATAACGTGCCTAAGTGCCGTACGTGAGTAACGTAAAGAGGGCATATTTTTTAAGCCTCTGTCTACAGTGTAAACTTTCTTTTGCCGACGGTGTAGACTCTACACCGTCGGCTATAGAAAGAGTGACGCCGTTGTATATGTCAATGACTGTGGTAATGAAATTTTAATATAAATTCTAACTATATAAATCAATACAGTATGATAAAAGATGTGTAATTGTGGTTAGAACTGTATACTTGTGTTTGTTACTGTACAATCTCTTCAAAGTGCTACTACTAAATGGTCAATCCTTTAACTGATCAGCCGACAACTGCTTAATCACAAACCGATACGTAACACCGTCTGGTTGAAAGCACTTAATTAAATTTACTGCACAATTGGTGCATTGGGAATGTGGTCGTTTCGTCTAATCCACAAATATTTGTGTGATCCGCAGATTGTTTTGTCTGTACTTTGGTTATTCGAATTGTTTTGCCAATATTACTGTTCTATTTCTCAGTATTTCTCGTTAAGAGGGATTATTGTATAGTAGAGATTTTGGGTATTATCAATAATCAGTGGATTTGCGAACATTGTTGTGCCCGAAACTTAGAGCCCGATTTCATCAATTTTACATACGTAAATATAATTATCGTTTGGTTAAACATAGATAGAAAACAAAATGTTTGACTCTGGTATGCACCTCGCACCCTTCGAATTGTTTAAATAACTGTAGAAAGAATACAAAGTCCCCAACCTGTACTTGGTTAGCGTGATGGACTCAAGCCTAAAAACTCACTGATTGCGAGAGAAAGTGCCTGGTAGTGCGACATTTCTGACATGAAGCATTATTTTTATAAAAAATACTAACAAGGAAGTACATAAACCACGACTCCTATATTTTAGTATTAAACTTCTTTTAATCTCTGAAAACATACCTATATAATAAATAACTTACATCAAAAGTTGAACATGTATGTACGGTGAAACCACAAGGGCTGATTCTTAGACTTGAAGCACTAAGAACCGTCAAATTTAATATTCTGAATGAGGCTTTTTCCAAGAAAATGGATTATATATTGAATTAGATACTTATCTGGTTATTGAACCATTACTACGTGAGAGTTAATTTAATAAAATTATGTTTTTATTATTTTAGAGCTTCAGTATCAATAAAGGGTTATATACCACACTCACCGATACATGTAGACGGGAATACATTATGTCACTGATTTCTTTATTGCAAAAATATGATGTCAACGACTGCCACACGTAGACTGACTTTAAACTCAAATTGCCAACATTAAGCCGTCATCATAATGTCCGGCTGGTCGGTCACTTTAGTATGTAAGCTCCATATCATTAATATTTTTTAATCCATTACTGTCCCACTGCAGGGCAAGAGTCTCGTCTCAAACGAGGGAGAGTTTAGGCCTTGAGTACACGCTAGCCAAGTGCGGTTTGTCGGTCGGTTATAACTTAACTTTTTTCTTCCAGTTGTGTTTATAATTATTAATTATTTTTCTACATACTTGTAATACAAACGGTAGTGTATACGGTAGCCACCATTAAAACTAGTTCCTTGGTTGCTGTCATCAAAACAAAAGTCGATCAACCATTTTATCAGCTGGTCGGCGATATTGACACTGACCTTTAACCATACAAAAACTAAACACCACACATAACTGAACGGAAGGTAAAAGTTATAGGTATACCCTATTACCGCCATGACACCATTACAAGGTATACAAACGAAATCACAGACACATTTCCATTGAACACGACCTTCACCCCTACGTTCCACGCGAAAACATAATTTCACCCAGGAAGCGATTTCAAATTATTTTTTCACGTCAAATGTGTATCAGGACGTGTTCACACTGGGCGACAAAAGTGTGCTCAGTATGAAAACAACCTTAGAACTGAATCTAATTTCTTGGTATAGATTGTGATTTTTACCGTCAAAGGACTTTTTTAACACTACGAACGCCGCATTACCAATATAGTTTACCGACAACCGGCTAGTTACCGAAAAACTTTGTATGACAATTGGTTCAGCGCCTCTAGCGGGCGTCTTAGAAACTATTTTGGCAGTAACGTAAAAGTTAAATGTTGTTAAAACACTTGGTACTTGATGTTTTCAATTGTAGATAATCGTGCTCCAGGTGACTAAATCTTACTGGACGATTGTTAACTTTGCCATGTTGTGGCGTCACGTGACTGTTGAACTTATTGCATTGTCATGTAAGAAAAAGCCCAGTGTGAAAACAGCCTAAAACAACATGGGCTCCCCGATAGCCCCCATAAACAGTGATATCAAAGTCCCCACAACTATCGTGATGAAAGCTTTACCGATGCAGAAGTACATGTTAAAGCAAAAAGTTTTTTACGATCCTTATTTGTACGATACAAGGGTAATTTGGTTTCTTTGTGCGAGCCTCGTTATAGGGTGTTGTATTTAGGGTAGTGGGCCAAATTTGTGGAGGTCTGGGAATGGTGATAATGTGTGTTATTTGTTGTACTGTAATACTTTATTACGAGTATTATTATAGGTGTGATTTTAAATGATCAGGGTGATTTGACCGATGTTTGATTCGTGTTTTCTACGGGTATTTTCGATTTTTTTTTTGTAACTTGGTGTTGTTATTTTTTTGTAAACATACTTTGTTAATGCATCCTTTTGTTGGGCACTTCAAAAAAATGCCTACTTTTCTTTAACATCATATTATTATTTTTAGTTAGTTAAACGCAAAAATTAAAATGTTTAACCTCATAGCTTGTTAACATTGATAGTACTTACTTAGATGAAAGAGAGTTATATTTTTGCAGTATAACAAACTTGAATTACGTATTACTACGTGAAAAAACCATTTACAATAATATAACTTGCTATGCGTTTTTTTAGGTTTGTTTGTAAAGTAAAGTTTGTCTAAGCTTCTACAACGCATAGAAGCAATTTCACAATCAATTTCCATCGTTTTCAAAGCCTCACTTCAATTTATCGAATTGAAATTTCTAAGACTTTAAAATTCAATTTACAGTTTGATATGAAATGGATGGCATTAGTGTTCGTCAGTCGATGCGTAAAAAACCTATTAAAATTACTTCAGCTGTAGTGCTTTAGCAAAAACTGATATTAGCATATTGCGTTTGACTTAGAACATGAAACAAGAAAAAAAAGTACTTTGTTGCAATAATATAACGCTAGAGGATGGAGTATGAAAACTTTTCTTACTAAAAATGCAATAAAAACCTGACGAATAACGTATTGCAATGTTTTAATTTTCAATTTTATGGTTTGGTTGAAAACTGCGTAGGAGTTGCAAACAAGTGGCATATAATAAGAACGTACTCTTTACACATACATACTCTTTACAAGTCAGAAGAACATAATCTTTACAAGCTTTCGTACTCCAACCATTATGCCAGTGTTTGATAGAAAAGTCCTGATTGAACGATAGCATACTAATATCCCGCCCCGAATCCGATTCCAGGACCCAGTAAGCGCTAATAAATAATATCGGTATGCTGAAGAAGCAGGATATCTTCACGGCTATTTTTGCTCTACACTATTATTTGAAGTATCCAAAAATGGAGACGTCGGCAAGGTAGACCCCGTAAAAGATGGAGAGATGAGCTTGACATCTCATATCCAGAATGAAATCAACCTGCCGGATGGTGGAAGGCTTTGCCAAGTAGTGGGACGATACAGGCTCATAATGAAAGAAAGAAAGAAAAAAACATTTTTATTTTTGTACAACATACTTTTGCAACACAAAACAAAAAAAAACAAAAATAGATGCACAAACAAGAAAAAGTGTGTGTAGTTGTATTGCTGCAAGCGTTTGACAGCGCTGATTTTCAGCGATCACCAGAGTCAACGCGACGTCCGACAGTAGCGACTAGCGAGCACAAAGAATAAAAATTAAAATAAAATAATTAAGCAGACATACAAATTGTTATTATAATAATATAATGATAACGATCCAATAAAATAAAATTCTTATGCAAATAAAACAGGGTAAATTTTATGCATAACCTTATCTCAGTCAAGTTATAGAACAAATTAAATAAGTCTTGATACCTGTCTTTGAGAGCTAATGCAGTCACGTGCAGAACTTTAGTCTCCTGTTTAGTAACTCGTCAAGGTTTGGCGTACTACCTACTAGATGTAAATCAAGCAGGTATGTTGTGTCTTAGTCTTATATTAACCAATAGAGCTATTTTCTACATTCAGTGGCGATAGACTACCACTGTCAACCACCAAAAATTGACTATTGAAAAAAAAAAAAGTGTTTAGCGCCCCTACCGTATTCCACAGGAACTATTATTTTTGAAGAATAAATATAAATTTCAAACGCTAGTTACTCGGTAGTATCGAGTGCAAACAATCGCGTATTGTATTGACAGAGTTTTAGAACAATCTAGGTAGGCAAAAAATATCACCCCTCGGAACATTTTTTCATGAATTTTATGGCCGACATGGCATCAATATAAACTTCAGATACACACACAGCTTCGAAAATGTGTATCGGTTTGTACCTAACTACGACTACAGTAGTGTCGCAAAGTACTTAGTACGTGAACCTTAATCGACGCTTCACTTTGCTCCGTCCCGTAAATATTCCAACCGGGGCCTAAAAAAGTATACATCAAATATTTGTTTTCAATATTCAAACGACATGTTTAATCTTGAGAATGAAGAACGCGTTTACTTTCTTTGCAATAAATATTGGCAAACAAAAATGGAATAATGTTTGTGTCATTATAAGTCGTAATGTGTTTATTTTGAAACGAAATGTTAATGTATTTATAAACACATATGTTATAGACTGTATTTTGAGAATAGCTAAAACTGTGTCCACATCTCAATGATTCAATATTTAACGTCTTATACTGTCATTTGTGTCTATCAAAGTTATAGTTAATGAATCGAATCGTTTAAGAGAACCAAGAAACTCTACTCTTATTATTTTATAACTTACTCGAGAAGTTACGGCAGTGTCATTGATCCCATATCCCCATAACGATAAATCTCCAATTATATTATCATTGGCAAAACAAATTATAATGTTATCAGAAAACATCTTCATAACCAACATTCTTACGTTACCAAAACAATCAATATATACGAGAGTCAATTTGTAAACATAATTATTTGTTATTGCTTTATTTTCTTAGAAATAACGATGGTATTTAGGCCAAGGTACATTAAACTTATGAAACCAAGCCTTAACGACTCCACTAATGATGTAACCTACTCATCTTACTCATTAAAACTACGAAAATATTAATTTCAATATTAAAACTCGCGGTCGCTTTGATGAAAAAAAATTTAAATGTGAAAGACAGTGCGGTTTCACAAGTTTTTATTCACAAAGCTTTTTTGATATATTCAGTAATGAAATGAATATGTGTTAAAGCGAACCCCAATAAAATTTCAGTTGATATTTTTTAACTGAGGACGTTTGCACGAATTTTCATGTGTATGAGCCCCGAAACGGTATTTACTTATTTATAGTTTTGACTCGCATGAATTTGATTCATTATAAAAGCATGCAAAATAATCGTGACAGTCTGAAAATAATTGATATCTTTATAGCATTCATTCCATAAAAAACACGTCGGTGCGACGAATAAAGTAAATCTTATTTAACCTGCAAATTCATCCGCTGTCCGCGTCGTACTAAATATCCATTCCAACAATAACTGGCAAACAAAACTTCACAGAATTATATAGGTTATCCATGGACGTATTAATCTTACTCCGAGAACTAGCGAAGTCTGTCCCCAGCTCCGGAACATCAGAAATATAATTTAGTTTTCCATTTAAGTTGGAAATAGGACACTTTGCATACAAATTCTGCTTCTAAACTTGTCATGAGAACTGTAACTTATCGGGGTTGTGTATCCGTTACATTCCACTTAGGAGACTATTGCACCTTCATTTGTTTCCGAGTAAACATCAACTACCTCCCGAACGGCAACACAAAAACATTTTGGTCCGCGACAGGGCATATTCTGGGGCCCAAACACACGCGTTTACGACGCCTTTGCGGGCGAACGACATCAAAAACCGCTTAGCGAGTCCCCTACTACCACCTCGGGTTGGCGAGTGTATACTTTATGTTGGCCGAAGTTGTAAAACGTTGGTGTCTCCCCGAAGGGTACTATTCCTAGTTTCATGTTGTGGCGAAGTTTTTGTGTGCGAAGGAAATGTTGTACAATGTAAGTACAATTTGACGACGGGAACGTGCCTTGTGAGAGCTCAACTTTATTGCTGGACTGCTGTTAATGTTGGCGTTGTAAAGGGAAATAATGTCCTTTTTCATTAAGCCTTAAGTTGGTAACGGCATAATGCCGAGAGGATCTATCAAATGTGCAGATCTACTAATTCAGGATGGACTGTTTATCTTCATTTTATTGCTGTTATCCGACCAAGGTCAATTGAGGCTTTGTCCTCTGTTTTTGTAGAGCTTTACTTAGTCTATAAAGCTTAGAACATACAAGCCCAAATAGGCACTAAACTCGTTCATGGTGGACGTCAGAGTACCTACATTTACAAACAATATTGAACACAAAATTTCGAGGCCGCTTACCACTCACTCAAAAGAGCTTTTCATAGTTAATTCTTAGTACTATAAAGCTTAATAACTTATGCGATATTAAAGATTTTACTATACAATTTTGGTCCGTAAGCAGATTACGAGTACATTACTAAGTCGCCTCGCAAAATAGACACGACCAAATTCAACTTCCACCAATTAGCAGTATTGGTGCCTTGTAATTACCATTTGTACCGTAGGTGTCCAAGTTTATTATTGCGTGCATTCAAACAGCAAATTACAAGTGGGCTGGTAGCAAAGAGAGCGACCCCTTGATTGGCATTGCAATGGACTTCGCGCTCCGTTTGATTCGGAAATCTGATCAATCCCCTGTTAATTTCCCAGGAAATGTTTGTACTATCTCCCCACCCCCCAATAATGTAGTTACCATTTCGTTTTATTAGGGTCCCGTAGACGAGGACCCTTTACTGGTTGCACATGTTGTCTGTCTCGGTTGTTAACAGGTGTTGGATATAACATCCATGATTTCGAGGCCTAATTTATGAAACTGATCGAGTATTCGGTTTTTATTTCAATCAATTAAAGTTCATTATTGTTTTCCTTAAAATATTTTAAATTTGTACGTCGATTCTCTTAGTCTTCCTTTGCAAAGTTGCTGATGAAAAACGTCTCTAGTCAACGGTTAACGCTCAAGAATGAAATAAAATATCTCAAGAAAGTACACCCACGATAAATTTTATTAACCAGTGTACACTTTAGTGCACTTTATGGTAGAAAACCAAAGTCTCATAAAATCACACATTGCACACAACAAATCTAGTTCGTAACTTAAAACAGTCTTCTCAGTTTTATTATATTATTATCTTGTAAATCCAAAGCTGTTAAACTTTGATTCAATACTAATCATATGAAGAGACAACAAAGTATACTGGTATCTAAATACTGATTCTACGGAACTCCACACGTGCCTGGCTTACGCTTAGCCAATTATTTGATTTCGTCGCAGTTAGCTTATATATTTTTGTACCGGAATATTCGTGATTTGAGCAAGAGTTGCGATGCTGTGAAATTAATTGGTGAGCTGATACGATTTTGTCGACCGTGAAATAATAATCATGTAGGAAATTATATAACACCCCTTGCTCCGGAGAATTAGCGTAGTGCTATTTCAATTTGTATGATGTATATAAAAACGTTGAAAACTTCTTTAAAAAATCTTTATACGTTCTTTAATGACTCTTTTTTTTTATGAGGCCAGTTTTTTCAATTTATTGGCCCAAAGATGTCCTTATTCCAAAATTCCTTGATAGAAAAACATTTGAATAACTTCATGGTCGGATCCAGGATTAAAACCGCAAACTCCTTATCAAAAACACGATAATATTTATGTTAACTATGAAAACTAGATCTATAGCATAGTAGGTAATCTCCCTTTCAAGCTACAATGAGAGCGCAAAGAGAATCATTTATCAAAATTATAATCTCCACACGTTACTTAAGCTGTGTCGTGTTACTCACCTCCGCACAATGGTGTAGACGTCGTAACTAAGATCTTTGGAGAGTGATACAAACATACGAGACGTACCACGACTCACGACTCGACGACGTTACAACGGATGGTGCAAATTGTATGAAAATTGCGGTATCTTTAACTCGTATATTGATAGGGTTGTAAATTATTATGGAGATTTTGAAATGTTAATTTAACCTAATACTATTTGTACGGAAGGCTTTGAGGACTTTAAATGCACCTCTCTGGCCCATCACAGGTGTGGGATTTTGTGTTTCTTTATTTACTGTAAAAAAGCATTTTTAGGCAAGCATGAGTTATTTCAACCCCACATACACATAACTTTGGAAGTTCATCGATTTTTTACCTTTAACTTTTCACCACTTGTAGTGTGTAGGACGCCAACAATTATATCTTTCGGATATCACTGAAAGAGAACTTACACTGCGATACTTGCCAGTTACAATCTCCTAATTAGTATCATGTTGACGATAGCATCGTATTTTTTGTTTCAATAAATTAGCGAAAAAAACTAATGCTGTTGTAGATTTGGTTTGATAATATACCGGCAGAATACTAAAAAAATACTCTTTTGCGAACTATGCCATCTTTTATGTCAATTTACATACTACCACCAACCAAAGAAGGAACATTGGATAACATACCAAAGATAGCTTGCCTTGCATATCGAATACATCTAAATGATAATCCTTAATATTGTTTTGTCCGCTTTTCCCCAAAGTTTGCGCCGTCCACGAGTTTTACGAACCAAGGCCTGTCGTAAAGTCGACAGTCAGTCGCAATGCGCGTTGACTCGGACGTGATATGTCACATTCATGGTGTCTGATGGATTTATGTCTCTCAACGGCTGGCCTGATGTCTTTGTTACGGTCTCGGCTTGAGTTACATGCACTGATGCTCCCACAACGAAGCTTGTTTTGCCTTTACTACTGTTTTGCGGGAATTCTTAGTTATAGACTGGCCATTGTGATCCTATTCGTATTTTACGAGAAAGACAGCATTGTAATAAAACCAAAGTATTTTGCACTTCGTTTTTCTTATTTCTAAGTATCCACATAACTAATTATAACAAAAATACATTAAAGTATAATGTAATTGGTATCATGAAGTAGTTAATGCGATTTTATATCATAACAAGAAAAAAACAATCGAAAACTCATTAAAAAAATACAGCCTTTCACGAATTTGTGACTGAATCACTTATTTTAAAGCTACTCAACTCAAAACTATAATACATTGTAAGTAACATACTTGTTCTAAAGAAAAACTCAGCATCTTCAATTTACTGACTTCACTGTACAAAGTATGCGCAATTTTACAACACAATGACGTCACACAGATTGGCCCCAACTTCAAATTCAATTGACAAAAGTTTGCACTGTGTGAAGTACGAGTAAAACAAACATGCCAAAAGTTGGGCCAAGACTTTGACAAACCCTGACTTTACACTAGGTTTGGTATTCATATTAACCGCTATCTGAGAAGATTACAAAGCCCGTAAGGGTAATTTCGTATGAGTTAGTTTTAACCAAACAGAGTGTGTTTTGGATATAAGATTTATGGAAGCGACGATTCTATAGATGAGGTTTCAACGGTTCTATATTAATTTATGTAGGTTGATTAACTACAGTTTTAGGGCAGTTTATTTTTATTTCGATATCAGTTAGCTAGTTATTATATTTATATCTATTTATTACATTATAGTTATCTCAGTTTGGGTTCAGGTGACCGTGTCTGAGTTGTACAATGATATTAAGAATTTAGATAATGAAGTTCTTATTTATAAAGAAAAACATAAAAAAGTAAGATTACTTCGTTGTAGTGTCCTTCTGAAATAACGTCAATCTTCATAATTTTTTACATAAAATCATGTCGGGTGCGTATAAATTTTGAATGAATGACGTCATCGTTCTTGCTACGGGAATGAAAAGTTCAAATATAAATAAATAAATAAATCTACTATATAAAAATAAGTCGGGTTTTCCTTCCTGACGCTATAACTCCAGAACGCACGAACCGATTTCCACGGTTTTGGATTCGTTGGAAAGGTCTCGAGCTCCGCGAGGTTTATAGCAAAGAAAATTCAGGAAAAAATTCAACAGAAAGGCGAAAAAACAGAGAAAATCATTTTTCTCATACAGCGCCATCTCTGATACATAGCATGTACTACATACCAATATTTGTATCGTATTTCTTTTAATATTTTTATTTGACAGCTACTCATTGTAGATGGTGCCGGTGCGTGATATATTGTTTGACAGAGAATTTCATGTGAAAAAACGGTATTGTGTTCAAAAAAGTAAAAAATATAAGTTATTCGTTTCCTAACATTTTAATTGGAAACCAACAAATCAATTACGTGTATTGTGCAGATTTTTATTCGATTTCAACAGCAGGCATTTTGTCTTTAAGGTGGTAAGTTAAACTGTGTAAATTATGTGGATCGTGCATTTGAGGTTAAATTCACTACTCTGTCCATAGTCCAAAATGCCTAGAGGACGACGTGCGAACATCGGCCGCCGCACAAGACATGCAAGCCAGCAACAAGTGTATTCACAGAACTTAAGCGAAGTAAGACAAAATATAATAAGAGAAAATGCCCGATTAAGACAGCGCGTGAGCACACGAAGATCATTGGCATCATACAATCGCTTGGCATTCCAATATGATTCCACTGCGAACTACAGTAATGATGAAAATTTAGATATTGGACCAATGACGACTGTATGCCGATATTGTAATGCGTTAAAGTTTAAAAGAGAAACGGCTGGATTGTGTTGCGCAAGTGGAAAAGTCAAACTGGATCCATTACTTACACCACCACAGCCACTGAAACAATTGTTCGATGGAAGTGATCACGATTCCTACCATTTTCTTCAACACATCCTTGAATACAATAACTGCTTTCGCATGACTTCCTTTGGAGCTAATATCATTCGAGAAGGCGGCTTTATGCCGACTTGCAAGGTAAAAGATACAACACACAGAACCAATCACTCACACTAACAAAATGAATTGCAACAATAAAAACTACATATACACCAAACACTACACCATCACACGATCAGAAGTTACACCGTATTCTTCAACAAATGATTGTTTGCAATTACAGATACAAGGACAAATATATCATTTGCATGGTTCAATGGTGCCATCACCGGATGAGCCGCATCAATTTCTGCAAATATATTTTATTTCGTCGATGGTGGATCAGCTGAATGTGCGTTGCAATATACAGGGAACACAACAGTTAAAGAGACGAATTATAGAACAGTTGCAAGCATTTTTTCACGCTAATAACGCTGTGGTTAATATGTTCAAAACAGCATTGGAACAAATGCCATCGGATACGCACAAATTTGTCATAAGAGCGGATTGTACCCCAACAGGTGAACACGTGCGAAGATTCAATGCACCCACCGTTAATGATGTTGCTGCAATTATTGTTGGCGATCCAACTAAATCGCGAGACATTGTCGTTCAGCGAAGAAGCAATATCATGCATCGTGTAAACGAGACACATCGTTTGTACGATGCGTTACAATATCCAATCATTTATTGGCAAGGGCAAGACGGATACGACATCACGTTGAAGATGGTCGATCCAATTACAGGTAAAATATTCACACACTAATTATATTGCTATTATTGGTTTCTATTAACAATTCATTTAATTTTGCATTTTCAGGTGTATCAACGAATAAAAATCTAAGCGCAATGAATTACTATGCGTATCGTTTGATGATTCGTACACATGAGGAGAATGTCATTCTGAAGTGCCGTCGGCTATTCCAGCAATTCGCTGTCGACATGTATGTCAAAGTCGAGACCGAACGTTTAGCGTTCATCCGATACAATCAGGCAAAGCTACGATCTGAGGACTATATACACTTGCGTGATGCTATTCATTCAGATGGCGATGTTCAGAATGTTGGACGTCTGACGATTCTTCCATCATCATATATCGGAAGCCCACGCCACATGCACGAATACGCTCAAGACGCTATGACGTACGTGCGAAATTATGGAACTCCGGATTTGTTTATTACGTTCACTTGCAATCCGAAGTGGATGGAAATTGAACGTGAGATGGAACCGGGACAAAAACCGCAAGATCGCCATGACATAATCGCCAGAGTATTTCAGCAAAAACTCAAGGTTATGATGGATGTGCTTACTAAGTATCGAGTTTTTGGTGACACACGTTGTTATATGTACTCGGTGGAATGGCAGAAGCGTGGACTACCGCATGCTCATATCCTAATTTGGTTGCTGAACAAATTACATTCAAATGAAGTGGATGACATCATATCAGCTGAAATTCCTGATCCAGTCACTGATCCCCATCTACACGACATTGTGACGACGCAGATGGTGCATGGACCGTGCGGTGCTTTGAATCCATTATCGCCTTGCATGGCTGATGGAAAGTGCACAAAACGATATCCGCGACCGTTAGTTGCTGAAACAGTCACAGGGCACGATGGATATCCAGTTTATCGTCGGCGTTCAAAAGAAGATAATGGTCGAACTATTAAAGTCAAAGTTCAAAATCAAGAGATTGAGATCGGAAATGAATTCATTGTACCATATTGCCCGCTGCTATCACGAATTTTCGAAACACATGCAAACGTTGAGAGTTGTCATTCGGCCAAATCAATCAAATATTTGTGCAAGTACGTCACAAAAGGCAGCGACATGGCTGTGTTTGGTATTGCGTCGGAAAATGCGAATGACGAAATCAGCAACTTCCAAATGGGCAGATACGTCAGTACTAATGAAGCACTGTGGCGATTATTGTCATTTCAAATTCATGAAAGATATCCCACAGTTGTACATTTAGCAGTGCATTTGGAAAATGGCCAAAGAGTTTACTTCACTGAGGCTAATGCCGCACAACGAGCTGAGAGACCACCATCGACAACATTGACTAGCTTCTTTTCAATGTGTGAAACAGATCCATTCGCAGCGACGCTGATGTACGTTGAAATGCCCAAGTATTACACTTGGAATCAATCAACAAAGAAATTCCAACGTCGCAAACAAGGCACCCCAGTTCCAGATTGGCCACAGGTGTTTTCCTCTGATGCACTAGGTCGTATGTATACTGTTCATCCTAGAAATGATGAATGTTTTTATTTGCGACTGCTGTTGGTAAATGTACGTGGACCAAAATCATTTGCGCATTTGAAAACTGTGAATGGCCACCAATGCCAAACATATCGAGAAGCATGTCAACTATTGGGTTTGCTGGAGAACGATTCTCATTGGGATTTAACACTTGCCGATTCAGTTGTTTCATCAAATGCGTACCAAATACGAACGCTGTTCGCAATTATCATCACCACATGTTTTCCTTCACAACCAATGCAGTTATGGAACAAATACAAAGACGACATATGTGAAGATATCTTGCATCGTTTGCGCATTCAAACGAATAATCCTGACATGCAAATAACCGATGAAATCTACAATGAAGGATTGATTCTGATTGAGGATCAATGCTTGACTATTGCAAACAAGCTACTGATTGAAGTAGGAATGATTGCGCCAAATCGATCGATGCACGATGCATTCAACCAAGAATTAAATCGAGAGCTGCAATACAATGTTGATACATTTCAGGAATTTGTTCAAAATAATGTGCCGTTACTGAATGAACAGCAAAAACAAGTATACGAAACATTAATACAAGCGGTGGACAATAATACTGGTGGTCTATTCTTCCTGGACGCACCTGGAGGGACTGGGAAAACATTTGTCATTTCATTGATTTTGGCCACTATTCGATCAAGATGTGACATAGCTTTGGCGTTAGCATCATCTGGAATTGCGGCGACTCTTCTAGATGGCGGTCGTACTGCACATTCTGCGCTTAAGTTGCCACTCAATTTAAACACAATTGATACTCCAACATGCAATATTTCCCGATCCAGTGCAATGGCAAAATTGTTGATGCAATGCAAGCTCATTGTTTGGGATGAGTGCACAATGGCACATAAGAAATCACTTGAAGCACTTAACTTGACACTGAAGGATCTTCGGCGAAATAACAACATCTTTGGCGGCTTGATGATATTGTTGGCAGGCGATTTCAGGCAGACTTTGCCAGTAATTCCCCGTGGAACGCCTGCAGATGAATTGAATGCTTGCCTGAAGGCATCACCTTTATGGAATAACGTAAAAACATTATCGCTAACCATTAATATGAGAGTTCAACTTCAAAATGATCAAAGTGCTGCACAATTTTCCAAACAATTGTTAGCTGTTGGAAATGGAAAAGTCCCAGTTGATGCGACATCTGGATTAATTACTCTTACCAACGACTTTTGTCGATTTGTAGACTCTCAATTAGCTCTTATTGAAAATGTTTTTCCAAAGATTAGTGAGAATTATCAGAATTATGCTTGGTTAAGTGAACGAGCAATTCTTGCCGCAAAGAATAATGATGTACACGCACTGAATTTCACCATTCAATCAAAAATAGCAGGCGATTTGGTGACATACAAATCCGTTGATTCTATAACAAATCTCGATGAAGTAGTAAATTATCCGACGGAGTTTTTGAACTCTCTGGAGTTACCAGGATTTCCACCACATAACTTGCAACTCAAAGTTGGTACAGTTATTATGATATTGCGTAATTTGAATCCACCGCGACTTTGCAACGGTACTCGACTTGCGGTAAAAAGACTTATGTCGAATTTGATTGAGGCAACCATCATTAACGGAAAGTACGCAGGTGAAAATGTATGTATTCCTCGAATACCAATGATTCCGACCGATCTTCCGTTTGACTTCAAACGATTACAATTTCCAGTTCGCCTTGCGTTCGCAATGACAATTAACAAGTCGCAAGGCCAATCGCTTAGTGTTTGCGGGATAAATTTAGAGAATCATTGTTTTTCACATGGACAGTTATACGTTGCGTGTTCACGAGTTGGTAAACCATCCGCTTTGTTTGTGTTAACGTCAGACCAAAAAACAAAAAATGTGGTTTACCAAAGAGCACTTCAATGAATCTTCGAATAATTTGCGGACACGTATAACGCTTCGATTCAGTATTTACTTTGGATTCACTTACATATACTTAGAGAAGTTCAACTAAATGACACTTCATTTTTGTATTCAAAATGAATTCATTACTGTTGTGAAATGCAATATTTTTTTCCTTTTCAAATATAAAACATAAAAAAATGTTTCTTCATCTCTTAATCACAAAACGAAATGTTACATAAAACGAAGCCATTTGGTGGCGAAACGGAGTTCGCCGGGTTTGCTAGTAAATAAATAAATATCATTGGACAACTCACACACGGTCATTTGATTCCAAACTAAGCAGAGCTTGTACTATGGTAACCAAATAACTGATAAACATACTTATATACTTCTAAATACATACTTATATAGATAATTCACAACCAGGCTCAGAACAAATACTCGTGCTCATCACACAAAGATTTGTCCCGGGTGGGATTCGAACCCACCACACGCGGCGCGACGGTTGTTGCGGCGAGGTGACCGCTTAAACCACTGCGCCAAACGTGCAGTTAAAATATGAAAGATAGATAGATATATCAAATGAAAGTAGCTTTTATGGCTACCTTAGAGTTATTTTTATACGTAAGGTCAAGTGAATTGACGAGCACTCCCACGCCCACCCGTGGGACCTTTGTACAGAATACTTGAGGCTTCCTGTTCACATCAGTATAAAAGTCTGCTCCTAAACTCTTAATACAATTGTATTACAGTTTTCATTAAAATAAATCTCATAGTTTTTGTCTCTGTCCAAACTTGAAGTCCGTAAGCAACTTTATTTACAATCTTCGATATAATTTTATACGAGCAGTAAGGGCATTACTACGGCGCATTCGAAAACAAAAGCTGATAATGGTAAGGATTTTATAAACGTAAAAAACATACTTCCCCATTCTTCCCATATCTGCCCTTAGGGTCGATAACGCCCAAAATGCACTCATAATATTCATAAACGCACAGAAAAATTAAAAAAAGTTGGTGATAAAAATTTCTTATGAGCTAAGCTAAGAACATTAAACTGCTCTCGTCACAACAATGTATCTCTTCTAGTTGTTTAATACATCGGTGCCAAGACCCTTCAGAGCATACAATCTTATTGGATCAGGCCTTAGCTAATGTTTGTACAGTCCACGCGAAACTGCTGAGATTCAATTTTATGTACCATTCTCTTTAGTTGACCCATCAGATTTGTTATCTCCTATATAGAGAACCCTACATCATCTGTTTTTCAAGAATAATAACACATACTCGTATTAATACTCTAAGTCAAACATCACTAAGCTTACTTAAGACTTTCGAAGTAAACTGAAGATTTGGTTAGACTGCTAATACGCCTACGTTTGCTACTAGTATGTAGAGGGTAATAAAGTCACTCACTATTACATTACTTAGAATTTACTCTCGATCATAAAAAACTTGGTTTTGATGTACAGTTTCGATTCGAAGTCGGAAATATTTGCGTGATCTTCAAATATGTTGTTCCCGCTTGAAAGTAGTATGTTTCCGTTATTAATTTGTGTATAAAACTCCGTGACACAAGACCTGTAGCAATTTTCTACCACTATCAAAAATACACCATCGACATTGTATTAAATCCTGACCACTAACGGCTTGACAATTAATAAAGTAAATTAAAATGTTTGCTCTCGATACTTGTTAGTACTGACTGTAGAAAAATCGCGTCATGTCATTGCCGGAGTTATTTATTACCTACGATCATAAACGTCTATATTTTAGCTCGTGGCTTAGTTAACAACAGCCGCGCGGATCGATCTCTGAGGTTAAGCCATGCTTGCCGAGGTTGATATGTCGATGGGTGACCATCTTATACATATCGAGTTCCTCCGTGTTTCGAAAGGCAAGTTAAATTTTGGGTCCCGGCTGTCATTTTCGAAGATCTTTGACAGTCGTTAACAGCAGTCAGAAGCTTGAAAGTCTGACAACCAGTCTTACCGAAGGGTATCGTGTTATCCCAGGTAACTGGGTTGTGGAGGTCAGATAGGCAGTCGCTCCATGTAAAACACTGGTATTCAGCTGCATCCGGTAAGACTGGAAGCTGACTCCAACATAGCTTGGAAGAAAGGCTAAGCTGATATATATAAACGTCTATATTTTGGTCAGTATTACCTTTACACACATGATACAAAATAAATAGTACCAAAGTGCAAAAGTAACTTTAACAACAAAACAAAGCAGTTGATATCATACCAAACACATTAAAGAGTTTTATTGTGTTATCCGATACACGTTGAACGCTAACATTATTTATATAAGAATATACGAGTAACGAGAGATAGTGTCGCATACGACGTGACGAGACATAAAACGAACCAAATTCATACGTATGTCACTCTTTGTAAAGTTTTAGGACTTTTGAATAAAAGTCTAGGCGAGTTTAGAGGTACTATTTCCTGCCATTTTCTTTGTAGTAGCTAAAAAGGCTTGAGTAAACTAGTCAATTTGGTTCAGTAAATTTATTGCCTGAAATATTAACAGAATCATCAGATTTAATAAATTCACTCTTAGAATGACACTCCCGGAATGAGAGATAGTAAGAAGTAGTAAAAAATTAAGAAGCAATAATCGTTAAAATGCGTAGTGAAAATTATTTAAATAAGAATACTTCGTGCTCTTTTTATTTTCTGAAAATGGGCGTTTAAGACTGAACCTATTTTCTTGAATGACCCGATGAGAAAACGTAACATGTAATTTAAATTCTAGGTTTTTTGTCAAAACCCCGATATCATGCCATAACTGCGACAAATACACAATGCGAGTAGATATAACTTATTCACAATATCGTATGATGTTTGAGACGTATTGACGTACTTATTCGATCCAAGATTGTGAAGTTATGAGTTTTTCGAATACGAATTACACTTCAAGAAATAATAAACGTATAAAATATTAAATTTTTGTTTATATGTTGAAGTGTCAATCTTAAAGAAACGTTTTTTTTGTGTACATAGTTTTTTATTAGTTTTTAATTTTCGGTTCCTTTGTTACACTTTATCAATTATTATTGCATTGAATTAATGGATTAAGGAATAACAACAAGGGATTCTAAATATATACGTGCCAATATATCACAAGCTAGACCAGTGGATTGCCAGGCAGAAGTGAAAAGTTTTAAAACGTATTTTTTTCTCTTTTGTTTAATAAAATACTAAATTCATAATAACATCCAAATCCAGCAAGAAGACACCTTCAGAGACTCGTTTTAAGTTGAAGCTGAGATCAGGTTTTCTCAACTTATAACGATTACCTAGAAACTGCATTCCCTTACCAACTTTCGAACTAAACTATGGATTTACAATCCTTTACCTGAGGACGAACCTTTTTAACTAGAGCAGAAATCGCACACCCAGTGGAACAATGGTGTAGGTGCGAATATTCTTTTTTATTACAATTTTTAATACAAGAAGCATGTAGTCATGGTGTTCATTTTTATTAAATTCTTATGTCAAATGAAATTTTCTACAAAAAAATATGATTTCACTTACATACTATAATCTAAATATTTTGTTGCCCAAAAAAGTATAAAACCCACATGTCTACGTAAAAAAACAACAAATCTACCTTAATTTTTACTCTTTGATATGTAGCGCAATATCACAGAATCTGAAACATAAAAATAGCTTATTGGGTCTCTTGTAAAGTGTGTTTATTCTACTTAGGTCTTTATTTCACTTGGTTTTCGGATATGAACCTCTTTTCAAAACTTAAACGTTCAGTATATCTTAAACTATGTCTATTTCCTTCTTACTATCTGTAAAGGATACAATGCCTCAATTCTCTACTACTATCGACTACCGACAACCGAACTGTCATCGAGAAATTTTGTATGAAAATCTGATCAGCGCCTCTGACGGGTGTCGTAGGAAACATTTGGCAGAACATTCTAAATGTCAAAATTTCGATAGCTAGCCGGTTGTCGGTAGTCGATAGTGGTAGAGAATCGAGGTACAGGTGTAGTATCAAATTCGGTTCGTTTCGTAACAATATAAAACACGGAATAAAATTTTACATTCAGTTTGTTGTGCCGCTGTTGGGTGCTTATTGAAGAGCGAATTTGATATTGTCTCAAAATGCAGGCTTGCTGGTTATTTTGATAGACTGCTGAGCGTTATAGTAGGTTCAAATGCAATAGATAAGACGTGTCGGAATCTGAATACTGAACCTCTCAGTAATTTAGCCATATTTTAATGTTTTCTGAGCTATTTAGTTTTTAAGCCTTTCAAAACAGTTTCGAAAGAAAGCCGCTGTGCCGACGTATGAATAAAGAAAGAAAGAAGAAGAAATAAGTAAAAAAAAATATATATGATAATGTCTGGATACGGTACGGTGGGGTTCACACTTTTTCCTAAATACTACGAACATTTTCTTATTCTAAGAGTATTTGCTTAGAATATGTTTTCCAAGATGACAAACTTGAACCATATCCCTGCTTTAGTTAGTGAGTATCCGGACTTATCTGTCGTTGTCTTACTTCTTCTACCATTCAAAGCCTCCATGGCGTAGTGGTTTAGGTCGCCATGCCGATAGCATTGCGACGGCGGTTCGATTCCCACACGGAGCAAGTATTTGTGCGATCCACAATATTAGTTTCGGGTCTGGTTGTGCTTTGTGTAAGTTGTTTGTATGTTTGTTAAGGTCCCCGCGACACAAGAGCAATTCTTAGTGCGGGAGTTGTCTATTTTTTTCTAAAAAAGCATTCTTTTTTACAAGTAGCCTAGTTGACACAAAGCTTTCAGTACTTCAAACGTATATAACCAAGTTTCAAAAGGTGGGAATGAAAGAAAAACAGCGTGTACTTTGTCGAATTTCAGAAGTTTACAGAAGGAAGTAGGTGTTGTCTTAGGCGATGGGTAAGTAAACACGATTCTAGAGGAAAATGCGAGGAAACCGAAATGCTTTCTCATCAAGGTGACGGTCGGCTTAAAACAAACGGTAATACGTATATTTACTGTGCGGGTTTTGCCAAATAATGTGTTAGAATAAGGTTTTTCCTTTCCGATATTGTGTTTAATCTTTTAGTACAAAATCTTTGTAAGTAGCAGAAAACTACAGAGCTACTAATGTTGCTATTACCATTAGTGCTTTAGACTATTGCTGTAGAAAACTAGTTGTCCCGCGCAGCATTCCTCGTGTGAAATTAGGATTAAAATAAAGATTGATTTCATAAAAATAGTTAATATTTGATTACGTAGCACTATTTCTCCACTATAGATATACGACAACCGGCTTGCTAATGGCAAATTTTGTATGAAAACCAAGGAACTATCACGTTTCTGAATTGACAACTATTTGAAATCTTTTATGCTGTACATTGTTTTCTCCCTTAGATTGAAGTAACAAGTCTGTTACGTCAAAGCAGCAATCAGTTTGACATTATACTACTTGTCAACCTGATCAGCGCCCCTAGCGTGTACCGTAGGAACTATTTTTTTAGCACTAAGCTCACTAAGGTAATTTTCGCATTTATTCTATTTTCAGGATATACCAGGACGAGCGTACTGCTAAAAGATTTAAACAACCGAGCAGCCCACGATATCGTTTGCATGAAATAACCTTTCGGTATAAATATACACAATGTATGGTAATCTAAACTAAACTCTGTGGGTAGTTTTTTAGGCAAATAACAACAAACATCCAGCATAACCTATTGTTTAGAAAAAATAGATTTTGCTATTTCTGTTTTGACAAGTACGAATATTTTTATTTATGCTAGGCTACATTTACCTCAAATACAATACAAAAGAATACAATAGCAAACAAACTATTATACCGAATTCGATAGTTTTTAAAAACAGAGGATAGAGAAATGTATGTTCGTTACTATTTTACGCAAAAAAATCTAAACAGATTTTGATGAAATTGGGTGAGCAAATAGTTTATAACTTAAAGTCTTTTTACATAGACGAAGTCGCGGGCCGAGGCGGGTCTGCTATGCACGGGACTTGTTCTAATATAAGAGAGGGATTAGGTCTCAAGTAATCACGTAACTAACAGTTATTAAAAAAACGTATTTACATAACGGGAACTAAAATATCCCATCCCTATTATTGGCACTAAACAATTATACAACACAACGAACTAACATAGTTATGACAACGGTTATAACATAACAAACAACTAGTTATATCATCGGTGTTAAAAGTTTTATGACAAGAGGAGCGAATAATAACGGTATCGACTTGTTATAACTTTAATTATGCCGATTGGGCTGTATATCGCGGACCCTTGGCGAAATTTGCTATTTGGGAGGCTATGGCTATGGTGATAAGAAAAGCGAAGGACGCATAAATGACTCATGTGTGCATGTGCATTGATTGCAGTAATCTTCTTTTCGACATCTCCTGAAGCACTATGACGCTTTTTATCTATATCTATACTAATATTATAAAGCTGAAGAGTTTGTTTGTTTGTTTCATTGTTTGTTTGTTTGTTTGTTTGTTTGTTTGTTTGTTTGTTTGTTTGAACGTGCTTATCTCAGGAACTACTGGTCCGATTTGAAAAATTCTTTCAGTGTTAGATAGTCCATTTATCGAGGGAGGCTATATGCTATATATAATCACGGTACGACCAATAGGAGCGGAGTAGCAATAAAAAATGTTAGAAATACGGAGAAAATTTTAACCCATTCACTTATGTGACGCAAGCGAAGTTGCGCGGGTCAGCTAGTCTGTAATAACCACGGATAAATACTGTAATACAGTATTTTTTGTCTGTGAGTATATATTACGTGACAATGCGATTGGTAGTACTGCTGTCTTAAAAATACATTATGTTCGTTTTCGGGATAGATTACCAATAAAAAAAGTTTTGATTATTTTTGATGGCAAAATATATTAAAAGTGAAGTTTAAATGGTAAAAAAAACATTATTGGAAAATAGTATGAAAGAAACGCTTTGTTCCACGCTGGTCAGCTAGTAACTAGTAATACTTACTTATTTCCCCAATTCTCTCGCTATCGCCGAATTCGAATCCACTTCCTGCTTCACCCTTCGGAAGTTCGAGCAAAACTTTTTGAAGATAGTGTTATTGGTGATAAGTAAGTTACTATAACGCTCACCAAGCCTTTGATATAACTGTTCTTTTTGTTTCGAGAGAGGCCAAATTGCATCCCATACTATACGATTTAGTAAGTAATTATCGTAAAAGGTAATGTTTGAAAGAAAAGTTTGGGGAATTGATTAGTGTTACAGACTATTGTGTATGCATTAAATTCTTTGATTAACCTGTTGCAACATTACTCTGTTAAATTACACAAGCTGTTTTAATTCGTGTATAAACTTTTAATACAATTTTGTTTATTTATAGAAGCCCACATTTATACAGTTTTCTCACAATAAATTTCCTCGTTTATTTTTGCGCTCTTTTAAATAATGACTTTAAATATCTTATGTTCAGCAATTTCACTGTACGTCGATATTTGCATATACATATGTATATGCTTTTATTGAATAGTGAATTTCTGAATCGTATTGAATGCATTCTGATTAAACATTAAATCAAATATTTTCGGCATTCCCTATGAATAATATTAAAATATTTATTGTAAGCGTCAGACATTTTATATTTTTCATTTTTTATATAAACAAAATACTGTTTGAACATCGTTATCATCAACAAGATTTTGGCTTGCGAACCCACTGCGCATCGGACAGATAATTTTCTGTTCATATTTTTTCGTTTTATCTACGAACTTCAAAGTCCGCTGCCAAAAACACCGGTTTATGCAGAAAGGATCCAAACAAATGGAGCTGTGATAAATGAACTCGTTTTTATTTGGGGACAGCGTGGCAAGGTCTATGACGTCACGATACGAGAATATGTGACGTAAAACCGTGTGTGCACTTCAGATTATGAAAATGTCTGTTTTGCGGTGCGAGTACGCTGTACGAGTTAATCATATCATATGACCGTGTGTTTAGGGGATTGTGTTTTTTAATCTTTGTCATACTCCTGACCAAGGAAATTTACATTCAGCCGCTGTCAGTGGAATTTTTTGACATTGGGGCTTTCCCTGTTCGAGGGTTGATGAATACATACACAGTAAAAAGCGATAATATTTGTAGGTACACTGCCAGATTTCCAGAATATTTTTTTATCAATAAAAATATTAAAAAACTACTGTAAGTATATTTTCCTCACAGTAATTTAACAATCTTTGTGTATGTATTATCGACTGACCGAAATTACTAAAGTGATATTTTCATAAAAAAACACGCTTAAAAAGTGCCCGTGCATATAAACTTTTGCTCTAGACTGAACATGTCAAACTCAGCGATGACACCAGTAGCTCGATTCTCTACTACTATCGACTACCGACAACCGACCTGTCATCGAGAAATTTTGTATGAAAATTTGATCAGCGCCTCTAACGGGCGTCGTAGGAAATATTTTGGCAGTATATTCTAAATGTCAAAACTCGATAGCTAGCCGGTTGTCGCTAGTCGATAGTGGTAGAGAATCGAGGTACTGATAAAGTAATAAAAATTAGCGCACTAACTAGATACTATCGATTTAAGTGACAAACAAATTATATTTTGACATTATGGCGATAAGATATCGATACTATCGAAAATACTTCATAACGTAACATTTGCATACACAATCAATGTGTATCGCCATTGTCCGAACAGTTTGTATTCAACATCCACGTGTACTCTAAGTCAATAGAACAACAAAATGTAAATTGGCTGGCGTTAAACTAAATATTTGTACGGAACCACTCGCTATTTTTATTGGTTTAGTTAATACATTAGTTAATTATGCGTTCAATTTGATTACATTTTAAGAGTTGCAATACAATATAAGCTTACTTCTAAATGTTATGATTTCAAAGGTAGACTTATTATACATCATGGAATGAATAATCATTGAACCCTTATGATTACTAGTTTCCTATGAAGAATATTTCCTTTTCTTCAAAACATCGCCAAGTCCGTAAATGAATTTGAATAAAATCTTTTTAACTATGCAAATGGCAATGTCAAAATGGTTGGAAATAATTAACTCAAAGAAAAATCTGATGATGACGATGACTCTTTTAAATTTAATTTTTTTTGCATTATCAAATCATTAATTGACTCGAAAATACAGTAGGTCAATTTCATGTAATTTTTATTTAAATAAAAAGAGAGCAACCCTATACATTTATAGCTACAAACATAAACCGTAACGGTAGCCGACGTCCGCGACTCATCGCCCCAAATTAAAATCATCTACTTTAATCTTTAAACTTAGATTAGCCAAGGATTAATAGTAATCTTAATTCGTCCATAAATTTAAATTAATCTGCAAGAGTTTGTTCTTCATCTGTTACAGTTTATAGACAATATTTTATTAGGGAAGCGCGATTCTCTACAGCCGGTATTATTAAGTATCGAGAGTTTGACATTTAAAATGTACTACAAAAATTGTTCCTACGGCAATCGCTAGGGGCGCTGATCAGATTGACATACAAAATTAAACGAAAGTTAACCTGCTGCCGGTAGTTAATACTGAAGCCCGGTTTCCTACGGTCGGTATTGATAATTAGTCATTTAAATGTTCTGCAAAATTGGTGCCTACGGTGTCCGCTAGAGGTACTGATCAAATTGTCGTACAACATTTCTGATACTATTGGGTATTGAAAATTTGACTCAAAAAGTATACTGCAAAAATAGTTTCAGCGGCGCCCGCTAGAGGTGCTTATCAGATTATCATTCGAATATTCTCGATAGCTAGCCGGTTGTCGATAGCGGTAGAGAATCGCGCTACAGTTTATAGACAATATTTCATTACTGATTCTACTGGGCCGTAGTGTTTTTAATTAATGGGCTCTTGACGCTCAGAATTAATAAATATGGCGGAGCAATACGTCACACTCGTCGATGTTTTTAATCTTGTTGTGGAATATTTTAATAAAGACTAAAAATTGACGGGCATTTTGTTTTTATTGGTAGTTTTATGTAAAGCACTATGGTTTGTTTACATTGTAGTATAGTAATGTAGTGAAACCATCTACTTTTATAAGATTTAAAAATCAACTTGGTTGTACCAAATATTTATTTCTAAATTATCATTATTTATCTATTATTCTGTTAAACATATGTCAACTTAGCCACATTAACTAAAAAAATATATTTCTAAGAAAAAAAAAGAAAATATAAAGTATACGTAGACGACAGTAAGAAACAAGCAAGAACGTTAAATAATTATTTCCAATATCTTAGAAGTAAATAACAGGATAGCAAGACACAAGGGGTCCAATTTAAAAGTTTTAACAATGCCTTTTATACTTCGGAGTTATTCAATACAGTTACGAAGCAAAGGATACTTACACAATTTTCACAATAGTCATA
Source organism: Anticarsia gemmatalis (assembly GCF_050436995.1). Classification (NCBI taxonomy): domain Eukaryota; kingdom Metazoa; phylum Arthropoda; class Insecta; order Lepidoptera; family Erebidae; genus Anticarsia; species Anticarsia gemmatalis. The sequence goes on from NC_134759.1 coordinate 9,928,956, forward strand.
ATATAATAAGTAAATGCTTTACATTAAATGCGAATAATATATCGAGATTTAAAAGTATTCAGTGTTTTTATATAAAAATAGGAAAGAATGACAACCACATTTTGTATTTCTTAAAATGTTATGTAAAAATCCATATTGCGTCAATTTTGTTTGGTTTGGTTTTAGGAAATATCAAGTTTTACGGTATAAAGTAGCATTTCCAGGCCTCCATTTTATTTGTATTACAGTCACCCTACCGCATAAAATATAACAAAATATTAATCTAAAATGAACCGGCTCCACATAATACCGGCAAAATTCCACGCCCCTAAAAACTCATCAATATACGAAAAAATAAAGTGGTAGGGGCGGGTCGGGTAACGCGTAACTGATACAGGTAACGTAAAAGAATGTTGAACATTTAAACAATTTTAATCGTGTCATCGTTAAGGGACGGGAACGTTCGGAACAATGGACGAAATTGGCCGAGGACCCCGAAGAGTTTCCCATGAAAGAAGGTCATTTAATAACCGACACAAAGGGCTCGACAGGAACGGGAATGGAAGTGATTGTAATAATAATAAAGTTTAAAAAATATTTGGGGAAACGTCGGACATTTTTAGAGCACACTTCCTTTTTCCTTATGAGATGTGCTACTCACCTTCCCATACCCTCGAGGCGAATACAAAAGAAAATTCTAGATTTATGAAGCGAATTTTCTCTAAATTAACTAAGCTATTCACAGCAGTTCCTCCACAAAATAAATTAAAAAATAATTGTCCCGACCATTTGCCTATAAGACAAATTGCTTGGGACTATGGCGGGCTGACAATCTGGAGCCTAACGCGGACATCCTCGGACCATTAATCATTTATCCCAGCTCTTCAGACCTTTGAAGAGTTTGTGCAGACTTGTTTTATATTTCCCGCAGTAAACTATAAATCATCAGCATTGAGGTCCGCGATGTTGTCAAAGATTTAATTTTTCATTTAAAATTATCTTTAGAAATTGATATTGAATCTGAAAGAACAGTGATTAATTTAAGTAAGAGACTAGATTTTCGATTTGGAATATTGATTGTTGGCTTCAGCAACGAAATAAGGCTAAGGGAGATTAACTTTTGAACAAAGGATTAAAATGGACTGTTTTGTGATCAGAAAGAAAGTTTTACGATGCCATTTGCCAAATTATTTTTGGTGAATTCTGTATCGTTGTTGTCGTTATATCAGTTCAATGACTTTATAAGTATAGAATTTAATCGGTCGGGTTGTTAGTTTTGTTACCAAAAACTTGAAAAGAGACATTTGCAAATTGGTGAAAACATTTTGTGTTAATACCCGATAAAACATATTATAACGCTTTTCGTAGGTATATTCCTTAAGCCAGTAAATGAAGGAGCGTCAGAATAAAGTAACGAAAGATAATTGGAAAATTTAAGCCTTAATCTAAGACAATTACGAGAGATTACGACTTGTCAGCTGACGAAAGTGGCAAATTGGACGTGTTTTCCCCATTTATATTTAACGTTTCGAATTAAAAGTATCGATATCGTATTTTTATTTTAGGACATTTTCGGTTATTCTTTACCTTTGATGATTAGACTTTTACAAGATTTCGAATAATGGCAACTTTTTCATGGATAAGATTGTTGTGTGTAAAACTAGATATAAGTTGCAGACATTAATTACCCAACGAAGCCACAAATTATAGGAATGCATTTTTTTATTTTTGGTCGTATTAGAGATACGAAAGAGGTCAAAAAACTATGTATATAGAGTTTTTCAATAGAACTATCCATTGTTCTAAATAATTACATTTACATTCGGTACTCTCGTTGAATAAACATATCCATTCTTTACGCATTCCCATTTATCGTGCATTTACAAATACAGTACTCACTAAATTCAATCACAACTAAAATGAAATTCAATCAGCACACATACACACATTTATAATCGTATAAACATATCAAAATACTTTAATATCAATGTGTGTGTATGATAGGGAAAAAATCCTTTGTGTCTATTTACAAAGGCTTTACGATCCAACTCAAATTAAAGGGGTCGAGTTTCATTATATCCATCTTGCAAGTTTCCTAACTTTGTGGGAAGAACGAATACTATATAAATACAATTCGCCTTTGTGATGAGGGTTCCGTAATAAATCTATGGTTTTGTAATATATCATTTTGATAGCGACGAGGTTCCGTTTGAAATACACTGAGGTGATTGTATAAGGTTTTACTCGTTTGAAGTTTGAGATTTGCGTGTTTTATAGACTGTTCTTTTAATAAAATGGTATGTAGTGGAGTATTCTTCACTAATTACTAATATTACAAAGCTGAAGATTTTGTTTGTTTGTTTGAACGCGCTAATCTCAAGAAATACTGGTCCGATTTGAAAAAAACTTTGAGTGTTAGATAGCCCATTTATTGAGGAAAGCTATAGGCTGTATATATCATCACGCTACGAACATACCAATAGGAGCAGATCACCAGTAAAAAATGTATCAAAAACGGGGAAAACTATGACCCATTCTCTCTTATGTGACGCAAGCGAAGTTGCGCGGATCAGCTAGTTACTGATAACTTTTCCTGTTTTTGACTATTCCTGTGGTGCGATCGGTTGAGTATGCGTTCCATGAGGCCTCGAATTTCCAGAGTTTGTTTCGATTCCTGTAGTATAAAATGTTTCTCATTAGTAGCCCGGAGTTTGTAAGCATGTCCTGTATACAGCAGTGGGCTCGCCACCTATGGACTACATGGGACTAACATTGTTAATGACAAAACGTGGGACTCTTTCATACGTTAGGAATAGTGACAGAACAGCAAAAGTTTAAAAGTTTAGTTTAGTTTTTGAAGTAAAAAAACTGTTTAAAATAAAAGTAATATTTTCTTCGAATTCAAATTGTTTTTAGAATATTTCACGGTATATTCTAGTTAAACATTCTTAGTTAGTTTTTATTTGCAACAGAAGCCTTTTACTTTATCATATTAAATTATCTTTTTAGCAAAGTATTAAAAAGAGTAATAAAATCCTATGTTTTCTGATGCGTCTGTACTACACGATTTGCATTTATACTGACCACGATCTGACGGTCATTGTCTTAGCAGACACGACTTTGGTCCACCAACTTACTAGACAACCTCGCTTGCAAGGTTCGAGACTGACGGACGTATAAAAAAGGTCACAATTGAAAACATCAGTGACCGGCATACTTATACAGCTGACGGTGGCCTGTTTGATAAAACTACCTCATCCTGAAAAATACTCAGAATTATTATTTACAATGTAGATAAATCGTGCATGCCAAAGCTCTCTAATAAGTTGTCGGAATATTGTTCATGTTTTGTATTTTTTTATAACATGTGCGTAAAATAACTCTCTGGACATTCAAATTCTTGATATTTACATAAAAATGTATTCTCCCGCAATAATACTGTAACTACATTCAAAGAAAATTTTTACTACCCTTTAAAAAGATTTGACCGCAAACCAACGGTACCCAAAACGAAGAAAATTTCTTTACAAACTTGTTATAAGATGGAATCCAATAAAACACTGGAGGAAATTCGATGTTTTCGAGTAAAACAAGCTATTTACTGTACACAATTCAACTCGGCCAATAGTTGGTTGGCCCGATAGATATGTGAAACAGAAAACTTCGATAGTTGGAATAAAACCAATAAAAGTTGCCACTATTCGGCTTTGAACCGCTGTCGACATGTTCGCGGTGAACTTTTTGTTTTCATTTTTATTTTTTACGAACACAATAGGACGTATCCTTTTCATGTCGAGCTGACGTCTTCGCAAAGTCGTTTGAAGCTGATACGTTTTTTTACCTTTTAAATGTTCCGAAAAGGGAGGGAATTATTTGTAACGCACTTAAGCATTATGCTAATTATACCCAGTATAAAGTTACGTGATGTCTTTCTTTAAATTCAAACATTTGGGAAATATGTCTCAAACCAAAATGTGTATACATAATATATGGCTAATTGTTTAAAATCCTGACATAATTTTCACCGATTTGACGTAATTAAATAACTTTACTTGGATTTTACCCATGTTGGATAATTTCAAGCGATAACCTGAGCATTTCTCGGAATTGATTACACAGTTCCTGATGTGGGTTAAACTTTGAAACGCTACAAGTTATAAACTAGGTCCACTTAACTTCTACTATGCAATATAATCATCAAAATTATATAACGGGTAGAGTACTATTTATTCTTACTTAATCAGTACAAATAATTGTATTTTTTTAAGAAAGAATGGAGTCTTCATTTATAAGTAAGCTCTTGCTCAAATAAAGACTTCCAAGTCTAGTTTAAGTTTAGTTTCATTTTTTTCAAATTATATTGAGACTTAATAATTTAATTAATCTTATTTATCTTTCTTCAGGAAATCATCAAAATGCCACTTGAACCTATTAATAATGCTCATAATTATATAACAACTAGCTGACCCGCACAACTTCGCTTGCGTCACGTAAGAGAAAATGGGTCATAATTTTCCCCGTTTTGGTAACATTTTTCGTTACTACTCCGCTTCTAATGGTTGTAGCGTGATGACATATAGCCTATAGCCTTTCTCGATAAATAGGCTATCTAACAGTGAAAGAATTTTTCAAATCAGACCAGTAGTTCCTGAGATTAGCGCGTTCAAACAAACAAACAATCAAACAAACAAACTCTTCAGCTTTATAATATTAGTATAGATATAGCCTATAGCCTTTCTCGATAAATAGGCTATCTAACAGTGAAAGAATTTTTCAAATCAGACCAGTAGTTCCTGAGATTAGCGCGTTCAAACAAACAAACAATCAAACAAACAAACAATCAAACAATCAAACAATCAAACAATCAAACAATCAAACAATCAAACAATCAAACAATCAAACAATCAAACAATCAAACAATCAAACAATCAAACAATCAAACAATCAAACAATCAAACAATCAAACAATCAAACAATCAAACAATCAAACAAACAAACTCTTCAGCTTTATAATATTAGTATAGATTAGTATAGATTACTTAACGGCGTTTTTTGTCAAAACTTTATGGTCTTGAATCGTTCTAGTAAACATGACGATATATTGCTCCTAGTATGCATTACGTCACTTCGTGTCCGCTGCAAACTTGATCTTGTACAGCCACTATAATATACCTACATAATATCTGATTGACCTGTATCGCAATTTTCTGTAATCGGTGCTTTGAAATAGAATTTGAATTGAAAAAAAAGTTCTTTAAAATACTCTAGGAGAGTTAAAAACAGATTTTCATATGAAAGACTGTCGGTAGTTTTTAGAAGTAGGAAATTGCCCCACAGTTCAAAGGGATTGCGAATAGACAAACGCTAACTCTTTAATTGTGTAAATATCAATCGCAATACTTCTTCAACTAATATAATATTTTCGTATCATTTAATCCATAATCCCTACTCTTTTAAATTAAGAGCCCAACAAAAATCTAGATACATATTCACAAAGCTAAAGACGCTATAGACGCTCGGGTAATTAATCCACTAAAATTCTTAAAGATCCAAATTCTAAAAGGCTGTTTAAGCCTGCTTTCAGCTTGATCTTCCTTGAATTTGTGAAAAGATGCTCCTTTGAAAGCGAATTAGCTTAAAACGAAGTACTTTAAGCTCATAATTGATACGTTCCTGAATCCTCGCATTGATGGCGTCTTGTCCCGGTACAAAATGGCCTTTAACCCAAATGAATGGGAGATTGAGATGAATTCATTACGCGTATAATTTTTCATATATTTTTCTCGTTATAAATACACGACATAAAAATTGTTTTTACTGTGTATTCGTGACCTTTCACGACACTTACAGGATGGCGTTAAAAGTCATATAAAAAATGCTGTTGAATAGATAAACTACCGCTAGATGTATCTCAGAATCCGGGGGTAAATCTTTAATAAAGTGAGGCCCGGTTTTACTACTTCTAAATATCTATCAGATAACTTATCACATAGAATTTTGACAGCTGTTTTGATACGAATGCACTTTATTTAGCAAGAAGGTTCAATCTAACACTTACATATTGACTATGAAACAGGCCTTACAATGATTGTTCCATATAATAAATATAAATAATTAGTTATTTAATTAAGGCCGGTATAACGCAGCTTTTTTTGGCAATCAGGTAAATGTAAAACGATATCCATCCGGTTTAATTTATTTGTATCTTTGGATACGAACTATATACATACATATTATATACATAAATACAAAAAAGAAATAAAAACGTTCTTAACGTTGGTAAAATTATATATTTGGCTTCGATATGATTGATTGATTTGTTTGATTTGATATGCTATTGATAACCGATTAAGCAATTAAATTTTCAAAATGGAAAATAAATACACAAATTTTACAAAACGCCAATTGATAAAAGCTCCATTTAGCAATAAAACTATGATATCTAAACCATTGTAACAGTAACTATCATAATCCTAATAGGTCCATGTATTGGATAATCCTCACATAACGCGAGTGCAGTACACGCGGTCACCATACTAACGCATTTAATCCCAAATAATAGATTTTAATAACTTTAGCTCGTTAATGAAATTAGTTCGGTTTTGTTTTTGGGATAAATTCGAGAGCTAAATGTGTCATATTATCAAATATTATAGCTAGTGCCTTGCAAGTTTTGCTTGTATTTGGTTCCTGCACTTTTGGTTGCCTACATTGCGTCGTCATTTCCTGACCCCTGGCCCGCGGCCGAGTCAGTTTTCATATTCGTAATTTCATATAAACAATCCATGGCAAAACGTTAAGCCTCATATTATGAGTATTGGTAAATCACTGGGATATTTTCTAATTCAAAATACTTTTTACGCAATTATTTTGTCACGATTTTCTGGAAAATCTGTCGTTTTAAAAATATATGATCTAGCAGCCTGACTGCAACATCAACACCATTTTGTTGGCAGCCAACCTTTAACAGTATTCGATCACGTTTCCAAGAATTCCGTGAAAACCGTAGTGAGATGGGCCTTCATTAATTACTGCGGAATATCCGGATTTAATTAATGGACTGTCGAACGCCGACGATGGCTCTTCTGTCTAATAATTTCAACATCTCTAGTTTGTTTGGAAAATGATATTTTAATGTCGAATTTTTTAATGCTTTCACACTTATTTGTTGCTCTCCAAACGATATAAAACGGCGAATATAAAGAGTTTGATGAACCTTTTGATTACTCCCTAATGCAAAAATAGTTATGAATAGTTTGACGAAATCGTCCATATGTGTTTGCCTTTATAAGCTACGAGCGATATAATAAAACCGGAACTAGAAAAACGCACTAAAATTCTTTACACCTCGTTTCATATTCACTAGAAGCGCTAATAATTTTTCATTTTTCCCCGAAAGCTACCCGACCATCGAGTGAATTAAACCACCATTGGTAGTGACATTTTCAAACTTGCGTTGCAACAAATTTGTGCCTAAATTAAGTTCTCATTCCTGGAATATTCAGGTGACGAACATCAAATTGAAGTTTGAACTAGTAGTGGAAATTTTGCACAACTTGGTCCTAAGGATAACGATGACCCCATTAGAAGGGGTGCGGAGGTCAATCGGCGTGATTCCAATAACTTCTAGTAATTAACAGCATCAGTTTATCGTAGTCGGTATCTTATATAGGCTGGGAAGATAGTTTACTTTGAGTCTAAGAGCTATAGGTAAATCTTAGAATCTATGTCAAATACACGTATTAGTTTTGAATGCAGGCCACGTCTAGTACTGGCTCTTTTTGAAAAAAATTGATTTCACTCATTCTTTCACAACATACCAACGTTTTGTCACCAAACGACGACTATTCTATTATAATAATGTTGCACTCAATAAGTATCATCTAACGGCTATACTTTTTTCTATCAATAGAACATACTATCAAAACGAAACCTAATCAAAATTAACCTACACGCCCTATGTGATGTAACGCAATTTACTATGCGCATAAACGAATACCTTTATAATTGCAGTATTAAATTCAAATAAAAAAAATGCAACATGCGTATGAACCTGTGAAAAAAATTACAGTTTATGTACCGCTCACAGTGAGCCGATTTGCGATTAAAATTTTCGCAAAAATAAAACGTACATATATTTAACCTACTTTACCTGAGGACGTTTTTCGGTCAACTGCCCTACACATTTTATATTTCACCAACAAGGCCCTGTAATTAAATAAAAAGGTAAAATAAGTATTTAAAATTACGGTAGGCACAGGCACAAGTCGTATTATGCCGGGCGAAGCGTACCAACGATTATTAATTCAGCATTTGTTTATGTTTTTAATGTTTGTAATTAAATTAAATTACTTTTTTCAACTAAACGATTAGAATTATTTTAGCGTTTTAACGGTCTAGGTTTTATCGTGAAATAATTACTTGTGACTTATTTCATTCTAGCGGGTTAGCTTGACTTTGTCCGGGTATTTTTCAATGGAAATTTTGATCTCATCAATCCCATAAAAACCTTGTCCTGGTAATAACAAACATATTAACAATATAATTATCTGATTTGGTGTAGTCTTTCAAAAGTTATGTGGAAATTATCTGAGATTCATTCTTATTTATATAGATTAGTAGGCAATATAAAACTATACTCAGCAGTGGATAAAACTGGGCTTCACTTAATGATGAAGAGGCATTATAAAGTAACACTCTAGTAAATCTTAGTCCTTTCATAAAGTGACAAAAATAAAATATACCTGTATCCTTTTAGCAGAGTTCAACACATAAATTAGGTCTTAGTAAATTATTGAGTAGGGTAAAGTCTGCAAAGGGAAATGTATGTAGTATGGATTAAATGTGGATTTTGAAAATTAAATATTTGTATAAAACTGGGGGAGAATAACATGCCTTGTTTCTATTGAAATGTGAAAACTACAAGCCCCCTAACTCCGCAACTTCTTTATTTACTACGAAAAATAATCTATGCACAAAAACATTTAGGTTGACTCTTACCATGATTTCATTAATTTCCAAGCTTTGTTGGAATGAAATGTGAACCTTCTAAACCTACAATCGATTTAGACACATGATAATTTCCAAATTTCCGATTAACATTAGGCCTACCGTATTCCTTTTATCAAATGCATACCGCGCGTTTGGTGAAAGTTCAAGCGATGAACTATAAATATATATAGCAATTTTTGATCCCGAAAAATGGTTGGCCACACCCGTAAAAAGAGCAGTTATTACTCACATAAAAGAAAAAATACTGATACAACATGTAACTGCGTGTTACCACAGTAAAGTAATAGGTTTATTAATTCGAGGCTGTAATTTTGTTCGCCGCACCCAAACTATCACTAACACTGAAACGCTCATGGCCAGCTACATTCACCAGTAAGTAAACGATCGGAGTTAAGCACCTTTCGACGCGGTTTTTCTATAGTTGGGTGGCCGTTTTGTGGTGTAAGAGCTGAGAGAGCTGTCCCTAAGACGTCAGGTTAGATGTCTATCAATGAAGATAAAAATCATTAAACTATGTCAAAAGACTTTGTCAATTCTTCATCTGTCATGTCAACGACTCACCATAGATACCTATACAGTTGTTGACCAAAGATTAGCGATATCAATAGCATTATCTATCGTCAAGTTAAGGTCCTTAGAAGAAGCCTCCCCGCGGCGCACTCTGGTAACAGATACACCGGTAACGCAAAATGTATGTAGGCCAATACTCCCAAAAAACAATGACTCACCAAACTTTGTCACTTGAACACTAATGTTACAATAAATAAATGAAATTGTAACTGAATCTGTTATCAAAATGTTGTCTAAAAATATTCGTAATAAAAACTATAATAGCGGAAGGTATTATTCCACACAATGGCCAATTTGCAGCTATTTGGCAAATATAATTGGCGAATGGTGGGCACAGGATAGCTCTTTTGCGCAGTTCTGTACTATTTAGGAGATTAATTCGCAAATACGCTATGAGATTATGAATGTTGGCACGATTATATAGAGCCTTTTGACAATTGTGTGCCAGGACTGCTTATAGTATAATTGTTTGAATATTCTTAAAGGCAATTTTATGCATCTTCCCTGTGTAAAGAACTGATACATATATCTGGCATTAGATTCTCCCAAGATTTTACGATACAATTGGCCAGCGTAGTGGACTCAAGAAATTAGCTCTTTCTAATAAGGGGAGAAGAAAAAGAACCTTTGCCCAGCAGTGGGACATTAATGGGTTACAGTTTTTAATATACGATTTATTTAGTTTTATACCGAAGCTTCACAAACTTAATTTCAAGTAAAGTATTCTAACCCCAAAAATCAATCATTAATTTTAACACAATAGGATATTGGATTCAACGCATTACATAGGGTATTACTAAATTTTAACATTAACTCTGATTTAAACATTTTTTTCTCCTTTTTAAACAAACGATGCCTATGACGAAAATAGGATAGCTATATACTTTTCTACATGTCTGCGAAACTCCATTACTGTTCAGATAAACCCATTTTTTCAACATGGAGACGTTATTAATAAAAAAAACTCGTTCTATATATTCGCGTTAGCTAAAGAATTTGACTTTCATCTAATAAACACGTTAGAAACTCTTGATTTATTGAGACAAATAGTTCTGTGTCAGATCCCCTCATGTATGAAATGATCAAATTTGAAACTCGCTCATTTGGAAATCTGATCAAAGAGTCTGTGTTTTATGTGTCGATATTTATGAACTAGAAATGAAGTGGCCTTTTAGGCACAAATTGTTTAGTCATTCAGTACAAACTATGTAGACAGATGCTAGACCAATTTGAGAACAATTTTTAATAGTAAATTTGTACTTATTAGACCTTCTACGTCGTATATTACCAATATTTATATTTTCACTATAAAACACTATCAAACACCATAATGTATTAGAACCGAATTTACGACACCTACAGTATAAGCAGCATACTGTAACAATACGTCGGATAAATCCCCGAAAATAATATCTTCCTCTTTCGAATATTAAATATAATTGAATCCAAGGAATAGTCATCAAATAATACGGCAATTATATTCTAAAAATAGCCTAACATACACGTGTACATACTATACATTCATAGCAAACTGTTGCCTACCGAAAACCTTCGTACTAAATCACTCAGCGCAGTATACGTTCATACTATCTTGTATATTGAAGTCCGTGAGATTAAACCGACGTTATTAAACCTTACTAGCAAACACGGCTCGCCCTGACACATTTTATTTACGTACATAAGTATATTTGGGGAACAACATTCAAACCAAAATCAACCTTTGTGTCAAAACTATAGAGTTGAAATTCCAAAAATGCGTTGTATTATTTAGTGCCGATACTCGCGCGTGTAGTATCCTATCAATTTTTATTCAACTCTTTGCTTAGATGTCTCCTTTATTGATGTTAATGTTGTCCCTACAACATTATTTTGCTACAATGAGACTGATTTTTGTGCGTACGAACTATTTGTCACTGTATTGAAAAAAGAAAGTACTGTCTTTGTTTTTCGGAACAAATAATATAAAGAGATCTAAACTGCCTATATTGTAAGTATCGATTGAGCGTGACAAAGTTACGCCTAGTATAATACGTGTATTGTTATTTACTAAAAAGGGGACAGTAACAACGGTTTTTCTACCGAACAATGTTTTCTGCACATTTGCCTCAGTAAAATTCTTTGTTAAATATATATTTTGAAGCTAGTTAAAACTTACTATCTATTGGTTAGCTCACTAGACAAACCTGTATCGAGAAAACTTTATACATACAAATATTTATTAACATTATTAAGTTCCTTGGTATTCGGGCATCTACTTAGATAATAAACTTAGTATAAAATAAGAATAAGATATTTGTAGTTGTAAATGCGCGTTTAACGCGTGACACGTGAATGTACTCTAATTGCAAATTACTTCAAAGAATAATAAAATAATGAATAATATTCGATAAGTTTATTTGTATTCTTGTTACCTCACAAAAAAACAGCGTGATTTTGTATATGTAATCATGAAATATTTAAATTTGGCTAGTTAATTGATCAAACGCTGTTCCTAGTGCGTCATTATAGGATACCACTCAACGAAACATCAATTGCACGTTATACACAAAGTACTAAATAAAACAGTATTCGCAGTACTCATACGAACATGCTAAATGACTCTCTTTATAAAAATACATGTAGTAAACTGTAGTGAGCAGTATAATGCCTCATTGCCCTCGTTCAACTCACGTCAAAGTAGCGAATGAGTTGCTATTGCATTTTGATTCTATTTTATGATATCATTTACTGAATGTAAAATGTTTTACTATCTTTGCTTGTGTGTTGTTGGTGTTGTATGAAATTGCTAATTTGCTGTTAGTGACATAAGGATTTTTTGGAAGCATTGTGCCTCAAATTATTGCCTTGCTCACGCATTATAGTTGAGGGCTATTACTTGAATTTAAGCTATTAGAAGTTTTATTTTTCATTATTGTTATTTTAATACAACCACCTACTTACGACGGAAACTAAGTGTTTACCGCTGTAGGTAGAATATATATTCAGCAGTAGCTTATTTTATATGACTAGGAAATAAAAAACTTTAAGATTTACCTAATTAAATTGATGATACGATGATATCGAAAGTCGCACTGCACCATTTGCCAGGCAATACAATGTAATTAAAGACCTCTATTAAGAAATAACAATCAAAACCCTTTACTACAGCGTTCAGTTTAAAAACTAAAGCCATAAATACTTCAAAATACTTCCAAACGAATTTATTTCGAACAAAGAAAGCATACTACATCATATTTTAGTTTCAAAGTAAATATAAATTAAGGCGAACAAAATGTACGTTCATCCCAAAACTTTCCGTAATAACTTTGATAAAAAATTATGAGTTTGTCCATTATATTTTTTGGTTAATTTTAGTTATAAACAAGATAGCAATATCTTACGGAAATCTTGATTAAATTGTTCGTAAAACATTTTGAGAGATTGAGACTTTAGACTCTTGTTATCTTGGGCTTGAGTACAAGGCATAAGCGAAAGCGAGAAGCGATAAAAAAGACGATATTTTGGATAAGCCAATAATTTTGTGACCTTATAATATAATGTTAAAATTTTTAACGATTCCAACTTTTAAGTTTTGCGATGCTAGCTTATAGTCTGTCCCATAGTATTATCATACTGATGAAAAACATTTTTTTGCCTTTCCTTAGCCACAAGCCGCTTGTTAAAGTATTTTCATCATCGTAAACAACAATACAACCTCAGAAATAGACAAAATACCAAAATAAATCTTTGAAGGTAAATAAAGTACCGGTAAACTATTACGTTTCGAAACACTTTTCTAAAATACATTTTAATAAAAATAGGAAACTTTATTAGTTTCTGAAGGAAACAAAATTTGTATACACGTGAAAGAAACCTGAAAAATATTCTTCTAAGAAAATAAATTTCTGTAACACAAATGAAAAACTATGGTTTGAAGTAGTATATCATGTTATAGTAGAACTAATTTTCTATAATATTATAAGAACGAGATACTTAATTGCTCATCGAGTTTTAAACGCGTTGAGAATTTTAATGTTACGATATTTTATTTTTTTGGCGACGTTTCGATTGAATCAGCCTTGCTACACATGCCTTGCTACACATATGTTCGGTTTGGCATTAATAGCCTAGCTGGACGGCAAAACATTATATGTGTAAATGAACCCGATCAGTACCAGCCGAACAAGTAAGTCAAGTCAATTTTGTTGTTTGATAAATATTGCCGAACGTACCGAATCGAATATGACATGTGTGTAGCAAGCCTTACTAACTAAAATAAAATTATACAAATATAACACAAGTTATAAACTTCCCCGACTCCATTTTTATCTACCGTAACTTTCGATTCATAAATAGCAGAATGATATTGGTGAAACTTTTTGTCCGTTTGCATAGTCGAAATAATGTATTCCTCAACTTGCGTAGGTCCACTCGATAAGTATAAACTGTTCAAGTCCTTCAGGCCGAAGGAAATAGTTTGCCAACTTTGGTCAAATTTACTTTGACGAAAGTTAACTACGCCATAAATTGTGAAGTGGGGTATCGTAATTTGAACACCACGGGGTAATGGATCAAATGTATAATTTGATCGGTGATTTATTGTGATCAAATGCCGCAACTTCAATTTGTTTAAGTAAATTACTAATTCTATAAATAGATTTAAGTACCAAATTGAAGTACTCGAAGCGATTTGATATAATGATTATAAATAAGGAAACCTTTTGTATATAATTTGGTACATAAGATTGAATACGGGTAAGTTTTGTGAAGAAAATAATGATTTATTATAAGAAGAATACGAAAATAATATAAGACAGTCAAGTTAGTCACAACAAAGTTTTATTTATATCAAACGCCGTGAATAAAATTAAGTATTCCTTAAGTTTTCTATTAAAAAACATACTTACGAAAGTTACGTATATTTTCGGCCTATATTTTTCAATAAGTCTGTTTTCTCTAATACGTTTCCTTATCTGTGGCAGTAGGCATGTTACTCATTTTGGTAACATTCTACTCTCACAACACAGGGGATTTTAAACTCTAGTAATCTTTCCATACGGTTGTTTTTTCTCTGTAGGTGAATCTGGTAAACATAACGCGACCGTATAATAACAATTAAGAATGAGATGAGATTTTCACAGTAATAAATGGTGCTCGAAGAGTATGATTTCACTCGAATGAATTCAAATCTTTTGTAGTATTTTATGAGTTCGACCTACCAACTGAAGTGAGGCTCGTTTCAGACTTATTACAAAATGGGTACACTCTTCAAACAAATGGCTTCTGCGAGCTGTAGATCTACATGATTTAGCTTTGTTTAGTACGTGCTAGTATTTATGTTTTGTCCAGTGGTAGTGGGTGTAAATATACTATGAAGCGTGCGTATATTTTGAGTGTTTGGATAAATATATAATCACACAGAAAATTGCAGTATTAACGTTGATTTTGCTAAAGCAGATACATTTGTTAATAAATTTACAGTGTTTTGTTGTTTTAATATGGGTCCTGATTTAAAAAAATCGATCTTATAAATTGGTCCAAACGCATTGCAACCATAATTGTTTGTTTTTGTAAACCATTGAAAGGGATAATATACTAACAGAAAAAAATGAGTCTACGATAAATATTACGTAACGCGATACAATAAAAAGGAAATTAAAATACTTCGCTCAGCTTTATAATATAATTTAAAATAATAATGTTTACTACTACATTGTACCTGCTTTAATCTTCACAGAAAATCGTTAAAATCATGTTAATGATGTTTGGTCTCCTTTAAACAGTTTGTCACCGAGTAATAAATTGATATCGAATAAAGCTCGATGTCCGTACATTATTACTTTTCGTATTAATTTTAATTGAGATGAATGACGTGACGCTGGTTGATTTCAGATGAAATTGTTATGGCAACTGCATAATGAACGCTCAACACATTGTGCGGTACTTGGAAATATTGTCATTTTATGTTTCACAATTTATAATGAGACAACCTTATATTATATGAAAATATAAGTCGCTTTATTTCTGTATTCTGGACGGTTTTATTACTATAATATTTTTTTATATGAATACTGATTACTACTCCGGTAGACCGCATAAGCGATAAAGGGATCGACAAGGTTCGATTCCGAATAGATAGACCATAGTAACAAAAAAATTAGCATGGACCCATCAAATGAAAACGAACCTATCCTAGCAATGATGTACTAATTTATATACGTACGAGATGACGCCCAAAGTGATTTCCCCAGGTTAGTGAAAAACGTATCCTGTGTCATCCAGCTAACTGTAAGGCTATGAAAATCCATTTAGTCGTTATTCCATAAAATAATTACAAATATACATTCTCACTAACTTTCACGTCTATTAGTCGTATAAACAGTTTACGATGTAGTTATGTTATAAACAACAACACGTGGATAAGTTCAGTGTGTTTTGATAATTTTCGGCTCCGCTTCTCATTATAACGCGAATTAAATACAATACGCAACCTTAGCTGTGATACACACAGTCGTTTAAAATGTCAAGCAAGTAATTATGCGTAATTTTTTAACGTCGCCGTCTGGTAATAAATCGGCGGGTAATATTCGAAACACATTTTTTTGTAAAAATGTTAGTAGATTTGTAGAATCTATCAGAATATTAATATCTATACTAATATAATAAAGCTGAAGAGTTTGTTTGTTTGTTTGTTTGTTTGTTTGAACGCGCTAATCTCATGAACTACTGGTCCGATTTGAAAAATTCTTTCAGTGTTAGATAGCCCATTTATCGAGGAAGGTTTTAGGCTATATAACATCACGCTACGGTCATTAGGAGCGGAGTACGGAGCGGGCTGGCACGTATCAAACGAGCCATCACTGGCAGACCACCGCCGCGTGTGCTTTCAAATTCAACACAAGCAAAAAGACCCTGACCTATATCGCAACCCCCGAAAAACAGATATATCAAGGTACACAAACTTACTTACTAAAGCACTAAGTGACGGACCAGTAACTGACGTCACTCTCAGTACTAATAATATAGATTTAGAAACGTAGCACTTTTAACCAAAAGCATGCTGAATAGCTATCATTCAGCATGCCCCACTTCAATATCCAAAGACCCCGGGAAAAGTTCGTGGTGGGGGCCGGAACTTGAACGCCTACGAAAGGGTCTCAGGACACTTTTTAACCATGCAAAAAACACCAGAACCACTGAGGCGTGGGACAAATATAAAAATGCACAAAAACACTATAAGAAGCGCATCAGATTTCGAAGAACGGAATCTTGGCACAACTTCTGTAGCAACATAGACTCGACAAACCAAGCCGCAAGAATAAAGAAAATACTTTCCAAAGGGAACCCGAATCTTCTGGGCACTCTTAAGAAAGCAGACGGCACCTACACAAATAACGACAAAGAAACGTGTGAAATATTGCTGGAAACACATTTTCCAGGCTGTCTGATGACATCAGGCCTTGATTGGTCAGACGAGCACCACAACACACCAACAACCCAGGACTGGGAAATCGCCAACAAAATAGTAACCGCGGATAGGATGGCATGGGCCATAAAAAGCTTCCAGCCATTCAAATCAGCAGGGCTAGACATGATTTTCCCGGCGCTACTACAATGGCAAAAAGACGAGACGATAAAACACCTATTACCAATCTACAGAGCCTGTATAGCTTTCAAATACATACCCAAATTGTGGAGAGAAGCAAAGGTAGTTTTCCTCCCCAAACCGGGTAAGGAGGACTACACTCATGCCAAAGCTTTCAGGCCAATTAGTCTTACATCATTCTTTTTAAAAACACTGGAAAGACTTGTAGACATATACCTAAGGGATGGAGTACTAAAGAAAAACCCACTACATCCCCAACAACATGCGTATAGAAAAGGCAAATCAACAGAGTCGGCACTGCACAAGGTTGTGCACAAAATAGAATCGGCCTTTACAAACAAAGCCTCAACACTAGCCTCCTTCATAGATATAGAAGGAGCCTTTGACAAAACCATGCACAACAGCATTAAACATGCCCTACAAAGACTTAAAGTAGAACCAGTCCTAACTGGATGGATTACTGAACTAGTCAGCAAAAGGGCGGTACAAATAGTGGCAAACACCACACTGAGAGCAAAAGTGGTCAGAGGATGCCCCCAGGGAGGCGTCCTTTCACCGCTTCTATGGAACATAGTAGTTGATAGCCTCCTAACTAGTTTAAACAAAAAAGGGTACACTACTATTGGATATGCAGATGACCTAGCAATACTGATAAATGGGACAGCTGAAAACGTACTATGCAAAATAATGCGCTCAGCTTTTCAGATTATAGAAAACTGGTGTGAGGAACACCAACTATCAGTAAACCCCAAAAAAACAGAACTAATCCTTTTCACCAACAAAAGGAAGTTACCGGACCTCGAACTACCAAAACTATTTAACACCAAACTCACCCTGTCAACTCAAGTGAAATATCTGGGCATGGTTCTTGACAACAAGTTGAATTGGGCGAGTCATATTGAAGCAAAAACTAGGAAGGCCTGCATAGCGTTCGGCCAGTGTAGAAGAATGGTTGGTAACAAATGGGGTCTCAACCCAAACATAACACTCTGGCTATACACATCAGTTATCAGACCTTCTATCACCTACGGATCAGTTGTATGGTGGCCCAGAACACAACTGACAACGGTAAAAACAAAACTCCAGAGCACACAACGCCTAGCATGTGTAGCCACCACTGGATGCATGAAAACCACTCCATCAAATGCACTTGAGTACCTCCTAAACCTTAGGCCCTTAGATTTGGTTATACAGGAGGAGGCACAAGCGGCTGCCTTAAGACTAAAAGCAAACGGGCTATGGCAGCAGAACCCAGAAACAACACACACCAAAATTCTGCAAGGTATCCTGAAGGAAATACCACTTCTCGATGCACCTACAGATAAAACGCCGTGTCACCACGTTTTTGACAGAAGATACAATATCCAACTCAAAGAGGAATCTAAAGATGACTCTGGCATCAACGAAGTTAGGATATACACTGACGGATCCAAAACCGCACTTGGTACAGGAGCCGGCGTCTTCTCGAACGATCTAAATATCAAAATATCAGCCACCCTAGATAAACTAAATACAATCTTCCAAGCAGAATGTATAGAAATCACTAAGGCAGCACAAGCAGTCGCAGCCAGAGATGTCAGAGACTTTAAAATAAAAATTGTCTCGGACAGTGCATCCATGCTACAAGCCTTACAAAATAACGTTATAACATCTGCCCTTGTTCTGGAATGCCATAATGCGCTCCAGGCTATTGCACGTACGAACACGGTTACCCTGCAATGGATCAAAGGGCACAGCAACTCAATGGGAAACGATGCAGCTGATGAACTAGCTAAAAGGGGATCAAATGGAACAGTACTTGGACCGGAACCACTACTGCCTATCCCCCAAGCACAAATTAAATCTTGGCTGAACAGAAACACCGAAGCGAAACACCTAAAAGAATGGAACAACAGCAAAGGTTGCAGGCAAACTAAGGCTGCAGTTCCGGTGGCACCTAAGAATCTTGCCCGCAACCTTATCAGTCTAAAAAGGGACAAAATACGCAAGGTAATAGGAATCCTAACCGGCCATTGTCCCCTAAACAAACATCTATGTACAATAGGTGTGACGGACAGCCCTCTGTGCAGAGGATGCATGGAGGCAGAGGAAACACCACAACATGTACTTGTGGAATGCAACAGCGTGGCGGACCAACGAGCACGAACAAAAATATTGACAACAACACTCCAGGAAGCCTGCAGCAACTTGAAAAAGCTACTGAAGTTCTGGGAGGAACTAGGTTGGCTGGAGTGAGGGTGAATCAACGCAACAATGTGAGAGGGTAGATACACGCACAAAGGCCCATTTAAGAGGCTAAGTGCGGAAAAAGCCCAGGAAACCTAACCTAACCTAACCTAGGAGCGGAGTAGCAACGAAAAATGTTACAAAAACGGGGTAAATTTTTACCCATTCTCTTAGGTGACGCAAGCGAAGTTGCGCGGGTCAGCTAGTGATGTATATTTAACATTTTTGAGGTGGGTAAAACGTTATGTACATTCATTATGAAATAACAATGTCTAGATTTATAACAGATTTTTTGAAAAAGTCCTACATTATCGAACGAGGTTCTTGCAATAAAACAGAGAAGGTCACAGAACGTCGATTGATCCACATAATTATTATGTACCTTTAGAAGTACTCAACATTCAATCAATATTACACAGGAATCTAAACTCCATATCTTTATACCGTAAATATTTTATCTCCAATCGGCTCTGTACTATTAAATGGATAAAAGGATTACCTAAATATTTTAAATTTCGCAGCGATTCGAACATTTTCATAGCTTTATACTGAGTCTATCTAACCGTGAAACTCGCAAAATATTTGAAATGTTGTTAAATATTCAAATTCAGGGAGCACTTACATTTGAATACGGATTTTACAGTTCTACAAAATTCTACATTCCAATTTTATTTTTATTTCTATTATATACTAACGGTCATATGTATGAAAAGTACATATTTCAAAAGGTTAAACTATGCTTAAAATATTTGATGTATAAAATGATGAATCAATGTATAAAAACATTGAAAAAAAATATTTTTGAAACTAACATAACGAATCAAAAAAAAATTTGGTAGAGATAAGAGAGAATGAGGAACAACTCTTAATTTGTATTATTCTGAATGAACTCATAACATAATTTGCCTTTTTAGTAAAAAATAATGTTTTTATCC
This sequence comes from Anticarsia gemmatalis, assembly GCF_050436995.1. NCBI lineage: Eukaryota > Metazoa > Arthropoda > Insecta > Lepidoptera > Erebidae > Anticarsia > Anticarsia gemmatalis. Next base: position 9,949,263 of record NC_134759.1, read on the forward strand.
AGCAGCAAGTCAGTCAAAAAAAACTACGAAAATATAATAAATATTTGACAGAATTAAAACATAATAGTCCAATCAATTTAATACGTATTGAATTGGACGCACATTATATCAGTATGTTCGTAGTACACAAATCTAAGTGAGGCAAACAGTAGGTTTTATCCAGTCAGCGCCTCAGGGGATAACACGCAGATTTGCACCATTATTTACTCCAAGACTCCGCCTTAATATAATTAATTGAAGAATTCTTATTGTTCAGTTCAACCCTAATAACTCACACATACACGTATCACACACGTATGTATAAATACGATATCAAAAACTGCGTTAGTGTGCGTGGAATGTGCGTTTAACATTCGAATTTTGTTTATATGTGTGTGTATGTAAGGTTGTCACTTGAAATGTATTGTGTAATTTAGTTTATTTCGCTCGAAGAAAAGTAGTCGTGGATTAATAGAGGCTTCTCATAAGAATGTGTCTTTAGAAGTAAATTAAGCTATAAATCAGTAGGCACGATAAAGTTGGAAATCAATACGCAGTTTTTGATCAAAGATCTTATTTGTCGAGAGTATAAATTACTCTCAAACATCAAAAGTAAAGCTGTTCGACTTTTGAATTATAAGAATTTTATAACGAATAAACCTTTAACAGACGTTATTCTTGAAACAGTTCTTTCTTATTACGCATAATAATAATAATTTATTTAATAATAATTAATTATACAAACAGAGTTTCTGTGATCCAAAAACCACAAAATATATGTAGCGTAAAAAAATCAAACTACAATAAGATTCCAATTTCCTGGTTCATATTAAATGTACGGAAAAAAATCACCTATGTTCCTATTGTCAACTTACACTGCAAATATTGATTCAATCAAACATAATTTACTACCTATAAATATTTTACCGACTATTTCAGGGTTCTTCATAGAAACATGGTCGTTTCATTTTACACATCATTTTTCATTTTACATTTCTTGTATGGGATATTTTTTTAAGTCTACAACAAAATATATTTTCTTTTTTCGAGCTCTCACTGCTGGGCAATACCTACTCTTTTTCTTTCTAAATTTTAGCGTCCTTTGCAATTTCCTAACACGATAAACAAGGAAATATCTTAATCAGTTAAAACCAGCATATTTTTTAACCTAGGTTATCTCATTGTTGGGCGAAAATCTATCCCCAAACCCGGATTATAAACAAAAAAATATAATAGCCTACAAACCTTTTGCTACCTATTACTGTTCTAATACCAAGCACAAAATAAACTAAGTTCGAGTACTAGCACAGACTGAACTAAACTTCAAGAACTAAGTATATAAAACTCTCAGGCGGTGGTATGCGGGCTTTGCTGCCGTATTCACCTTTGAGATAAATGCAAGATCAATTAATTAATTCTTAAACACGTATAATGCACATAACAGAATCTAAGAGTCAGATTCACAGCTTAGGAATAAGTGACTGATAACCAATCATCTAGATAAATAACAGGAAATGTGTAAAAACAACTGACGAAATTTCATCTGATAACTTATCTGGTAGCTAGCTTAAATTAGGGAAGCAGGGACTAACTGTTGGTTTGTTAAAAACAAAGAATATTCTCATATTCTTTAAAGAAAACAACAGTTGCCTTGTCAACCTTGGTATGGAAAATTGAAACTAGCTATGAATAAGTTGCTTCCAGAAGAAATCTAAGTCAGTTTTTCACAGCCAGTACTATCAAGAATCGCAGCGCTACCACTATACTTGCCAACAGTTATAAAAAACAGAATTAACACGTACGGAACCTCTATTTCTTGTCGTACTCTCTCGTATTTACGACTAGTGGTATATATTGTTATTTAAACTTGCCGAAGTATGTGAACGGGGATATAAAAAAATTCTATTGAATCAACAGTAGCAGATTTCCCTCGAGTACGACGACTGACCGACGGTTTACTGAACGAAATTGGAAAAAATGGCGCACTTATTTTATTTTTGTTTTTATTCCATCCGCGTGTCTAGTGGGGTGGAGCTAATTTTGTTAATTACAAGTTTTGGCAATAGGGATTTGGATAAAATATTCCGAAAATTCGGTAGGACAGATAGATAAATTGATGGTTCGCGTGGGTCATCAGTAAATAGTCACTTTAATTCAACATAAACATATTTTTCTATTGTAATATATTTTTTACCGGTACGAATAACTACTTTGTTTTCTTTGTGTTTTTGTCGATGGTCGACCTTAAATTTATAATTGTTAATATTTGTTTAGTTTTTGATGTTGATTGACATCCGAATTCATATAACTTGATCCTTTAAAGTAATGGAAGTATTTCATACATCGTGCTTTTGGTATAATAAAGGCAAACAAACTTTCTTTCAATTTGCCAGTCAGTTTGAAGTCGGTTATACTAGAAGATAATCTAATTTTCATATAAGAACATTTTCCAGTTCCAACATAAAAGAATGTGTCCTCTCTAAAAACTTTTCACAGCAAGTGCATGCAACAATTTGGAGAAATAGGCGCCTTGGGAAGGTAAAGTTCATTGAAGTAGTCGCACCTTTTTATTTTAAAAGATAAAAATGTCGGTATTAATTTAATTAAAATTCCGGGTATTCGAAAACGTTAATAAAAGCTAAAGATTACGAAAACGTTAAAGCGTAACAGATCACTATATGATCGTAGCGGCGTAGCTTCGTAGCGGTGTAGCGTCGTAGCCGCATATTCGTAGCATCGTAACTGCACCATCGTAGCACCGTAGCATAACTTAAAGCTTTTACGCGAAAGGCAAACAGTATGAATTCGTAGGCTGTATATAAACCTACGCTTGCATGCACCAAATTTGTTGCCGCCAACATTTTCATATAAAGTAAAACTCAGTAAACTTTTATACTGAAGTCGTGCCTGCAATTTGTTTGTGGCTTAATTTAAAAATATTCTAGTTTTATTTGGGAGGTGTTTAATTTTAATAAAGATTTATACGTTTAGGGCACTGGTACTAACTTCAATGATCGTTATATTGGTCCAGAACACCATAGAATTGTCATTCTCTGGCTACTCCTTGATTGAGGCAAATTATAATGATATAAATAAATAATCTTCCATCATCATCAGATTTAATTGGAGTGTCGTATATAATAATATACCATACAGTATAATATACATTTTATAAACAAAAATACTTCGTAGCAACTGCTATATTTTAATCCAACTTTAAATAAAGCTAGAACACGTTAATACTCACTAGTATTAAACATTCACGTTCAAAGCAACTAAATATTCCGAACAAAATAATCCTCACTCAAAACTATTATATCATAACGAGAACGTAACACTAGCAAGAATACCAAATGAAACCATTTAACAGTAGCCGTCGAGTTGAAAACTTATTTAATCTAACTTTTGACAATTTTCACAATTTTTTTCCCGGCCGCACCTCTGGGTGCCTAGCTAATGTCACTTTGCCGCTATAGTTTAAGTTCCTTAGTGTTTTGGGATAGAATCACTTTATCCACATTTACATCGTTGGCTTTATGCCAGGATAGCGTTGGTGTTTTCGTTCTACTGCCAACCGTATTCCGAATATTCTAGTGACTTTATTGTAATAACAAGGAAAAATTGAAAACGAAGTGGCTTGTGAATACATTATCCGTATTGAGGTAATGTTGGCTAAGGTATCTTTCTTCGCGTTTCACTTTAAATACATTCCGTGGGATTTTATTGTCGTCTTATTATTTTAACTGAGCCAAGGTTTATGAGATGTCTGTGTCGTTTTTTCTCTCTACCTTTGTTTTTGAACCGGTATTATACGGCGGAGTTGCTATAAATCTCTTAGTTTTCCTCAATTTTATTTTACTTGTGGACGTTTTTGTAGAAGAGTTTAGTTTTACTCATAAATTATGTTGTAAAATAAGTTTTGTAACATAATCTGAAAGCGCTGTTTAAAGCATTGGCTTTAGCCCACGGCTTCACTTGTGCAGATGTGTTAAATCTAGCTCAGAAGGTATTTTTTTAAGTTATATTTCTCAGAATTCAAATAACATCTTATGTGTTAATCCCGTTCAAAAGATACCGGGGGTTGCGTGCCAAGTTTTGATCGCAAGATTCCACGTGAAAGAGTAACAAACAAACATACGTCCAAACAAACATTTGCATTTACATTATTAAGTAGGATTAATTACAATGGCTAAAGAAACAGCACATCGTAGATCGCTTTACAATATTACAATCAGTGGAATAATTCACGTCAATCGCACCAATTAAAATCATTTGGTAAAACGAAACCGGCTGAAAGAGGTCGGTATGTCAATAATTATTCAGAAAAATCAACGAATCAGTTTAAAACATTCATTTTATCGTAGTTATTCTCATACAGTAGTTATTTTGTATCCGATATAATGAATTGCATTAAAGAGGCGAAATTCCCTACAAATTTGGGCCAAAACAAAATTATTATATCGATAATGAAATTTTGTTGTACAAATTAATGTACGTTTGATAATTTGGTTGATTTTTAGTGTGTAGATAGCAAATTGTGGTGAATATTCGTTTTTGACTAATTGTTCGAGATATAGGTCATTGCGTGGTGTGAAAATTAATATGTGTTTTATAATATCAATACGGTTTAAAATTTGTTCAGAAATATATTGTTAATTGTTACTGTTATGATCTAATTTAGCTCTGGCTGTAGTGGTTTATTAACTGATAATTTTAGTTAAAAAATTACGTGTTTTTGCGTAGCGTACGGTTAAATCAAAACCAGTATTGCATTAGAATCTACGCGTTTGATACACACTGTTGCAAAGTTATTTGAAATTTTCCACGCCTCTAAATTTATGCATTCTTTAGTCACATTGTCCGTCCTTTTTCTTCACATACCTAATTATATGCTAAGGTGATATATACATGTATGTGTATGCAGCATCGTATCTTACTAGATAGGGTTTACTATTAGTAGTTGTAACGAAATGATTAATGTTTTAATACACAATACTTTACTATAAAGATGTTCAATAGTTTTATGAATTTAAAACACCCAACGAACCAAAATTATTCAAAAGCGTTCGATTGCACCATTTGAACAACAACAAAACTAAGTTTACGCTTCAAGTAAAAGCAAGCATTGCATATTGTTACAACTTTTATTCTCTTTGACTAAGTTTCGATTGTAGACCGCAATGCGCCGAGACCGCCTTAAAAGTATTAAGAGCAATCACAATAAAGCACAAAGCTTAACTTTGCTAAACTTTCGTTGGTGTAACCGATCCTTTTAGGAAGTTTAACATACTGAACGAAACACTCAACTTTTTTCATAATACGAGTATGTGGAGCATTTAATAACGCGGCCGAAGTTTTTTAATTAGATTTGGATGCTCATATCCTGATGTTTGCTTTGAAGGTGATACGGATTAGTTCTGAAGGTTTTGTGACAGTATTTGAGTTTAATATTACCTTCGCTGACATCAATGACATATACTTACGCAAGAGTAAAAGAGAATCGCGAGGTAAGAGTAGGGTCTTAGATAATCTCGGTGTTTAATACGAGTATACAGTATCAGGATTGTCATTACCAACTTTAATCTAAAAGGATCGTCCCAAAACCCCATACTCCAAAATGCACTCAATTACCCTTTAGCAATAAAGGCTTCGACATAAAGAACAGTTTTGTTAGTAACTGAAGATCCTTGTATCACAAGATGTCCGTAGTACAATGAAGTGGCTGTTGTGTACCATTGTTGGGACCACCATTGTTCTAAACTAAAGCCAAAGGGTTTCCCCTTTATACCAAGCGTCGAGGGCCCTCGGAGCTTCTGATAAATTTACTTGTCTAGTGCAAGCAAAATGAATGGCAATGAAAACTTAAGCGGCCACCATTTTTTTAATGAAGAATTTTAGGCAAAGGAAACAAAATTGACAGCCTTTAATATCAAGCATTAACAAGTAATGGGGTGTGATAAAAAAAATAATTGCTTTTTAAGCAATATTTTTAAAACCGTAAAATGTTTTTAATAAAATGTTATGAAAAGATCTGAACACGTTTTATATTAAATAAAGTTATGGCTCGTAATTTCTTGGATATTGTGATAAGCTGGATTGTTATTAGTTTGGAGTTTGTAAAGTATTGCGATTCTTTGTATTTTTATTTTTATTCTACCTGTACTTATATTGAGCTGAGATAAACAAGTGATTTACACGAACTTTAAACTGTTGAGAAATAAATTTAATAATTTTAATTTAAAAGAAAGATAGAACTTCATCACATATGCACGCTTCAGTAGTCGTTCGAAACCTAGGGTATACTTTCTATTTTGTGTAAATAATAAAATGTACAAAAAATGTATTGTTCATAATTAAAAGAAAATTTCTTGGTATTCAAACAACTGTAGTTAGAAGATAGGCTACCCAATCGACGATATTAACCCCCACCTAAAGGATTGTCAAAATATACGAGTATCACTAGACCAAAAAAATTTACACCAAATATCATACTCGTGTACCACAATTGTTTCATTTCCGTACACATCAGTACACAGGACGCTTTAAGAGTTTCCACTTCACATGTCACAGTAGATCGATGCTTTATACATAGGTAACGATTTTCAATCAATATACCACACATTTTTCCCATGACACTCGAAATTCCCTTAAATTTATCGAGATGCAAAAAATTAATGCCATATACATTGCTTGTTTTAACCGCTAATACCAACATCAGTCACGTTGTGCGCAAGAAATGTATTGTAAAAAATGTTTGCCGTTTTTTTATCTGGAAGTTTTGTGGTACGATGTTCGAAGCCTTGAGTTCCATTAATCTTTGTCAGAAGTCAGCGGGTTGACCTCAAAATTGGACGTCCTTGCATTGTCCAGTTTTCGTTTTCATGTAACAAGTCATGGTGAAAGCATGGCTGTGGGGAGATTTGATTGATTTTACTAACTTTATTATAAGTTGGCGTCTTCATGTTACAATATTTCCCATAATTTTATAATTCCTGCGAACGAAAAGTAGGTTTTGATTATCAGATTTTAATGCAAAAGTATTTTATCTTACATGGCTAATCCGCTGTATTAATTGCTCTGAAATTTAGCATGAAGATCGTTAAAGAACAATTCAAAATACAGACCACGTCATTATTTAAAAAAAAACATCGGTTAATCGGTTTTTTTTCCAGAAATAAATAAGTTAATTACCTCACTTTCGCATTGAAATATTATTCAATGCGAAAGTTTAAAAGTTATTACTCCTCTGCCCATCCCATAAAGCCAACATACGCACATAAATATACGTTATATGTAGTTTTCCCCTAAAACCAACACAGCTGTCCAAATAAGTGGAAAGTTATCCATCCGATGGATACAAATGAGCGGTCATGTTTGAAAAGATTAAACAGCGCAACCCAAAAATTATGTTCAAGTTTACATCAAGTAGGGACTTTAACAAATAAGTTATTTCATTGAATATGACAAAGCCACGACAAGGGTTATACGATATATGTACTTGAGGGTGAGGTTTTAATGGTGTGAAACTTCTTTTCTGTGATATTTCTTCATCATCAATTAATTATTGATCTTATATTGAATCATTTTGCAGTTCAGGGTCTTCCTGTAGTTAATTGTCGTCTCTGTGGATTCTGCACAAGAAAACCTACGCTGTAGAACCACGTTAGTTGGGATATTTTAGCACCAATAGCGTGGTTCGTTAAGAAATCAATGATAGTTAAACTGTAAATTATAGATAGATCAATTTTTTTGCATTACCGAAGTCTAGTTGAATATCAATCCTTTTCCAACTCGAAAATTTTCCATACTACACAAATATATATATATACCTCTACAAAACAAAGTGGCATATGACATGTAACAAACTCTCGAACACATAACACCTCACAAAAGTAATTTGAAACAGAACTCAATAACAATATCACAGGCACACAGTTCATAAGGCTGCGTCTACGCTAGACGAATGAGCATGAGCGGATCACAAATTTGTGTAGTGTGGAGTGACTTAAGAACCTCGAACGAACGCTGTTTTAGAAGAAATTTGTGCTCGGCTCGTGCTCTACTCATGCTCGGTTCGTCTTGCGAAGATGTAGCTTAAGGTTTGCTTCGCACACAATCATATTCTGGTCGGCACGTTCGATTCGGCAGATATCTAATAACAAACCTGACTCGAAGAAAAATATTGAGCTTGTCCGGCTTGTGTCAATCGAGTAATTAATTTGAGTGCGAACGTCACAATTCGGTTCAAACATTCAGGCGCGGCGATGACTCTATTCGGTCTTGCTGTCCGGCTAGGCCGTCAAATTCATTCGTGTTCGGTTCAGCAATATTTATAGAATAATAAAGCGACTCGATTCACTGAACTCCTCACCGACTCAGCCTAACAACGGCTTGTGCCGATCAGGATCATCTGAACATATTCGGTTTTGTCGCCTGTTTAGAATGGCGAACCGTATACATGTGTAGCAGGCCTAACTCGATTTAACGTAAGCAACGAACAATAGTATCTCTCGTCAAATCATAAAAGATTATGCCGAGTCACTCCTAAAGTTATTAATTCGACATGAAACGTTAGATAAATCGGGGCACAGTTCCATCAGAACAAAGATTCTAAAGATTGTTTCTCACTAGAGCAGCGAGTAATGTGTTTATGACCTTTAGGAAAAATTGATACTCTTGATACTTTTGTAAGGGATTCGTAAAGTTTGTCATTTAAAAATCATTTGCAATACAGTTATTTTTGTATGCAGTAATAACCATGACAACTTTTTCATTATAATATAATAATATATGATGTCGGTAGGTTTCAATAATTGTAGGTAAAATAAGAATCCGTCATGCTAAACAATAAATTCTTGATAATTTCAGGCAATAAAGGCTTAGTGAATTACCCGGAGTTGGGAAGTTGAGGTTTGAAGGCCCTCGTACCTCGGAAAGCAAGAAAAGCTGATCCTGCGCCTGACCTTACACTGCTCGTGTCGTCTATTCATCCCACCGGGCTATTAGAGTAGGGGAATAGGAAGTGTACCTGTGTTTTATGCACCCATTTGGACAAACTAAAGTTCGAGCTCAAGATTTTCAATCAATCTGAAAAACGGGTTAAGAATATAATTAAACAATCGCCCATGTTCAGATGCGATTGAGTTACTAGGAGAAGTGTATAGCACACTATAAACTCGAATACTCTTAGTGAATGACCACCTTAACTGAGAAATGGCCTGTTGTTTAAGACCATCGTTATACTTGATGGGATCTATTGTTTCATGAAAGTGCGGGTCGGAATGGAAAGGATTATTCACTTCCTTCAGTCAAAAGGCAGCTTTTAAAGTTCCGCAACTTACAATCTGATGAGTCTAAATAAATCCGCGTTTGTTTTTCGAACTTGTTCTTCATTAGCATAGTTTTGTTTCGTTGATGACTCTTTGGTGTATTTTTGATTTATTCATCTTTATCCGTCTGTGATGACTGGTGAAATATGACTGACGTTTGGTCTTAATCTTTTGAAAGTATTGCTTGGTGAACTTTTTAATGTAGATACGTAAGGTGGCTTAGAAATTGATCGCTATTGCTTATGATCAACTATCGTTTTTTGTGTAGGACTAAACAGTAGACATGCTTTTGATAACATTTGAATATGTAATTGTAATCTGTAAAAAAATTAAAACCGTTTCTTAACTTTCGCAATTTACCTACACAGAGTCATTTCAAAACTATTTTACTAAATGTAGAAATGAAAGTTGTAAGTTCATAGTAATTTACTAGTCTAGTAATAACTACTCCATTTTCAGTTTACTACCACTCCTCATATGAATATGAAAACTGCGACGATACCAAACCTACTTCAGTTAATAGCAGACGCACATAACCCTTGGCCCATTTCATAATTTATTTCCCGTGATAAAAATAAAGCAAGCACATTTTCGAACGCAATTTCTATATTTAAAGGCCTTCCGTTGCGTTCCTTCCCCGGAATTTTATTTGAATAAAAATGTTTCTTTCATTACGCACATAAAAAATGTTTGAACATACACGGCCGTTTGCGCTGGTCGAAGTGCCGCCACTAATATCTTTATTGCGTCTATACCAAATGTTTACGAGCCCTGGCCACGCTTATTGTGGTTCAACACGACACGACAAGCGGCTCTTTTAGTAATATACTGTCGATTTAGTTTGTCGCCTGAGTTTTTTTATCTTAATAATACTATTTATTGTTATTGCTTTCTGAAACTATTAATGTAAGTTGGACGAAACGGTTTGACAACCATCTTTATTTAATGATTTCGCTTTATTACTTGTGTCTGGTCGCTACAAATGATTATCGTTTCTACTGTCTATTGCTGGCTCTTATAGGCTTGGAGATGTTAAAATAAATAAAATTTTATGTTTTTTGACAATATTGTAGGTAAAAAAGTTTTTATTCTTTAGTATTCAAGGCCTATTTTGTCGTTTGTGTGGTACCTACGATTCTATGCAAATATCCTTATTGACGTAAAGTTAGTAATAATAATGATACGCAACAAATAAGTATGTATCACTTTGACATATTTATGTTGAGTGGAAAAATCAGTGTCGAAATTATTAAGCACCTCGAAAGCCTTCCAAAACTAAACGGCTATCGTCTTAATTATCTTATTATCATCAGTTACCAAAAACCAACACCAAATATTAAACGTACCCTCCAAAGCATCGCTTCCTACCACGAAGTGTACACCCATCTACGTAACGCCCGCACTCTATGTTGCTTAACCGAACACTTCCCAACCCGGTACTCCCACTAATGGTACAATCACCATAATTGTAAAACAGAAGACGCAGTTAATATAACAACGTGTTATAACACCTTGTCACTCCATAACACTCACATTACTATCATTACGCACTCCCGTTAAAGCTCCCCATGGTTTCAAGAATGCAATGAACGTAAATATGTTTAACTTACAACATCAAATAATATGCTTCCAGCACGCTCGTTTTGTTAATGGGAGACTTTAAAATTTGTGCTTTGAAATTCATGTTATGCATTATGCACCGTAATTAAGATAAGTGTCAAACGAAAATTTACGTTTAAAATTTACTGACATATTAGTTCTCATGGCACCCGCTACCACTGCTGATCAGGGGGGCTATCACGTATCTCAGTTGACAGCCATTTGAAAGCCACTATTCTGTCCATTGTTTTCTCCCTTAGATTATAGTTATTAGTACGTTACGTCAAAGCAGCAATGTACTGAATAGTGACCATAGATTTGACGTATACTAGCTGTCAACTGAGATACGTGATAAGCCCGCTGCTTTACAAACAAAATAAGTTGCAAGCTAGCCGGTTGTTAGACGTTCATTTACTCGAACTCATGCTAAAAAATCAAACATTTATTTCTTTCAGTTTTAATTTTGCCATTTGTGGTGGGTCTTTATATTTAAAATATTAATGCCAAATTTTTTAGACTCAAGTGTGCTGCCGAGAAGCTAAAAACAAATTTTATTTTAAAAAATACTTTGCACTAATTCTGTAAGATATGTATTTGAAAATTAGTGTACCTAGTAGAAAACCGAAAATTACCATCATTTAAATTTATTTCTTAGAAGGTGTGAAGTACCTACTATTAATTTATTTAATAACGACTGGTGAGGAGAAATTCTACGACGCGTGACGCACTCCTTTTGTATTCATATTTTATATTGTAAATATATTGTATAATTGTAAGTATGTAAATATTTTGTTTTTTTAAATTATTTCTAGTTTAGTTTAGTTTTTAAAAGTTACTTATAGTTAAGTTTTATTGTAATAAATTCCTGTCATATCATGTATATGTATCTAGTAATAAAGTAGTAAGATAACGACTTCGCCCGGAATCATTGACTTAACCTAAACTTAACTTAAATAATTTAAAATCTTTAAATAGAAACAACGTAACTCAGTAAGACGCAGTAACAAAACCACTTCAATCACAATTGAAGTCATTGCAGTAGAAACTGTTCAAGATAACAATGTGGGCCAGTCCAGTTTATGTCCTGTATCTCAAGTTCCAACTTTATACAAAGCTGAGGTTTCACTGTAGTCTATGTGTGTACAACTACACATGGTACAGACACTTGCGAAGATTTATTTGAAGTACATAAATGTTAGTAATTTGTCGTAATGGTGTAATGTCATGGTTATAGCCGAAGGTGTGGACTGAGGTTTATCGAATACTTCCACTTTTGTCCTACGTTACAAAAATCCTACTTCTACAGCAATGAAGGGTACCTTTCCGTATATAAGCATCTATAGAAATTAAGAAGCTTATTCAATAATTAGTCAATATTAAATGGTATGTTAATTTAGATTACATTCTATCCAACTTCCTTAAAAAAAACTAAGCATATCCTCCCAGTTTACGTTAACAGAATTGTTTTTGTGCAATATAATATTGGTAGCTTGAAAAATATCAAATAAGGAGTTCTTAGGCAAAAACCGAACCACCCTACAATAATGCGCAGATCAGAATAAATGTAATATTAAACGTAATTATTCAAGCATATTCCCAACCAGTTAATGTTCTGAAAATCCGCCCATATTCTCAACAGTATATCATTATAAATCATCCCATGACAATTTCGTGTTCATTACAAAACGATACGCCCATAACAAATGGAGGTCACACATCCACACAAAAAAGTGTGAAAATACGAACTCGAATGATATATACGACCCTTGTCAAACGTATACTCGGACTATACGATTCGAAAATAAATAGGTGGCTACCTAATTTGCATGGGTTTTCCTTCTGTTATGAGATAGATAGAATAGTGATGTTTTTGTATGTATATTGTATATGACACTTTTAGTTCGGGACGTTTTTGTCGCGTTGATCGGTTACTTTGGGACCCTTTGGGCTAAAGTTTTAATACGATGTCATAATGTATAGGCTTTCCTACATAATATAACAGGAAAAATGTCATCGTATAAAACTTTTTGCGTGTGTGAAACAATAGTTATGTATGCTTATAGTTTCGTACTAATATTATAAATGAGAAAATGTGTACACTTATGTGACAGTGTGAATAGTGTGCATGTTTGTTCCTATTTTGTATCAAACAGGCTTAATTCTTTTAGATAAAATTATTGTGTCACAGTTACTTTTACAAATATATAAAGAGTCGAATGTGAAAGTAGATTTATTACTGTGAGAGGTATTAAAAAAGTCGAGAACTCATCAGCTGATTTTTGACATACGTACATCATTAACGAACTGGTTAGAGGATCAAAGGAATCGTTTAAAATAACATCACGGGCAATTTGGATATGCGTAAACATTTTGATTTTAAGAGTATGTAATGAATATCGTAAATCCAAAGCCATGGTTTTATTTGCGTAATATGCAATTTGCTTTGGAAAGCAAAAGCTCCCAAATCAGCTCCCAAATTGTTATATTATAGAAAGAAATACATAAGACTGAATGAAGCCTAGAAAGTTTGTAAGGATAGTACCAAGTAGTGTTCCTTAGTGTCTGCTTACCTCTATGGGAAGAAAGGTTGATTTGATGTATTATGTAAACATATAAGGTTAACAATTTTGAAAAATGCCACTGCCATCCGTTTAAAACAATAGTCTTCATATAAAAGGAATAGGCATAAATATAAGTTTCCAACTTTATTGCGCAGCTTATGGATACGCCGAAGCGAGCCAATTCTGAGTAAATCTTTCACAAAACCGAAAACCTACCAATTTGTAACAACAAATATTGAAATAGAAATTGTGGAATTTGTGACGAGTAAACTCTTTAGAGGCTCGTAAGTTAACATAGCCAGTCGATCGCGATGAAATTCATTTTCACTTAACCAAAGGCGTGGAAGCATTGCGAGCGGTTAGCGTGAAACTTAAATGCAGTCTTTGATTTCTTTTTGCTTAAACAAAATATGTGAAAAAAAAAATATCTTTTTGGGTTTTGTTTGACGGTTAGTAGAAATTTCAAACGGTCAGGGAAAAATTAATGCCTCCTCATATCTCGAATGATGTAAGATATTATCTAACGAAAGCTTAAACTAAATGTTATGGTTTAATTAAGATGACCATTTTTTCGAAGCTCTTTGACAAGTACGCAGTTGAATATCTTCTAACATTATCATCCACTAAAATAACATTAATTCACACAGTTCCACTATCCATATTTAAGTTTTAGATAAATTATATTATTTGCTAAATAAAGTGCCTACAAATGTATGGAAATCACTAACAAAATTACATCTGACTTTGAAATAGAGAAACCAAGGCTATATAACATAAAATTACACATTATCCTTCAAGAGTATGGTGAAATTTTCTCGTTCACAGCAACGTCATAATCACTCAATCCATCATCCATCACATTCAGAAATATTATTCAATAAAATATCAACTCCCCAAAATACGGGGGTTTCCCAAAAAAAGAAAGATATTAAAATTAATTATTCAAATTTAATGTTCCGCTCCCCGTTAGCACTGAAGCGGTATCAGCAGACATCGTGCCTCTGAGATAATAAAATTTAAAAGGGCAAACTTCGTCGGGCATAGGACGGAATGAAAAGTGATTTGCCTAATCCACTTCTCAATTTTCCAACCCACTGGGCTTTGGGAATTACAGTCACTATCGACCTCTGCTTCTTGTATGCGGTTTTAGCTATTATGATTAAAAAGTTAGGCTTAAAGTTCGTGAGCCAATTTCCGTGAAGTTTTGAAGGTTCTGTTTTAAAAGTGTCTTTAAAGTTTTAAGTTTAATTTGCCCGTAGTGTATTTTTTGTACCCAGTAAAAAATATGCTTGTTATTAGGTCGGGGAAAAAGTCCTTTCGCATTATAGTATGTATGAACCTGTAATAAAATCTCTTTGGCTTCAAGAATCACAAATGAGTACACGGTTCATTAGGTTTCTTTCGGTGAGCTCGTGAGGTACCCAAATATCGAGCTTTTTTGTGTAGAGAAAAGATTTTATTACAAGTTCCTACATACTATAATGCGAAAAGACTTTTTCTCCTACCTAATATTACAAAAATATAGGCTACACATTTTTCATTTGGTTACTGTTTTTAAAAATAAAACCTTTTATCAATGATAAAACACAGAAAGGAACAGGATTATTGTAACTCAAAAGCAATTAATGTAGACACTAAAATAAATTGTTAAAATTCCATTAAGATTAATTTGTTAAGGCCACTGTGTAAATAAAGTAATTTCTGAATCCACGATTCTGAAAGTCAAATAACTCTTGATCCGCATTTCTAAAGGTCAAATAACAAAACAACTTACTTATCTATCTATCACTAAATAGCTAAACGGGTCTTAAAATAATTTTAGCAGTTACTATATTAGTTGCACGACATTTCGATCCAGTTACATCGATCATGGTCAAGGGCCTAGTATAGTGGCCCGTGACCATAATCAGTGTAACCTTTAAATTCTCGTCGTGTTGACCCGTTTAGCAATTTAACATCATGAGTAGAAAGCGCGATAGTTTAAAAATATGCATTATCAGCTATCTTTTCTACAACTATGTTAATGTCGGTTTCCACGGTTGCAACTGAATACCAGTATTTTACAGCGTAGCGATAGGCCATTGGACAACCTGGGCAGCTGGTAACGAGTGACAAAGATCTTTGAAAACCACAGCCCCGGTACCTACAATTTGGCCTGCCTTCCGACTTGGTATGTATAATATGGCCACCTAACCATAGACCAACCTCGACAAGCGTAGCTTGACGTGATAAATCAATCTGTGTTTTTACTACTATTATTTACCTTTAATAAAAAATACTACTAAAACGCGAAAATATCCAAAATTTTAGAACAAAAACCCATAAAAAATTGTTCACAATACTCTTAAAGCAAGCGCGTCGTTACACGGTGATAACATATCGGTTTTTGAATGTATGACTTAATACACCTCCACACTTTATAGCCTTACTTTATGGCTTCAGCAACAGGTAAAGTAATATTGCAAAAATATACATGGCTTTATTTTCGTGATGTTTTATTATACAGTTGTAGAACTACAAGTGCTGTGAAGTATCAAAAGTCCTCCAATCGTCTTGTAAATTATGTAAAGTTGAGATTAGGATACCATTTTAATTATTTACTGAATAAACTTACTCTATATACTTATATAACTCACGAAAGTGGATGTCATAGGTACGGTGATAATAGTGACCAGCCGCTACTGATTTATTCAATTTATGGGTCTGATTCATACGCAATACTAATCTACGTACATATTATGTATTTAATATAAAATAATACCTTCTTCACACAGAGACATGCATCGACCAAAAAGTATTTAATACACAAAATAAATAGTTGTTTTGGGTGTAATTGGGTGTTAATCTACGTCAAATTTTGATACTTATGATAGGCGTTAGTTACAATATCGAAAGAAAGGACCAGAATTAAATATAGGTTATATATTTAATTATATAGGGTTTCTTATAGATTAATACTATTTTGATATTCATTCTACTCCGCCTAATCTTAATGTATTATATTATACCGGGAACCAACAGTCGGCCACTTAATTTTTTCAAGGAATCTCGTTTACTCTGACGTGCGTCGAATTACTTTTTCAGAAATCCTTTGAAGTTTTAGTTATGAATTCATTTATTTATTGGTTTTCTTAAATACTTTTCAGTTGCTAGGTGAAGTAAGATTATATTTATTATTCTAAATATTCCATTTGAAATATTGACTCGGAATTTTCGTTACGCTTAATTCAAGGCTATACACCAACGATACCCACTAGCTTATAATAACAAATACAAGATTTTAATAGCATTTTTGCCGTTACGAGTTTAAGAATATAGGCAATGAGATGCTTAAAAGAACAGGCTTAAATAAAAACAATCAAAAGTTCTTGCTTCCAGAAATTTCCCTCTAAATCCAAAGTTCCAAACTTTACTTTTTACCAATAATAAAGATAGTGTCTTCAAAGGAATCCTAACAGATTTTTTAAGCCTCTCAACAGGTTCATTAAAAATAATCAGTAGCCTTTCTTCATAACACCATTTCTCTCATGTTAAAAGTGACTCGTGATTGACGTTTTATAAATCACATTTTAAAAAACCTTTTTCGCCCGCCCATTACGTTTCAACCTTTTAGCTAATGTTGAAAAATACTTGGGGGTGCTATATTTTGTCGGCATTATTTCGCCTTTTAAACTGTACTTTTATATCCAGCTTAGTTCACTTGGGAGTTTTTTTATATAGATGAAAAAAAAGAATACATTATCTAATATATAACTAAGTTACGTATGGTACTTGGTCGAATAATGCAGTAATATTTTGACTGTAGCAGAGTATATCTTTAAAGATAAGGTTAAGAATAATAAAAAAAAAACTCTAAAGATTTAATTCACACACTATAATTATAAATGCAAGAGTCTGTCAGTTACGCCTTCAAGGCTAAACAACTGATACAATTTTAAAGAAATTAACTCGATCTGGGATCTAACAAGTTACCTATTGCATGCAAGAAATACAGGTTAGCTAATCATACAAACATTCGTTAGGAATCGAGACCATAACTCATTCGTGCAAGGGTGGCAAAAGATATTTTCATCACTACATTTTATCGAAGTAATATAGCGTTAATAAAACAAGTGCTTTTGGTCATATACTATGATAGACTTATTAAATCAATTAAATCAGTTCACAGCCGGCTAGTAGCTAATTGGGTTTCTCACTAATCTCTTCACGACATATTCATATCATTAGACCGGCATTTACGTGTCTAGGTAATGTTGATTATACATTATACTACATTAAGGTAATATTTGAATAATACAAAGATACTATATTATTATTATAATGAACTAGCCTTCCGCCCACGGTTTCGCCCGCTTGGATTTTTACCCCTTTCGTGTGGATTTTCCAAAAATCCTCTCTTAGTGCTTTTCTTTAATTCTTACGTAATCTTGATACCAAAGTTCAACTTTCTATGTTCAGTACTTTCAGCTGTGCGTTGTCCATCAGTCACTCAGTAACGGCAGAGTTTTATGTATTAGAACCTTTGTACTTGGGAGTTTTTTCCACATATTTTTTATTTAGTTACCGCCTGATGTAGCCTTATTCAATATATTTTTATTGTATAATTTGTTGTGCCAATTAACTTCTATCATATATTCAGCCCACTTCTACCCACTGTTCAGTAAAGGCCTCCCCCACTGTACCAATTAACTTACCACATAACGAAATAAACGTAAAAAACAACATTATACATACATTGAATCTAATCCGTACTCATAATAAAGTACTTGAATAAATACCAAATTTTCTTTACGGTAATTGTTTATCATTAGGTAACAATCGCTAATCACTTAATTTAAGAAAACACAAAGTATATTCTGTCAGTTTTTTAATTCGATAAAACGTAAAAAATACGCTTGGCATAAATAGTTTTGTTTGACAATAAATAGCGGGTCTTGAATGAACTTAAACGTATTTCACTTACCTGTAAATAAACCATGAATCACAAACCCCATATTATATCACCAAGTTGCCGGAATTATCCGTAGGAAAAGTTTTTCTCAAAAAGATAATAACTCCCCGGGCCTATTGTCGCCAGAATCTTTATATTAATTACAGACATAAAAATGATTAATGAGAGGAATCTGGAAACAATGCTTAGAAACCCCGTATTTATTGGACGCCCGCGACCGGTATTTGTCACCAAGACAAATTATTGCCCGATGTTTGTTTTCATGATTTTTAATAATTTTCCCTCTCTTTTCCTCTTTGGGAAAACAATTTGGAATGAGTTTTATTTAAATTGACCTAAAATTTCTTCGAAGTAATAAATGTAATAAAAATATACCGATATTTAAAATGTATGTGTTAAGTAGAGTAAACCCCGTGTTGGTTACAAGTGAAGCTTGTTCACACTAGTGACGGGATTTCCAGCATTTTGAACTATAATGCACAATTTCATTATTTTGGAATACGCTAGGCTGATCAGTTTTTCATGCAAAATTTTTATAGCTTCTCTAAAGTTTCTTGGTGGGAAATCGCAGCTGTATAAGTAGATATAAAAAAAAGCATTTGTTATAATTTTATACTAAAACCTGTCTTACTAAATATTTCAATAGAGAAAATACAAATTTTACTACATAGGTAAGTAAACAGTGGTGACGATATACTTATTTATATACATACAGATTACAAGCACGGGTAGACTGCCACTTTTCCTTGTAATTTGTGTGTAATAGAATTGTATGGAAACGCAATATATTTTCCCTTATTATATACGTGGGTGAATATTATTGAAAAAGGCTGTGCTTCCTTCAATGCCAAAATGTATTGTTAAAGTAAAATCTCGAAATGTAGATATTAAATTACGTAAACGATTCTTTATTGCTTAACATATTTGCAAGAAACCTAAGATTTACAGCCTGTTTGGTATTACCGGTTGTGTGTAAAACTAATCATTTCAAAATGTATAGTTCGAGTCCTGGGTGGGTCAAATGCGTTCATGTTTCATACACGTTTGCTTATACCCTAGGGTAGAATAGTCGCTATATTAATCACACAAAAAATATCTGTGAGTCAATTTCTTTACTTTATTTACCGTATACTTTTTGTAGCCTTTCATTCATTTTACATTCTATAACATAAATATAGTAGCTACTTAAAAATGTAATAACATTTTACCTATAAAACCTCAAACAACATTTTCAACTCACCTCACCAACATTCTTTATCACATAAAAGTCTGCAGAATTTTTCAAAGAAAACTTCAGGAATCTTAGCAATCATCTGGTCAACCTTTGAAACCTCTACACAATTGACCGTTGCTAAGAAACAGCTAAGTTGACCTCCCGCCCCTCTGAGATTTCAAACAATTTCTTTAGACTAAGGGGAGCTGAATAAGCCCGGTGAGGTCAAGATACGTTGGTCACAACACGTTTTTCAAACAAAGCAAATCAATAATTCAAGAATCGGGAAGCCGGCGCGGACTGTTCGAAATATTTCCTTTTATTTTTCTCCTGTAAGATGCTTTTAAATTTTTTATAGAGCAACTTGAGGTTTTCAAGATAAAAGCGCTAAGTAAAATTGTGTTGTTACATTGTAATAAAGGAATAGCTAGATTTTCTTTTAGAAAAGATAAATCTGGGCGGAATTTTCTGAGAGCCTTTGAGGCGTCAGAATTTATAGAATGTGCTTTTACTCTTTGTACAGTCGAGAACATAATTATATTATGTTTTGCAATACACGCATTCATAGTCACATTTTCACGGTTATACTTTTAAGTTAATACATTTCATACAAATACGTACATATTACTTATATCCAGCTGCGTCATATTTTTTTAGCCTCTATTCCTTCTTACGACATGGTCCACTTTCGTACTTTTCTTTATTTTATATAGAATGCAAAAGAGTGATTAGAGTTCTAAACTAAACTGGTAAAGCGTCAGAGTGCATTTTTACTTTCAAAAATATATAAAGTTGTGGCAACGGCGGTGACGTCGCAAAAGATAAGGTAATCACGTTAGCACAATTCCACACTCACCACAGATAATCTTTAAGGTGCTCTAAAACCTAACTTTAAGCCAAATATATTCTACATTTTTATAGCACTTTAGACTGGGTGTCGTATATTTTTAATGTTTCACCGTAAATATAAAAGATAAGCTCTGTGAACGACTTGAAGGAATGAAGCTAGTCAGTCAACTTCAGTCGCGTTCAATTAATTGAAATTGTTTAGTATTCATATAAAAAACAATTTGAATTAACCTCACCACCTAAAACTTGAGTGTTTTGGTGATAATATTATAAAGAAGAAATATTCCATCCATACTTTGATTCATGATTTTGAAACGAAAAATATTTTCGCGTTGCCTTTTTTATAATCTTATGCGATCACGGTCAATATAATCTGTGTCAAAATGACAAGCAAACTATAAAATATCTATATAAATTAAAATGAATCAATCTAATGTATGTATGCGCATAGCTTTTGAATAACTAAACTAAATTAAGTAATTATTTTTCTATTATGTTTGCAATTGCCGGGAGAAAGTTTGTATGGGATCAGAATTCCAACGGTAATGAAATCAACAGGATAGAATTGTGCTATACCCAGACGATGTCGGGCCAGTCCGCTAGTTAGGCAATGAATATAATATTTTACTAACACAAAATAAGCCAATCCACGAACATTACTTAGTTAAATAAATACTTCTTTTATACATACAAAGAAAATGTTCTAAGATTTTAATCCGAAGATTTTTATTTGTCAACTCGTGATCTAGTATCGTTGCGAAGGTAAAGGGGAAACTTCAAAAGATCTTTGTTATTTATCCCTTTATTTGCTGAACAAATTGAGATCTGTACAAATCGATTTGACAAAGTAACTTTTATAAATTCAGGTAACGAATCTAATTAGTTAATGTTGGATTTTTACGTTGTTTCATCATTATTAATATTTTTAGGATTCTTATGTCGTTACTTTAATATCATAACTGTGGAATTTTGCGATGTCACTTGTAAACAAGTGACATCGCAAAATTTTATTTAAAATTTTATTTCACATTCATATTGTTTCATAGTGGCTGAGAACAAATACTTGTGCTTGTCCCGGGTGGGATTCGAATCCAACACACGCGACGCTACAATTATTACGGCGAGGTGACAATTTTATGCACTTCACCAAACGTTTTAATTGATATACTTCTTGTTTCTGAGAAACGCATTCAAACGGTCGACATTATAACTAAAACAAATTTAAAACAGAACACGATTATCTACAAAACGAAATATAAGATTACAAAATCGTTACCCCTTTCAGCTGCAGTCTTAAACTTATAAACATAATTTTAATACAAGCTCCTTTGTCAGACAACCGACAAATATCTTTGTAGCTTCCCAGTTTTGAGTTACCAGTTATCCACGATAAAGACTGCGTCACAAAGAAGCGGAAGAAGCGAGAGATTTTATATTTTTTAAACTACATATTTAAACTGTTTAAATGGTTTTCTTGTAACATCTCACCTGCTATTGGAAGGGGCGATCAAAATAGTATCGAAATGTGGCAACGTTTTTATGAAAAGAACGCCAAGACTATTGCCAAATACAGCATAACAAAAATCTGGCAACTAAGAAAATAAATGTCGAAAGAATATGTGTCTTTTACCTTAAAATTGTTTCACTAATTAGAAAAAATATTGACATGATAATAATATTATTAATTATATCCTAAAAAGAAAATATAATACTGGGTCATATTTTTAACGAAAAACAATGCAAATGTAACCGCGGGTAAACGCTAGCTGTCTATAATCCCGCCAGAACCTCTTCTGTATGACATGGCCCTACCCCGGCCTCTTTGTCCATTCAAAACAAAGTCCGAGTGTTAAATTATAAAAAAGGGAAGGAATAACATTTCTGGGGTTAATTTTGCGGTCGTTTATAACAAATCTCCCAGAGGTTTCATTTTCTTTTTTCAATTCGGTTGTTCCTCGTAATAATGTACACAACATGAAAGGAATTCAAAGGTTCGAACAACGAAGGCATTTGTACAGTTACGAGCAAAAATATGTATATGTTACTGTAAAAGCCCGAACGGTGGTAAATCCTAAGATTTTCCGGTATAACCTAAGATTTACCAACTCGCAATGGGAAAAGTCCGAACACTTCTTTTATTTCGAACTTTTACCTATATTCGCTTCATGATATCGAGATGTCGCCGGAGCCCCGCTTCGCGGGGTTCCTCCTTCTGGGTGGTTAAAAAAAAATAACCACGAAGGCTAAGGTGGGAGCTTCGCTTCGCTCGCTCCCACCTTAGCCTTCTAACCTAACCTACCCATGTCGCTATGCCCAAAACTCCATCTTTATAACTATGTCACAGTATTATAATTATACCGTGAAATAGTTATAAACATAGTTATGAAGGAGGATTTTTTTATATATCGTAACATAGTTTTTAAACTCTGGCTTGTTCGGACTTTTACCATTGAGAGTTGGTAAATCTTAGGTTTTACCGGAAAATCTTAGGATTTACCACAGTTCGGGCTTTTACAGTAACATATACATTACCACTTTTTCAATTATAATTTTCTGTGTGACAAAATCAATTTAATTATGGCTTTGATTCTACCATGTGTACATAGTGATTTTAAAATTACTCTGAGGTTAATAAATAGTAATCGATATATTATATTCATTGAAAAAATGGATCTGTAAATGTGCTATTTAAAGCTTTTGTTTCTGATATTTGTTGGCACGGAAAACTTGTTGTGAACAAAAGCTAAAATATCGTATTATATTGTACACTCATCGGCAAAAGTAAATAAACTGCATTATGATGATAAAAATCTATAATAATATAATAGAAAACACATTCTTTATTATTCCACATAAACGGTTTTTTATTAGCACTATTTAATATATCAGATAAGGTCGAACGATACAACTAGATTACACGTAGAGGTTGAAAAGAATAAAAAAGCGAATTGTTTGTATAATTATCATATTTATTATCTTGTTGTGGAATACATCCACAATGAAACATAATAATATAAAAGATTTAATAAAGTACTTTAAACATCTTTGTTAGTTCGCACTTTATGAGTACTATCAATGTCATAACAACCATGATTCATATCCATATAAAAAAGTAGGTGGGTAGTACACCAACCTTCTATATTAAATATTGTATACTTATATAGTATGGAGTAATTGTTGAAAAGTTTTATGTGAAGAAGTGATTAGCGCTCCAAACATTTTTACCGTCATTGGTGTTTTTGTCTTTAAATCCCGCTTATTTAATTTTATTTTTTTTTTAATTTTTTTAAAAAGACAACTCCCGCACTAAGAATTGCTCTTGTGTCGCGGGGACTTTTACAAACATACAAACAACGGACACAAAGCACAACCAGACCCGAAACAATTATTTGTGGATCGCACAAATAATTGTCCCGTGTGGGAATCGAACCCACGACCTCCCGTTGCAGTGGTGTCGGCGTGGCGACCTAAACCACTGCCCCACGGAGGCAGTCATAATCAGTACAAAGTTACATACTACACAAAAATTTAAAAATTTCTTCCATGCTAGTGCAATACAATACCGAGCGTAGTAAATCGCGCAACTGATGTGTCCAATTCAGATCCTTTCTAGAAAATTCTTTACTGGATTCGGATGTTCAGTAATACGTACATTATTTGGATCCTCGCAAAAGGATAGGGTCTTCCCAAATCTTATTCTAGATTTCCTCAGCCCATTCACTTGAAGTCGTTTAACACATTGTGCCGGCTATGGAAATAAAGGCTTATTTTCTCAACGCATTTGTTCCTTTCCAGAAGATGTATTTCGGATGCGAAACAGTTTATCTCTGGAGTTAGTAGCTTTTGTGATATACGGTGATGAAGTATAAGAGATTAGGTTTAAAGAGATGCAATGATTTGCTTTTAGAATTCGAAAAATCTGTTGTTGCGAAATATATTATTAAAGTGAAGAAATAATCGTCTAGTTCCTATGTTACATTATGCTCTTCAATGTTTTTACGATTAAGTCGTTGTTTAAGAATATGAAAAAGTTGTCGTGAATTTGATATTGATTTTTCTTATAACTTTTTAAAATAATCGAGACAAAATAACTTATGATTAACTTTAAATGTCATTAACAAATTTGCACTATTTAAAAAAAAATCTTGTTACTCAAAAAAATCCATAACTTTTTCACATTCCTGAATCTGAAAATGCAATTTTTAAAATATTGCCTCAAACTTCGTTGGATAATATAATATTCTGCTAGATGCCTAACCCGTTCGTGTGTATCACAGTTAGGTATTGTCGTTAGGAGTGGAGGTAATCCGTTTTTATTGTCGCACCGCTAATGGTATCATTTTATAATACGTTGCGGATGATACTGTTAAATTAGTGTATTAGTATAATAGCTTTTTTAATCATATAACAGCACATAATTATATTGTAGTGTAGCTAATGTTGCATATAATATTATGATTATAATTTTTTTTTTAACTATATATTAACTATAATTAAAACACTGTCTTACTAACTGGTCATTCTTTATGGTTATACTGTATAACCTGCGCAGATTTCATATTATTTGGGTATGCCGACGAAAATTTTAAATAAATAGGTCCTGCATCTGTCACCGGGTCATTAACTATCTCAATGATAAGTTCCGTCAGCAGTAGATCGGTTTATTCTCGAAAGCTTAAAATACAGATTTTAACATTTACTTGCGGACTCTTACAAAGAACCTTGACTATCTTAAACTTACACCTACAATTGGTTAAGGTATTTTACACACTGTATTATAGATACATTATTTTAATACCTGATTATATTCCTCAGAATAATAATAGTATTACATACATACATAATGTCGATCAGTCGTATACGTTGAACCAGTACCTACTATTGACCACAACCGCAGAGCGCTTCCATAGATCGTTACCGCCACCGCGCTTGGTGTTACCTGGCCGTACTAACTACATAATTGTACTAAATAAGCACATTATAACGTACTGTACCGCAATTCTCTACTACTATCGAATACCGACAGCCGAAGGTATCGAAAAATATTGTTTAACAATCGGTTCAGCGCCCCTAGCGGGCTTTGTAGAAAATGTTTTTGCAGTGCATTTTAAATGTCAAACTCTCGATATTTGATAGTACCGGCTGTGCGAAATCGCGCTACAGTACCTCGATTCTCTAGTACTATCGACTACCGACAACCGGCTAGCTATCGAAATTTTGACATTTAGAATGTACTGCCAAAATGTTTCCTACGACACCCGTCAGAGGCGCTAATCAGATTTTCATACAAAATTTCTCGATGACAATTCGGTTGTCGGTAGTCGATAGTAGTAGAGAATCGAGGCACAGTTCTAAACACAAATGTCACTCATATTTATGTCATTTTATTAACGAGAGGAAAATACGATTTTAATGTATCAATTACTATTCGTTTCTTACTTTCAGGTCAGCCTTTTTCATTTGAGTTTGTATATTTTTGTTCTCGTTACAATATTTATGTTACCTTAAAATTGTTTATCCCGACCTAGCGTTTATGGTAGTCACTATGCCAACACATCATGTGTTCAATTCAAAAACAAATTTTAATAGTTATGGTTTCAAGTCGTCCTTGTACTTACGAGTCATTTATTTATAAAAACTTAGGCAGAACCATTAAACGCTTTTTATCTTAGAGGTTACAAAAATCCATTCACACGACGATTTAAAGCAATCATCGCAGGCAGTTTATCCGAAATTAAAATAGCCAAATAATATTCTAATTAAGTTACTCCTCAATGAGAAGGCAGTATAATTTGTCCATCATCATACGTCATTTGTATCTATGCATCACTTCGTATACCGATGTGTTCTGATTGTGACATCCAACCAGGAAGCTCTGAGTTATGAGTCCATATCGTTATAGTTTACGACTTGCTACTTGTACTTGAGTGAACAAATTATGAAGATCATGTATTGTTGTTTAATTACAGTGACTTGTAGTAATCATGTTTGAAGTCTGATTCTTATAGCAACACTTGTCGTCAAATAAAAAGAATATTAATGATTATAAGACTGCCTCCGTGGCGCAGTGGTTTAGGTCACCACGCCAACACTACTACGTCGGGAGGTCGTGGGTTCGATTCCCACACGGAGCAATTATTTGTGCGATCCACAAATAATTGTTTCGGGTCTGGTTGTGCTTTGTGTCCGTTGTTTGTATGTTTGTAAAAGTCCCCGCGACACAAGACACAGCGGGAGTTGTCTTTAAAAAAAACAATACTTAACCTGTTATAAGTTAACTTATTTAATATCTAGAAACTAGACTTCACTGCTTGCACTTTTCGGCAATATGTCTGTCCCTACAATCAAAAATTGACTTTGAATCACCCACTGTCACAAACAAAACAAAACATCAAAACAAAACGAAACACGGTCATATACTATCAAATAATACCTATGGTTTTTAAAGACCTTTAACGTACGCAAGATTTACTCAGGGAGTTTGTATTTTAAAACTATGTTTATGATTTATTAATGTATATATTTTTATTTATATTTTGACTAACGTGTGCTTGTTACCATTTTTCTTTCACTATCAGAAGAAGAGATAATTGTACCAAATTTTACTAACAATACTTACTAAACTCCAGTCACCTTGTGATTCCCTCATTAGACTCCAAGTTGTTTCACGGACAATGTAAACACGGCGTTGTTACAGAAGGCAATCAGTGTGCAATTGGACTAACGCCACCTCACGTTACCTCAGGTTACCTGTGTTACCTGTGTCTCTGTCCTAACTAGCGGGATTACAGAGGTCAGTTAACTATCCCTGGACGTTATGAAGTTAGGTTCAGAGAACAGTGACGTCATAGTTTTAGGATAGAGTGAAATGGAGCGTGAATTTCTGAGTGAAGTATGTACTGTGTTTTTTTGAAAGTAGTTCTGTGAAGTGAAGACTCTAGTGAGATAGGTATTTTGAGATATATGTACACGTATTATGTACTTTTCTCTAACATATATATTCTTTTTTCTAACATATAGGTGGATTAAAATGTTTACATTTTGAAATAGTATTGCTTGAAAGCAATAATAACTCTTTCAATCAGTACACATGAACTTGTCATATCGTCATTTTAGATTTTTCGAATAATACGTGTACTAAAACGTTAAACTAATATTTATTTATTTTGATATTTAGATCACTTACCTATTAATTCAATAATTCCAGGTATTATTTAAATGAAACAACAACAAATAAATTATCCGTCATAAAAACCATCGATATATTTACAACTGTCAATTATTTACATATTTACAATGTTCAAATTGTATTACAGTAATAATTGAACCGTATTTACATTACACAGAGTCGGAAATAACACTAAAGATCATAGCACACATATCCTGGAAACGGATCATCACTGCATTAGTTTTTTCAAAAAAAGTGTATCACTTCGGTACATAGACTTGGCTTTTAGAATATATCATGCCTTATATTTAAACTAGATGGTATCATCACTAATGTGACAACAATAGCACAGCATTTACTTGCTTCTATTATCAAGAGAACTTTCATACGAATGTATGCGTTCGCGATTGTTGACACCTCATATAATTTAAGTAGCTCTCAGAAATTGCATGTTTAAACGTGAATAAAAGACTAGAAAAGTAAAACAGTACCTCGATTCTCTACCACTATCGACTACCGGCAACCGGCTAGCTATCGAAATTTTTATATTTAGGATGTACTGCCAAAATGTTTCCTACGACACCCGTCAGAGGCGCTGATCAAATTTTCATACAAAATTTCTCGATGACAGTTCAGTTGTCGGTAGTCGATAGTAGTAGAGAATCGAGGCACAGTACAAGCATATGCTTACTAAATTGCATTCAAACGAACCTAAAGTGATACGCTTATGATCCGTAACGAGTTCATATGTGTACTACGAGCTTCAAACAGAACATTTAGATATGTGAACATTATTATGAAAACAATTGTAACGTGAAGCGGTGTATTGGGTCCCATAAAAATATACTGGTCCTTATTTAGATCAACATTACATTGCATGGAATGTTTCACTGTTTATTCAAAACACCATTGACTTTAATAGTGTGTTTGTTGATTATTTGAGGTTATTTCTAAAGGCATTCCCGTATGAAACTGATGCATTTATTTTTAAAACGTATATAAAAATGAGAGATGAATGTCATAAAAAAAAACATTTTTATATCACACATATTTATGTCCCTAAGAGTAGGCAGAGGAACAAAGAGCGCCACTTGCTGCTATCCGAAAAAATAACTTTTTCGCATCATAACAACTTTTCTTACAAATCACCGTTTATGAGTACTAAATACCTTTTTGTATAAAATACATGTTGTAGTAAATCAAAAGTACGATCAGTTTAACTTTAGTATAGTGCTTATTTATGAAAGTAGTTCTACACGTTCAAGACGGACTTACGTGCTCTTCCAACAGTATTAATGTGAAAGAGATAGCGCGATTAAAATGTATTTATTTCGATGTAAAATTGAATCGGCTTCAATATCCGATAACATTAATGTACTTTGATAGTTACGTGCAGCTACGTCGTAGCGTCTACGATGTAGCGTCACGTCTACAACGCTACGAGTTCGTAGCACTTTACCGATCATTTACGCGTCGTCGCTTTAGTTGTATTCTACTAGAGCTTCGATGGACTTCGTAGAATAATACCGAGTCATAGCTCTGGAAAGCTCTTAGAAATAAAAACTTTTATATTTTATTTTTGAAAGTTATGTAATGTAATGCTGATCATTGAATTTTGTCACACAAAAGCGAAATACATCTAAAACATTTAGTTTTACACCCGGATCTGTCTACATTTTATATGCACAGAATTGTCAGAGCGAAGCAAATTATGATTCACCAGCAAAAATTACGAAAAAAAACCTGTTATAGATAATAATTTTGAATAACATTAACTCCAAAACAGAAATACCTTAAACAAAATACTTAGTTGAATTAAAATTGAAAGGCTTTTTGAAATGATCAAACCTTTTTAGCATATTTTGTATTCATTAGGTAATTGTTTTGCAGATAAATTTTAATGAGGGTGCAACCAACAATTTGCTTCGCCCTAATTAATAATTAAATTTCAACATTCATGGTTACATGTGCTAATTAAAAATACAATTATGTACTCATACGCGAGATGCACTGCATTTCATTTGCATGCTGATTCAAACTAAGTTTTTATGCAAGAAATTCTTTTACATTTGACTAGAGTAAGAATAAACTAAAATGTATTCACTGCCTTTCTTTATATTTAATGCCATTCCTTTAATATGATCTGTTCGAAAACATTCCATTTGAATAATAACAAACGTTTTATTTTTCAAATTTGTCTTTCGCCAGTCAATCAGATCTTTCAACCAAATTGATATTTCCAATAAATAAACCACTAAGTTTAGATAGAATTTTAAAAATAAACATCTCTTAGAGAAATAGATTTAATCTAGACCGATATTTTAGTAAAATAACGTATATTTTCAACGGAAAATTCGTATAAATCCATATTCAAATAACACGTGATAGTTAATAGCTGTTAATCCAACTATTTACATGGGTTGTATATTGAAACCTCTATATATCAGTCTGCAGTGTAAAATTACTCTAATTACATTGACATTAAGGTTCATATTGCTATGTTGGTTCTTCGAGTTCGGTTTTGGTTAGTATTTGTTCAGTGTTGGCCTTGAGAGTAGTGGATGGGGTAAGGGCGATCAAATCCTCGTCGATTGTGGTCAACTGCGAGTATTCTGTACGTGGGTATAAAGTTCGATATTTGTATTTTCTTGATTTTATCTGTGAAAGAAAAATTTGTTCAAGCGTTTTTTTATACCCAGCTCTCATTCACTATTTTTGTCTAACCATCCTTTTGCAACCCTTTTCGAAGAACGAAAGTAGGGCTCGTTCTGAGAATCAGTGAATATAGGTATTGTACAAATAAGCTTTCTTAAATAGTTATGAAAATATCCTACCAAATTTCGTTTCGAAGAGTAATAGATAGAAGAAAGACAAGAATTAGTTGATAGTATTACTCAAAACATTATATAACGAGGATATTTACCTTGATTATAATAACAAGTGCTAACAACACTAGCAGCACAGCACCAACTCCGGTTACAGCGAGTGAGCTTCGATCGAGAAAACTCGACGTCTCCTTCGATTCATCGATAAAGAATGACGCGGTGATGTGCGTCCGAATGTTTTCTGATATGCGACGCTTGCCTGCCGATGAACCGTTTTGACAGCC
The DNA here is from genome assembly GCF_050436995.1 of Anticarsia gemmatalis. Classification (NCBI taxonomy): domain Eukaryota; kingdom Metazoa; phylum Arthropoda; class Insecta; order Lepidoptera; family Erebidae; genus Anticarsia; species Anticarsia gemmatalis. Next base: position 9,980,021 of record NC_134759.1, read on the forward strand.
ACCTAGAGAAACATGTTTATTAGATACTGAAAATAGTACCTCGATTCTCTACCACTATCGACTACCGACAACCGGCTAGCTATCGAAAATTTGACATTTAGAATGTACTGCCAAATGTTTCCTACGACACCCGTCAGAGGCGCTGATCAGATTTTCATACAAAATTTCTCGATGACAGTTCGGTTGTCGGTAGTCGATAGTAGCAGAGAATTGAGGCATAGGTAATATGTCAGAAGATATTTAATTTTAGATTGCATGGCTACAAATTAATCCATGCGGCTCGCGTGTTATTTAGAAAAAAAAACATGCACTTTTTATGTACCGCATAGTCGTTTGCGATATTTAACATTTTGTCCAATAACGGATGGGCTTTCGCATTTATCATACTATGTGTAGACAGGAATAAACAGGGCCTGTATACCTTGTGTTGAAACGTAAGTAAACTAAAGCTAAATGCATCTTCTCCTTCTTAGCGTGTCGATGGCAAACAAATTATAGTATTAAAACTTAAAATAGTGTATGTCACTTTCTGTCTTGCTATACACTGCCAGCCCAGTATAAATGCATGATTGTGTTTATTCCTGTTTCAATTACAGCCCAAAAAATTTACCTATCGTTACAATCAGATCATTGTTATCATACTATACTTACTTTCATAACCTTCTCACTTCTTCATATAACTACATAGTAAATTATAACATACAATGTATAAATGTCAATACATTTGAACAATAAACACGCTACTCGAATGACAATGACTGTACATTGATTGAAAGGTCAAACCGTTTCTATTGTGTTCAAACTCACAAACGTTTGTTCATTTATCAAGGTTACCTGTTAAATACGAGTTACCTTGTTGAAAAAATAATAAGGAGTCCTTTCTATGGTTTATTTATGGACTCAAGGCCGGGACCCTTGCCCAGCAATAGGACAGTGATGGGTTGATTAAATATTTTTATTTTTAAGTATACTTGACATGTGTGGTTATTTGAAAAAAAACATCGCATTATTAAATGTACTACAGTTTCTAATTTTGTTAGGGGATTAGATTCCCACTTGTTAAATTATTTGTGCGATCTACAAATATTTGTTTTAACTTTTCTTTTTTTGTTTCACCTGTTAAGATAAAGCTTTATTTATTCTATTAAAACTATAGTTTCCGATTGATTACTAAATATGTATTTATGTTTTTAAAGGCGCATTTTTATTGGGCTAACGACATATGTACTTATCGATCAACAAAAAATGCGGCCTTAGGTCATAATAATTGTCTTCAATAATAACAGATGAAACTCACCGATATCTTTATCACAATGACAACAGTCTGTCTGATTGGTATTTACGTATATCGTGGCCATACTCTCGGTGCAGCACGGCAAACATTTGTGGTTCATTCTGCAAACAAACATTCTATCTGTATAATTACATTTATTTTACGATACACCCTGCATGTTGTTGTATAGCAACGTGTTACGTTTAAAAAACAAAAGAATTTTTAAATTCAAAATAAACAAAAAAACATCAACACAAACATTTGAATCGGAAATAAAATAAAATAAATTTATATTTGTTAAAAAGTTACAGATCATTTTATTGTTGAATAAGTATCGGATACTTTAACTAACAAAATATTGAAATATAAGTAATATGTTCATTGCTTACCTATCTAATCGTAGTGGGTGAGCACACGTCACACAGCTAGTAGGGCCAGGTCCCGAGCAAGACCTGCAGGAGTCATGACACGGCCGACAAGTCCTCGACCGCGGCTCATAGTACTGAGAACTAAGGCACTCCACACAAAGACCGTTCTCTAAAGAAAAGTGAGGAGGACAGGAGGTACACCGCTGAGGGCCGGCGCCATGACAGTCTTGACAGTAATGGTGACACCGCCGGCAACTGTCCTCCCAGGGAAAGAAGTTCTGAGGGCATTCTGGCCGGCACTCTCCAGCCGCCAACCGCCAATCAGGAGGACACGACGCACACTGATCGCGTCTAGGGCCAGTACAAGTCTCACATGATAAGTAACACTTCGAACACGTTCCTTCATCAGGGTAGTACCCAGGAGCACACGTCGCTCGACACGTCCCAGACTGCAACCGTAAGGCACCAGCACACATAGTGCAATTCAATCTTGATACACAACTAGTACACGTATGCGGACACGGTGAACAACGCCCCGCAGTCTGATAATAACCCTGCCCACACTCCGCCACGCACCTAAAATAAATATTTCATGTTAACCGAACACTTGAAAGCGCACAGGAAAAGGTCTAGATAGATAAAGTGCCATTACCTCGATCCTTGTAACAACAAGGGACTCGAACAAGACAAACAGTCCCACTCGTTCGATCCGCTACATTTCTCGCAGGTCGAATGGCAATTTTTACACCTCCCGACTTCGAAGTACTCATCTGTAAAAAAAAGTTACCGTTAGCGCGAGAAAACAAAGTAAAAGCATCATTGTTTACTGACGATTACTCACTGGTATCGCATTTGTCATTGCCGCCAGGGAGACAAGTTCCGCTTTTAGTGAGAATCCATTTCTCTTGGCAAACAGAACAAATGGCACACGTGCAAATTGAACAGCCAATTGGACACCTAAAACAACAAGGAATTTTGTTCTTTAAACGAGATTAAACGTACAGGCGACAATTAAACGCGCCAACAATGTACAGTTCAAAGCAAATGTTTGGAATTCCGAGCGTTCGTAAGATTGACGAGCTCTGTTTCATCACGGAATGGAATGCAAAGATAAATTATCATAACAATAATACTTACGGCAGACATTCTCTTCTTTGAGCGTCGGCATAATATCCTGGAGGGCATTTTGGGAGGCAGCGATTCTTGAATGCGTAATCTCCGATGCGGCACGAAACGCAAGCATTTACACTGGGGCCGTGGCAGGATTCACACGTTTCGTGACACGGCATGCATCCGAAATCATCCTTTTGATGTGTTCCCGGCGGGCATGCCGCTAAACAAGATCCATTGTACAAAACATAGTTATGAGCGCACGACGAACACATATCTGCCTTTTCAGAACACGTGTCGCAATGTTCAGCGCACGGGAAGCAAGCGTTTGCGTCGGGGTCTTCATAGTATCCGTCGGGGCACTGTTGTAAACATACAGCTAAATCAACAACTAACAAATGTGCCGGCGCGCACGTAAGGCAGGAGTCCTGCCCTGCTCCCGCACAAGTCTCACAAGACTCGTGGCACGGCCAACATACGCCGCCTTGGTTGACGAAACTCCGCGGAGGACATCTCGACACACACGAGTTATCTAAACGATAATGTTTGCAAGCAACACACTGCGTTGGCCCCTTCCCATAACAACCCTGTGAGTCACATTCTGGATCGCACAGCCTCTGCACTTGTTTGTCGTTGGCATCTGCCAAAACGTTTTTCCGTTGGGCGGAAGGAATGTTTTTAGGGTAATTGCGTCTATCAGAAATGCCAAGTTCGATTTCATTGAGGAATTGTGAGTATTCCGAGGCGTCGTAAACATCGTTAATATGGTAAGCCTTCTCTTCCTGATAAACACTGTTCGAGTTAAAATAGCCTTTATTTCGTAACCGTATCGGATTGGTGGCCGTACCGTAGAATATTAATTGCCACTTTTTCAATGTGCCCGGTGAAGTGACGTGGATATTGCCGGCATTTATTATCTGAAGGGTCCAACGTCCTTCGGCACTTTCTCCCCAAAAATGGACACTTAAAAACGGCCAATCGTCGAAGTTAGAACTGGTTGCGTCATGCGTCCTTTCAAATAAAAGGGTGGAAGTCGTCCCCATTGGCGACGTAAGCAATATGCGTAAATTTCCTCGTGGGAAAAAGCTCAGTGAAATTTTACATTGAACGTGTTCCAAAAATCTGACCTCATTCATCGTTCCGCTGCACCCATTCACATCCATGTGCACTGATATCGTGTAACCGAAAGACGTTTCAATAGACTTGTCCTCGTTTATTTCTTGTGACTTACAAATGTGCTGCGGGGGTACGTTTGTCCATTGTTCGGCTAATGTTACCATCTGAGCGGCGTCCATTAGTCCGTAGCCAAACTTGTGACTCACTTTTCTTTTTACGCCATTTACGATCCATCCCTCTTCCTTCTCTAACGGTTGTGAACGCGAGGTCATTACGACGAGGTGTTGCATATCTCTCCACGTTAGTAATGGATTAGCTTCTAGCGCTAATGCACATATTCCAGCGGCTAAAGGAGCCGACGCTGAAGTGCCCGTATGATCTACTGTACAAATATGATCGGGTCTTAATTGAACGTCCATGTCTACGGTAGCTACGCTTTTGTCTCGACCCGGTGTCCCCGAACTATACGTCGACGCTAAAGTGGATGAGCACTCCTCTAAATACCACGGCTTATACCCTCCCTGCGTGGCGCTAGAAATAGATATAGTAAATATACTATTCGCATATCCATCACAATTGCAGGAATCCGTGTGCCTACCGCCGTTTCCCGACGCCCATATAAAAATAGACCCTTTTCCCCCTCTTCCGTTCGTCACACCGTTTATGAACGCCCTGAAACAAAGCACTTTTTAATGAGCTCGCCTGTAACCATTTCTCTAAATCGCATGCAATTAGACAATACCTTCTAGCCAAAGGGCCGGGGCCGTCAACTGTTTTTCCGTCGTCCTCGGGCCCCCACGAGGCACTATAGATGTCTATGTGATGCGTGTTAAATCCGAGCGCTTGAGCTTCCACTGCGTCGTTAACAAGGCCGTCGAGCATCCTGACTCCTCCGATGCTAGCGTTGTAAGCGATACCGACGCCGCAGTACCTATTGTAGGCGACCGCAGCTACCTCGCCCGCGCACCGGGTGCCGTGTTTATTGTCGCCATTGTCCTGCGGCGTCGGGTCCGTGTCGTTCCCATTTATGTCCGTCGATGCTGCAGGATCCTACAATATCGGGTTTCCCGTTCAATACACTTCACTTACGTAATACACGGCCGCTAAAGAGAAATGGTTTGTTCCAAATTGGGTTTTCATTTGACAGCTCTTAGCCGCCATGATTAATGAGTTTCGATATATTAGGGGCGATATGAAATAAAAAATATTTACATAATTTTGTATTAGATCTGGATGATTGGGTTGGATGCCATCGTCTAGGATTGTGATGACCACTCCTTTGCCTGTGTATCCTTTTCTCCACGCGTAGCCGACGTTCATATCCAAACCGTCGGCGGCGCCTCCATTCTGAAATATTACTACACTTATAATCTAAAAATAACGAGTAAGAAATAAACCAGAGTGGACTTCCTCGACGATGTGTGCGCTGAATCCATAATGTAAGCTTTAGTCGCGTGCGTGTAATAGATACTTGTGCGCCGTGGAAGCGCTTTGGGCCGTTAAAAATGTATTGTAATGTCGGAGTATAATTTCCTGAACATGGGATATGAAACGAAAAGGTAGTGAATAGGTTTCATGCGGCTAATGTTTGTGATATAACAAACAAGCGTATGTTACATTTACAGTGTGGCGTAAATACAAAATGTAAGTGCGTGTGTTAGAAAATTCATTAAACACGCAGCCAAAATTCTAAGTTCCAGAATCCCGAATAATTCATCAAAGTAAATATATAATTCGTGTTTCTCGGTACATGGCTATATTTTATTCATCGAAATTCATTCTCACTTTCGTTTCGTTCAATACAGTAGTACTTCAGGCACAAAGGTAGAAACATTACGAGTGGCCTTATAAAACAATAGCACATCAAGGCCACGAGTTATACCGGTATAAAGAGAAGATGTATACGTTTTATACCTCAGCCTAGGGACAAAACTACTGAATTAGTAATTCCCTTACTATTCTTCGTGAAGGATAAATTTTAGTACAAATGAGACGGGGTGCTATTGTTCAACGAAAGTTCGCCGACTACATTTTGTAGTGTTAAATTATTTTACATTTTACATCTGCTAGTGAAATATTCTGCATATTTTGATACTCATTTTGAATTTAAAGTGCTTTTTACTCGTAAAAATATTATTAACACGATTATCGTTTCATGAAATTATAATAATTTTATTCATGCACTATAATTAATTTAGGAGAGGTACGTGATTCAAATTCGCTTCTTTTTAATTTGTGAAGGTACCTTTTGCATATTAAAATTGATGTTTGAGTTGTTTTTCTCTTAAACTGAAATGAATATGGAGGAAAATGAGAATTTTGATTTTTAATGCGAGTTTAAATTGTTATGAGATGCGGAGCTGACCGTCATAAATGGACAATGGCCAGTTCGTTACGGAAGAACCATAGCGTTCATAATCTTTGTTTTGTTTTTGTATTCACCGCCCCTGGAAATGAGGTTGTATAGAATTCTTAGGAAGCATTGTTCCGTCATTGAATATGATAATAGTAATTATGACATAGTTTTCGTTAGTTGAATTATTTTAACAAACGTCGGTAACTTCGAAAATATATTTTATTCGTAGAAAAATAGACATTTCTCTACCCTCTAGTAGAAATATTTTACTATTACTGGAAACATCTTATTGCAATTCCATAGCATACATCATATTCTTAGAAAGTTCACATCATTAATATTCCCAGTAATGTTTTTGAACTAATATTACTACATTCTAACTTTGATTCTAGTTATGGTACGTACATTTGTAAGAGTTCTTGCTTCCTCACGAAGTTCTCTGTATTGCACTCTTAATAGTATATCGAGAGACTATCCTGTACTCCTTCCTACTTTCTCTATTATTTACTTATATATTTTATTCTATGTAATAACACTAGAACTTTAGTTTTTACTCCTGTTACTTTATGATTTGAGAAACTTTCATGGAAAATATAACCCAGTGGTATTTATTGCCAACAGTGCAAGTACGTATTTTAGGACACCTTGTAAAAATAAATGTAAAAAAATGTACCCTCGCGTTGCTCTTGTATCGAGAGCTTCACGTTTAAGCTACACCTTAAAAATTAAAAAAAGTTCCTACGGCACACGCTAGTGATCAGTCTGTCTTTCACACATTACTTTATTATTCTATTCACACATTATTCACTTAATAGTCAAATAATAACACATAAAACCTCTAGAATCATTTTGTTTCTACCTATAAAATACTTCAGTATTCATACCATATGAAGCAAGAGAAGTCAAGAAAAAGGGTTAATTATATGTTTGTACTATGTTTTCTTACCAAATACCACTGTTCTTTGAACAGCGGGTCTGGGAAGGCGGGTACACTGGACTGGCGCATCACGTGACGCGGCTTCCATTGATGGTCCCTTTTCGTTCGTCTTAGCTCGCGCTGTTGCATCACCCATCTCACCTGTTGAGTTTATCTAATATTAGTTGAAAGTTTTCAGAGCTCTGACCGACTTGTTTAAAAATTCATCTTTCCTAGAGTTGAATCGGCAACTAACCGATTTTTTTGAGTTTTATGTGTTTGACCAAAGAATAACATTTATTTTTCTTTTTTTTTCAAGACAACTCCCGCGGTTAGGATTGCCCTTGTGTCGCGGGGACTTTTACAAACATACAAAGCACAACCAAACTCGAAACGTTTGTTTGTGGATTGCGCAAAAAATTAGCCCATGTGGGAATCGAACCAACGAGCTCCCGACGCAATAGTACCGGCGTGGTGACCTAAACCACTGCGCAAAATAAAATTACCGAAAAGCCTTCAATCGCTAAGTCACCTCTCAAAAAAACAACTAGATGATAATAATCCGGCTTTGACATTATGGTGTCACAAATCAAACTTATAACAAAATAAATCTCTATTTGTGTGATTTCTCTGTCTGAATGTTTGAAATATGTAACTTAAAACCAGTTAATATTTAGCGAAGAGACTCGTAATTTAATACCAGTCGATTCCAAGCAGCTCACACAAAGCACATACAAATAACTCCGCGCTTCTAAAATATCCACCTCTATTCAAACTCTCCAGTCCGTCCAAACAAGCGAGTATTACATAATTTAATAAATTAACTTGTAAAATAACAGGTAAAATGATCCTTATACCCCACTGGGTCTATTCTCGGAACCCGTTGGGTGGAAAAGTTAGGATTTCCATTCAAATTCGCTAAGATTAACTAACCGGCCAAGTCTTAGGTACAAAACCCTACGTCAATACGCCTTAGAATTAATTATTGAACGCCGCGAAGTCATGATATCCAATCCGATAAGTTTAAGGATTATCCCGATGAATAATTTCATGGTAGACCGTTGTCAATCAAGTATCGATATTAATGTTTGGTAAACAAGTTACTGTTTGTGTTGTATTGAAGATATTTGAAGGCTTGCGAATTATTAAGTACTCTACGTTTATACTGAGAAATTACTATCTTGGAATCCAAACGTTTTGCTCTACAATTTGCCTATTTAAATTTTTTAGTTTCTACTAAAGTAGTTCATTAAAAAAAATGTTAGACCAGTTTTGTTATTTTTATTGTAGAAACTTTTTAAATATAAATCATGAGGTTCTTTTCGATAAAAAATATTTTAAGTACAAGATAAACGTTTAAACATAAATTTTAAACAGACTTATATTAAGCGTTGTCAATAAAGTATTTGTTCAGTTTCAACATTTTTTTTCAACATTTATTCAGTTTTCTATAACATAATTAATGTGAATTTAATAAATTATTATTCAAAATTTAAGAATTAAATAACTTTTTTACTTTAATTTACACCTAATCTAGTCTCACTCGTAATTTATTGTGAAAAATGAACGGGTAAGAATGTTTTGTTTTTCAGGTACTTATTACTTCATCACCGCGGACGTAATTACTTATCGGTATAGAGGTATTGACATGAAAGTTATGAACAAACACACGTTTTTTTGCATTCAGAGCCGTAGGCGTATACAGTGTGTTAATTTAAATAAAATCTTTATTACAAATAAATATTAAATTAAAATTAAGTTGCATGAATGTTATAATATAGCGTATAAATTAAAATTAACTATAAGTAAGTAAGTTCTTAGGTATACTTGGTTAGGTCCAATTTGTAAAATTTAAATAACTTAACTACACCTTAGTGAATTAATCTTCACTAAAATGTATATTATGTAAGCCCATTAAAAGTTTATACATTCTCTTGTAATTTAGAGGCAATTTTCAAATATAATGTTAGGTAATTAATATGCATAGTATCTCTATTTTATTGTAATTTTTTATGAGTTTATAACATTTTAACAAAATAATTTATTGCTCTGTGGAGTTTAAAATTACATGACATAATGAACATTATAAAGAAAAGTTTTGCCATTATTAAAAATATTTTAAATTTAGCAAATACATACTTAAATATGATCAAAGAATTATTACGTTAGTCTGTCTGTCCTCTACTCTGTCACGGCTAAACAGTCAAACCGATTTTCATGAAATAGCATGGAGACAGTTAAAGATTTGGGACCAAACATAGGCTATAATATATTTTTGTTGGCATTTATCAATAAATCGAAATCACTGCATCCGTTCGGGAGTTATGATGCCACAGACAGACAGACAGACACGTAAAACTTATAACACCCCTCTTTTTGCGTCGGTGGTTAAAAATATTTGACATGAAGCTACAATTATATTTAAGAAAATAAAAGCCAATTTCATTTATAACCAATTAAAGTATTTTCTTCGATATTTCGTCTAGTTTTCCTTTACAACCTATATTTTTTCCACCCTGTTAGTACCCAGTTATTAAATTACCCGCCTCGTGTAAAGTTAGCAAGTATGTTACACGTGCCTGGTGTGAATTGATTAGACGTATAATTATCCTAGTTATGTATTACAGAGTGACAATTAACTGAATAATGAAGGCTGGTAATATCACGTTTCATTTCAACTCGGAATACATTTAATTAAAAAACTAGCAATATAAAACAAGCGGACAGATGTTAGTTTGAATGCGTGAAAAGATTACTCATGGATAAAACCTATCATAAGTCTTATATAATAATAATTTAGCAAAGATTATGCTGGGTTAGCGACTGGTATACATAACAGTTAGAACGAGGAACACCAGTGAGGCGATTAACACACTGCCCCGCATCATGCTGCATATTGCGTGTCGACGCACCTACGCGCGTTCCTGCGGGAGTGCAGATCTGCATCATCGCGCGGGTTTTTTGCGCACTCACGCGCGTAGGTGTGTTTTGTAGATTCACGCACGGCGGCTCTCATTTATTCGCCGTTCTCTGTGGTGGTCGTGCAGTACTGAGCATCACGATAGTCTTGATAAAAATCACGCGCGGCACTGCGGGATTCGGTGTGCCATACCTTGCGTCTCGCCCCGCACCTACGCGCGGGGGTGCATGTTTCTCCGCGTGTATGCGCGTGATCCGCATGAACGCGCGTGGATGCATTTTCTGTGTGTTAGACTGTGCGTGTTTTCCATACAAACGGAGATACAACGAACGAAATTACAAGCAACGTTCGAACACGCATTCACGCGCTACGCTGCGTGGTGCGGGGCAGTGTGTTAATCGCCTAACACACAGACCATGCAGCGGACGACAGCTACTTAAAAATAATCGGCAAAAAGTAAAAGTGAATTATTTACCTGTGGGTCATTTTTCAGTCTATTAAAATGGTCGATGCTCGCATTTGGTGATCTTTTACTGACGTGTGGATGTGATAATAAATAATAGTGCTTCAGGTTCCCGATCTGTAACAAAGAAACACAATGGTTAATATATTGTAGAAGTCATTACAAATTGGAATGTAGATTAATGTCGTCGTATAGTAATGTAATTGTATTTACAAAACAAATTCTCTCCAAAAACAAATAAAACTTGAGGCTATGATTACTTCAAAAAAATCTTGTCACGACCATCACATCGTCGACTTATATTAGTTAAAAAATACAATAACAATTAGTGTAGCGACACGCCTGTCGAAAATTCAACACTGAACGTCGGCGACAAGAGGCTCGGAACTACAATGAACGCGATTTCTCAGATAGATGATTTAAATAACACAGTAAACGTGTCAAACGAAATGTTTAGCATCAAACGTTTCGCAGATGTGTCGTTACACTTAGGCATCTTGAAATTTATGAAAGCTAATCATATTTTATCGCGTAAACTTATTATAAAAGAGCTATTTAATTAGTTACTTATAATTAAAAACTTTTAATCAAATAACTAATTGATATTTTTCCAGGTGATTGATTTACTAATCGAAGCTAATTGGAAACTAATTAAGTTTTAAATTAACTTTTTTGAGGTGGTTCAATAGCGCGGTTACAAACTTTTGATACTGTATGTCACCTTCATGTTTATAAAAGAAAAGACGAGTTTTAACGATGACTAGATGTTTTGTGAATTTTTTTTTGTCTAAGATGAGAGAGACGTATCATTATGCTTTTATTTACAAGCGATGTTAGTCCAACCGGACTTGCAAAAAGTCGTAAGCTACAAAGGACTCAAATCCTTTTACTTCTTCGGTCAACTTTATAAAAGTCAACGTGTGTTTTTTTGTTTATTTTTTTTGTAATTATTAACCTCGAAAAGACTAAATCGATAAAGATTTTTGCAGCAAGATAGCCCTACGACCAAAAGCAGTAACATCATTAAAAAGAAAGGGAAAATAGACCTAATAGCATGACACTCTGAAGGTGATTAAAATTGAGTGTCGTCTTAAGATTTTGTCCTTAGTCTATTTTCAACAAGAAAGCGGGCGAAGCTAGAACTAGCTGTTGTTCTAGTCTAGGATAGTAATAGCTTAAAATCATATTACACATAAGCGGAACTTCCAGTTAACGTAAGCACAATGTTAAACTGAATAAGCCGCAGTATGAAAACTGCGCAATATCATAGAAACTAGTTATTCGCTATCTCATCGTATTCCTACGTGTAGTTAGCGAATTGTACCGCAGGTCTGCTTCGCTGCAAATGTGCTGCGAATAAGCACTTTTATCCAATCTACGGCTCTGCTTACATGAACACAAATATGAATCACTGACTATGTTTATACTTGAAATTTTGGCCTAACTTTGTAAGCAGAGTTTAATTAATATAATGTATTAAAGATGGTGAGTGTGAGCTTTGCGAAGAAGATGTCCAGCAGAGAGCAAAGTGAAGGAGAAAGTTTAGGATAGTTGAACCCACTACCATATGGGATTCGGGAGTTAGAAAGAGAGAGAGAGAGTGAGAGTGAGAGTGAGAGAGAGTGAGAGAGAAAGAGAAAATAAATAGTAAAGCCAAAAACGTTTCAGAAATGTGATAGCTGGCAGAATTTTAAAAACATTTCATGAAAGTATTTAGTAAGTGTGATGATTTTATTGTAAATTCACGTTGACTGTATACATTTAGAAACCGAAACTTAAATACTTTCGTTAAATCTAATTACTTTTAAATTGATAGTGGTTTGGTAACAAAAAACTAAACTACCTTATAAAAAAAATAAAATCAATACACGACTTTGAAAAAGATTCGATTTTAAACAAAAAATAATAAGACTTACGCCTTCTTAGAAATAGCATTTGCAATAATTTCAATTGATAAATTACGTCATTTCAACCCCTATCGATTATATTAGTACTGATTGGTAATAACGAATGCCAATACCACAATGTACAGACAATTATAACAATATATTAATTAGAGTTAAGTGTAATAGGTATTACTGAAGTAATTGTCAACTCGTATAATAGAGTCAGATTTAATTGATCTGAGTTCTAATGATTAGTTGTGACGTAATAGCAACGCTTGTATTTTTACTGATATCTTACAGAATCAGATGATCTACCTATTTTTCTTAAAGCCATAAGTTAATCAAACCGCCCGAGGGCCTTTGACGTGGCTTAGCGACTGTTATCATTATAGACAACAACCGGGACCGACTTTCTACGTGTCCTCCGAATCACGGAGACGCCCAGTTCAAATACCACTATGCGGTCACCCATCTATGGAATGACCGCGCCAAGGTTGCCGGTGTGCGCAATTGGCTATGGGCGCCTCAACTTTTGGGCAAAAATCTCCTTTAGAATTTATTGATCAGAGTTCAAGTGATTAGACGATTGTGACGGAATAGGAACGCTTGGATTTTTTTTACTGGTATCTTACAGTTGATCTACCTATTTTTTTTAAGCCCATAAGTGTTGTCCCACTTCTGGGTAAAGGTCTTTTCCCGAACGTGGGAAGAGTTAGGATTTGAGTCCACCATGCTGGCAAAGAGGCGATTTGGGGCTTTTCATGCTTTTAAGAAATGTGTTAAAGAACTTTTTAGGTATGCAAAGTTTTCATCACAGATCCGTCAGCTCCCGGTATGTAGCATTTCATATATTTTTAGTACCGAATTAAGAATTTTAAAATTACCTGAAATGTTAGGATTAGATACATTAATTACTTAAACTGTGGCAAATCGTACACATTTTATAATTAGGACGTGTCTTAATTATGACACCTAAAAAATAATAGACTTGACTATTTAAATTATAATCGTCCATATAACCCGGTCTAATTGTAATATTTACACATTTAGGAGCAAATACAATATTTATTTTGTAATAAAAATGCTGAATTACATTTCAAATATATGTGTTAAAGCCTTTGTATTACTTATTATGTTTAAAAACCGAAAAACGGTTTTGGAAAATAAAATTTTAAACACTGGCGATTTCTAGGAACTTCGGACGAATGGGCGTAAAAATAATCAAATGTTTTGTTTGTTATGTGTACTGAAATTCAACGTCAATAACGCACTTCATAGAATCATTAATAAATTGAATTTAGAGCTTTTTAACATATTGTTAGATTTTTCGTAAATTAGGTTACCTGGTTTTGCTATTCACATTTTTAAATTTATTTCTCTGTAAAGTGTTTGTATGTTTAACATTAATTAAATATTATACTAAACTATGAATAATTAACAAAAAAGAAAATATTTACAATTATGCAATATATTTACAATATATATGTTACTGTAAAAGCCCGAACTGTGGTAAATCCTAAGATTTTCCGGTAAAACCTAAGATTTACCAACTCTCAATGGTAAAAGTCCGAACAATTCTTTTATTTTTATTTTATTACACAGTCCGGGCTTTTACAGTAACATATACAATGCATACAAAAAGGTTTTTATTCAATGTTTTGAACTAGAATTTCATAGCATCCATACTAATATTATAAATGCGAAAGTAACTCTGTCTGTCTGTCTGTCTGTCTGTCTGTCTGCTACTCAATCACGCCTAAACTACTGAACCAATTTGCATGAAATTTGGTATGAAGATATTTTGATACCCGAGAAAGGACATAGGCTACTTTTTACCCCGGGAAAATGACACATTTCCCGGGAAAATTCAGGTGGCGAACGAAGTCGCGAATATTCAATATTATAATGACACTGAATTAACAAAATTCCGTTGTCATGGCAACTGTTTTAATGGCGGATATGCCTTAGCGCGATTTCGTTATATTAAGAGATATAAATAATTTTGAGAATATATTTCGTAAAAAAAAGCATTATTTATATCATCACGCTACGACCAATAGGAGCAGAGTAACAATAAAAAGTGTAACAAAAACGTGGAAAATACTGACCCATTCTCTCTTATGTGACGCAAGCGAAGTTGCGCGGGTCAGCTAGTAAAAACATAAAAATCATTTAATATTTGTAAGTGAAACTGGCTTTATGGTTATTATACGGTGCTATACAGTTACCTTCGGTGCGATCGAATAAAAATTATGACGATACAGTATTTCTTGAACAAATTATTTCGTGCGAGACATGTTACGGCGCTGATCAGTTTCATAACTTCATAACACATTTGATAGCTCTAACATAGCTAGCACTCGTTTGTATGACAGTCAATAGTGGCTAATGGAACAGTTAACAAACGACAAGAAACATCTGTTTTCATATTTCTAATGTCCCAAATAAAATTACCTTACAGTTTACATAAATAAGGCAGTATTTACTTAACGGAATATCAAGTTCTTTTTCACTTTTCTCACCCTTGTTTTACGAAAGCCTGGCTTTACAACGAATCCTTTAAGGCTCAACATCCAATGTTTCACCTTGTTGACATACTGTACAAAGTTTAGTCGTAAAATAATAGTAAAACGTAAACTTACTGGCACAGTAAAGATAAGGTACTGTTGAGTTGTTTGTTAACTATAAAAACTCCTAGCGAAGTGAGATTAAGAAAGTAATCAGTGTGTTATGTTTTTGCATCCATAAATAAATACATTTATCCAATTATTAATGTCCCACTGCTGGGCAAGGGTCTCCTCCCGTTATGAGAGAGGGGTTGGGCCTAGAGTCCACCACGCTGGCCAAGTGCGGGTTGGGGACTTTGCATACCTTCAAAAACTGTTTTGAAGAATTCTTAGGCAATTGCATCCATACTTAAAGTATAAATGAAAAGCCTGTCTATCTGTAAAGATTTCACATCTTAGCTGCTGACGCAATTTTATAAAATTTAGCAGAGAAATAATTGCAAACCCGAGATCAATGTCGGTTTTTTTTCATAATCTGCCTAATTCGATAGAAAAGAACGAATATAATTTCACCAACAATGCTTAATTTCACGATTGGAAATCTGAAATCAAAGACTTTTGAAAGTAATTAGTTACCAAAAATTTCTTAATTTTCTTAATAAGACAATAAACAAACCCGTACACAGTCAAGCATTTTAACTTTATTACTCATCCCTCTTAAAAAAAGTCACACCGAACAACCTCCCAATGAATACAAAACAAAACTCTACTATACACTCGACATTCGCATTATAACGTTGGTGTTACTGCAAGCCATTGAAACGATCAGAATAGGGTCAAGCACTTTGTGGCAGTTTATTCCATATTGTTTGTGTACAAATGTTTCTAATTAAATTAAAACAGCTTTGTTTTACCAATGGTCTACTTATTGCTTATTAAATTTAGTACAAATTATGTTTTATTAAACTTTCAGCTTTTTGTGTAAACGTTTCATTTTCAGCTTTTTATTATATTGGGAAAGGAAAATTACGAGCTAATAGAATGACCAAGCGTTTTAATAATTGAATAAGGTTTTTAGTAGGTAATTCGTGCTACTAAATAATTAATATACGTTTGTTATATTCTTCTATGTAGACACCCACGTTACGCTGCTTTCAAATGTTATTTCCATGTGATAGGGCCGAAGCTGCCTATGTATTTATACAGCCTTATACGACACAACATGAAACATTTACTATTGAACAACATATAACAATTTACTATTGAAATTCCCAATTTCCCTGATTCGGGAATCGAACGCTAGATTAAATTTAGATCACTAGTCCCATACTCCTAGAACCACAAAGGCAGTTGATTTGATGGTACCAGTATTTCTTTTAATTAGAACTTAGAGACCATTATTACTATCGTATTTTCAAAAGAATTGTATTCATTAATTAGAGCTAAAGATGACTACAGGCCAAAAACAAATAAACTACCAATAAAACTAACAATTAAAAAAATCTAATCCATCCTCATTAGAATTTCAAACTTATGCAAGTCAGTCTAGATTGAATCAAACTAATGAGTCCCAATTGTGTGTAATCCGGCCTATTTAGTCGCGCTGGCTTATGATAAGCTCTCAGGATGCCCCAGGGATTGTGACGTGTTAAATAACTGACGCGAGTTTACCATCCTCACTAATGAGATATTTAGCATTTATCTACGCCTACATAAAAGCTAGGGTCATTAGTGTTAGAAATTAATTGCATTTTGTTTTGCTGCTTTTGTTCTGATCATTTGTTTGTTACGTAACTGGTTTTATTTTTATATAAGACTAGCTGACCCGGCAAACGTTGTGTTGACATGTAAATTAAAAAAAAAATGTGTCAATGGGGTATAAAAAATAGATGTTGGCCGATTCTCTGACCTACTCAATATGCTCCCAAAATTTCATGAAAATCGGACTAGCCGTTTTGGAGGAGTATGGCAACAAAAAGTGACGCCAGAATTTTATAAATTAGATAACGTTATTACCGCAAGTCTACGGGTTTTTTTTAACAAACAATATTTATATCATTTTGTTATGACAACGTTACTATTATCGTAATATATTTATAGGAAAACAAACAAGATGTAATGTGTGTGTGATTCATGAAAAGCATTTTTTTTATCACTGACTATTTCAATTTACTTGTGATAGTAAGCTGTTTATATTCAAGTCTATCTTTAAAAACCTGCTTATCAAGAAAAGTCACAAAAAGTCAACCTTTATAGCGATAAGGCCATGCCGCCGCTTAAAAAAGAATACAAAAAATCTTATAAATGCCTTAAAATATTTACTCAAAGCATTTAGTAAAAATTTTACTTGAGGTCAAATCTCAAAGGTTCTTTTCATTCGAAAATTCATTCTTCAAAAAATACGAACATAAAAATAATTTACATTTTATCACGCTCCATTCGAAGTTCTTTCAGAACTATTAAAAGTACTAAATCGTCTTAAAGATGCATAAATTTTGAGTTATTACACCTGAATAGTGAAGATAGGGGTTTATACGACTTCTTAGAACGCTAAGTGGTTTCTCCGCATCTAGAGTAACGCGCCAGTTAAGTTTGAGTCTGAGTTCAGAGGACGCTATTGTATCATATAATTACAAAAAAAATCGTTATGATCTGACTATCTAGTAGAACTCAAAGTTAGGTGCACTAAACTAACTCTCTATAAGGGTTAAGCATCTTTAGCACAGACGAGCAATGGATGGACTTCCAAACAGTATTTTATTGTCTCCTTAGTTAGAAAAGCAAGTAGAAAAATACAATCAGCAGCTGTCAAACTGTGTCAAGACTCTCATTTGACATGAAAATAATTACGAAATTATACGTACCTTACAAAGAAAATATATTTATATTATTTCTCTTATGAATAAGCAACAGGTTTCATTTACAAAGATAAAAGTGTGCCAAGCTTTATCTTAATAGTTGGTTAATGGGCTAATAACTAGAAGTAAGAGGTATGCATTGCTATAACTTAGACGCAACCGAGTGTAGGAAGATTTCTCTGCAAAGTTTCTAGTTGGAAAACGTTTAGTTCCTCGGTTGTTCGAATGTTAGCTGCTTTACAGTTCGTAGAGGTTAATAACCATTTACGACCGCGATTCTTAAAAGATTTTTGTATGTATAATCAATTATTTTTTACAGAAGCCACCTCCCACTGAGAATTGCTCTTGTGTCGCGGGGACTTTTACAAACATACAGACAACAGACACAAAGAATAACCAGACCCAAAGCAACATTTTGCGGATCGCACAAATAATTTTCCCGAGAACCCACGACCTCCTGATGCAATGGTTGTGTCGTGATGACCACCTTAACCATTGCGCCACGTATGCCGTCATGCCATATACTTTTATTGCAAAGTAAGTTTTATTGTCTACAGTAATATTACATTGCATTGGCACAAACGCATGCGTTTGACAAAATAGTCAAAATATCGGTTGATTTAATTCGATTGTAAATAAACAGTCCATGTTAGGTCGATGTGAAATAAATAAATTACTGTTTTTATTTAAAAATATAGTTGAAAATTACATTGTTTATTTACAGTAATACTCGCAGCTGTACATGTAAATATAGTAATACTCGATAGGCAGTTAGGTACCAATATAAGAATTTATAAAAATATCCTCGTAAAGGCCATTTCGCTCCGCGTATTCGACTGGTTTAGTCAGAAGAAACTCCAAAAAAACTTAAACCAAATCCTCACAATAGCAATTAACACTAGACTAACCAACTGATCAATATTATAATCTATCCCTTTTCAACCTCTCAAGATGGAATAAGATACAAGATCAACAATCGAAATCACTGGAATATTCCACTTGGCAGTATCGGTTCCCAGTAAAGAACTCTCAACCACGACGAGTTTTCAAAGTAATTTGGAAGTACTTCTTGCCCTCAATTAACCGATCCAATTGTTTAAGTTTATAGTATCCCATGATCAAGTGGCGACTGCGCAGAGAGACCGAAAAGAGGAGAGAAAATTGAGAATATTATGCTGAGATCGAGACTCAAAGAAATAAGTCCGAAATGTAATGAATAGGTTATTTCTTTATAATTCAATACTATGTTATAAATACTAAGTCTATGTGTTCCTTAAGCTTCTCAGAGCCAACAAGTAAAAGCATATTTTGTTATAAAACAAGACATTTATAAAATGTATTCAAATAAAATGCGAGCAAAGCCACGCGATTTATCTTCTTCTTGAATAAAAGGGAAGACATCGTATAGCACGTATGAAATAGAACACTAACAAATAAATAAATATTCTATTATAAAAAATAATCGCTGAAGCTTTCAAAGATCTACTAAAGATATTTTTCTACAACTGAATCTCCGAAAACACTCAATTGGTCTTTAAAATTACTTTAAAAACGTTTGCAGGTCTAAATCCACGTCCAGTTGACCTATATTCAATTCAATAAAAAAGCAATGAAAGCCTCAGTTCAATTGGATCAACAGTTCCAAAAGATCATAACAAAGAATCCACTTATAAATTCGTGCCTAATTGGTCGAAATTCATTAAAAGCTGTCTTTAATGATTCAGTCTGAAGAAACCCCTATTTTAAAACGACCTACAATTAAAGCAAAGGTCGGAATAAGCCCCTAAGGAGCATGCATCGAAATAATGAAGGCATCGCGGTGCGTCGAGGCAAGATTCCAATTATCCAAAGCTTTTGTTCGTACCCACTTCGCAAGCCTATTGTCATCACATTCTCGCATTCAATGAATATTTTTCATTCATTTGTGCCTTTAATTAATATCTATTTTAGAAATTTTCAATGGAAACTGTACCCTTCCGCACCCTAGATGTTCTCTTTTGTTGTTTAATTGATTTCGGGCTGTGGTTAAATTGTGAAGGCGTTTAGGGATAAAGGTT
Source organism: Anticarsia gemmatalis (assembly GCF_050436995.1). Taxonomy (NCBI): domain Eukaryota; kingdom Metazoa; phylum Arthropoda; class Insecta; order Lepidoptera; family Erebidae; genus Anticarsia; species Anticarsia gemmatalis. The sequence goes on from NC_134759.1 coordinate 9,999,851, forward strand.
TTTGTGTATGTGTTCGTATTATAATTACATATACAAACAATTAATTTAAGTGGAAAACAATAGTTTAAAGTCATTTTGAAACTTATGAAACCTTGAATAAAATATGAATACAGTATTTTGTCTCGACAACTATATGTTTTCATTAAAAAA